>NC_064643.1:469434723-470073473 GCF_023864345.2 Schistocerca serialis cubense
CAAATTCTTCAAGGGGTGCACTGACACTCATGGGAGTACTTATTTTTTTAGGCTAAGACCAGTGTCCAATGATTCAAAACTAATGAAATTAAGCTTCATGAGAAGCTCAGGAAGGTAGGTACTTGAGATCTTAAAATATCACAAGATTCTCATAAAAGTACAATAAAAAATAATGTTAGTATGTCATCAGATTCTCATAAAGTACAGTGACAAATAATATTAGTATATTGTATCAGAGTATTAAGGGATTAAAAAACAAAGTAGATGAGCTTCTTGTTTGGTTAGAAGACTAGGAAACTGAGGATGAAATAGATGTACTATGCCTGCCTAAACTTCATATAGTCAATTATATGGAAAAGGTAAATGTAGGTGGATATAAGCTATCAGCACATATAAGTAGAGTCACTATGGAGAGAGAAGGAGTTGCCATGTACGTTAAAATTTATCATAGTGCGAAACATTTAGAAACTAAAAAAATTTGTATAGAGCAATATATAGAAGCGTGTGCATGAGGGCTTAAACTAAAGAGAGGTACTTTTATAATTGTAGCTGCGTATAAGTCCCCATTGGAGAGTTTTCAGAGATTTTTTAAAAACTGGGATTCTTTGTAGTGCTGCCTGTCCGACAGAGGGAAGCAAATTGTTGTTTGCGGCAATGTCAATGTAGATTTTCTGAAAGAGCCTGATAGAAAGCTCGACCTTGAAGTATTACTTGGTTCTTTCTATTTGATATTAGTTATTGGTTTTCCTACTTGAGTGGCACAGGAAAGCAGCACATTGAAAGATAATGTTTTTATAGACCAAGATAAATTCAGTCAAATAAAAACTTTTCCTGTTAAGAATGGTTTGTCTGATTTTTACACACAGCTAGTTACAGTATATGACATAGCTCCACACAGCAATGCAAAACAGTCCTTCAAAATACTGTGTCCAATTAACGATTTAACAGTTGCAATTTTAGGGAAAGTTTGCAACAGTTAGACCTGGGATGAGGTGTACAGGGAACCTGAAGCTAATTTAAAATTTAACCTATTTCATGATACCTTTGTGCATATATTTGTAAACAGTTTCCCTAAGAAAACAGTGAAATACAGGGTGTTCAGAAAGTATCTCTGCAGTGTTGTACGACTGTTAGCAGCACATGCCGTATGATTGTTTGCCTGCCTGGGGTACTTCTCTTCAAGTGGACTCTCCCAACATTCCATTGTTTCATTTATCTCAGCCAGCATCAGTAGTACCGTTGGTGAGTGTCGCTATGTGTTGAGGTGAACGTTTAAGTTTCGTTCCTTTGTTCGTTTGTTTCGTTTCTGTCACTGCTAAAATGCTAACCATTGAAGAATGTGTGTTTTTAGTGGAACAAGTGTTCAAAGCTGGTTTGTAAATACACAGTTTCAGTTCGCCGAACATTTAATTCAGTTTTTCTGGAGACAACACTTGTAATGTTGTTGCATTAATTTGTTCTGATTGGGGTGCTGATATTCAAGATAATAAAAGTGGGTTAAAAGCTGTGAGCTATCTGGGGAAGTTAACCTTGCATTACTGCGCAACTGTTTCACCAGGTATCCAGTCTAGTTTACCAAATTCCCAACCAGACTAACATTAATTATAATCTTTTAGTACTCATCTTACGATAGCCAGTGATATATGTATAAAAAGACAATTTAAATAAAAAGAAATAAGTCAGTTTATATTTGGACATTTATTTTAACATTAATCATTGTTCCGGTAAAATTTTAGCATAACCAACTTGATTCATAACTAAACTGGTGCCTTATTTAGGATTGTGAAAATGTGAGTTTGTAATCTTACAGAACAAATCAAATAGGGAGCCAAGATTGGGAGACTACATACAACACTGCATTCATAAAATAACACATGAAGAACATTTAAACATATCCAAGAGGAAATTAACCACAACCAATCGATTCAATTTTCACCCAAAGAAGCTTCGTTCGTAGCTCAATCCTGTCCGTCATGAAATTACCACACACTGGGATACTAAATTCATACTGACTCTCTGTGAAATCTTCCCGAAAAGAATAGCTGAGGGCTACTTTGATGCTTACACCACATGCTTCACGTGGTCAACTTGGTTTACACAAAGAGTGCAACTCCACAAAAATTTTGATAATTAAAATAAATTACATCGAAACGCAATTTACAAAAGAAAAACCTCGAACTGGTTACTATCGTCTTACTATTAACCTGATGGGTCAAACAATTGTATAAGCACGTGGTACTGGTCTCACAAAGTACACCCCACATGGGTTGAACATAAAGAAAAGTTGTGATATTGAAAAATATTGTCAAGACAAGACGTTATAATCTCACGCACATCCGCATTTAAGATTGATGATCTTAGTTAGAGTTACTGATCAACATGTGGTTCCACTTTACTCACAAAGTAGTGACAAAGCAACTACCAGAAGATATTCTGAACTTCACACTCGAATTACACTGCATTGCAATTTAAGATAACATTAGATATTTTAGAGCTAAACCTGAAATGAGAGTGATTAAATTTTCAGTTAGGCTGAACTTAAGAAATCCATTGTCCTATGGACTTAGCAGACACGCGCTTAGCCGGAGATCTTACCACTTCAGACGCTTGCTGCGGACAGACTGACCTGGGCCCCTACCGAGCGTGCTTAACAGATAAAAACGGAAGTGACCAGAGGGGCAGCTTCCTATACCAACATGACAAGGGACGGACAGGACCATACTAAGAATAGAAACCTCTCTCTTTTAGAAAGCGTAGCTACCTGTTCCGCCGTTGGTCCTACTGTTATGTAGCAGACAGGCTTGTCTGCTACCATCAAACATGCAACTAGAAATACATTTGCTCATTCATCCTCTCACACAGAAGGGAAGGGGGATGACAGTATCTTATCATATACAGCATATAAAAGAAAGTGGATGTAGGTTCCGTATGAGACTGTGTGATATGAATTACATATAAACTGTGTTTTAAAGTGTAGTAGTGTGACAGATAGCTCTTGTTTATGTGTAAAAGTAACACGTTCCACTGCTCAGTCTCCTCCCAGACAGAAACACCACAGTAAATTTAGAAGAGGAATTTATGCCATAAATGACAACATATTTAAGAAATTAACATGAAAGGAATCCAACAGAGACCTTTCACACTCCCACATTGCGATTCTGTGCGAGATTTGATTAACAAATTTCGAAGTATGGATTCAGTGACAGATGCACCGAGAAGTGCTCGTCCTAACATTTTGTCTGAGGATAACTACTCGAGATTTCCGATAAAATGTCCATGAGTCAGAACAAGTCAATAAGAAAACTCGCACAGGAAATCGATGTTTGAGTCGGAACGGCCCACACAGCTGTAAGGAAAAAATTAGAACTTTTCCAATACAAAGTGACAGTCGTGCAAGAACTGAAAAATTCTGATCATGACAAGAGACTGCATTATGGTTCAAAATTTCGTTCAACAAAATGGAAGGGATATTCTTAATCAAAAGTTTTTCACTGATGAGGCGTGGTTTCATTTATCCGAGTACATGAACTCGCAAAATTCTCGTATATGGAGTACTGCAAATCCATTGTGTATTTATGAGGAACCACTTCATTCTGTGAAAATAGGAGTTTCGATTGTAATTTCGGATTGTGAGTCCCATATTTTTTCAATGAAACAATAAACACACGACGATACTTCAGTTATATTCTGTACCCATTCATAGGAGAACTTGTGTTAATTGAAATACTGAACGGTTATTTTCACAAGATGGTGCAACTGCGCATAAAGCTCGCGTTTCAGTGTCACTGCTTGCTGATGTTTTGGTGATCACGTAACTTCACAGAGACTCCACGATTGCCTGACCTAACACCACCTGACTTTTTCTTCTGGGGTTCAGCGAAAGCAACTATCTATAAAAACAATCCAAAATCCATGGATGAGTTGAAAACTGCAATACCTACTTTCACTGCTTCTGTTACAAAAGAAATGTTACAGCTTATGTTTGGAAACATGATTAGACGAATTGAATTCTGTATTCAGCAACAGGGGGGACACTTTCAACATTTAATGTGAAAATTTGTAAGTAAAATTGAATATTCAGTAAATTAATAACTTGTATTTCACGGAATTTCATTTCAGTATATTCACTGTGGCATACGGCACGCGTGGCTAACGATCATACAGCACTGCACAGAGACTTTTTGAACACCCTGTATAATTGTAAGAAACCATCTAAAAAGACATGGTTCACTTGTGAAGAGAAAGGGAAATATATCTTATAGCACCAAGGAGTAATGATCCAGAAACAATCAAACATTTCAAAAACAATTGCATTGTATTAAGAAAAGTTATTAAAATGTCCAGAAGTATGTGCATTATGTCTGAGATTAGCAACACTGATAATGAAATTAAAACAATTTGAAAAATTGTTGAAAGGGAAACAGAGCAACTGAGAGCACAGGAAGACTATATTTCTATCAAACTCAATGAAAAGTTTGTTAATAATGTCAGAAGTTGAAAATATTTTAATAATAATTTTTAAGTGTTGTAGAGAAAGTACGATCCAGCTAGTCATTAGAAAATGCAAGGCTGTATATAGAAGAGGCAATTCCTATGCAATCTGATAAAACTGAAATTCAATACACCCCTCCTACTGAAATTATGAAAATAATAAATTCACTCAAAAGAAAAAGCTTGCATGGAATTGATGGCGTTTCGAATGGAGTACTAAAAGCTTGGTCAGCCACCTATGCTCACTGAAACAGCAAATTTTTCCAGATAGGCTGAATAGGTCTGATACAAACAACAACCGCCCAATCGGCACTTCTGTCAGCTTTGCGAAAAATTCTTGAAAAAGTAATGTATTTAAGAGTAGCTTCACATATTTGTTAAAATTAAATACTAACAAAATTTTAGTTTGATTTTCAGAAAGGCTTTTCAACAGAAAAACCTATATATCCTTCCACTGATCAAATACTAAATGCTCTGAATAACAGAACATCACCCATTAGAATACAGGATGTATCAAAAAGAATCATGTGGTTTAAGAAATCATAACTATTATGGTATTTGAGATAAGTGTGTGAACATCATACTGTTGGAAAGAGCAAACTCTCTAGTCAGACATGGTTCCCGTTAGATAGCAGTAGTGTGCACCCATTTCAGTTCTAGTAAAAATAGCGTCGCGACAACAGAAAGCGTTTTTATTGTATGTTTTGCGTGGTGTGAGTCAGTAATAACTGTTCAGCTTGACTTTCGTACTAGGTATGGTATGGATCCTCCTATAGGACAGAGCATTAGATGATGGTATGAACAATTCCGAGAAACAGGTTGGCAACAGGAAAGACAAATCGCCATGACGTCCCCAAGTGTCTGACAGAGATGTCGAACGCATCTGCCTTAGCTTTACAAGGAGTCTGCAGAAATCCTCTGTCTACCTCAGCAGCTCAATATGCCCCCAATGTCCTCTGGCATGTGTTGCATCGACGTTTTCTCATGAAACCATACAAAATTCAGCTGCTGCAAGCTCTTTGTGAAGGTGACAAACAACAGCATGTGGAGCTCCATAATTTCGTTGTTGGCAAGATGGAGGATGACAGTTTCCTTCCATGCTTCGTGTTTAGTGATGAGCCAACATTCCATTTAAATGGAAAGGTAAACCGTTATAATGTGAGAATATGGAGTACAGAACAACCACATGAAGTTGTAAAACTTGAGAGACTCTCGAAAATTTAGTGTGTTTTGTACAGTTTCACATGAAAAGGTGTATGGTTAATTTTTTTTGCCGAGAACATTGTTACAGGAAGCACATATTTCGATATGCTTGAGAACTTACTTTTCCCACAGTTGGAGACTGATTCGAACGACTTCATTTACCAAGAGGATGGGGCAATGCCGCACTGGGCCTGGAAGTGCATGAATTTTTAAATGAAAGGATTAGTAAACAATGGATTGGTTGCACTAGACCAAATGATTCAGCCTTACATTACTGGCCTCCAAGGTCAGAGGACCTGACTGTATGTGATTATTTCTTGTGGGGTTTACAAAAGACACTGTTTATGTGCCTCTGAGCTGTAACTCAAGACATGCTCGCTGCTGTGTTGGAACAATTTGAATACTACATTGACATATGTCGTGTATCTCAAGGAGGGCGTATTGAACACCTATGGAAAGGTGTGAAAATCCTTTTCGAGTCTCCCGTTCATTCATTGTATATATTTATTAGTTTCAGAAATACAGACATGAGAAATCGGATGAATCCTATTGATACACCCTGTATTTCGTGTTCTCTTAAAGGCTTTTGACTGTGTGAATCATGAAATTCTTCTAGATAAGCTTAAGTATTGTGTTATGGGTGGAACAGTGCACAAATGTTTAACGTAGAAGGTTGAAATTAACAGTACAGATAGTCTACAAAAATCAACAGAGTCATCTAATTCGGGATGTATCAAGAATGGTGTCCCACAGGGGTCAGTCTTGGGTCACTTATTGTTCTTAATACATATTAATGACTTGCCGCTATGTATTGATGAAGATGCAAAGCTAGTTCTTTTTGCTGATGATATGAGTATAGTAATCACACCCACCAAACAAGAATAAGTTGAGGAACTTTTAAATAATGTCTTTCAGAAAATTATTAAGTTGTTCTCTGCAAATGAACTCTCACTAAATTTTGAGAAAACACAGTACACACATTTTCTTACAGTTAATAGCATAACACCATTGATAAATATAGACTTTGAACAGAAGTCTGTTACTAAGGCAGATTATTCAACAATTCTGGTTGTTGCATCGATGAGAAATTGAATTGGAAGAAATCCATTTATGATCTGCTGAAATGGTTAGGTTCACTTACTTATGCTATTAGGGTTACTGCAAATTATTTAAACATATTATTAAATAGAACTACTATGCCTGTTTCCATTCACTGTTCTAATATGGAATCATATTTTGTGGTAATTCATCATTAAGGGAAAATGTATTCATTGCACAAAAGCATGTAATCAGAATAACAGTTGGAGCCCATTCAAGATCACTTTGCAGACATTTATTTAAGAAACTTGGGACATACACAGTACCTTTGCAATACATATAGTCATTTACGAAATTTCTTTTTAATAACAAATCCCAATTAAAAAACAATAGCGAAGTGCATATCAAATGATGAAAGGTTAAAAGAAAACGGTGAGGCAGCAGTCTGAATTGTACAACATGAGTGTACTAAATTACTTGCCCTCTACTACATTTGTAAAGTGGATTTTTATACCTACTGGTATGGTATTTAATATCTTACAATGAAATACATTGCAGTGTGGCTCCAACATGAAGTGAAAAAAGTACTGTCAGTAGAATCAAACTGATTAGCAGATGAAATTTATTTGTATCACTGCATAAAGAAATGGACTGAATCATTTAGACACTGCAAGTTGTTTCTTTGAATATGTTTGTGGCAGTAGCTCTCTGAATTGCATGTGAAACATCTTAGCGAGTGTTAGTGGTCCATATTTACGTGGTTTCACTACCAAAGGCATTTGAACTATTAAAAGCCAAATCTAAATTGGAAATGTAATCTACAAATATTGAAGAGAAAGTTACTGAGAGAAATATAACTATCGCACAAAAATTTGCTCTTGACTGGCAATGAAACATAAGCTCAAAGAAACCTAGTTTTAGTGGTGTGTGATGGCAGGACATAACACTGCGTGCCTTTTAGTAATTGTGGATTCAATTTGATGTAACAAATAAAAATACTTATGCTTCGACTTCCCAAAACATTAAATAATGATTCCTCTTCCTAAAGGTCTTTGTATAGCGTGTGAAATTCGCCTTGTTGTTGTTGTTGTGGTCTTCAGTCCTGAGACTGGTTTGATGCAGCTCTCCATGCTACTCTATCCTGTGCAAGCTTCTTCATCTGCCAGTACCTACTGCAACCTACATCCTTCTGAATCTGCTTAGTGTATTCATCTCTTGGTCTTCCCCTACGATTTTTACCCTCCACACTGCCCTCCAATACTAAATTGGTGATCCCTTGATGCCTCAGAACATATCCTACCAACCGATCCCTTCTTCTGGTCAAGTTGTGCCACAAACTTCTCTTCTCCCCAATCCTATTCAATACTTCCTCATTAGTTATGTGATCTACCAATCTAATCTTCAGCATTCTTCTGTAGCGCGATATTTCGAAAGCTTCTATTCTCTTCTTGTCCAAACTATTTATCGTCCATGTTTCACATCCATACATGGCTACACTCCATACAAATACTTTCAGAAATGACTTCCTGACACTTAAATCTATACTCGATGTTAACAAATTTCTCTTCTTCAGAAACGCTTTCCTTGCCATTGCCAGTCTACATTTTATATCCTCTCTACTTCGACCATCATCAGTTATTTTGCTCCCCAAATAGCAAAACTCCTTTACTACTTTAAGTGTCTCATTTCCTAATCTAATACCCTCAACATCACCCGACTTAATTCGACTACATTCCATTATCCTCGTTTTGCTTTTGTTGATGTTCATCTTATATCCTCCCTTCAAGACACCATCCATTCCGTTCAACTGCTCTTGCAAGTCGCCTTCTGTAGCACTTAATGACTTTTTCTGACCCATTCTCTTTTTCTGTTGTTTTGCGCTTCTGCCCTCCTTCTGTAACATACAAGGTGTCCCTGCAAACTGTTAAGCATTTGAGTCCAATAAATGTCAGTTTCCTACAGATGTGAACTCCAGCTGCCATGTACATGAGCTACAACAGTTGAAAATCAGCTTGTAAGGATCTCAAAAAAAAAAAAAAAAAAAAAAAGAAAAGAAAATGCCGAGAGCCATGTGAGATCGCGTGACTTGACTTGACGTGCTGTGACGTGATGGTTCCATGACGTGACAGTGCAGTGACAGCCAATGTGAATGGGCCTTTATCATTTCAGTTCTCGACTTTCAAAAAGTTTTGTCAGATTTTAGAGTCAATGATAACAGTTAAGCGGATGGGAATTTGGCTTTGCCACCACTGCTCATCATTTCTTTTTCTTCCTAATTTGCATTACTAATAGTTTTCTTTAACAATAATCAGTCTATTTCATCTACTTATTTAGTTTGGTTAGTATTTTCTTCATCTCAAGAAATATGGTATAAGTGGGATCAAATATGTGGCTATTGCTATTTTATTGTTTATCTAAAATATTATCTAAGGAGATTGGCAAAAATGAGAAATTATAATTGATTCTTGCTTCTAAGCATTTATTTGTTTTGCATGTGACCTATGTGTTTGCCCATCTGGTGAAATCCAAACACACTATGACTTTACACATAATCTAACATACCATCCGCGACACTCACTGTCGTAAAAGTTGTTCTCAGTTAACAGCTGGTGTGTCACTTGCGCTCGAAGTGGCGAGAAAGGACAACGTCAGATACATCGCGAGTATATTTGTGTTTCATCCCTTTCCTAACTGAGTTTCGAAATATTTCAATTACTTTTTTGCCTCCAAGAGTTTGTGCAATATCAGAATGCAGAGATGTTTTTGAAAATGATTATGAAATAAGTGCAAGCTGGGATGAATCTCGTGGCAAGCTTCAATACATTCGTGAAGAAACATTTGAGTCGTTGGATAGAACTGCAGCTTACCATGTTGATATCAAAGGAATATAAATACACAGATTCACACATAAGAAGCGCAGACATATAACACTACGTGCATAAGGGATCGATGCCCCATTTGTCGTTCTGTAGGCCTGCTGTGCTTTAGTTATCTTAAACTGTTGCCATTAGTATGATCTTCATCTATACATTATTCGAAATGGGACAAGCAGCTGCCAAATAGTGGGAGAAATATGCAGTGCGTGTAAACCCCAAGTCCTCAAAGCCAATGACATTCTCAGAAATGCTGTCATATGTCAAATTTGCTATTAGAGATATTTCATCCACTGATATATTTACTAGTTTAGCGGTATTGGAGAAATGCTATACCTTCTGCTTTAAAAGATGAAATATATTGTCACTTACCCCACATTTTATTTGTATGCCTTCCACCCACCTCTGTAATGTAAACACGATGGAAACATAAAACATTCTCACAAAACCAGTAAGCCTGAGTGCTGTAATATAATAAATTTAGAGCAAACTGCTTATTTTCGTCTTTCCGTATTGCAGCACGATTCTCCTTCAGTGGCATGCTATCTGACTTAACAACAACTCAAGGGCATGTGATTTTAAATATCAGGATTCTATCTACAGTCCTCAACAGTTGTCTGTCCTTCTTCACTTGATCCTTTCTGATACAGTTTCTGTTGCTGTCTGTACTTAAAATGATAGGCACTTTCCTTGTCCTGTAATAGTTTTGCATGCAGTCTAGCGATCTGCACATCCTGACACTTCACACGCTTTTGCTAGGCTATAATAAACACACTTAATCTAACTACTTCATCGTCAAAGCAGGTCTGTGTTTACGATTCAGATGAATCTGGCATTGATCTATGTAGAGCTGCTTCTGTGCCATATTGTCTTGCCTTTGCGGCAGTTTCCTCTTCATAGTCAGTTGTTGTATCTTATTTTCGATAGCAAACAATGTAGGTTACTGCATTCCACACGAGTTTATTAATGTCTGCGTTTATGAACTGATTTTGTTCGAAATCAAACAAAACTTAATATTACATAAGAAGGTAAACAGCGTCTTTTTTCATAAGATCTTCTCGTCTGCTATTCACTAGCCACTTCCTGCTCCTAAAACGAATCATTAACACACATGGTAATTTGCAAGCGAATCGTGACGATCCAGTTCATTAACATGTTTGTATACACCTCACAGGGTCCTTACGAAACCAAGAGAAAGACAGATGAGATATTTTCGTCTTGTTGTTGCTGCAATTTATTGCGCTACAGACGCTCCAGTGTGAAAAAATCTTTGTACAAACCAAAATAAACAACTACTATTTGTTTTCGCGATCGCGCCGAACTCAACAGTTTTAATTACTGGCCGCTTGGCGCGCTGCCGACGCAGTAGGCAACAAAATTGATGCGAAGTGTTGCGACTGTTATGTTACACTGTGACATTACGTTTTACTTGACGTACGTCTATGCCTCCATCCCACAGGCATATATGTCTGTGGTCCGATCCATAGAGTATCTTTCAGTGTTCTCTGAAATTAGTATGGAGATCACTGGTATTTCTCCATCCAAGGATGTTCAACTTTGCATACATCGAAAAGCGTGGCGTCCGGCGTAGTGTCTTCGAGTCTCTCTCTTTGCACAAAGTTTTGTTTGTTGTTCAAATGACCCATGTGTTTCGGTGCGTGTTTCCGTGATGGGTGAAAAGAACAGTGCCAGTAAACGCAAACATGTTGTAGAACAGGTGGAAGATGAAGGGGATTCAGTAGGAGGACAAGAAGAAGCCGAAGAGGTTTGTCATATAAGCTTTCCAGAAAAAACGAAGTCATGTGTTGGTAGTGCGAATGTTGTGTGTCATTTTCTTGCCGCCCACTCAAAACTATTGGAGTGAAGTGAAACGGGAGGTAAAATGCAGTATTTTGCAATTACATGTTTTGTGTAAAAGTTTTGAAAATCGCCGATCCTTTGATCGCCAAGTCATTGTAGAACAAGCAAGTTCTTGAATATACATACCCTTCGTGAAGCACTGTAATTAAAATAGTCTTCTGTTGTCGATGTCATTGTCCCTCGGTTACAAGCTTACAAGATAACTACAGGAGCATGTCGTCGCCCTGTTTATCTATGTAATTAGTTTGTCATATGTACAGCTTGTGATATCAGAAGAGTCCCAAATTGTTGAATGTTCTGTGGTAAAGTTTTTCAGAAGTCCAGTAATAAACATAATTTAGTATATTCTTGTTCTGTTATTAATTATAAACACATTTTTCTGGCCACTAGGCTCTACATCGTACACATTAGGCTATGTGCAAGTTTTCTAGTTCCTATGTAATATAGAAACAAGCGTTCATATCATATATGTGTGACTGTAAACTGTGAAAAAGAATCCACAACCATGATATTGAGTTTCGTTTGCAAATAGATTGGAGGTCTAATAATAATGGGTTTCACTTGTAGGCCTACCTGCCCACACTGAGCAGCTGCTGCCCCCACTGCCAACACCACCTTTCCATACAGCACTTACACACACAACTTAACAATATTTCCTTGAGTAAGGTCTCACAGTCAGCATGATTAAAAACATACTACAAGCAGTATTTAAAAAAAATGCAAAACATTGGTATTTATAAGCACAATAGAGATTGTGGGACTGCCTACTGTACATTATCTGCTGTGATGTATTTTATCATGTTTGTGTAATATGCGTATCTGTTTGCTGGCTTTGAAACTTTCTGCGTGAGGCTCAGGAAGCTTTTGGGACAGACCATTTTTCTAAATACGGATTTTTTCATACTTTTTATGCAGTGTTACAGTTTGCAAATAAATTGATTTAGCTTATTGATTTGACCAAAATCTTATAGATCTTTGTTCGAAAATTAATGTTCAACTATTGTTTGCAGAAAAACTTTCTGACGACCATAACAAATGAAGGCGATTCTTCAGATGAGGATTATGATTCAGATTTAGAAGCGGGTACTGATCAAGAAGACGAGTTCTCAGATGAGGATAGTGAGGAACTATCATTTGAAGAAGAAGAGAGTGATGAGGAAGACAGTATCAGATCTGGTGGTAATAGTTCAGATGATGATGACGTTGACGATGACGACTATGGTAGTGGTGATGGAGAGAGCAGTGATAACGGCAATGCAGGAGAGAACAGTGAAGTCGTTAGTAGTAGTGGTGATGCTCAGGGGCCTTCAAAATCCAGTAGTGGTTCTTCTGTTTTTGAAGAGAAGCGAACAATCAGAAGCAGTAAAACTGCCACATCTAGTAAGTTGGGTAATTTAAAAAAGACTAAGAATGCCAAAAAGGAATTCATTAAGTCAAAGAACGCAGTAGAACAACTCACTGTGAAAGAGAGTGGTGAGAACCAGAAAGATGAATATGAAACTGATTCATCTGATGAAGAGGTAAGTGTTAAATTTTCATAAATTTTAGGATTATTTTATCAGCTGTCAACATTTTTATGAATGTTTCCAATATATTGTTGAAATGGAAGCAAATAGTAGTGGTAACAGAGAATTAAAATTTTTAGTTGGTTTTTAAGACCTTACAATTATCAGTTAAAAATGATGCACAAGACAATGTGGTGCATGTTAGGCTAAGTTTATGTGCTGCTGGTTTCTTAAACTGGTATGTCATATAACAAAAGTAACTTAAAGTGTTTGAGTTGGTACAATGGTAAAACACTGGACTTGTGATCAGGAAAAATATCCTGTACATTACATTTTGTTTGTGTCATACTCATGAGGATGTTAATGCTACAGAGGAAGGTGAGTGTAAGGAATAATATTGTTTGGGAACAGTCTCTTTGAATATGATGCATCTGATTTTGTAATTGATGTAATTTGTTTTGCTTTTACATGACTTATGATTATTCATCCAGTGGTGCTTAAAAGTATGTGAAGTTTATCTGATTGTGCTCATTTGTTTACTTCTGAAGGACATAAGAAATACCGTGGGTAACATCCCAATGAACTGGTATGACGATTATCCTCATATTGGTTATGACTGGGAAGGGAAGAAAATTTTGAAACCACCGAAGGGTGATGAACTGGATACTTTTCTGAAAAAGATGGAAGATCCAAATTTCTGGTGAGTTCTTCATAATTGGTCTTTACTTACACTAATTCAATGCTATTGTGGAAGCAGGAGTAGTTGTACCCATGCGACAAGCATGTGTTACCACTGTAGATGATTTAGTGACACACAATTTCATTTATTTCTCTAAAGCAGTTGTTATGGAACACTAGCTCAGCAAAGAAAACAGTAGATTAGATTAATACTTGTTCCATAGATCATGAATAAGACACTTCGTAATGATGTGGAACGTGTCAGGTTAATAAAAGATGTCTGTACAAGATATTACATTACACAAAATATTGCATGACACTAATGTTTAAGTTGGTTTTTTTTCCCCTCTCTTAGTTTATATCTAAAAATTCAGCCATTGAGTAGGAGGAGTTGTCATCTAGAAATTCTTTTAATTTATTTTTGAATGTTGGTTCGCTATCTGCCAGGCTTTTGATGCTGTTTGGTAGGTGACCAAAGACTTTTGTGGCAGCATAATTTACCCCTTTCTGTGCCAAAGTCAGATTTAACCCTGCATGGTGAAGATCATCCTTTCTCCTGGTGTTATAGCTATGCACACTACTATTACTTTTGAACTGGGTTGGATTATTAACAAGAAATTTCATAAGTGAATATATATACTGTGAGGATCCCTAGATCCTTAAATAGATGTCTGCAGGATGACCGTGGGTGGGCACCAGCAATTATTCTGATTAGACGTTTTTCAGCAATGAATACTTTTCTACTCAATGATGAATTACCCCAGAATATGATGCCATACGAAAGCAGCGAATGAAAGTAGGCATAGTTAGCTAATTTACTGAGATTCTTATCACTAAAATTTGCAGTAACCCTAATAGCATACATGGCTGAACTCAGACGTTTCAGCAGACCATCAATGTGTTGCTTCCAGTTTAACCTCTCATCAATGGACACACCTAAAAATTTTGAAAATTGTACCTTAGCTACAGGCTTCTGTTCAAAGTCTATATTTATTACTGGAGTTGTATATACTGTGTTTTATCAAAATTTAAAGAGAGTCCGTTTGCTGAGAACCACTTAATAATTTTGTGAAAAACATCATTTACAATTACATCAATTAGTTCTTGGTTTTTGGATGTTATTACTATACTTGTATCATCAGCAAAAACCAACTTTGCATCTTCATCAATGTGGAATGGTAAGTCATTAATGTATATCAAGAACAGTAAAGGACCTAAGACCGAACCCTGTGGGACCCCGTACCTGATTAGCCCCCCCCCCCCCCCCCCCCCCCCCCCAGTTTGAGGAATCAGCTGTTGTTTTAACATCACATGAACCACTTTCTGCATTCTTCCAGTTAAGTATGAATTAAACCATTTGTGCACTGTCCCCCTCAAACCATAATGATTTAGCTTATCTAAAAGAATTCCATGATTTACACAATCAAAGGCCTTTGAGAGATCACAAAAAATACCAATGGGTGATGTCCGGTTATTCAGAGCATTTAATATTTGATCAGTGAAAGCGTATATAGCATTTTCTGTTTAAAAGCCTTTCTGAAAACCAAACTGACATTTTGTTAGTACTTTATTTTTACAAATATGGGAGGTTACTCTTGAATACATTACTTTCTCAAAAATTTTTGATAGAGCTATCAGAAGAGAGATTGGGCGGTAGTTGTTGACATCCGACGTATCCCCCTTTTTATGCAATGGTTTTACAATGGCATATTTCAGTCTATCGGGGAAAACACCCTGCTCCAAAGAGCTATTACATAAGTGGCTGAGAATCCTACTTATCTGTGGGGAACAAGCTTTAAGTACCTTGCTGGAAATGCCATCAATTCCGTAAGAGCTTTTACTTTTCAGTGAGTTTATTATTTTACTGATTTCAGAGGGAGAGGTTGGTGGAAATAAAGTTGTTTCAAACTGCACAGGTATGGCCTCTTCTATTAGTAGCCTTGCCTCTTCTAGTGAAGATCTAGATCCTATTTTCTCCACAACATTTAAAAAATGATTATTGAAAATATTTTCAATTTCTGATTGTTTGTTAGTACACTTGTCATTCAGTTTTGTGGCACTAAAATCTTCCTGTGCTCTTGGTTGCCCTATTTTCCTTTCAATAATATTCCAAATTGCTTTAATTTTATTATCAGAGTTACTGATCTCAGACATGATACAAATGCTTCTGGACTTTTTAATAACTTTTCTTAGTACCGCACAATAGTTTTTATAATATTGAACAATTTCGGGGTCAGTACTCCCTCTTGCTGTTAGATACAGTTCTCTTTTATGGTTGCAAGATATTCTTATTCCTTTAGTTAGCCAAGGTTTTTTATATGTTTTCTTAGAATTATGTTTAACTATTTTCTTGGGAAAACAATGTTCAAATACCCTTAAAAATGTATCGTGAAATAAGTTATATTTCAAGTTTGCATCGGGTTCCTTATACACTTCATCCCATTCTAGCTGCTGTAGGCTTTCCGTAAAGTTTGCAATATTTATATTGTTAATTGAACACATTGCTTTGAAATTCTGATTTGATATACTGCATGGAGCTATGTCATGTACTGCAACTAGCTGTGCACCATGATCTGAAAGACCATTCTCAACAGGATGAGCATTTATGTCCTTAAACTTATCTTGGTCTATAAAAAAGTTATCTACCAATGTCCTGCGGTTCTTTATTATACGAGTAGGAAAACCAATGACGGAGCTCAAATTGAAAGAACTAAGTAATACTACAAGGTCATTCTTCCTATTACACTCTTTCAGGGAATCAACATTGAAATCCCCACAAATGATAATTTGCTTCCCCCTGTCTGACAGATAGCACAACAAAGCATCCAAGTTTTCTAGAAAAAGCTGGAAATTCCCTGAGGGGGGCCTATACACTGTTACAATTAAGAAAGTGCCATCATTTAGTTTTAGTTCAGTGGCACATGCTTCCATATGTTGCTCTACACAAAATTTTTTAGTTTCTAAATTTTTTACACTGTGGAAGCTTTTGACATATACGGCAACTCCTCCTCTCATCATATTATCTCTACTTACATGTGCAGCTAATTTGTACCCATTGATGCTAACCTTTTGCATATCAGTGACAATGTGATGCTCAGACAGGCATAGTACATCTATTACATTCTCAGTTTCTATATCTTCTAAACAAAGCAGAAGCTCATAAATTTTATTCTTCAATCCCCCAATATTTTGATGAAATATACTTACATTATTTTTCACTTTACTTTTGTGAGTATCTTGAACTTTTTTAACATCTTTAGTACTTGCCTGGCTGAGTTTCCCACTGGACACTGATCTTACACTAAAAAAGAGTTTCCACCATGAGATGTAGTTCCTCCCCCCTTTAAATATCCTGCTATCAGCCCAGCCAGTTTACCCTTTCCTTTCTTGTTGAGGTGTAGGCCATGTCTAGTATAGTCCCCCCTACAGAGTGAATCAACAGGAACCACACCAATGTGTGATCCTGCACCAGATACAAGTAGTCGTTCCAACTCCAAATTAACTCTCCTGACAGAAGAGCTCAAATGAGGTCGGTCGTGGCGCTCCAGAACCGACACAAACCCAACACTGGTATGACTCGATGTTGATGCAGTCTTTGCCAGGTCACACTCTATGCTGTACCCCTGATCTCTGTCAGTACTGTTGCCCTGCCCACCCACAATAACCATGGTATCATCCTTAGTAAAGCCTCTGCATAGTGAACCTAAATCCTCTGTAACCTGCCCCAGTCCAGCACTAGGTTTGAAAAAACTTGTGACCTGGTATTCTGACCCTAATTCATCCTGCAGAAGATGGCCCACACCCCTAGCATGCGAACTATCTAGCAACAAGACTTTCTTTCTCTTTGCAGACTTCCCTTCATTCTTATTCAATTTGCTTCTGAAAGCTTGTTGAGCCCTCTCTACAACTACTTCTGTGAGAGGCTCATCAGTGTCTGACTGAGGCAACAGGTCAAACCTATTTTTTACATTAATAACAAAGCTGTCAGAAGAATTTCATGGCCTGTTCCTTATGCCTGTTGCCACTTCCCACCCCTGTTTACCCTTCTCCTCAAAAATGGCTCTGAGCACTATGGGACTTAACATCTGTGGTCATCAGTCCCCTAGAACTTACAACTACTTAAACCTAACTAACCTAAGGACATCACACACATCCATGCCCGAGGCAGCATTCGAACCTGCGACCGTAGCGGTCACGCGGTTCCAGACTGAAGCGCCTCTAACCGCACGGCCACACTGGCCGGCTACCCTTCTCCCCCCTTAACCTGCCCAGTTCTCGCCTAGCCTCATCTAACTCAGCCTGAAGGGCAGCAATTTTCCCCTCCTGTTCCACAATCTATCTATCTCTACTGCATAGCCTACAGAACCACTGATGAGTCTCGCTCATTTTCCCAATTCCCACGCCACTACAATCGCCCCCATGAAAAAAGTTACTACATCCATCACACCAGACCCCGGAGCTAATGATTCTACGGCACGTCAGGCACTTTACACTCATGGTACAAATCAATCTTAGTGACAAAGACAATTAAGTTACCGGAAAACAATGAAAATACGTGTACGAAAAATTAGGCCTACTCGCGACAATGTAAACAGTGGTTCAGAAGTTTATTACTGGAAATTACTTAAGAGATGACGATACTCTACAGATATAAAGGGGCAGCAAACGTATTTAGCACACTAAACTATCAGTAAATGCACTTAAAATTGCGGCATCAAGTTTAATCTGAAAGATCAAAAGTTCGGCCTGGCCGCGATATGTAAACAAAACGAACTTTACGTGATTACTGTGAAAATACGCGAGTAAGACAAAAACCAGAATGAGATTTTCACTCTGCAGCGGAGTGTGCGCTGATATGAAACTTCCTGGCAGATTAAAACTGTGTGCCCGACCGAGACTCGAACTCGGGACCTTTGCCTTTCGCGGGCAAGTGCTCTACCAACTGAGCTACCGAAGCACGACTCACGCCCGGTACTCACAGCTTTACTTCTGCCAGTACCTCGTCTCCTACCTTCCAAACTTTACAGAAGCTCTCCTGCGAAAAACAGAGTGAAAATCTCATTCTGGAAACATCCCCCAGGCTGTGGCTAAGCCATGTCTCCGCAATATTCTTTCTTTCAGGAGTGCTAGTTCTGCATGTTTCGCAGGAGAGCTTCTGTAAAGTTTGGAAGGTAGGAGACGAGGTACTGGCAGAAGTAAAGCTGTGAGTACCGGGCGTGAGTCGTGCTTCGGTAGCTCAGTTGGTAGAGCACTTGCCCGCGAAAGGCAAAGGTCCCGAGTTCGAGTCTCGGTCGGGCACACAGTTTTAATCTGCCAGGAAGTTTCAAGACAAAAACCTTTAATGATACGCTTGAGGAGCACTATAATTAACGTAATAAATTAGTTTAAAGTGTTAAAAACAGTTTATTACTGCTTAAATTACTTATCTTGTACGAGAGCTGTGACTCCGACGTCCGTATAGCAGGCGCAGGCTACCAAGCACGAATCAGAAGTAAGCCCATTGGAAAACCTGCATAACTAAATGGCTAAAAGAACGTCATCTGTTGCCGGTTGCCTATCCAAAGGCTTCCAGGGACAGCAAAAATTTGATTTTCAGTGTCTATACAATTACTAACTCAGTTTAAATTGCCGTCATAATCTATCCATTATTAGATATAACCTTACATTAAAGGTTTAACACAATAAATCGGGTGTTGAAGTTAGGATCTGTGTATAAGTCTTGAGGCTGTGTAAATCATAGTATGCAAATTGCCCATTTTATCGTCATCCAGTTTGTAAAGTGATCAGACATTTGAAACTAATGTACAAAAGGATAAGCCAATAAATAAGTCGTATTATGGAATAGAGGCAATTATAATCAACGTAGCTTCCTGAAATTGATTTTGTGTTTCTACATATTCACCCTCAAATTTTGTGACCTATCCTATCTCTTTACAAGTCCCTGATAGCTGGCAGCAGAAAAGTCCTTTGGTTACTGTTGCAGCCAATGTGTCAGCTTCATCATTTTCAAAATATTGCTCACCCAAATCAGATTTTAGGGCCCTGAACAGACAAGTCACTGGGGCCAAGACGGGCAGATGTTTATAACAGCCCTTTTGTTTTTATTGCTGTGTCAGGGTGGGCGTTGTCATGCACAAGATCGCATCCATTGTCAGGCTACCACGTTCTTGGTGGCAAATCGCCTGTCACTTCCTGCAGAGTAGTGCAGCAGTATGATGCAGCATTCATGGTATCTCCATGAGGCTGGAATTTCGTCAGTGTGACTCCTTGCAAGTCCCAAGGCAGTCAGGATAACCTTGTGGGCTGATGGATTGGTGAACTTTTTTGTTCTTTGGAGGTAGACGTTCTCATTCCATGGACAGCCACATGGGTTCTAGTTGAAAGCAGTGAACCCAAGACTCATCCCCAGTAACAGTACATACCATGAAGTCCTATCTCTTATCAGAGTACCAAATGAGGTGCTGCAAAATCTGATCTATTCTGTTGCTTCTTTGTTCCTCAGTCAACATCCTTTACACCACCCATGCACAGACTTTATGAAAAGTCAGCTGCTCATGCATGATTTTGTGAGTAGTTCCAAGTGACACAGCATGCAGCATGTGCTGCATAATTGTCACTTGCTGGTGTTAAGAATGATGTGTTCCACATGCTGAATTATGGTTTCAGTTGCAACCTTGACAGGGACACTCCCTCTCTCTCTAATGCTTTGCCTTCCTTTGTTAAACTTGTGGATCCAGTTGAATACAGCTTTCCATGATAAACAGTTGTCACCATACATAGGATACATTTTGCAATGTGCTTCTTCTGTGGACAGCCCTTTGGCTCACAAAGCACGCATTCAATGATTTACCTTCATACATGGGAGTTCAGTTCTTTAGAGAATTGGGAGTGGGGGAGGGGTTACTGGTATGATACAACTTGTTAACTTTGAGCAGTGATGCTATTAGCTGGTACGATGATTGTGACATTACCATGCAATTCTGTGTGGTTGAACTTCATAGTTTCAGGCCTTCCGTGGGAATATAGCAATAATTCTTTGGGGTGATCTTGTTATTAATATATTCAGACATCTTAAAAATATCCTTGAAAATAACAGAACACAGTGGGAAAATAGGAGTTTTTATTGGAGATGTGAATATTGCTATAAATAGACAAAGTGTATAAGAAAAAGATTGTCGTGACATGTTAATTGTCTTTGTCAATTCACATCCATTCTAAGCCAGACATTGGGCAACACTACAAATCAGTGTCGATATTGTCCAGTGATGTCACCACCTGCATTTTTGAAGATGTGGTGACAAATTGATTTATAGTGTAGACAAGGGTCTGAATTAAATTGGAAAGTTATAATTTGAGTCTGAATTGAAATCAGCAAGTGTGTCTTTCGTTGTTATGATCTCCAGTCTGATGAATGGTTTGACGCAGCCATCCACACTAGTTACCCTGTGCAAGCTTCTTCATATCTGAATAACTCTTGCAACCTACATCCTCATAAATGTGTTTGCTATAGTCAAGCCTTAATTTCCCTGCATTGCTTTTGCCCTCCACACTTCCCTCCATTACTGGATTGAGTATTTCTGGGTGCCACAGGATGTTTGCTGTAGGTCCTTTTTTTTTTTAAGGCAACTCTGCATTAGTTATACAATTGACCATCTAATCTACAGCATCAGTCTCAAGCAATACATTTGAAAAGTTAGCTTTTCTTGCTTGCCTGTCATGTTTTCCATACATTTTTCATTTTGGTATAAGATTACACTCCACACAAATATGTTCGGAAAAAAGAAATTGAATCCTGTGTATGGGGGGGGGGGGGGTCGCTGGGGCGTACATGTGTGTGTGTGTGTGTGTGTGTGTGTGTGTGTGTGTGTGTGCACGCTTATGCATGGTGGATAGGTATGTGGGAGCCCCCTCTGTGCTGAGTAGCAATCTATCCTTTTCATGTTATTCCATTCTGGATTTTCCAGTGTTTAAATTTTGTCAGGAGAGTATACCAGCCATTCGTTAGCACAAATGTTTATATTGGTGACAGTTGTCTTGATGGAAGTCCTTAACAGCGTCAAATTGGTGGTTAGAGTTTGAAAACCCTTTCAGTTATGCTCCATACATTGTAATCCAAAGGATTTCAATCAGAGCTGTTGGGACACAAAAATTCCATACATCAAAACATATCAAAATAATTTTCTGACATCCTGTTTCGCATCCAGTGGCTCACATGAGTTGACTCTCTCTCTCTCTCTCTCTCTTTTTAATGTGGGGAGATAACATGACACCCACTGCCACAATATTTAGCAAGCGAAGGCAGGCGAAATATTTTCTTCTGGTTTCCGTGTGTGTGTGTGTGTGTGTGTGTGTGTGCGCAGAGTCATTTCTTTGGTTGGCTTTTTTGTCTACCATAAAATATTCTTATATCTAAAAACAAAGATGATGTGACTTACCAAACGAAAGCGCTGGCACGTCGATAGACACACAAACAAACACAAAATTCAAGCTTTCGCAAGAAACTGTTGCCTCATCAGGAAAGAGGGAAGGAGAGGGAAAGACGAAAGGATGTGGGTTCTAAGGGAGAGGGTAAGGAGTCATTCCAATCCCGGGAGCGGAAAGACTTACCTTAGGGGGGAAAAAAGGACGGGTATACACTCGCGCACACACACACATATCCATCCACACATATACAGACACAAGCAGACATATTTAAAGACCAATATATGTCTGCTTGTGTCTGTATATGTGTGGATGGATATATGTGTGTGTGTGTGTGTGTGTGTGTGTGTGTGTGTGTGTGGGCGCGCGCGCGCGCGTGTGCGAGTGTATACCCGTCCTTTTTTCCCCTAAGGTAAGTCTTTCCGCTCCCGGGATTCGAATGACTCCTTACCCTCTCCCTTAAAACCCACATCCTTTCGTCTTTCCCTCTCCTTCCCTCTTTCCTGATGAGGCAACAGTTTGTTGCAAAAGCTTGAATTTTGTGTGTATGTTTGTGTTTGTTTGTGTGTGTATCGACGTGCCAGCGCTTTCGTTTGGTAAGTCACATCATCTTTGTTTTTAGATATATTTTTCCCACGTGGAATGTTTCCCTCTATTAATTCATAAAAATATTCTTGTCAGAAAATAATCTTAACCCACCCCCAACATCGTTTTTTTAGTGGTCACAGAAGAAAACGTCAGCTCCTGAGTCACACTGCTCTAGCAGTCTTTAGTAGCACTTGTCTTACATCCTATGTGTAGGATTTGTATGTTGAAGATTCTCTTTGACAATTCAACACTTTGTTGGTTTGCTTACACTTATGATCCTGTCAGCGACTGCTATGGGGTCTTTTAAATGAGCAGTTGAGCTCTTTGAACGACGAATTTTCAAGTGCTGCTCCTCTGCTGGTGCACTAGAATCTTTGTTACAACGTTCCGAAGCTGAATGTTCTATCACATCATCATGAACTGCAGATTCCAAGTATTTAAAGCAGCAGAATTGTATCTGCTGCTGAGCTCCTAATGCGAAGACCTTTGACAATCACAGCACTTTTATCAAACTCTGCACCTCGTTTCAACATCTTAGCCATTTACCAGGAACAGCCAGTGATGAGACTGTTGATATCAACTTCTGGCAGAAGAAAAATCTGACAGGAAATTAAATTTAAATTTGCCTTTATTTTGGTGATGCACCGTCCACTTACATTTAGTCCACAAACCCTGTGTCAAGGTTCTAGTAGGTTCTGGGAAGGTGGAAGCATTTCTCCATTACCTTCCTCATATCTGTTGTCAAGTGTGTGTTGTTATGTTTGGGAATGAAAAAGGGGAGGTTACAATGTATACAAATTATTACTGCTCAAATATACACATCAAAAAAAGTTTTGCATCACCCCGGTTCCCAAAACTCCTGAAGATAGGCGTGGACTGTGGATATTGTATCACAGACACAGTCACTTTGACTGTTCAGAGATGTCACTAAACCCGCCAAAAGATGTAAGCAACTTTGCATGAGCAGCATCTGTTGGACTTAGGGGGTCCGACAGCCAATCAGTTCCAGTCATTCCACCAGGAAGAAGGTAAACCACTCGTGTTGTCTGTAGTTCAACCATGCCTAGAAGTTCAATACTGCAGTTTGATCGTGTCCGCATTCTTACTTTCTGCCAGGAATGGCTATCAACAAGGGAAGTGTCCAGGCGTCTCGGAGTGAACCAAAGCGATGTTGTTCAGACATGGAGGAGATAGAGAGAGACAGGAACTGTTGATGACATGCCTCGCTCAGGCCGCCCAAGGGCTACGACTGCAGTGGATGACCTCTACCTAAGATCATGGCTCGGTGGAACCCTGACAGCAACTCCACCATATTGAATAATGCTTTTCGTGCAGCCACAGGATGTTGTGTTATGACTCATACTGTGCGCAATAGGCTGCATGATGCACAACTCCACTCCCAATGTCCATGGTGAGGTCCATCTTTGCAACCATGACACCATGCGGTGCAGTACAGATGGGCCCAACAACATGCCGAATGGACCACTCAGGATTGGCATCACGTTCTCTTCACTGATGAATGTCGCATATGCCTTCAACCAGACAATCATCAGAGACGTGTTTGGAGGCAACCTGGTCAGGCTGAACACCTTAGACGTACTGTCCAGTGACTGCAGCAAGTTGGAGGTTCCCTGCTGTTTTGGGGTGGCTTAATGTGGGGCCGACATACGCCACTGGTGGTCATGGAAGGTGCTGTAATGGCTGTACGATACATGAATGAATGCCATCCTCCAACTGATAGTGCAACCATATTGGTGAGGAATTCATTTTCATGGATGGCAGTATGCACGCCCATTGTGCACCTCTTGTGAGTGATTTCCTTCAGGATAACGACATCGCTCTACTGGAGTGGCCAGCATGTCCTCCAGACATGAACCCTATCGAACGTGCCCAGGATGGATTGAAAAGGGCTGTTTATGGACAACGTGATCCACCAACGACTCTGAGGGATCTACGCCGAATCGCCATTGAGGAGTGGGACATTCTGGAGTTCCCTTGATGAACTTGTGGATAGTATACCACAATGAATACAGGCATGCATCAATGCAAGAGGATGTGCTACTGTGTATTAGAGGTACCGGTGTATAGAGCAATATGAACTACCACCTCTGAAGGTCTTGCTGTATGGTGGTGCAACATACAATGTGTGGTTTTCATGAGCAATAAAAAGGGCAGAAATTATATTTATGTTGATCTCTATTCTAATTTTCTGTACAGGTTTCAGTACTCTCGGAACTGAGGTGATGCAATACTTTTTTTGATGTGTGAAGCACTGAAACGGCAGACGTAGCATAGTAGCACATTCAACAGATGCATCACTAAAAGTGTTGAGAGCTGTCTGTTAGTGACATGGGAAGGTATTTTTGACGTAACGTATATCATTAAATACACACTATAATATCCAGGAATTCTATGACCCCGCCCCTCCTTAAACTGCTGATGAAATTCTTGTAATGAAAATTTATTTCTATAACAAGATTCAAACCAACTAATTTTTGGTGGACTACCACCAAACTGATATGTTATGGATTTGGTTAATGCAGGAAGTTTTTTAACACTTTAAGTATTCAAACAAAAATCTCTGTGGAAGAATGAAGGCTCTTAAAAATGGGATATTTTATCGTAACTGTGAATGTGTTGTACTGAACTTGTGTGAACCTGTTAGTGCATGATGAACTGGTCATCTTAACTGTGTAATAGGTTTTCCTCAGACAATTAACATATACAAATATGTTGTAGTGTATATTTATTAACATTTCGAAGTTGTTGTGAAACACATCCTCACACATTTGATATACACTAATGCAGGGGCGGGCAGGAATCCTGCACATGTGTGGTGCACTTGCTCGTGTGCAGTTAATAGGTGTTCTGCGTGCACACAGGGGCGAGCTGGCCACCCGCTTCTCTCCCCTCCCCACCATACCAACTCTCCACTCCTTCCTCTGTAATGTGTGGGTCCCCCCCCCCCCCCCCGCCCCCCAGCTTGCTTTATTGAATGAAGGCATAAGGTTAGTAGGAGTGCTTGAAAGAAATCATGCTTTGAAAGAGTACCTATTACCTACAATATGTTTTATTTAATTATCACAGGTGGAGTTTACAATACGTTTAATGCCTGGAACAAAATTTCTACATATGGACAAACGCAAACAGTTACCTAAATTTTAATCATTGATGTTTGTTCTTAACCGAGACTTATTAATTTTCATAACAGAAAAAAATCTCTCACAAACGTATGTTGAGCCAAACATTGACATTATCTTCGCGGCTTCACGATGGAGACGAGGAAACGCTTGCTGTGGAAAGTCTTGATAAGAGTCTATTACACAAGGAACTTGTCTCTCAGACGAGAATTACACTGTTGATCTATTAATTCCATTTGCAAATTGGGATGAATATCATCTACAGAAGCAGCAAATGGTCTTGAGAACCATTCAAAAGCTTGGGATAAATATGATATATCCCCAAATCGCTTGAGAAATTCCTCTCTTATTGCACTAAGTACAGAAACATATTCTTTACAATTCTGTTACTGTACAGTAGACAGAGTAGGGAAATGCACTGCGTTTCCTGACGAGAGCTGTCGTTCCCATAGCTCTAGCTTCCTAGTGAAAGCTTGCACCTTTTCAGCCATTTCACAAATTAGCTGATTTTCTCCTTGCAAACTTGTGTTCAATGCATTCATGTGTCGGGTAATGTCCACTAGAAATGCAAGGTTGGCAACCCACTCTGGATCTTCTAACTTGGGATCGTACCTTCCTTTATCCTTTAAAAACTGATTTATTGGTATTCTCAGCTCAAAAGATCTTTTTAGTACATTACCGATGCTAAGCCAGCGGCCTTCACTGTGGTATTGTATGTCACTGTACTCTTCCCCAATTTCAGCTAAGTATGTCTGAAGCTGTCTTTGTGTAATCCCGTGGGATCTCCAATAATTTACTGCCCGAATAACCACTTGCATGATGTCCCCCCAGTTTTGCTGCTTTTGCACAGAGTACTTCTCAGTGCAAAATGCAGAGGATGCTGTACAATGATTCTTCTGTACACTGAGGCTTTTTCCTTAGTAATCCAACAAATGCCGTTTGTTCCCCTTTCATTGCAGGTGCTCTGTCTGTTGTCACTGACACAAAACGTTCCCAGTTTAAGCCAACTGAATCGACAGCTTCTTCTATGGTTTTTAGGATGTGTGCGCCGGTAGTCGTGCTTTTTAAAGATATCACATCCAAAAAATCCTCTGTTATGTGCACACCGCAGACATAAATCACTAATTGTGCGGTGTCTGAAATATATGTGGACTCATCAAGCGTGATGGAAAATGCAATAAACTCCTTCACTGCACTCCTTAATTGATGGTAAATGTCACCTGCCATGGCATTTACACGACTACTTACAGTCCGCTGAGAAAGAGTGATAGCTTGAAACTGATTTGTATTCAGTGGTGTCATTGTTGCACTCCTTTATAAACTCACCTTCAGCAAATGGTTTTCCAGCTGTCACTATACTAAGCACAATCTTATAACTTGCACGTACCGCTGGGCTATCGTTGTTGTCCTGAAAAATTGAAAATAGTGCTCCATAAAATGTTAAATCAGTTAGTTGAGAGACATGATGAAAGAAAGTTGCAGATCTCTTGTGACAACAGCAACTTACATTCGATTGCTCTTCTTAAGGTCAGTCAATTTCCCCATCCGCTCAGAATCCGACAGTAAATTGTACTCATCCTTGTGAAATTTATTATAATGGCGTTCAATACTAAACTTCTGCTGACCAGCGAAAATACTGCCACATATGAAACATTTTGAATTTTCACGTTTTTGCACAAAGAAAAAAATGATTCTCCTATTCCTTTTTAAAAAATAATAAATTTCCACTTCTCCGATTCTTTGATTCACTCCGCATTTTCCAGTTCTGTAAATACAGCGTTCACTACGTAGTGGTCGCTTCGCATCAATGTCCGCAGGTTAGCCGCAACGTGCTAGCTGTCGCCACTGCCCCGGTCGACAATAGCACGTGAGCAGCACACATGCAGCGCTGTGCGCTCATGAGCCGCGTGCAACGTTTGCTTGCCCCTGCACTAATTATAAGGATCCCATTGAGACTGAAGCATTGAGCAGTCTTCAATCCCACCTGTCTGTAGGTCACTTCAGCATGTCTTGGAATCCAGCAATGTATATCCCTGATACATCTGTTATCCATTCAAAAGCTACATTTCTTACTCACCTCAATTTTATTTTTATTATGTCATTTCATTTTCCACTCCTGTCTGTTCCTAATAAATTTATATGTTTCATTGTAACTCCTAGTAAATCTTAATACACTTTATTCTGTTGCTCACTCAGCAGTCAGTTTGTAATGGTTTTCACATTAAAATTCTGAGTTCGGTTGCTAAAAGACAAAACTGACATTACACACTATTTCAACACTTTACTTTTGAGACACATTAGAAGTGACTGTTTAATTTACTTTTGCTTTCTTGTTTATTTATATTGCCATTAACTTGCTTCATGGCTTCATTGTTAATCTGAATAATTTTCATTTAAGTTTTGATATACAAAGTATGAGATACGTGTCTTTCTTGTCTATTTATATTGCCATTAACTTACTTCATGGCTTCATTGTTAATCTGAATAATTTTCATTAAAGTTTTGATGTACAAAGTATGAGATATGTGTCATGAAAATGAGTCCATGTTGTTATCAGAGACACATTGTAACTATATACCCTAAGAAATGTAGTGTTTGTGCTGGCACTTATCTCAATCATTTCAGAGAGTACAAAGCGCATTCCTAAACTTAATATGTAATTCTAATTGTTCTACACCTTTTCCCAGTAGGGCATTACAAAGGGCTTGGACACTGAATCCAGAACTGTGGCAATCATGAGTTTTAACATGCTGTTCTCTTCTCTTTATGGACTAAATTCTGATTTACAATATTAGATCCCCCTGCTTTCAGTTAGAGCTCAATGACATGAAAATATTGTCGATGCTGTTCTTGTCTTTCATTGTAGGTAAAATTGTGTGTGTCAGAAAATTTGCAAGATTTCCATGGATTGTGTTTGGCATACTTTCTTCAACCCAGATAAACTTGTGCTGGACCCACTACCATAAAGAACTGATTCTGTACTTGTTATTAATACTTGTGGTGGCAAAATATGTGGGAATATAAAACCTGAATTGTAATGCGTTAATCAAAATTATATTAACTCTCAGATGACCAAAACAGTTAATTAACTTTACACACATCTATAAATGAAATGTATCGAATGTGTCAAATGATAAGCTGCAAGTGCTAAATACCTGTGAACTCTACTTGTTCACCATCATGTTCACCATCATGTTCAACACACAAAAACCAACAATTAACAGCTGCATTTAAAGCCCGTACACACATTTCACTGAGAATGGATATCACAACCCATGTATGGTCCTTTAGGTCATTCATGTCACGAACTTTCCTATTGTAAATGTGCTCCTTTACCGAGGCCCATAACCAGAAATCGCATGGTGTTAAGTCAGGAGATTGTAGAGGCCAGCACAATGGCCTATAACGACCAATCCATTGACTTGGAAATGTTGCACTGAGAAACTAACAGTATGGGCCCATTGAAATGGAGCGCCATCGTTGGAAATAAGCTGAATGGCAGATTTCTAGTGGTTGTTCACCAGTGGCGTAACATTGCAGCATCTGTATGTAGATGTTAGAAGTTACTGCTCCTGTATAAAAAAAAATTGGGTCCAACGACTCCAACATCGGTCACAGCACACCAAACATTCTCTTTTGGGCAGTCATGTTCATGCAACTGAATGACTTATGGTTTTTGGTGGCCCAGAAAATTATTTTATGTTGGTTCACAAAACCACTTGTTAAAAAGTGGCTTCATCACTGAATACTGTTACATTCACAATATGTTGCCGGATATTTGTCATTTCAACTAAAATCGGACAGCATTTATCTTGCTTACATTTCTGTGCCAGTGTTAAAGCTTGGGGGATGTGGGTGTGGTATGGTCACATCCCAAGGTCATGTTTCATGATGTGCCACACAGTTTTTTGAGGAATTCCTGTTCCCAAATTGCATTGTACACTTGATTTTTAAGGACTGTGCAACACGGCTTCATGCATAACAGTGATGTTGTGTTCACATCTCATTATCTTGGCCGCCCTGCATTGCCTTGATTGTTCTTAACTTCCGATGCAGTATCCACAAACTTCTTGTAGGTGCGATACTGTGTGAAACAGCTTGGTGGCTCATGTGCAGGTTGCTGCCTGAACTTTTCATGGACAAGAGCCGGCAAATGATACACTTCAATCATGCTTGCTGCAAATCTTTGTGGCTTGAGTGTCAATCATTCAGCCAGTATGTCTAACTAAAAAATGAAGAGACTGAAGATGTTACAATGATAAACTGTGCAACTACTAAAAATACAACATAACACATGTTACATTACATTCAGTAAATTATTTCTGCCCTATGCATGTTGTTGTTGTTGTTGTTGTTGTTGTTGTGGTCTTCAGTCCTGAGACTGGTTTGATGCAGCTCTCCATGCTACTCTATCCTGTGCAAGCTTCATCATCTTCCAGTACCTACTGAAACCTACATCCTTCTGAATCTGCTTAGTGTATTCATCTCTTGGTCTCCATCTACGATTTTTACCCTCCACGCTGACTCCCAATACTAAATTGGTGATCCGTTGATGCCTCAGAACATGTCCTACCAACCGATCCCTTCTTCTAGTCAAGTTGTGCCACAAGCTCCTCTTCTCCCCAATTCTATTCAATACCTCCTCATTAGTTATGTGATCTACCCATCTAATCTTCAGCATTCTTCGGTAGCACCACATTTCGAAAGCTTCTATTCTCTTCTTGTCCAAACTATTTGTCGTCCACGTTTCACTTCCATACATGGCTACACTCCATACAAATACTTTCAGAAATGACTTCCTGACACTTAAATCTATACTCCATGTTAACAAATTTCTCTTCTTCAGAAACGATTTCCTTGCCATTGCCAGTCTACATTTTATATCCTCTCTACTTCGACCATCATCAGTTATTTTGCTCCCCAAATAGCAAAACTCCTTTACTACTTTAAGTGTCCCATTTCCTAATCTAATACCCTCAACATCACCCGACTTAATTCGACTACATTCCATTATCCTCGTTTTACTTTTGTTGATGTTCATCTTATATCCTCCTTTCAAGACACTGTCCATTCTGTTCAACTGTTCTTCCAAGTCCTTTGCTGTCTCTGACAGAATTACAATGTCATCGACGAACCTCAAAGTTTTTATTTCTTCTCCATGAATTTTAATACCTACTCCGAATTTTTCTTTTGTTTCCTTTACTGCTTGCTCTATATACAGATTGAATAACATCGGGGAGAGGCTACAACCCTGTCTTACTCCCTTCCCAACAACTGCTTCCCTTTCATGTCCCCCGACTCTTATAACTGCCATCTGGTTTCTGTACAAATTGTAAATAGCCTTTCGCTCCCTGTATTTTACCCCTGCCATCTTCAGAATTTGAAAGAGAGTATTCCAGTCAACATTGTCAAAAGCTTTCTGTAAGTCTACAAATGCTAGAAACGTAGGTTTGCATTTCCTTAATTTTTCTTCTAAGATAAGTCGTAAGGTCAGTATTGCCTCACGTGTTCCCCTATTTCTACGGAATCCAAACTGATCTTCCCCGAGGTCGGCTTCTACTAGTTTTTCCATTCGTCTGTAAAGAATTCGTGTTAGTATTTTGCAGCTGTGGCTTATTAAATTGACTGTTCGGTAATTTTCACATCTGTCAACACCTGCTTTCTTTGGGATTGGAATTATTATATTCTTCTTGAAGTCTGAGGGTATTTCGCCTGTTTCATACATCTTGCTCACCAGATGGTAGAGTTTTGTCAGGACTGGCTCTCCCAAGGCTGTCAGTAGTTCCAATGGAATGTTGTCTACTCCGGGGGCCTTGTTTCGACTCAGGTCTTTCAGTGCTCTGTCAAACTCTTCACAAAGTATCGTATCTCCCATTTCATCTTCATCTACATCCTCTTCCATTTGCATAATATTGTCCTCAAGTACATCGCCCTTGTATAGACCCTCTATATACTCCTTCCACCTTTCTGCTTTCCCTTCTTTGCTTAGAACTGGGTTTCCATCTGAGCTCTTGATGTTCATACAAGTGGTTCTCTTATCTCCAAAGGTCTCTTTAATTTTCCTGTAGGCAGTATCTATCTTACCCCTAGTGAGACAAGCCTCTACATCCTTACATTTGTCCTCTAGCCATCCCTGCTTAGCCATTTTGAACTTCCTGTCGATCTCATTTTTGAGACGTTTGTTTTCCTTTTTGCCTGCTTCATTTACTGCATTTTTATATTTTCTCCTTTCATCAATTAAATTCAATATTTCTTCTGTTACCCAAGGATTTCTACTAGCCCTCGTCTTTTTACCTACTTGATCCCCTGCTGCCTTCACTACTTCATCCCTCAGAGCTACCCATTCTTCTTCTACTGTATTTCTTTCCCCCATTCCTGTCAATTGTTCCCTTATGCTCTCCCTGAAACTCTCTACAACCTCTGGTTCTTTCAGTTTATCCAGGTCCCATTTCCTTTAATTCTCACCTTTTTGCAGTTTCTTCAGTTTTAATCTACAGTTCATAACCAATAGATTGTGGTCAGAGTCCACATCTGCCCCTGGAAATGTCTTACAATTTAAAACCGGTTCCTAAATCTCTTTCTTACCATTATATAATCTATCTGATACCTTTTAGTATCTCCAGGGTTCTTCCATGTATACAACCTTCTTTCATGATTCTTAAACCAAGTGTTAGCTATGATTAAGTTATGCTCTGTGCAAAATTCTACCAGCTGGCTTCCTCTTTCATTTTTCTCCCCCAATCCATATCTACCCACTACGTTTCCTTCTCTCCCTTTTCCTACTCTCGAGTTCCAGTCACCCATGACTATTAAATTTTCGTCACCCTTCACTATCTGAATAATTTCTTTTATCTCATCATACATTTCTTCAATTTCTTCGTCATCTGCAGAGCTAGTTGGCATATAAACTTGTACTACTGTAGTTGGTGTGGGCTTCGTATCTATCTTGGCCACAATAATGCGTTCACTATGCTGTTTGTAGTAGCTAACCCACACTCCTATTTTTTTATTCATTATTAAACCTACCCCTGCATTACCTCTATTTGATTTTGTATTTATAACCCTGTAATCACCTGACCAAAAGTCTTGTTCCTCCTGCCACCGAACTTCACTAATTCCCACTATGTCTAACTTTAACCTATCCATTTCCCTTTTTAAATTTTCTAACCTACCTGCCCGATTAAGGGATCTGTCATTCCACGCTCCGATCCGTAGAACGCCAGTTTTCTCTCTCCTGATAACGACATCCTCTTGAGTAGTCCCCGCCCGGAGATCCGAATGGGGGACTATTTTACCTCCGGAATATTTTACCCAAGAGGACGCCATCATCATTTAATCATACAGCTGCATGCCCTCGGGAAAAATTACGGCCGTAGTTTCCCCTTGCTTTCAGCCGTTCGCAGTACCAGCACAGCAAGGTCGTTTTTGTTATTGTTACAAGACCAGATCAGTCAATCATCCAGACTGTTGCCCTTGCAACTACTGAAAAGGCTGTTGTCCCTCTTCAGGAACTACACGTTTGTCTGGTCTCTCAACAGATACCCCTCCGTTGTGGTTGCACCTACGGCACGGCTATCTGTATCGCTGAGGCACGCAAGCCTCCCCACCAACGGCAAGGTCCATGGTTCATGGGGGGAGGTTATGTATGTTATGTCCATTTAAATGTTAATATTATTCTGATGAAGCCTGTGTAGTGCATATTTTATTGTTCATTGAAACTGAGTCTTTTTTATGACTCACCGACTGGCAACAACTTTATGCCATGTACTGTATGGCTGAGAGTGATATAAATTAGCTACAGTGGTACACTGAAAGACTTTAATTCCTTCAGCCCCACTCCTTTTTGTCCTCTATGTGTGGTACACATATGGAGTAACAGAAAAATGATAAGCTCCCTATGTATTGAAATGCAGGAGGATCTGCAACAAATTGACGCATGGTGCAGGGAATGGCAATTGAATCTCAATGTAGACAAGTGTAATGTGCTGCGAATACATAGAAAGAATGTTCCTTTATCATTTAGCTACAATATAGCAGGTCAGCAACTGGAAGCAGTTAATTTCATAAATTATCTGGGAGTAGGCATTAGGAGTGATTTAAAATGGAATGACCATATAAAATTAATCGTCGGTAAAGCAGATGTCAGACAGATTCATTGGAAGAATCCTAAGGAAATGTAGCCGAAAACAAAGGAAGTAGGTTACAGTACACTTGTTCGCCCACTGCTTGAATACTGCTCACTGGTGTGGGATCCATACCAGATAGGGTTGATAGAAGAGAGAGAGAAGAACCAACGGAGAGCAGCGCACTTCGTTACAGGATCATTTAGTAATCGCGAAAGCGTTACGGAGATGATAGATAAACTCCAGTGGAAGACTCTGCAGGAGAGACGCTCAGTAGCTCGGTACGGGCTTTTGTTCAAGTTTCGAGAACATACCTTCACCGAGGAGTCAAGCAGTATATTGCTCCCTCCTATATATTGTTCAATCTGTATATTGAGCAAGCAGTAAAGGAAACAAAAGAAAAATTCGGGGTAGGTATTAAAATTCATGGAGAAGAAATAAAAACTTTGAGGTTCGCCGATGACATTGTAATTCTGTCAGAGACAGCAAAGGACTTGGAAGAGCAGTTGAATGGAATGGACAGTGTCTTGAAAGGAGGGTATAAGATGAACATCAACAAAAGCAAAACAAGGATAATGGAATGTAGTCTAATTAAGTCGGGTGATGCTGAGGGAATTAGATTAGGAAATGAGGCACTTAAAGTAGTAAAGGAGTTTTGCTATTTGGGGAGCAAAATAACTGATGATGGTCGAAGTAGAGAGGATATAAAATGTAGGCTGGCAATGGCAAGGAAAGCGTTTCTGAAGAAAGGAAATTTGTTAACATCCAGTATTGATTTAAGTGTCAGGAAGTCATTTCTGAAAGTATTTGTATGGAGTGTAGCCATGTATGGAAGTGAAACATGGACGATAAATAGTTTGGACAAGAAGAGAATAGAAGCTTTCGAAATGTGGTGCTACAGAAGAATGCTGAAGATTAGATGGGTAGATCACATAACTAATGAGGAAGTATTGAATAGGATTGGGGAGAAGAGAAGTTTGTGGCACAACTTGACCAGAAGAAGGGATCGGTTGGTAGGACATGTTCTGAGGCATCAAGGGATCACCAATTTAGTATTGGAGGGCAGCGTGGAGGGTAAAAATCGTAGAGGGAGACCAAGAGATGAATACACTAAGCAGATTCAGAAGGATGTAGGTTGCAATAGGTACTGGGAGATGAAAAAGCTTGCACAGGATAGAGTAGCATGGAGAGCTGCATCAAACCAGTCTCAGGACTGAAGACCACAACAACAACAACCTATATATATCTCACGAAGAGACCATGAGGATAAAATCAGAGAGTTTAGAGCCCACACAGAGGCATACTGACAATCTTTCTTTCCACAAATAATAAGGGACTGGAATAGAAGGGAGAACCGGTAGAGGTACTCAAAGTACCCTCCGCCACACACCGTCAGGTGGCTTGCGGAGTATGGATGTAGGAGTAGATGTGGTGGGCCTCTACACGTTTCCTTTGACCCAGAAGTTAGCCAGAATGATAAGCTTTGATGTGAATGAAGTATGTAGTTGTGGAATGTTTCACAATTTGCCGATGACTGTATGTTATGTATTACAAGAGTTGTTCTGAAAGTAATGGCTCCTATTTTTATTCATGGAAACTACAGGAGATACATAATCACAACAGCACAACTAAATAGAGCAATATTTCAGCTACAGGCTGTCATTTTTCCACAATGTCACCACTATTCATTATGCACTTTTGCCATTGATGAACCAGAGGCTACATGCTGCACTTGTAAAAATTGGAACCAGCTAAGGCTAACCACTTCCTTACAGCTTTGACAACAGCATCTGAATCCTGAAAATGTTGGACACACAGTCCATCTTTCAGAAGGCCAAAGAGATGGAAGTCCGAAGACGCTGAATCGGGATTGTAAGGTGGATGTTGCAAGACAGTCCAGCCAAATTTTGCAGTGAGTTACGTGGTCAAAAAACTGCTGTGGGGCCTGGCATTATCATGTTGCACATGAAAGTTGATATTGTTCTCTGGCCTTACCCTGGAAACTAGGGCTTTCAGCTGGGTGTTGTCCTGTAGCATGCTGAATTGACAGTTTGTCCCGGCTCCAGGACATCCAAAAGAACAGCACCCTGGCTATCTCAGAAGACTGTGCACATCACTTCACCTGCAGACGGCTGTGACTAGAATTTCTTCTTTGACAGAGAATTGACATGTTGACATTCCATGGACTATCCTTTTGATTCCAGCTCGTAGTGGTGACACCACATCTCACCTCTGGTGATGATGCTATTCAGAAAATCACCACCTTCAGCTTCATATTGGTCCAGCAGGTCCTGACAGTTTTCCATTTGATGAGTTTTTTGTTCTTCTGTAAGCATCTGCGGGTCCCATCTCACGCAGTCTTTGCGACTACAAAGTCGTTCTAATGTTGTTTCCAAGGCGTTATAGTCGACATTCAGCTTTTCGCACAATTCTCTGGTTGTTATCTGCCGATCAGCATGCATGAATTGATCCAGACGTTCTTTGTTGCGACAGATAACAGTGTGCAGGGTTGACCGGGCTGTGGTATGTCATGCACACCACCTTTTCACCGCCTTTAGCAAGTGTAGATTGGTTTCAATCAGCACAATTTGTTCAGCAGTGAGAAAATCAATTACACTTCACTGTTTTATATGTGTGTCCATATCAGACTCCATTTTGGAACACCCCTCTGCTAGCGCCAATTACCACAGGACAACAGAACCACCTGCAAAAGAAAGAGGAAGGTTCAAGCATTAGCACTACACTAATGACGTCTGGCGTGGACATCCAAAGTCACCACAAAAAAATATGAGGCATTACTTTCAGAACAACCCTAGTGTGTTTCTTAATCCTCATTTTATACCCCTCAAATAAGTGTTTCTAATTAATTTTTTTCCAAGCCTGCTGTTTATTTTGTGTAAACTTGTTTCTTTTCCAGTGATAAACATGTTTTTGTTCTTGTAGGCGAACTGTGAAAGATCCACAGACAGGCCAAGATGTAGTGCTTTGTGATGCTGATGTTGACCTTATTCAGAGGCTGCAGAGTTCAAAGATACCAGACGCTGAATTTGATGAATATGCGGTATGTTTTAACACTTCAGATTTATAAAGAATATGTTCAAAAAAACAGCAGTATTGAAAGGATAGATTGCTACTCACAACATAGAGGAGGTGTTTAGTTGCAGAATGGCACAATCAAAAAGAATGCTGAAATATTTAGACACAACTCACTCACTCGTACATACTTTGCCACTGTCTCTGTATGTTGGATTCTTGAGGCAGTGGTGTGTGTGTGTGTGTGTGTGTGTGTGTGTGTGTGTGAGAGAGAGAGAGAGAGAGAGAGAGAGAGAGAGAGAGAGAGGAGGACTTTATATGAAAGCTTCAATATTGTAGTGTACTTTTTCATGTGCCTGTCTGCAACTCAGCGCCACCTCTTTGTTGTTGTTCCATCCTGGACTTTTCATTGTTAAATTTAAAAGTTAATAATTTTGTTATTTTTTTCTAGAGGTCAGTTTTAAAGCGTCTCTTTTTATTTGCATAGTGCAATAATGGAAGCTATTATTGTACAGTTCTGTAAATTAAGAATGCAAAAGTGATTAATACGTATGAGGGGCATTTGAAAAGTCTGTGCAAAAATAGAAACTACTTACGTGTTTCGGGTAAACCTTTTTCATTTTTTGACATAATCTGCTTTTTTAGACTTACACACTTCATCCAACGCTTTTCTAATTTGTTGATCGCTTCCGAATAATAGGAATTGTCCAAGCCTGCAAAATAGCTATTAGTTGCTGTAATCACCTCCTCGTTTGAATAAAATCTTTGCCTCGCCAGCCATTTCTTCAAATTGCGGAACAAATAGTAGTCAGAGGGAGCCAAGTCTGGAGAAGAAGGGGTATGTGGAACGAGTTGGAATCCTATTTCCATTAACTTCGTGACCACAACTGCTGAGGTGTGTGTTGGTGCAATGTCATGATGAAAAAGGACTTTTTTGCAGTCCAATCGCCGGCATTTTTCTTGCAGCTCGGTTTTCAAACAGTGCAATAATGATGAATAATATGCACCTGTAATAGTTTTACCCTTGTTAGAGTGTCTATGAGGATTATCCCTTGCGAATCCCAAAAGACAGTCGCCATAACCTTTCCAAGTGGAGGACTGGTCTTCGCCTTTTTTGGTGCAGATTCTCCCTTGGTAACCCATTGTTTAGATTATTGTTTGATCTCAGGAGTATAATATTGTATCCGTGTATCATCCACAGTAATGAAATGACACTTAAAGTCCTGTGTATTCTTCCTGAACAGATGCAAACCATCCTTGCGACACTTCACATGATACCGTTTTTGGACAAGTGTGAGCAGTCGCGGAACCCATCGTGCGGATAGCTTTCTCATGTCCAAATGTTTATGCAAAATATTATGTGCCAATTCATTCGAGATGCGTACAGAACTAGCAATCTCACACACCTTAACTCTTCTGTCATCCATCACCATATCATGGATTTTATCATTGATTTCGTCGTAGCCTCCACAGGGCGTCCAGAACGTTCAGCATCACTTTTGCCCATATGGCCACTCCGAAAATTTTGAAACCATTTATAAACTGTTCTAATTAAAGATGCAGAATCACCTTAATGTTTATCAAGCTTCTCTTTATTCTCCTGAGGCGTTTTGCCTTTCATAAAGTAATGTTTAATCACCACATGAAGTTCTTCTTTGTCCATCTTTTGACAATCATTTGATTTCCTTGATTCACATGAATGCCAAACACAAAGAAATAGACCATTATGACTGAAACTCGGTGTGCGTTCTTTCCAAAGATGCTACTAACTAAACATGACCTCGATAGGCGCCGCTGGTGCCAGCTCTCGAATTTTGCATGGACTTTTCAAACGTCCCTCGTATTATAATGACTGCACAATTATGACCTTACAGAAATACAGTGGTCTCCCTTCTGGTCAGTAGAGGTCCATCTTAGTACTTGCCTATTTATACATTGCCTGTACACTGTGTTCCTAATTATTATGCATAGCGTAACAGTGCAAAAACACACACACACACACACTCACACACACACACACACAGACTTTAACCTGTTATAAAGGATGGTAGTGTAATTGGTGTTTTATAGTAAATAAAAATTGTACCTTCTTTGTTCATATTTTTTGCCTCACTGCTTTTCAGCTACTTCGAAAAGTGAGAAAAACATTGTTCAGCCATAAGTGGTTTCTGTGTCCTACACTACATACCTTGCATCAGTGAGCTTAATCAGCCTACTCGTTAGCAGTTTCTTCACGATCACTCATCAACAATAATACAAAATAATTTTATAGAGTAACCTTTTTTAATCTATGAAGATTTTTATTTTTCTCTTCACTGAGCATTTTTGCAGAGAATCACTGTTCTCACTTGGAGAAAGTCTAAAATTAAACCTATAATGGATAAAATAGGATGGAGCAGAAAGCTAAAATTACGAGACAAGAAGCAGCAGTTGCAGAATTGCTGGACCTGACAAAAATATTTTTTGTGTAATTGTTGAATAATGTCACGTGCCATATTTGCAAAACTGTTATAAGTGTCCCAAGGGTCAGCTGCAGTGAGTGGTTTGCAGTCTGCAGAACTAGCAAGTCTGTACACCCTTGCTCTGTGTCAGTTCTGCAACACTATAGTGGCAACCTCTGTGCCATCTTCACCTTGTTTATCCCTCCACCCTGTGTCCACACCTCAAAATACTACATGTGGAATCTTCACAAATCTCAGTCATCAGGGATCTTGTCTCTCTTGGTTTTTAATCTTCTCTCACCCTATGTGTTCATTTCATATTTTTCTGTTGGTACTTGTCTTTACGTTACCTCTTTTCTCAGTGTTTCATCTCATTTCCTTTGACTTGTGACTGCCCTCTAACTTCCCAGCTCTTCAAAATCATTTCTGTTCATATTTCAATTGACTCTTACCATCTGGCCCATTGATTAGTTGTTCCATACGTTGAACAGATGAGGAAATTTATATTCTTTGAGGTTTGACTTTTTCCACTATTTATACTGAAATTTATGTAATTTCCCAGTATGTAGATTTATTTTTGTTTTATTTACAAAATGTCTATCTTCTCATAGCAACAATTTTTAGACTTAGTTTCCCAGATCTTTGGCATCATCATATTTTCTGATATCTATACACAAATGTATTGGGACCAAGACAAGAAGTGATTATATTTGTACGAGTCCACATTTAATCCAGTTTCTCACAAATACAAGTCTACAGCCCAAGTCTAGTGTTATTTCTTGCAGTTTCATTAAGTGAACACGACAATAAATATGTAAAAGTGCAATATCTCCCACCTCCTCCTCTACAAAACAGTGCCCATGCAAATAACATGTTTCATGAATATTTAGCACTGTGAAGTTGTCCTACCCACTTCAGTAGTCAAGGTCTCTAACACACCTGCATGTGGTGGCACTCAACTCTGAAATAAAATGGTTCAAATCCTGGTTGTGACAAATTTTCACCACCAATATTTAGCTACATGAGGAGGATAGGTAATGGCATAAAGTTCCTAATCATCTACCTTTTTGCAATTACTCTCAATTAAATTCCAAATGTCTCATGAAATGAAGGCACATGACACAGTTGATGGTGATCTGTCAGTCAGATGGGGACATTAAGTTCGGCAGCCCCTATGGTGCAACTCAAGAGGAGGAGGCAATATGCCAGCATAGGGTTTCACTGTCTCCCGTCATCATTAACACGCACCCAACACTACGCTGTACAAGGACTCATTACAATTGCGCACATAACACAGGTACACACTTGATACTTCATAACAGGTCAGAGGAGGGCAGTGGCAAACCATGTCCATAAAACATCACCTAGAACGACGATGTAGGATTCCTGCATCTGCTCCCATATTCTTTTTTCTGCATAGGGGACTGCCTACACTTACCAGCGAAGCCCTCTCGGGCTTCCATCCAGGTGGCTCCTTAATATTCCATGCTGTTTCAATGGATGTCACTTTCATCTTGTGGTGAAACATTGAGATTATATGGGCATCAATTGCCCAGGGTCTTACCAAGCATCAGCTGCTGGGGTCAGTCTCTGTGTATAGCTGTTAATGAATGTTTCCATGCTGAACTTAGCCCTTGTCTTTGTTGAGGAGATTGTCATGGAGCCTGATCACAACTGATTCTTCAATAATGCTCTCCTACAAGCCCAGTAGCTCTACACAACATTTTTATTCTCTCTTATCCTTCATTGAGACTGTTTTCTGCCACCACTGACTTCTCTCTATACCCCAGATGTACATATCTTGTGTGTTTCACATGATACACTGCTGTGTTTGCCTGAGGTTCTAGAGACCACGCTCACAAGGAATGCTATGCACACCGGGTAATTGCAGTTATGTTTGTCCTTCACCAAGTCAGGCATATCTACATGGTCAACAATGTAGGAAAAGACAGCTTGCTACTTACCACAAAGAAGACACGTTAAGTTGCAGAAAGGCACAATTAAAAGGCACTTACATAAAGCTTTTGGCTACAGCCTTCATCAGTAGAAGAGAGAGACACACCGTTCATACACACAAGCAAGCATTCCGGCCTGAGATGCTGGAACTGGCAATCATATGTGCATAAGATATTATTGCTTGTGTGTGTGTGTTTTACTAATGAAGGTCGTGACTGAAAGCTTTATGCAAGTGTCTTTTAATTGTGCCTGTCTGCAACTTAATGTGTCTTCTTTGTGGTAAGTAGCAATCTGTATTTTCCTACATTGTTGATATTCCTACCTGGAGATTACATAGTTTGATTTTGTTTGTTTGTGGTGGTCAAAAGGTGGCTCTGATGATGTCCCCCAAGGATTCTTGCAATTTTGTGTAAAAGACACTCAGTATGGTGGATAGAGGTGAGCTTCTCTTTCTCTACCTCTTGTTTGCAGGTATTTGTATAACTCACATTATTTTACACCTATCTAATCTGAATTTTGCTGTACAATTTTGGCAAAACACATCTTCAGGGTGTTGCAGCTCTTCTGAGAGGCTGTCTTTGTCACAAGTGGCATGTGCCCTGTGAACTAGAGTTGTGGAACAATGTACCACTGCACTGGGTGATGACTGCTTGTTACATGTAGGTACAGATCTGTGTGGGACTTCTTTCTCTAGACTGTATGTTGTAAAAAACTGTTTTTTATTCTTTATTTTTATTATTATATTGTCTAAAAATGAAAGACTTCCATTCTGTTATAGGCCCATCATGAACTTTATATTTTGACTGAGGCTGTTCAGGTGGTCTGGGAACTCATTCAGGGTCTCTCTGTCACGTCCCCACATAACACAGGTTTCATCTACATAATGGGAAATACCCCGGTGGAGCATAATCCCCCTTACTTCCCCTTCTCTATATCACAAGTAATTCCAAAACTTCACCAGAAGATGATGAGAGCAACACTCATTTAAACATCAGAATTTCAACACAGCCACCTAAATAGAAGCCTGGGAAGATTTCATTACACTGGTGTTTGTCCTCAGCTGGGACAACCCCTGAATGATTGTATAATTGCCCTGAATGATTGTATAATTGCCCCGAATGATTGCATAACTATTGATTCGCTCCAGTACAAAACACTGACACTGGCTGAAATATCAGTTTACGTATATGTAGTATTAATTTGTATTCACAAATGTATTACATACCAATGATCTTTGTAACTGAATACAATGTAGTCTTAAATTCTTATGCTTGGTACAGCTCATTACATAGCCCCTTCCCCTCACCCAATTCCATAGCTTATGCACCAATCACTTCCCATCATTGTCACACAAGTAACCACTTGTCAACTGAAGTAGGTACTCTGCACATAGAGTGACTCAAATTAAACCCCTGACAACACATGTTGGTAACCGATTGCTTGTGAATCACTTCCTGTGTAGTTAAATAGGGCACTTCAATTTCCGATAGACCCACCAGTAAATCATTTGCAGTGCATTACAACGTGACTAGGTATCCATGTTGCCAAACAGTCTGAGAGGTATCGTGTCCTTGAACACAGCTCTCAGTCGTTTGATTTGAAAATGAATGGGCAGGTTGTGAACATCAGCTATGTACGGGAAGTGAAAAAACATCCCATATTATAAAACTGCTAGCTCCCAGGTTACTGTAGAGAGGATTTGATACAGGAAGCGTGGTGTGAAGTGAGGAAAAAAGTTCATATGACAGGTATGTAGCGTACTGCACAGTCATTTTTAAAATTAAATTGCATCTACATCTACATCCACACTCCGCAAGCCACCTGACAGTGTGTGGCGGAGGTTACCCTGAGTACCTCTATCGGTTCTCCCTTCTATTCCGTCTTGTATTGTTTGTGGAAAGAAGGATTGTCGGTATGCTTCTGATTTTTCTGATTTTCTCTCTGATTTTATCCTCATGGTCTCTTCGCGAGATATACGTAGGAGGTAGCAATATACTGCTTGACTCTTCGGTGAAGGTATGTTCTCGAAACTTGAACAAAAGCCCGTACCGAGCTACTCAGCGTCTCTCCTGCAGAGTCTTCCACTGGAGTTTATCTATCATCTCCATAATGCTTTCGCGATTACTAAATGATCCTGTAACGAAGCGCGCTGCTCTCCGTTGGTTCTTCTCTATCTGTTCTATCAACCCTATCTGGTACGGATCCTACACTGCTGAGCAGTATTCAATCAGTGGGCGAACAAGCGTACTGTAACCTACTTCCTTTGTTTTCAGATTGCATTTCCTTAGGATTCTTCCAATGAATCTCAGTCCGGCATCTGCTTTACCGATGATCAACTTTATATGATCATTCCATTTTAAATCACTCCTAATGCATACTCCCAGATAATTTATGGAATTAACTGCTTCCAGTTGCTGACCTGCTATTTTGTAGCTAAATGATAAGGGAACTATCTTTCTATGTATTCACAGCACATTACACTTGTCTACATTGAGATTCAATTGCCATTCCCTGCACCATGCGTCAATTCGCTGCAGATCCTCCTGCATTTCAGTACAATTTTCCATTGTTACAACCTCTCGATACACCACAGCATCATCCGCAAAAAGCCTCAGTGAACTTCCGATGTCATCCACAAGGTCATTTATGTATATTGTGAATAGCAATGGTCCTATGACACTCCCCTACGGCACACCTGAAATCACTCTTACTTCGGAAGACTTCTCTCCATTGAGAATGACATGCTGCATTCTGTTGTCTAGGAACTCTTGAATCCAATCACACAATTGGTCTGACAGTCCATATGCTCTTACTTTGTTCATTAAATGACTGTGGGGAACTGTATCGCACGCCTTGCGGAAGTCAAGAAACACGGCATCTACCTGTGAACCCGTGTCTATGGCCCTCTGAGTCTCGTGGACGAATAGCGCGAGCTGGGTTTCACACGACCGTCTTTTTCGAAACCCATGCTGATTCCTACAGAGTAGATTTCTAGTCTCCAGAAAAGTTATTGTACTCGAACATAATACGTGTTCCAAAATTCTACAACTGATCGACGTTAGAGATATAGGTCTATAGTTCTGCACATCTGTTTGACGTCCCTTCTTGAAAATGGGTATGACCTGTGCCCTTTTCCAATCCTTTGGAACACTACGCTCTTCTAGAGACCTACGGTACACCGCTGCAAGAAGGGGGGCAAGTTCCTTTGCGTACTCTGTGTAAAATCGAACTGGTATCCCATCAGGTCCAACGGACTTTCCTCTTTTGAGCGATTTTAATTGTTTCTCTATCCCTCTGTCGTCTATTTTGATATCTACCATTTTGTCATCTGTTCGACAATCTAGAGAAGGAACTACAGTGCAGTCTTCCTGTGTGAAACAGCTTTGGAAAAAGGCATTTAGTATTTTGGCCTTTTGTCTGTCATCCTCTGTTTCAGTACCATTTTGGTCACAGAGTGTCTGGACATTTTGTTTTGATCCACCTACTGCTTTGACATAAGACCAAAATTTCTTAGGATTTTCTGCCAAGTCAGTACATAGAACTTTACTTTCGAATTCATTGAATGCCTCTCGCATAGCCCTCCTCACACTACATTTCGCTTCTCGTAATTTTTGTTTGTCTGCAAGGGTTTGGCTATGTTTATGTTTGCTGTTAAGTTCCCTTTGCTTCCGCATCAGTTTCCTAAGTCGGTTGTTGTACCACGGTGGCTCTTTTCCATCTCTTACGATCTTGCTTGGCACATACTCATCTAACGCATATTGTACGATGGTTTTGAACTTTGTCCACTGATCCTCAACACTATCTGTACTTGAGACAAAACTTTTGTGTTGAGCCGTCAGGTACTCTGTAATCTGCTTTTTGTCACTTTTGCTAAACAGAAGAATCTTCCTACCTGTTTTAATATTTCTATTTACGGCTGAAATCATCAATGCAGTAACCGCTTTATGATTGCTGATTTCCTGTTCTGTGTTAACTGTTTCAAATAGTTCGGGTCTGTTTGTCACCAGAAGGTCTAATATGTTATCGCCACGAGTCAGTTCTCTGTTTAACTGCTCAAGGTAGTTTTCAGATAAAGCACTTAAAAAAAATTTCACTGGATTCTTTGTCCCTGCCACCCATTATGAACGTTTGAGTCTCCCAGTCTATATCCGGCAAATTAAAATCTCCACCCAGAACTATAACATGGTGGGGAAATCTACTCGAAATATTTTCCAAATTATCCTTCAGGTGCTCAGCCACAACAGCTGATGAGCCAGGGGACCTATAGAGACATCCAATTACCATGTCTGAGCCTGCTTTAACCGTGACCTTCACCCAAATTATTTCACATTTTGGATCTCCGTCAATTTCCTTCGATACTATTGCACTTCTTATCGCTATAAACACGCCTCCCCCTTCACTGTCCAGCCTGTCCCTGCGGTATACATTCCAATCTGAGTTTAGGATTTCATTACTGGTTACGTCTCGTTTCAGCCAACTTTCTGTCCCTAGTACTATATGGGCGTTGTGACCGTTTATTAATGAGAGCAGTTCTGGGACCTTTCTATAGATGCTCCTGCAGTTTACTATTAGCACATTAATATTGTTATTCCCTGTTGCATTTTGCCTACTCCTACCTTGCTGCGTCTCAGGAGGCGTCTTGTCGGGCCTAGGGAGGGAATTCTCTAACCAAAAAGACCCACATGTGCACTCCACACATACTCCGCTACCCTTGTAGCCGCTTCCGGCGTGTAGTGCACGCCTGACTTATTCAGGGGGACCCTACATTTCTCCACCCGATAGCGGAGGTTGAGAAATTTGCACTCCAGATCTCCGCAGAATCGTCTGAGCCTCTGGTTTAAGCCTTCCACTTGGCTCCAAACCAGAGGACCACGATCGGTTCTGGGAACGAGACTAAAAATAGTTAGCTCTGATTCCACCCCGCGAGCGAGGCTTTCCGCCTTCACCAATTCCGCCAACCGCCTGTACGAACTGAGGATGTCCTCTGAACCCAGACGGCAGGAGTCATTGGTGCCGACACGAGCAACAATTTGCAGTCAGGTGTACCCAGTGCTCTCTATCGCCGCCGGCAGGGCCTCCTCCACATCTCGGATGAGACCCCCCGGGAAGCAGACAGAGTGAACATTGGCCTTCTTAACCCGACTAATGTTGGAGCTCCCAGTAACTAATAAACCCCTCCCTCCCATGTGCCTGCTCGGACCTTGATGAAGGAGTGGCCACATGTCCACTCACAGGCTGAGCGGGCAATCCCACACAGCCAGCCTCCACATTTACACTCCACCTCGTGCGCCGCGAACGCCGCTGAACCCGCCACTCCCCTTGGGGAGAGGGTGGCCCAACCGCGACCGGTACCCACGAAGATGTCTCGACAGCAGGGACAGTGGGTGAAGCATGTAAACCCTGGGGTGTACCATGTGACGCACCAGACTCCCCACTGCCACTACAATCCGAGGCAGCAGCCTGAAGATGGCTGACCGCGGCCATCAACACGCTCAGCTGTTCGCGAACAGTGGCCAGCTCCTCCTGCGTCCGTACACAGCAGTCACACATCCTATCCATCCTAAGAAATCAATTTACTGTAGAGAGTTAATCAACTTTTAACTAGACTGCTAATTCACTAAAGGCGGCTGATTGTTGACTAAACTGTGGTTGCTAGCCACTTCTTGCAGAAAACAATGAAAATAGCACTACCTGTCTCTTGACTGTATTGAAAACAAACACTAGCACTACTGGCACTATGGCTGACTTAAAGGGACTCTCTCTGACTGTGTTCAAAACAAACACGAAATATATGGAACACTGTTACTAGCGCTCGACAATTAAAGCTTCCTAAAAGCAAAAACACACGGAAGAAGAAGTGACAAGTAAGAAAAATACAGTTAATACTTAAATTAAGGTAGCTCGCTGCACAGCAGACGTGAAGCAGACGGCAGTTACGACGACATTGGTGCATTAATAGAGCAAATGTACGAAAAATGTAAGCCACACAGAGAGACTATGAGCATCTGCTCGTTCTGTAAAATTATACTGTCATGTACACACAAACAATGAAAATAATGATAAAATGGCAAAATCCACAAATCTACGATATGTGTGAACACAGTAGTGTCCACGTACAAATGATTTGTAGAGCACAAATCACCATCACCACATTTCTGTATGTATAAATCTAATGATACCAGGATTTTCAAATTAGAAGTAATTGTCAACACGTTAAAGTAAAGCATTTATTTTGTTTTCATTTACGTAATTTAATTACAGCCAACACGAAATGAACATAGAAGTGGAGTGGTTCCACTCCCAAGGAAGAGATGCATGTGGGATTATAAAATAATTTCGCTGCACATTTTCGTAATAAATCTGCCAGTGAATAAGTACAAATTGTAACCTGTAGGTGTTATAATATTGCAATATCATTAATGGTTTCATGATTTTCTTAAAAGCTTGTCCGTGTGTATTAGAATCTTCTTAATTGTCTATATAATTGTGGAGAACTGAACTATGGCTTTGATATCATCATTCACTCTTGCGGGATTCCTTCTACATACTGGACCTTTTAAAACTTGAACTTTTCCTGAAACCATTCCAAATGCACATTCATGGTTTTTCTTCCTCTGCCTAAGTAGTAGCTAAAAATTCTTTTAACATATGTAAATCTTTCTTGGGGGATGTTCTTATGAAATAGTTTGGTGAGGGGGATGCTTCATCTGATGAAAAATAGTAAGAAAACAGGCTATAACTACCATCATACGTTAAACCCGATGGGAATGGAATATCAATGCCTGCCAATGTGTTATCTAGTGCTTATACTGCTGAAGCATGAAAATTCCTTGATCAGCATAGACTACCCTGATTAAAGTAAATAACCCATCAGCATCACAGCATGCCAATAGCACAACAGCATGTTATTATGTTGGAGCGTAAGTTCACAGCATATTTCTGTAAGTTTAGTAAACACAACAGATACACATGGTAGAGACTTTATCCATTAATAACATATTCTCCTTCACTAATTACAACAGCCTGCTGCTGATGGTGCAGTAACTTTTAGATTCCACGGGTGTAGCAACCACATGATTTTGAGGTGAAGAACTCATGGAGCCACATTTGGAGCACATTTTCATCTGGAGAGGAAGTTCATTGAAGGTTGTTCGACAGAGAGCAGAAAAGGTGAAAATCTGGGGGCCCAAGTTCATGTGAATAAGTTGGGTGTGGAATGATTTCTGAGCCGAACACCTGTATGGTGTTTTTTGCCAGTCTAGCAGAATACTTATATATTATAATTACGGAAATGGAAGAGGATGTAGATGAAGACGAAATGGGAGATAAGATACTGCGTGAAGAGTTTGACAGAGCACTGAAAGACCTGAGTCGAAACAAGGCCCCGGGAGTAGACAACATTCCATTAGAACCACTGATGACCTTGGGAGAGCCAGTCATGACAAAACTCTACCATCTGGTGAGCAAGATATATGAGCCAGGCGAAATACCCTCAGACTTCAAGAAGAATATAATAATTCCAATCCCAAAGAAAGCAGGTGTTGACAGATGTGAAAATTACCGAACAGTCAGTTTAATAAGTCACAGCTGCAAAATACTAACGCGAATTCTTTACAGACGAATGGAAAAACTGGTAGAAACGGACCTCGGGGAAGATCAATTTGGATTCCGTAGAAATGTTGGAACATGTGAAGCAATACTAACCTTACAACTTATCTTAGAAGAAAGATTAAGAAAAGGCAAACCTACGTTTCTAGCATTTGTAGACTTAGAGAAAGCTTTTGACAATGTTAACTGGAATACTCTCCTTCAAATTCTAAAGGTGACAGGGGTAAAACACAGGGAGCGAAAGGCTATTTACAATTTGTACAGCAACCAGATGGCAGTTACAAAAGTCGAGGGACATGAAAGGGAAGCAGTGGTTGGGAAAGGAGTGAGACAGGGTTGTAGCCTCTCTCCGATGTTATTCAATCTGTATATTGAGCAAGCAGTAAAGGAAACAAAAGAAAAGTTCGGAGTAGGCATTAAAATCCATGGAGAAGAAATAAAAACTTTGAGATTCGCCGATGACATTGTAATTCTGTCAGAGACAGCAAAGGACTTGGAAGAGCAGTTGATCGGAATGGACAGTGTCTTGAAAGGAGGGTATAAGATGAACATCAACAAAAGCAAAACGATGCTGAGGGAATTAGATTAGGAAATCAGACACTTAAAGTAGTAAAGGAGTTTTGCTATTTGGGGAGCAAAATAACTGATGATGGTCGAAGTAGAGAGGATATAAAATGTAGACTGGCAATGGCAAGGAAATCGTTTCTGAAGAAGAGAAATTTGTTAACATCGAGTATAGATTTAAGTGTCAGGAAGTCGTTTCTGAAAGTATTTGTATGGAGTGTAGCCATGTATGGAAGTGAAACATGGACGATAACTATTTTGGAGAAGAAGAGAATAGAAGCTTTCGAAATGTGGTGCTACAGAAGAATGCTGAAGATAAGGTGCGTAGATCATGTAACTAATGAGGAGGTATTGAATAGGATTGGGGAGAAGAGAAGTTTGTGGCACAACTTGACTAGAAGAAGGGATCGGTTGGTCGGACATGTTTTGAGGCATCAAGGAATCACAAATTTAGCATTGGAGGGCAGCGCGGAGGGTAAAAATCGTAGAGGGAGACCAAGAGATGAATACACTAAGCAGATTCAGAAGGATGTAGGTTGCAGTGAGTACTGGGAGATGAAGAAACTTGCATAGGATAGAGCAGCATGGAGAGCTGCATCAAACCAGTCTCAGGACTGAAGACCACAACAACAACAACAACAACAGCAGAATACGGAGGGGCATTGTCATGGAGTAGCTTCCTTCATGCAGTCTTCATGGTAGTTGTTCATGGATTACATTTGCAAAACATTTATTTACAATAAATGTCAGCAGTGATGGTTACACCTTGGGGCAGCAATTTGCAATAACTACACTGTCACTGTTCTACCAGATGCATAACATACAGGTTGTTGTTCAGGGAGTTACTGCTTTGTTTGGGATCAACCATTCCTCTTTTTCCTTATTTAGCATAAAGACACCATTTCTTGTCACCAGTAATGATACAGGATAGGTATGGTCATTGTTGTTAACAAGCCAGTTGCTGATGAGCAAGCACAGAGGCACATATGACCACCCACTGATTTTGGTCCTTTTTGCCTTAGAGTATGCTTCTGTAGTAATGCTTCACCTTGCAATAAACTGTAGTAATGCTGAAATTTTTGTGTTGGTTTCATAATGGAACTCTTTCATCCCCAATATACTTTACTTGCTACAGTTGTATGTTTTAACTGTTTATTTATTTTATTAATAGCCTTGGATAGAATGGTTTACCTCAGAAGTCATGAAGACACCACTACGAAAGTTTCCAGAACACAAACGATCGTTCTTGCCAAGTAAATCAGAGAAAGAAAAAGTATCTAAATTGGTTCATGCTATAAAAATGGGATGGATAAAACCAAGGAAAGAAAAAGATAAAGATCCAAAATTTTATATGTTGTGGCAGACAGACGATACAGCTGAACACATGAGACGTATTCATGATCATATACCAGCTCCAAAACGTCATTTACCTGGGCATGCTGAATCCTACAATCCTCCACCAGAATATCTCTTTGATGAAAGAGAAGTAAGTAACTGAATAGTACTTGTTCTAGTAAGTAACTTGCAACAACAGACATACATTTAATTATTTATGGTGACATTGCTTAACAGATATTTTCTTTATTGGCAGGTAAAACAGTGGAATAAGTTGCAAGCCACACCATGGAAGAGGAAACTTCACTTCATACCTCAGAAATACAGGTCATTGAGGGAAGTTCCAGCTTACAGTAGATATATTAGAGAGAGGTTCTTACGTTGTCTGGATTTATACATGTGCCCACGGGCAAGGAAGATGAGGGTAAGTTAAGTAATTATTTTTGTTATTACTTACAGGAAACCCTTTAAAATTATGTTCAGTGTTAAAAACCTGAGGCAGTTGGTGTGGTGAATATGGTTCTATGAATCTAAAGGTCTTAAGTCAGTACATCATTTGCTGCATTCCTGGCACCCAACACGATTTTCACCTCTTCCAAAGATTTGTGAGAATGAAAAGCAGCAAGTTGCACCAACTGAAGGAATCTACATTAAGCAGTAATGTTCCTCTGTAACTCAATAAGAAAGAGTATCATCAAGGTTGCCACAAGCTCTAGAAATCAGGGAATGTCAGGGAATTTCAGATGTATCAGGGAAATTTGGAAAAAAAAAAAACACACCTGGAAAAATCTTGTTTTTGTCTCAGTAGATGAAATGGTTTGTTTACTGTGATGGGTTCTAGGCGCTCTGTCCGGAACCGCGCGACTGCTACGGTCGCAGGTTCGAATCCTGCCTCGGGCATGGATGTGTGTGATGTCCTTAGGTTAGTTAGGTTTAAGTAGTTCTAAGTTCTAGGGGACTGATGACCACAGATATTAAGTCCCGTAGTGCTCAGAGCCATTTACTGCGATGTCATGCACCGTCACTGTCTGGACACAGCTGAGTACGTACGCCGCTTCCCTACTCATCCCTAATACTTTGCCCTTCCTACCGCTCCCCTCAGCTTGCAGTCAGTGCTGCCACCACTACTTACCGCTAGCCTAGCAGCTGCCGACGAGAGGCAGGGAGGTGTGAGGTGTGTTTGTTTGAATCTGATTCTCAGAGACTGTTGACACAGCAGCTGGAGACGGCGGTCGTGTGTCCATGAGTTGTCTGAGTGATTTTGTGAATGTGTGTTTGCACACTATTGTTTTCTGACAAAGGCTATGGCCGACAATTTAATTCTGAGAGTATGATTGTCTTTTCTACATGCCTGTCTTCGGCTCATCGATCATCTTTACAGTGAGTTGCTACCTATCCTCATTAGTATTGCTTCCCAAAGTATTTGTTCAATTTATCTGTTGCATGGATTGATCACTGTGGTCTTATTTCATCAACATGGCGTCTGTGATGCATGAATAGCTGGCCACACGAGTGGATTTCTGTGACAGGCCAAAACTGCTGGCCATTTCTGCGGGTATCTCTAATGGATTGGGCCTGCAAATCTGAAACCTGTAATTTCCCACTAATGTGCAGGCCCTGCCAATCGAATCTTGTCTCGCCAATCTGTTCGCAGGCCAGGTCTGTCTGTGTGTGGCATAATGCAGCGAATTTTCGTGGTTTATCCGTGGGCCCAGGACTGTGTTGCTCCTCAGCAGGCCAGAGGCCATGGGGGATGAATTTCAGCCATTGTGACTGTCTAACCACAAGTATATTGAACAGTGCAGTGTTTTATAGAAATTTTATTTATTGTAGTACATTTTGACACTTTGAAAGTAGTTTTTTTTATTAAAAAGATGGATGATAAGAAGAAAATTGTAGCAGTTGCTGGCAGTTTGGACACTATGTACTCATATATTTCTCGAAAGAAAAATCATTCAATATCAGTAAAATAATAGACATAACACGGTGAGTAATAATCAACAATAAAGAACATAGTAGAACCAACATTTTGTTGCCAGTCACCTATAGTGTTGGTTTACACAACTCTTCCCTGTCTTATACACTTCTTTCAAGAGGCCTAATTTTTTCTGAGGTTGTTTCTGAGAATAGTGAAGGTATTTCAAATCTGTCTTGCAACTCAAAGGAAAAGTTTATTTTTGTCACCATGTGTGTTTCATTTTATTGAAATAAAATAACGATAGGGGTCTTAATGAAACACACAACCGTTTAACTTGCTTTCTCCATCTAAAAACAGTTCATTACAAAATATGTTGATGTTAGTACTTAAGATTTTTCCTCACGTGAGAGAGAAATTCAGAAATCCTTACGTATTTTTCAGATCTCAAAATTTGTCAAGGGAAGATGCTAAAACTTATCTGGAAATCAGGGAATTTCACTTGGGTAAACTGGTGGCAGCCCTGATCATTTTCAATAGAGTTCCTGTATTTTTTAACTAACATTCAGGCCTGAGTTACTTTACTGCATACTTTTAATAATAAAATAATTATGTAGCAGCTGTGTTGTCGACAGTTATTTTAGCTGTCTGTTATAGGTATTTACAATCTGCGAGAACTTTCCTACTTTATTAATTTTTTGTATGGACTGTATACATTGATTTGGGAGATAGGCTGCAGCAGTTGCACCGTATTTCAGAAAGAATCATTCACATTTGTTGTTCATTGGTTGTTTTTAGTGTGTAGTGTAGATTGTGATTGAATAAGAAGAAAATTGGAATTACTAGAAATATTGAGTGTAAAATAATGGTGCAACAACCATCTTGCCTGCAAAAAAAAGTGAAGCTCTGAGAAGGGGTGGAAGAAACTTGTTTGTGCTGATTCAACTGGGAAGAGTGACATAAAGCCATTATTTCTTCTCCTGAGGCAAGCTGCTTCACAACTGTTGCCACTGATAGTTGATAACATAGATACTGGCACTGGGAAGGAGCTGATGTCCAAGCTGGTCCCCATAAGTTCTGTCAATGACAGATCTGGTTATCTTTCCAGCTTGGGAGAGTCTCATTGTCATGTTCACAGTTCATAGACACCCATCCCGTGTGTGGGTGAGCAGTGTCCTGTTGAAAACTTGATCAGTGATATTGTCACATAAAAGGTAACACATGAGGAGACTGAATGTCCTAGGTGTAAAATTGTGCCTACAACCTGTGACCTGAAGTCGTACCCAGTGGCTTCTCACACCATGACACCCAGAGAAACTCTGCTGTTTCTCTCAAAAACCCTGTAAAAATGGGATCTTGTCCCATGTAACGTCCATACTTGCCAAAAATTGTCATCTGGGGTAGAGCAGAACTGATTCATCACTGAACGGAACACGACTTGCTTCCCAGTCATGACACCACTCCAGATGCAGCTATTCATGTTGTGCTGTTAATGGCAGCCTACACATGGGAGGGTAATTCCGTAGAACAGCTGCTGCTCGTATCCAATCAAGGTGCAGAATGACACATGATATTGTAGGATCATATTACTTGCACTCATGTGGCAGGTTAAGATTTGAAGGGGTTGTGATGTGATTGGTGCACAGTATGGAGATCCTTGCCTGTAGTGATTAAACTTGGTTGCCTGAAATCTTGATGAGTAGTAAACCTGCCCTCACATTTACTTTCAGTGAAACATTGGGTCACTGTATCTTCCCAATGCTCCATCAACCTGGACATTGCACGATTTGACCAGCAGGCCAAATGGAGACATGTAATGAGGCCCCTTTCAAACTCTGTTAGTTGCTGACAATGATGTTTCACACAAGTACTCTGCACCGTAAAGCCTTCACACTGAGCATTCCACATCTGACACTGTTTACACCGCTTATATACTCAGCCAGGCTTGCTAACAACACTAAACATGAATGACACTAATACACTCTGTTAACCATTTCATCTCTTACAGAGAATTGCAGCTCTTGATCATTTATATAGCTGCCAAAGGTATGGAGGTGCACGAAGTTACATTTTCATCTGACCATGCCTTACGGATGCTTCACTTTTTAGTTAGGCAGCGTATATAGAAGTTGAGTGAAATTAATATAGATATATGTTTTTATTTCCTCCCAGTTGACAATTCAACCTGAAGAATTAGTTCCACAGCTTCCAAGTCCAAAAGATTTGCAGCCATTTCCAACTGTTATGTCACTTGTTTATAAAGGACATACTGACATGGTTCGAACTATTGCTGTGGAACCCAAAGGGCAGTTCCTTGCCTCTGGCTCAGACGATCTTACTGTGAAAAGTAAGGATAAGAAAGTAACTGTAGCATGTATTTATTTTACTACTGAAGTGTTACAGGAGGGATACAGTTTTCTGGTTCTGTTTTTTCTTTTCAGTTTGGGAAGTATCTACAGGTCGCTGTGTGCGCACAATTCCAGCAGGTGGAATTGTGCGAAGTGTCAGCTGGTGTCCAAATCAGTCTCTCTCTCTAATTGCAATAGCTGCCGACAAGAAGGTATTACTGGTTAATCCAGGTGTTGGGGACCACATGATTGTCAACAAAACTGATAATTTACTGCAAGATCCACCAGAGCAGGATATACTGAGTATGTACTTATATTATTAAAACGGTGAGAAAACAACAGATAATTGAATTTTCTTCTTGACAGTTTTTGTTTCCAGTTCCAGAGAGAATAAAGAGTGCAGTCCAGTGGGAAAAGCCATCTGAGAGTGATTGGAAAAATGGAATCCGTATAATACTGAATCACTTCAAAGAAGTGAGACAGGTAATTTGAGCAATAGAGATTTAATTCACAGACTTCTAAAAGAACTTGAACTTTCACTTTGTGTAAGTACGAGTGAAGATAAAGAAGGCTCTTACTTGCATGACAGATGAAAATTAGATAACCGAGGATGCACAGAAGTTATAATTTTAATGGAGGCAAGAATGTGTGTAAATAATGGTGCGATATGTGTGGCTCCTCATACCTAATATTACTTTGATACATGTCTCCCTTCTAGCTGTTTGCACAAATGTCATACCAAGAATAGTGTCTGATGCAATTAGCTGTGCATTCATGATGTACTGCATAGGGATAATGGATGTGAACAAAGACTGACTGTACTGACTGCTTGATGTGGATAAAGATTGAATGCACTGACTGCATATCATGCAGTGTCTTCAGTTTTTTTAGGCATGCAGGAGTGCATGGTGGGTAGATACTTGCTTTGAATTAAGCCAGTTTCTGATGTGATCAAATTTCATTTACATGGTGGAAAAATACAATACAATGTGTTCCAGGGGAATGGTAAATATTTAGGGATATGACAGGAATGCTCATTTGAAGGGGGGGAAAAAAGCTTTACACGGACATATGCACTATTCTGAATGGTTTCCAATAAAGAACACCTTTAATGTACATCTGTTTTTGGGCTAGTGGTGCTCACCTGTTTGTCAGTCCCACCCAACCTCTTTGATATTTTATTCTAGCTCACCCTACCTTGTTGCTTTCAACGTCTTTGCCAAGGATGTCTTTCTGCCATTTTACTAACCCATTAAAGGCACTGTTACCAAGTGAAGTAGTGCAAGGAATTGAGAGTATATCAGAGAGAATTGGTTAACTGTGTTAATACATGTGCTGCCTGAAATGCCACACACCTATTCTAATGAAGAGTATGCAGATGTGGGGTATATGTATGGCTTCTGTGACTCTCTCTGCTGCCGAACTATGCTGGCAGTGCTTTCTAACACATCAGGTTCCTAATTGTAGAGTGCTTACCAGAGTTTTGAGCACATTGTGTGAAACAGGCATTCTTTCAAGTTGTCATTATTCTTCTGAACATTTAATTCAACAATCTGTGCAGGAGGAACAACACATTTTTGAAATAGTGCAGTATAGTTCTACTTTCTGCACAGATCAGTGTCTCACAAACACATGTATGGTGAATACCACATTTGGAAAACTTGTACCTATTTCACATGCAGCACATCCACAGTGTTCACATTGGTGACAATGCCACACATCTTGTATTTTATTTGATTACAGCTTGATAATAAATTTCACTGGGAGGAGCATACTGCAGAACTGTTAAAGTGCCCAAACAAATCTCTATTTGCTATGCAAATGTTGTCATAATTAGGTGATATAAAAATAAAAAAGCTAGTTTACTATGCTTCCTTTCATTCCATAATGTCATATGGGATTATTTTCTGGGGTAACTCATCAAACCAAGCAAAAATTTTTCGTGACCAAAACTGTGCAGTACAAATTATTTTTGGTGTGAACTCAAGAACATCCTGTAGAGGGTCATTGCTTCCCAATGCATTTATTCCTTAATGAAATTTCTCACTAAAATATATATCTTTCTTTCAAACCAACAGCTCAGTTCATGGAGTCACTACTAGAAACAAGAGTAACTTTCACAAAGATTTGAAGCCACTTACTTTGGTTCAGAAGGGTGTCCACTATTCAGCAACACACATTTTCAGTAACATCCCAGCAACCATTTAAAGCTTAACTAATAACAAAAGTCAGTTTGAGAAGAGTCTAAAGGATTTATTGATGCCCAGCTGCTTCTACTTCATTGATGAATTTCTTAGCAGAACCGATTGGGGTGTGTGTGTGTGTGTGTGTGTGTGTGTGCGTGTGTGTGTGTGTGTTATTAGAAATATCACATAATTGGAATATTTTGTACAAATTTTGTGCAGCAATGCAACCATTGTAAATAAGTGCTGTAAAATGTTTTTTACTGTAATTTTTTTTATTTGATGGTGAGTAGCTACAATAGCCTATGAATTATCATATGCACCTAAGTGTATCAATACGAGAGAAGGAAAGTTGCTACTCACCATATAGTTGAGATGCTGAACCGCAATAGGCACAATAAAAAGATTCACACAATCGTAGCTTTCGGCCATTAAGGACTTTGCCAGCAGTAGACACACGCACGCGCGCACACACACACACACACACACACACACACACACACACACACACACACACACAAGCGCAACTTGCACACACATCTGCAGCCTCAGAGAGCTGAAACTACACTACGAGCAGCAGCTCCAGTGCATGATGGGAGTGGCGACTGGGTGAGGGTAAGGAGGAGGCTGGGGCAGGGAGGGATAGTATGGTGGGAGTGGTGGACAGTGAAGTGTTGCAGTTTAGACGGAGGGTGGGAGAGAAGGTGCGGAGGAGGGAGGGGGTAAGTAGCGGAAAGGAGAGAAATAAAAATAAAAATAGAAGAAATTAAAAGAGTGGGTGTGGCGGTGAAATGACAGCTGTGTAGTGCTGGAATGGGAACAGGGAGGGGGTTGGATGGGTGAGGAGAGTGACTAGGAAAGGTTGAGGCCAGGAGGGTTACGGGAACATAGGATGTATTGCAGGGAAAGTTCCCACCTGCGCCATTCAGAAAATCTGGTGTTGGCGGGCAGGACCCGTGTGGTACAGGCTGTGAAGCATGGCAGCATGCTCAGCAACAGGGTGGTCCACTTGATTCTTGGCCACAGTTTGTCAGTGGCCATTCATGCAGACAGACAGTTTGTTGGTTGCATGCCTACATAGAGTGCAGCACAGTGGTTGCAGCTTGGCTTGTAGATTGCATGACTGGTTGCACAGGTAGCCCTGCCTTTGATGTGATAGGTAATGTTAGTGACCGGACTGGAGTAGATGGTGGTAAGAGAAAGTATGGGACAGGTCTTGCATCTAGGTCTATTACAGGGGTATGAGGCATGAGGTGAGGGGTTGGTAGCAGGGGTTGTGTAAGGATGGACGAGTATATTGTGTAGGTTCGGTGGATGGAAAAATACCACGATAGGAAGGGTGGGAAGGATAGTGGGGAGGACATTTCTCATTTCAGGGCACGACGAGTCGTAATAGAAACCCTGGCAGAGAATGTAATTCAGTTGCTCCAGTCCCGGATGGTACTGAGTTACAGGGGAATGCTCCTCTGTGGTCGGACTGTGGGACTTTGGGAGGTGGTGGGATACTGGAAAGATATGGCACGGGATATTTGTTTTTGTACAAGGATGGGAGGATAATTACGGTCAGTGAAGGCTTCAGAGAGACCCTTGGTATATTTAGAGAGGGACTGCTCTTCACTGCAGATGGGACGACCACGGGTGGCTAGGCTGTACGGAAGGGACTTCTTAGTATGAAACGGGTGGCAGCTGTCGAAGTGGAGGTGTTGTTGGTGGTTAGTAGGTTTGATGTGGAGGGAGGTACAGATGCAGCCATCTCTGAGGCAGAGGTCAACATCTAGGAAGGTGGCTTGTTGGGTTGAGTAGGACCAGGTGAATCAAATGGGGGAGAAGTTGTTGAGGTTCTGGAGGAATGTGAGTAAGGTGTCCTCACCTGCAATCCAGATAGCAAAGATGTCATCAATGAATCTGAACCACGTGAGGGGTTTAGGATTCTGGGTTTTTAGGAAGGATTCCTCTAGATAGCCCATGAAGAAGTTAGCATAGGATGGTGCCATGTGGGTGCCCTTAGGCGTACTGCGGATTTGTTTGTAGGTAATGCCTTCAAAGGAGAAGTAATTGTGGGTCAGGATATAGTCGGTCATGGAGACTAGAAAGGAGGTTGTTGGTTTGGAATCCATAGGGCGTCTGGAAAGGTAGTGTTCGATAGCTGTAAGGCCATGGGCATTAGGAATGTTAGTGTTCAGGGAGGTCGCATCAATAGTGACGTGCAGGGCACTGTGTGGTAAAGGGAGAGGAACTTCAGAGAGTCGGTCAAGGAAATGGTTGGTATTTTTTATGTAGGAGGATAGGTTCCGGGTAATAGGTTGAAGGTGTTGATCTACAAGTGCAGAGATTCTCTCAGTGGGCTCACAGTAACCGGCCACAATGGGGCGTCCTGCGTGGTTGGGTTTATGGACTTTAGGAAGTATGTATAAGGTGGGAGTGCGGGGAGTGGTAGGGGTAAGTAGAGAGATGGACTCTGGGGAGAGGTTCTGGGATGGGCCTAAGGATTTGAGTAGTGACTGGAGATCCTGCTGGATTACTGGAATGGGATGGCTGTGGCATGGTTTGTCGGTGGAAGTATCTGACAGCTGACAGAGCAGAGATCTAGATGCAAGACCTGTCCCATACATCCTCCTACCACCACCTACTCCAGTCCGGTCACTAACATTACCTATCACATCAAAGGCAGGGCTACCTATGAAACCAGTCATGTGATCTAGAAGCCAAGCTGGAACCACTGTGCTGCATTCTTTGTAGGCATGCAACCAACAAACTGTGTGTCCGCATGAGAGGCCACCGACAAACTGTGGCCAAAAAAACAAGTGGACCACCCTGTAACTGAACATGCTGCCAAACATGATACCCCTCACCTCAATGACTGCTTCACGGCCTGTGCCATATGGATCCTTCCCACCAACACCAGCTTTTCTGGATTGCGCAGGTGGGAACTTCCCTGCAATACATCCTATGTTCCTGTAACCCTTCTGGCCTCAACCTTCGCTAGTCACTGTCCTCACCCATCCAGCCCCCTCTCTGTTCCCATTCCAGCACTACACAGCCGTCATTTCACCGCCACATCCAGTCTTTTAATTTCCTCTATTTTTATTTTTATTCTCTCCTTTCCGCTACTTACCCCCTCCCTCCTCCGCACCTTCTCTCCCACCCTCCGTCTAAACTGCAACACTTCACTGTCCGCCAATCCCACCATACTATCCCTCCCTGCCCCAGCCTCCTCCTTACCCTCACCCAGTCGCCACTCCCATCATGCACTGGTGCTGCTGCTCGTAGTGTAGTTTCAGCTCTCTGAGACTGCAGATGTGTGTGCAAGTTGTGCTTGCGTGAGTGTGTGCGTGCGTGTATGTAGTGTGTCTACTGCTGACAAAGGCCTTAATGGTCGAAAGCTGTGATTGTGTGAATCTTTTTATTGTGCCTGTCGCGGCTCAGCATCTCCGCTATATGGTGAGTAGCAACTTTCCTTCTCTTGTATTGTTACATTCCATCCTGGATTTTCCATTGTTTGATTTTTGCCTGACGGCTTTTCCTCGATCCTAACCCTGAGCTGTTTTCCTTTGTAACTATATTTTTTTGCGTCACTATACTCAATGTCCATTGTTCTTTCTTTTCTTTCCTGTGTTTCTCTTGTTGCATTATGGCCTGCAATACACGCACTTCTTATGAGTCACACTGTATCAACAGACTCGGCCACACTCAACAGATAGTGTCAAGAACACGCTGATTGTTGGTGCAGCATCTTATGTCCCACATTACTCCCACCAATATAATTAAGCCTATACCTTCAAACTGATCACGCTCCCAGTGTCAGTTCCCATATTTTTGCGTGTTATCTCCCACACTTTTCCGGTGCCAGACGATCTTACATCTCTAACTACGAACCCCTCCCCACCCCCCACACTTTCTCTGTTCTATCCCTGTTCGCACCCACTAAATCCACCTCATCCAGTCACATCTGCCATCCCTCTTCTCTACGCTTATCTGCCCTCAAACCTGCTACCCACAGTAATATACTTATATTTATTAATGATTAGTTATTCTCTACTTTGACCTTTGTGACTTCCAGCCAATTTTAGTGTGTTTACGACTTCCACTATTGTCGTCTTCCTCAAATTTCATTTCTTTTTTTCCCCCATGTGCATCCATTTCCTACTTTTCACACTTATTTGGGTGTTTTTTGCGTAATTTTCTGGCACAATTCTACTTTGTTACGAATTTTTTTTTTGCATTTTTGCTCCACCATGGATCCTTACTCCTTCCATCTGCATCAATACAGAAAAGTTTCCTTATCCCTAGCCAGATCCCAGTCCCACATACTGTTCCTGCGTTGTTGCTTGGCTCATGAATTCCCCCCTAATGGCCTTACCATCAAATTACCCATCTCTGGTTGCCACCCCTCCTTCCGCAATGACCTCCACCTGTTCAGATTCCACCAACCCTTACCCCTCACCAACATAGTCCTGCAAAACCATATCAACCAAGCCCAATCCTCCTCACAGTAGCTTCTCTCCATCCGCAAAATTCCGCTGCTATTTAATCCCATGTTCCTGGAACCCATAACACACATTGAAACTGTTGCCCTGCAGGAACTTGATCAACATGCACAACGCCACCTCAAAAAGCTCTCCATTCTGCTCACTTCCTACTCCCGCCTCGGAGTAAGACTGTCCACTACTACTACAACAACCTCCAAACCTCCCCCACGCCCCCTCATAGCTGACAAACCTTGTCTCGCAGACCTGTTACTCTTACCCTACCCTCCGAAACTCACTCCCACCACCACACAGAACTCAAATCCTAAACAAACCCACAACACAGTCATGAATCTTTCCTCCAGATGCCTTAGTCCCACTGAAATATCAATCCTTTTCAAAGGCCTAACCTTTTGCTCCACTCCCAAATTCAACCATGCAGGACTAGTTAAAGACCTTCTCTCCTTCTCCTGGTCCCTACAGTGGAAACACTTTTTCGCCACCAACTTGACCAATCGTACTCAACCAAAGACCAACATTGGACCTTGCCTAACTCAGTTCACTACTCCATCCAACCGTGATCCACCCCCACTGCCTCCAAACCACCCCCTGTTAACTTTCTAGAATTCCTTATCCTTGAACCTTGCCTTACCATCATTCCCCAAATCACTCAACATGCATACTAACCTTACATCTGCAGAAAGAACCTCATCCACCATCTAAAAGCTGATCCGATCTTATAATCCTACCTGCAGACAAAGGCTCCACCACCGTAGTTTTGAACAGCAAGGATTATGTGGCAGAAGGACTCCATCGCTGTCAGATACTTCTACCTACAAACCATGCCACAGTGATCCCATTCCAGCAATCCAGCAGGATCTCCAGTCACTACTCAAGTCCTTAGGCCCATCCCAGAACCTCTCCCCAGAGTCCATCTCTCTACTTACCCTTACCACTCCCCACACTCCCACCTTCTACATACTTCCTAAAGTCCATAAACCCAACCACCCAGGATGCCCCATTGTGGCTGGTTACTGTGCCCCCACTGAGAGAATCTCTGCTCTCGTAGACCAACACCTTCAACCTGTTACCTGGAACCTATCCCCCTATATAAAACATACAAACCATTTCCTCGACCAACTCTCCACAGTTCCTCTCCCTTTACCACACAGTGCCCTGCTTGTCACTATTGATGCCACCTCCCTGTGTACTAACATTCCTAATGCCCATGGCCGTACAGCTATTGAAAACTACCTTTCCAGACACCCTATGGATTCCAAACCAGCAACTTCCTTCCTAGTCTCCGTGACCAACTATATCCTGACCCACAATTACTTCTCCTTTGAAGGCATTACCTACAAACAAATCCGCAGTACGCCTAAGGGCACCCACATGGCACCATCCTATGCTAACTTCTTCATGGGCTATCTAGAGGAATCCTTCCTAAAAACCCAGAATCCTAAACCCCTCACGTGGTTCAGATTCATTGATGACATCTTTGCTATCTGGATTGAAGGTGAGGACACCTTTTTCACATTCCTCCAGAACCTCAACAACTTCTCCTCCATTTGATTCACCTGGTCTTACTCAACCCAACAAGCCTCCTTCCTAGATGTTGACCTCTGCCTCAGAGATGGCTACATCAGTACCTCCGTCCATATCAAACCTACTAACCACGAACAATACCTCCACTTCGACAGCTACCGCCCGTTCCATACAGCCTAGCCGCCCGTGGTTGTCGCATCTGCAGTGACGAGCAGTCCCTCTCTAAATATACCAAGGGTCTCACTGAAGCCTTCACTGACCGTAATTATCCTCCCATCCTTGTACAAAAACAAATCTCCCGTGCCTTATCTTTCCAGTGCCCTACCATCTCCCGAAGTCCCACAGTCCGGCCATAGAGGAGCATTCCCCTGTAACTTAGTACCATCCGGGACTGGAGCAACTGAATTACATTCTCCGCCAGGGTTTCGATTACGACTCGTCATGCCCTGAAATGAGAAATGTCCTCCCCACTATCCTTCCCACCCCTCCTACCATGGTATTCCGCCGTCCACTTAACCTACACAATATACTCGCTCATCCTTACACAACCCCTGCTCCCAATCCCTTACATCATGGCTCATATCCCTGTAATAGACCTATATGCAAGACCTGTCCCATAGTTCCTCCTACCACCACCTACTCCAGTCCAGTCACTAACATTACCTATCACATCAAAGGCAGGGCTACCTGTGCAACCAGTCATGTGATCTACAAGCTAAGCTGCAACCACTGTGCTGCATTCTATGTAGGCATGACAACCAACAAGCTGTCTGACCGCATGAACTTCCACCAACAAACTGTGGCCAAAAAACAAGTGCACCACCCTGTAGCTGAACACGCTGCCAAACATGATACCCCTCATCTCAATGACTGCTTCACAGCCTGTGCCATATGGATCCTTCCCACCAACACCAGCTTTTCTGAATTTCGCAGGTGGGAACTTTCCCTGCAATACATCCTATGTTCCTGTAACCCTCCTGGCCTCAACCTTCCCTAGTCACTCTCACCCATCCAACCCCCCCCCCCCCCCCCCCTGCTCCCATTCCAGCACTACACAGTCGTCATTTCACCGCCACACCCAGTCTTTTAATTTCTTCTATTTTTATTTTTATTTCTCTCCTTTCCGCTACTTACCCCCTCTCCCCTCCACACCTTCTCTCCCACCCTCTGTCTAAACTGCAACACTTCACTGTCCGCCACTCCCACCATACTATCCCTCCCCGCCCCAGCCACCTCCTTACCCCCACGCCCGTCATGCGCTGGTGCTGCTGCTCGCAGTGTAGTTTCAGCTCTCTGAGACTGCAGATGTGTGTGCAAGTTGTGCGCATGCGCACCCCTGTGTGTGTGTGTGTGTGTGTGTGTGTGTGTGTGTGTGTGTGTGTGTACTGCTGACGAAGGCCTTAGTGGCTAAAAGCTGTTATTGTGTGAATCTTTTCTTATTGTGCTTATCACGGCTCAGCATCTCCGCTATGTGGTGAGTAGCAACTTTCCTTATTTCGTATTGTTACATTCCATCCTGGATTTTCCATTGTTTGATTTGCAGCTAAGTGTATCGAATATTTAATATTTGATGACATGTTTTTCATACTTTGAAATGTAAATGTGCTTAAGATTTCTGACCAGTTCTACATCCATAAGGGTGATTTCATTTGGGATCTTTGGCAGATACATCATCATATCTGTTCTTATTTTGAAATTATTTATTGTGTATTCTTGTTTTGTAACATGTTCGACATCCCAGATATTTCCCTTACTATATATCAATTGGAACAAAAAGTACATCTAATTTAATCTACTGGTTAAATAACATAACTTTTTGGTTCCATTAATACTATTCACTGATGATACCATGTTTACATGGAATGGAATCAACTATACACTTAATCATCATTGATGGTCGCAGGAAAATCCACATGCTACGGTGAAAACCAATTTTCAAGTTCATTTTTGGATCGGTGTTTGGTGTGGCATGGTTGGTAACATGTTTATACATCCACTCATTTTAGAAGAGTTAATAGCAGTACACAATAAACTGCATATTTTGGAAAATTTGTTTGTTGAACCCATTGAGAATGTTCCTTCAGCGAAGTGGACTGCAATGTACTTACAGCATCGTGGAGCAACTATACATTTTACCAGACATATGAGGGAACACCTCAATCGCACTTACCTTAATTGCTGGATTGCTTGTGGTAGTATAGTTAACTGACCACCGAGACTGACCATTAGAGTTTTGTTTATGGGGTTGTATGAAGTATGAGGTGTACAAATGAAAGCTGAATATGCGAGATGAACTGCTTGGTCACGTCATGGACACTGCTGCCCTCATTAGGGAACATGCAGAGGCACTCAAACAAGCAACACATTTTCCCACGAGAGTGCGCAAATGCATTGAAGTTGATGGTGGGTTATTCGAAGATTTGTTGTGGACTATTTTCCAATTGAATCTTTGTATAATGCATATTGTAATATGTATTTACCAATGCTTGTACATGTGTACACCTGAAAATGTATTAAATAATATAGTAATAAATAACACTGTATATTAAATGTGGTACGTCTTATAAACCATTTGGAATACAGCATATGTTCATGTGAAATTTTTTGCTTCAAATGATCGGTACTGTCATATTCCTGAATACTGACCATCCCTCCTGCATTCAGCAGGAAAAGTTTTTATTCAAAAAATTCTTTCATAGTAGGTACACTGTGTGTTTCTCATGGTGATAGTGTAACCGATTTTCTTAGTCTGAGAGTGTCACACAGGGAGATTTGGCAAACTTAAAGGGAAATTGCTGAAAAAAAAGTAGAAATCCGTGTCTAAAATGCTGTTGGATAGATACAGAGAACCAGTATTTACCACAAACCAAAAAATTATTTTTTTGTATGTATTTTGTATTTTTCATGAAGAGAATAGGGGAGTACAGAGGAGGGTCCTCTAAATGTATGAGTCGTGGAAAATTATTTAAAGATGAAGGTAGAAATTGTTGTTTTATTTTTGCAGGTTACATGGCATGGTCGGGGAGATTATTTTGCCACAGTTATGCCTGAAGGATTGAATAGGTCTGTACTGATACATCAGCTTTCAAAATGGCGATCACAAGTTCCATTCAGCAAATCAAAAGGCTTGGTTCAGTGTGTGTTATTTCACCCAATTCGTCCAATATTCTTTGTTGCGGTGAGTATCACAAAATTTATTTGTCGCTAAGTGCTTTTTATGTTGCTTGTCGAAATTCAGTACAGTACAGTATTATCATTATTGACGCATGAACTTTCCCACATTTCCGAGAAAAAGTTGTTGCACTGATTCACCTCTGTATAAGGTGGATTGTAATGTTACGTTTGTAAGTGAAAGTACGAGGGGTGTTCAGTAAGTGATGCAACTCCTCTTTTTTCCCCGACCAGTTTCTGTTGAAAAAATTGTGGAATTTGTTGTGGAACATCGTGGAATACTCCTGCGTCAGCTCGTACAGTTTCATGAAGTTCAGATAGCTGTTCATACTATACACAGCCTTCTATTTGGTGTCTGTAATGGAGGTGCTTTCCAAGCAGGGAGCTGTCATTGAGTTCCTTTTGATAGAAAACCAGAGCATTGCGGTTATTCATAGGCAGTTGCAAAATGTATACAGAGACCTGGCAGTGAACAAAAGCATGGTGAGTCGTTGGGTGAGGCATCTGTAATCGTTGCAACAAGATCATGAAAACCTGTCCAATCCCCTGCATGCTGGCCGGTCACACATAGCTGCGATTCCTGCAGTGTTGGAATGCACGGACACTCATTCGAGGTGATTGATGGATCACAAACATCTCGCATCTCACCTGTACATTTCTGTTGGTTGCTGACACCTTCGTCCACCATTTGAGATACTCAAAGGTGTGTGCCCACTGGTTTCCTTGCTGCCTAACAAAAGACCATAAAGAGGAATGAAGGACCATCTGTGTGGAATTGGTTGTGCGTTACAAGGCTGATAGTGAAAATTTTTCATCAAACATCATCACAGGCGATGAAACATTGGTTCACTTCAAACTGGGTATAAAAATGCAATACATGAAGTGGCACTACACTCCCTCTTGTCCAAAGAAAAAGTTAATAGCTGCACCCTCAACCAGTAAAGTCTTGGCAATGGTCTTCTGGGACTCTGAAAGGGTTATTTTGTTTTGTCTTACTTCATGGTGCAACAGTCAGCTCGGAAGTCTATAGTTATACCCTCAGGAAATCAAGAGAACAACTTCAGTGTGTTTGTTGCCACAAAAATGCAAACAAAATTCTCTTTCTCCGTGACAATGCAAAACCTCACACAGGTCTGTGCACCCAAGAGCTCACAGAATTTCATTGGACTGTTCGTCCTTGTCCACCTTACAGACTGGATACTGAACCTTATAGCTTCCTGCTGTTTGGTCCTATGAAGGATGCACTCCATGGGAAGCAAAATGTGGATGATGGGGAGATTATTGATGCAGCAAGTCGTTGGCTCTGACATTGACTAGTAGAGTGGTAACATGGTCATACAGGCCCTCCCAGAAAGGTGGCATAAAGCCATTGCATTTAACAGAGATTATGTTGAAAAATAGTGTTTTGTGGCCAGAGGAGTGGGGAATAACATGGTGAATTGGAATACTGAATAAAATCAACCTGCTTTCAGAAAAAAGTGTTTCATGACTTACTGAATGGCACTCATAGTTAGTGGTAGCTCTGAAGTGAAAACAAAGATAACAGTGAGTATGCCTTTCCACATCAGATTCAGAGATATGATATATGACCACCAGTAACAATAAAAGGAACAAGCAGGCACACTCATAACTACTACATTGTAATTATTAGCTTAATCTTGGTTACAAGTATTTTGGATTTATTGTTTTTCTGATGTGTCAATAGCAACTTAAGTAACAAAAATTTTGTTCATAAACAAAGAACATGAATACACATTGAGAATTATTTCTGTGTTCATCTTTGCATTAATTTCTCACTGCTTATTTTTGAAGTAATGTATGTTTCCTTACTTTCATCTTATTTAATTGTCTTTCAGTGTTATATTCAAAATGAAAAGAGACACATAAATTACAACATATTTATTTATATCACAGATCAAATTTATTTACATTATAAAAAAATTATTTATATTAAACCCATTAAATATAGTCACTTAACTGGAGCCTAAATTTGAACATGAAAGAAAAGCTCCTTTCAGCACAATACTAGATATTTGACAATGTCCACAAATTTGCTGGGATGAAAAGTTCCTTTTCAGCTAAATTATGAAGCGATTTGTAACCTCTCAGAAGATTGTGCACTACCAAGATATACCATTTAGTATACATAAGGCCTCATTTCACGTCAGCTTGAATGGAGTTCATTGTCATCCCTTGGTTGAAATAAGAAACTAAAGCTTACATGGATCTATGGCCATAACAGTTGTTAGCCTAATTTGAAGGTGCATCTCAGATTGTTTCAATGTTTCCCTCATCATTAAAGTATTTGTCCCTGTACATTTCTCAAAATGTGCTGTGTACCAACTGTTATATAAACACTGCTTGGACTTTTACATTGGCATGACTACCACCAATTTATCAGTTAGGATGGCTCTCAAGGGCTCAACATTTGTTTCCTGGGTACAAGCTTGGTGATCCTAGGGTTCCTGGACTGGGAACTGGTAAGTGCTGCCAGTCCTGTCACTAAGCTCTGGGCATGCTTCAGCAACCACCATGCGACGTGGCAGTGGAACTTTGTGTCAGAGGGAATGGGGATCTTGGCTGAGTGCCTGGACTGGAGGAGGGTAAAAACCTCTTTAAAAAACACTTTGAATCTCAAGGTGTGCTGCACACTGATGAGATGCATGGCTCTTGAGGTGGTGCAGTCATTAGTGGGCAACCTCTAGGGAACCTGCCACACATCAGTTGTATAAGGCTTACCTAGGTACTCGAGGCTCTGTCTAGGTGGTCTTTTAGTTCCCTAGCTGCTCATGGAACTGCTGCGACGGATCCTTCAAAATTTTTCCTTCTTCCTCACAGCAGAAAGGGTGGGCCACTGGAAGTTACCAACATCCACTCTAACTTTAGGGTTTGTGTAACCAGTCCTCCCAACTGTGAACCTTTTCACAATTCTAGTTTGTTTAGTAACAGAATACATGCTGCTAGTCACAATTTATTTTTAGTGGTTAAAAGGAAAGAGGAAAGGTTTGACAAAGTCTCACCTTTTTACATTCAAAAGGGTTTAGAGGAGATTGGGGGTACCTTAAAATTTGTTAAGAATTTACGAAATGGGACACCAGTGGTGGAAACTGTAAGTTCCCAACAAGTGACAAAACTTGCAGACAGCCTACAACCTTGGGGAATATCCCATTGAGACATTAAACTACAGTAAAGATGTAACAACATGCAGGATGTTGTGGACATCCCCCAAACAAGACCTAAAAGTTGAGTGGGCCCAAGAAGGCATTACGTGCAGAATATAATGAAAAGGATGGAAGGCAATCTGATTAAATCAGACCTGTTTATCCTCTATTTTAATGGCACAAAACTCCCAGAACATTTTAAGGCGGGTTTTCTTTGCTTAACTCTCTGGTCCTATGTCCACAATGCAACACACTGTTTTCATTGTCAGCACTGGGCAGACCACTATTAGATGTAAGGAAGAAGCCACTTGTGGCAAATTTGTTAAGACTGTGTACAAAGGAGTTGGATGTTAATCTTGTCCAAAGTGTGTGAATTGCTCTGGGGCTCACCCTGTGTGGAGTAGGGACTGCTGTGTTTTCCTTGAAGAATGGAAGGTACAGGAGATCAAAACTATAAAACAGATCTCTTATGATGAGGTCAAAAAGATTTATTAGGCCATGCAGCCTCCACCCCCCCCCCCTCCCCCCCTCCCACATATTTTACCTCCTTTGCTTTGGTTGTTCCGAAAACCAAAGGTGGTTGCTAGTGTCAGCTGTAGTACCTTTATTTGTCAGTGCACTTGCACTGCTGCCTGCTGCCGTTGCTTCAGAGCCTACACTTCCTCCCACATCATCAGACAAGGCCGTGGAAGCCGACTTGGGACTCCCTGTTCCTCCAAACATTGTCAGGTCTACCATGCACTGCTGCCACTACTAGTGTCATGGTTGCGGCCCTGGAGCCTACCCAGGGCAAAAAATCAAAGGTCAAGCTTTCACCACTGATTGAGTCAAGAAGTAAACAGTATAACAGTGTTGATCTCACCCTCTCTGCCTCTCATGATTCTTCTGTAGAACTAATGAATCTTGATGTCGGACTGGGCCAGTCTTTTTGCCCCAAGACTGAGCCTCCAACCATTATGGGCTTTTCTTCCTGGTGGTAAGACAGGATGAAAGTGCAACCCCTGTGATGGATGGCTCCCATATTACAGTGGAACAGTTCAGGTCTCATGTGGAGGAACTGAAACTCTTGGCACGGACACAACCCATGTGCACATGTTAATAGGAGACACATTTCGAAGCCACTGACACCCCTGTCCTACGGATCTATACCCTCTGCCAAAAGGATAACCTGACTGGGGAAAGAGCCAAGGAAGAGGTTGCTGTGTTTATCAGTAACACACACCAGTTCTGTACACCCTCCTTGGTTTCTGACCTACAAGCAGTAGCCATTGCAGTTCACGTGGGTCAGAAGATACGTGTCTGCTCCCTGCGCTTACCTTCTGAGGCTCTCGCAGGCATTATTGCACAACTCTCCTGCCTATTTCTCTTATTGGGTGATTTCAGTGCCCATAATGTATTATGGTGCCCGAACTGTTCTTGCCCCCGAGGATTGAGCTTGGAGAACCTCATGATGTCTCAGGAGTTGTGCATCCTCAACACAGACAGTCCCACTCATTTCCAACTGCTACTGGGTCATAGTCAACCATTGAAATCTCTTTCTGCTCTCCAGCCCATGCCGACTAAGCACAGTGGGAAGCAACTGATGACATTCATTCCAGTGACGATTTCTCGCTGTGGATCCACTTACTGCATGGAAGATTGGATGAACAGAAACCACCAAAATGGGTGGTCAGCAGGACAAAGTAGATGTTGTTCAGCCAGCTGGCTTTGTGTGAACACCGCAACAGCATCCAGGAAAGGGTGGACCACATAACACGAGTGACCCATCATGCCGCTGACTTATCCATCCCCACTGGACTCGCATTCGGAAGGACGACGGTTCAATCCCGCGTCCGGCCATCCTGATTTAGGTTTTCCGTGATTTCCCTAAATCACTCCAGGCAAATGCCGGGATGGTTCCTCTGAAAGGGCACGGCCGACTTCCTTCCCCATCCTTCCCTAATCCGATGAGACCGATGACCACGCTGTCTGGTCTCCTTCCCCAAACCAACCAACCAACCAACTTATCCATCCCAAAGTATTCAGGTCATCTTAGGAGGTAGCCTGTACCTTGATGGACTGATCAGTGCTGTCTGGCAATCTATGACAGTCATGCAGCTCTTAGACAGTTTAAATGCTGCCCAACAGCTGACAAACCTTACAGCCTTTCGAGTTGTGAGAGCCAAGGCTCGATGCCAAGTTATTAAGAGCAAGAAAAGGTCATGGAAAGTGTTCCTGGACTTGATCAACCATTCCACTTGTTCTGCGAAAGTACAGGAAGCCATCTAAAGGATTTCTGGTAAACACAATTGTTTACCAATAGCGACAGGGCTGTCTTCAAACTAAACTCAGAGACATCACTCAGATGATGGCAGAGCACCTTGCAGCAAATACTGACAATGCCAACCATGATCTGTCATTTTGCCATTACTGTGCAATTGCAAATCCCACAATTCTGAGTCTTAGAACTGCTCTTTCTCCTTGTGGGTGCTGGAATTAGCACTTTCTGAGACTGCACCCAGTCAGAACCAAATCCAGTACTGCATGCTTTGACATTGGCCAATAACATCAAATGAAATCCACCTCGAATTTTTGAATTTGATATGGCGGGTAGATCATTTCCCCAACTCGTGGAGAGAGGTAATCTCGATACCTCTCCTCAAGCCAAGAAAGGATCACATATGTCCCGGAACCGTGTAGGAAAGACCTTGCAGCAAATGGGTAACCATTGTCTGGTCTGATTGTTGGAGACTAGGCAACTACTTAGTCGCAGTCACTGTGGATTCCAGAGATTTTGGTGCACTGTCGACAACCTGAGCCGACTTGAGGTGGATGTTCAGTAGTTTTTCCTATGTAAACATTAATGTTTGGGTGTATTCTTTGATATTGGTAAGGCATACGACACTACTTGGAGACAAAGTATTCTCATGTAACTCCATCAATCGGGATTTTGTGGGCACCTCCCCATCTTCAAAAAACTTTTCTTTGCTAAGTGCTTTTTTAGATCCCGAATTGGTGACCTGCCGTTGATTGTTTTGAGCTGGAGAATGGTATTCCTCAGGGCAGCGTTTTAAGTATTACCCTCTTTGCCATAGCCATAAATAGTATTACTTCTACAATAAGGAGTCCTGTACAATGCTCCTTATTTGTGGGCGATTTTGCTGTTTTCTGTTCCTCCTCCAGCGCTGCAACAGCAACCTGTCAATTGCAACTTACAGTGCCGGGGGTAGAGGAGTGGGGGCAAAGATGGGTTTTCACTTTTCTGGGGGTAAGTGTGTATTTGTTCATTTTAATCGTTCTCATTATATTTTTAGTTTACCTGACTTGCAGATGAGGGACACCATTCTACAGTTTAAAGACTCAGTGAGGTTTCTTGGCCTCATTTTTAGTCCAAGCTGTGATGGTTACCACACCTGAGAGAGCTGAAAGCCAGAACCCAGAAGGTACTGAATATCAAAAAGTGCCATAGCCACAGGTCTTGGGGTGCAGATAGGGTGCTTCTGCTCCAGTTTTATAGAGCTCTTGTGCATTCACGGCTAGTGTGTGAATGCACAGTGTACATGTCAGCATTGCCTTCTTACCTGAAGATTATTGACACTATCCATCATGAGGGGATTAAGCTGACCCCAGGTGCTTACAGGACCAGTCCCATACCCAGTCTCTGTGCTGATACTGAGGAATTGCCACTCACCATCTGGCAGCAGCCTCTCAGGGTGTATCAAGCATGTAAGTTCCTCGCAGCTCTGACCTCACCAGCATACCATTCTGTAGCTTGTCCACCTCAGGAATCCCTTTCAACAATCGTCTACGAGCAACACTGCTGGTTGGGATCTGCGTGCAGCATGTGTTGGAGTCACTTGGTGTGGAGCATGTACAACCCCAAATCCAGGGTTTTAACTGCCTTGCACCATGATTACTGGGGAGGCTCAGAGTAATTTTAAATCTGGTGCAGTATATAAGAGGTTGCAATCCTGCATATGTTTTTAATACATTATTTTATGACATTTTACCTGAGGACAACTCTACAGCTGTCTTTATGGATGGGTCTAAACGGGGGGACTGTTGGTTGCTTTGTTGTTTTCCCTAATCGTGGGTGGGCATTGGAGCAGATGAGACATGCTTCAAGTGCTAAATTCCTTGTTTATTCAGATTCTCTGAGTGCCCTTTACTTTCTACAGTACTTACACCCAGCAAATAAAGTAGTCCAGGATATCCAGGACACCCTTCTGCAACTACAATGGCTGGGGAAGTAAATGTCTTTCTGCTGGATACCAGGCCACATGGATATTTTGGGGAATGAAAGGGCAGATATAGCAGCCAAGGTAGCATGTCATGATCCTCAGTTATTAGTGTGCCATCCCCATGCATGCTATTGCCTCGCTGTAGAGGTACAGAGTCATGTGCTGATGGGAAGATGAGTGCCTGAAAGTGACAGATAATAATCTGTATCTAGTAAAGCCCACTACATGGCTGCATCATTCCTCCTTTCAACAAAAGAAGTGGGGTGAAGTTTTCCTTACTTGTCTTCACATAGGCCACACTCCCCTGACACATAGCTTCTTGCTCCAGCATGATTACCCTTCAATGTGTGATACTTGTGGCTTACAGATCACTGTGCACCACATTTTATTAAACACTGTTTTATTTTTGGACCAGAGGCCAGTGGCAGATTTGCTGGTAGATCGGCCCTCTAGTTTAAGTGACGTCCAAATGAATGTGGTGAGACTTTAAAGGTTTTGTGATGTGTCCAACTTATTTTTAAAAAATTCAGGGTTTCTTCCCAGGTGTAGTATCTTTTACTGTCTCCTTTGTTTTCCGACATGTTGTATGGAGTGCTTGTGTGGGCAACAGGTGTAAAGAGGTAGAAGTGAACAAGTGTGCCAATGTTTTTTGCCCTTCTCACCATATTTATTTCTTTTAATATTTGTAAGGGCACTGATAACCTCGTCATTGAGTGCCTGTACACCAAGTGCCCCACCCCTCCCTTCAGCCACACAGAAAAAATTACAATTAAAGAGCGTAGGTAGAGGGTGTATACCAGCAACATACAACATCCTGTTGCAGAGCATGCTCTACGACAAGACAATCACTAATCGTGCCATCTGTATTGTTCCCCAGGCACCAGTTTCTCAGAGAACTCCATAGGTGTGAACTGGCATTATGACATGTCCTTGGTACTCGTCACCCACCTGGCATTAATTTCTTGGCTCGTAGCATTGCTTCTGGGTAATTATTTTCTTCATTCCTTTTAATCTTCTGTATCTTTTTTTCTGACCAGTCTAATTCCCCACCCGCCTCTGCCACACGCAATACTCTTATTAACTGTTGCATGACATTTTTTCAGTAATCTCTGTCTTACATATATGTTATCTTCCAGCTTTAAGCTCTCAGATTTTCAAATCTTGTCTGGCGCAGTCTCCGACAATCAGTTATTCCTCCTCATCCTGTCCGTTAAGTCTCATGTGACATGGGGTTTTGGGTGACTTTTCTAATTTCTCCTCCTGTCCTAAACCTCATCAGTCCTTTTCCTTCACCCCTCTTCCTTACCCTCCTTCCCCTTCAACTCTTCTGCCAGGAGAAGGAGCCACTGGCTTCGAAAGTTTGCAAATTTCAGTACCATCATATTTGTTTTCTCCTGTCACCACTCACCGAGTTGATTTTTTAATCACCCAGTTATATAATAGCAAAATTCAGTTAGCAAAAATCTCAAAAAGGTTTTGACTGATTAACTTCAAACTTTAAACATTCAGAAGTACATGGACTATTAATTGTTTAACAACAATATACAGGTTGTCTGTTAAAATTGACTGTGAGAAATAAACTGTTTTTCTGTAAAAGTGTGTGGTATATACGAAAGGATGTCAGTTTTAAGGGAGAGGGTAAGGAGCCATTCCAATCCTGGGAGCGGAAAGACTTACCTTAGAGGGAAAAAAGGACAGGTAGAGACGCACACACACACACACACACACACACCCCCACACACACACACCCATCCGCACATATACAGACACAGGCAGACATGTGTAAATGCAAAGAGGTTGGGCAGAGATGTCAGTCGAGGCGGAAGTACAGAGGCAAAGATGTTGTTGAATGACAGGTGATGTACGAGTGGCGGCAACTTGAAATTAGCAGAGGTTGGGGCCTGGTGGGTAACAGGAAGAGAGAATATATTGAGGGGCAAGTTCCCATCTCCAGAGTTCTGATAGGTTGGTGTCAGTCAGTGGAAAGTATCCAGATACCCGGACAGTGTAACACTGTGCCAAGATGTGCTGGCCGTGCACCAAGGCATGTTTAGCCACAGGGTGACCCTCATTACCAACAAACACTGTCTGCCTGTGTCCGTTCATGCGAATGGACAGTTTGTTGCTGGTCATTCCCACATAGAAAGCTTCACGGTGTAGGCAGGTCAGTTGGTAAATCACGTGGGTGCTTTCACACGTGGCTCTGCCTTTGATCGTGTACACCTTCCAGGTTACATAACTGGAGTAGGTGGTGGGAGGGTGCATGGGACAGGTTTTACACCAGGGGCAGTTACAAGGGTAGGAGCCAGAGGGTAGGGAAGGTGGTTTGGGGATTTCATAGGGGTGAACCAAGAGGTTACGAAGGTTAGGTGGATGACAGAAAGACACTCTTGGTGGAGTGGGGAGGATTTCATGAAGGATGGATCTCATTTCAGGGCAGGATTTAAGGAAGTCATATCCCTGCTGGAGAGCCACATTCAGAGTCTGATCCAGTCCCAGAAAGTATCCTGTCCATAAGAGGGGCAATTTTGGGGTTCTTCTGTGGGAGATTCTGGGTTTGAGGGGATGAGGAAGTGGCTCTAGCTATTTGCTTCTGTACCAGCTCAGGAGGGTAGTTGCGTGATGCGAAAGCTGTTTTCAAGTTATTGGTGTGATGGTTCAGGGATTCAGACTGGAGCAGATTCGTTTGCCACGAAGACCTAAGCTGTAGGGAAGGAACCATTTGATATGGAATGGGTGTCAGCTGTCATAATGGAGGTACTGTTGCTTGTTAGTGGGTTTGATGTGGACGGATGTGTGAAGCTGGCCATTGGACAGATGGAGGTCAATGTCGAGGAAAGTGGCATGGGATTTGGAGTAGGACCAGGTGAATCTGATGGAACCAAAGGAGTTGAGGTTGGAGAGGAAATTCTGGAGTTCTTCTTCACCGTGAGTCCAGATCATGAAGATGTCATCAATAAATCTGTACCAAACTTTGGGTTGGCAGGCTTGGGTACCCAAGAAGGCTTCTTTTAAGTGACCCATAAATAGGTTGGCGTACGAGGGAGCCATCTTGGTACCCATGGCTGTTCCCTTTAATTGTTGGTATGTCTGGCCCTCAAAAGTGAAGAAGTTGTGGGTAAGGATGAAGCTGAGTAAGGTAAGGTAATGAGGAAAGAGGTTTTAGGTAGGGTAGCAGGTGATCGGCGTGAAAATAAGTGCTCCATCGCAGCGATACCCTGGACGTGCGGGATATATGCGTATAAAGAAGTGGCATCAATGGTTACAAGGATGGTTTCCGGGGGTAACAGATTGGGTAAGGATTCGAGGTGTTCGAGAAAGTGGTTGGTGTCTTTGATGGAGGATGAGAGAGACTGCATGTAATGGGTTGAAGGTGTTGATCTACGTAGGCAGAGATACGTTCTGTGGGGTTTGGTAGGTACTGGAAGTTCACCTTTATCTCTCCCCATATATTTTTATTTTCATTTCAGCCTCATGTTACACTTTCCATCTTCTAAATACCATGTCACCCGCAGGCTTGTCTAACATTTGGCATTACCCCCAAAGGCCTCACACTTAAAAGTTCCCATCTCTGGCTGTAACACTTCTTTCCATCAGTCCCTATACGAGTTCCAAACTGAACAATCCATAGCCTTCACCTACACATCAACTCAGCCAATGAAAACACCCGTCGACTCTTATCCCTAATCAAAGTCCTCAATCTTTCCTCTCCCACATCCACACCGGCTGTTCAGAGCATCCTCTTACAGGCCAACTGCAAATTAGAGCAGCATGCCACCCTCCACCTCAAAAAGCTATCCAATCTCCTGGTGTCCCGCCTCCGGAAAGGCAACTCACTCACCCTCCACAACCTTTCCAAAAAACCTCAACCTCCTCTCATTGCACACAGATCCAGTCTCATCCATCTACTCAATCTCCCACTTCCAGCTCCACTCCCCCCAAAACCTCAAAATTCTAATCAACACAGTCTGGAACCACAACACTCCAATTCAGTAGTTAACCTTTCCTCCAAACCTCTCTCCCAATCTGAAACATCTGTCCTATCCAAAGGCCTCACCTTCAGCCCTGCTCCCAGATTCAACCAAACAGCCCTCGTCAAAGATCTACTGTCCTACACTTGTAGTCTGTGCTGGAAATACCGCTTTGCCACAAAGAAAAATAATCCTAATCCTACTCTTAATGATCCAACTCCCCAAGACACTATCCAAATTGAATCCTGCCTGGAACAGTTCCGTCCTCCGTCACAGTGGGACCCACCTCCTCTTCCTCAAAATCACCCTCTCCAAACCTTCCAGGAATTTCTCACTTCCAGCCTTGCCTCTCACTCTTTCTTGAAAAACCTTAATCCTACTCCCCACATCACCACAGCTGAAGCCCAGGCTATCCGTGATCTGAAGGCTGACCAATCCATCGTCATTCTTCCGGCTGACCAAGGGTTCCACGACCGTGGTACGTGATCGTCGGGAGTATGTGGCTGAGGGACTGCGTCAGTTTTCAGACAACACCACATACAAAGTTTGCCAAGGAATCCCATTCCTGATGTCCAGGCGGAGCTTCAAGGAATCCTCAGAACCTTAGGCCCCCTACAAAACCTTTCACCTGACTCCATCAACCTCCTGACCCCACAGACACCCTGCACCCCTACCTTGTACCTACTTCCTAAAATTCACAAACCCAAACATCCCGGCCGCCCACTGTAGCTGGCTACCAAGCCCCCACAGAACATCTCTCTGCCTACGTAGATCAACACATTCAACCCATTACATGCAGTCTCCCATCCTTTATCAAAGACACCAACCACTTTCTTGAACGCCTGGAATCCTTACCCAAATCTGTTACCCCTGGAAACCATCCTTGTAACCATTGATGCCACTTCCTTATACACAAATATCCCGCGTGTCCAGTGCCTTGCTGCGATGGAGCACTTCCTTTCACGCTGATCACCTGCTACCCTATCTAAAACCTCTTTCCTCATTACCTTACCCAGCTTCATCCTAACCCACAACTTCTTCACTTTTGCAGGCCAGACATACCAAAAATTAAAGGGAACAGCCATGGGTACCAGGATGGCCCCCTCGTACATCAACCTATTTGTGGGTCTCTTAGAGGAAGCCTTCTTGGTTACCCAAGCCTGCCAACCCAAAGTTTGGTACAGATTTATTGATGACATCTTCATGATCTGGACTCACAGTGAAGAAGAACTCCAGAATTTCCTCTCCAACCTCAACTCCTTTGGTTCCATCAGATTCACCTGGTCCTACTCCAAATCCCATGCCACTTTCCTCGACATTGACCTCCATCTGTCCAATGGCCAGATTTACACATCCGTCCACATCAAACCCACTAACAAGCAACAGTACCTCCATTATGACAGCTGCCACCCATTACATATCAAACGGTCCCTTCCCTACAGCTTAGGTCTTCGTGGCAAACGAATCTGCTCCAGTCCTGAATCCCTGAACCATTACACCAATAACTTGATAACAGCTTTCACATCCCGCAACTACCCTCCCGACCTGGTACAGAAGCAAATAACAAGAGCCAGTTCCTCATCCCCTCAAACCCAGAACCTCCCACCGAAGAACCCCAAAAGTGCCCCACTTGTGACAGGATACTTTTACGGGACTGGATCAGACTGAATGTGGCTCTCCAGCAGGGATATGACTTCCTCAAATCCTGCCCTACGTAGATCAACACCTTCAACCCATTACGTGCAGTCTCCCATCCTTCATCAAAGACACCACCTTCCCTACCCTCTGGCTCCTACCCTTGTAACCGCCCCCCGGTGTAAAACCTGTCCCATGCACCCTCCCACCACCACCTACTCCAGTCCTGAACCCGGAAGGTGTACACGATCAAAGGCAGAGCCACGTGTGAAAGCACCCACGTGATCTACCAACTGACCTGCCTACACTGTGACGCATTCTATGTGGGAATGACCAGCAACAAACTGTCCATTCGCATGAACGGACACAGGCAGACAGTGTTTGTTGGTAATGAGGATCACCCTGTGGCTAAACATGCCTTGGTGCACGGCCAGCACATCTTGGCACAGTGTTACACCGTCCGGGTTATCTGGATACTTCCCACTAACACCAACCTATCCGAACTCCGGAGATGGGAACTTGCTCTTCAATATATCCTCTCTTCCCGTTATCCACCAGGCCTCAATCTCCTCTAATTTCAAGTTGCCGCCACTCATACCTCACCTGTCATTCAACAACATCTTTGCCTCTGCACTTCTGCCTCGACTGACATCTCTGCCAAAACTCTTTGTCTTTAAATATGTCTGCTTGTGTCTGTATATGTGTGGATGGATATGTGTGTGTGCGCGCGAGTGTATACCCGTCCTTTTTTCCCCCTAATGTAAGTCTTTCCGCTCCCGGGATTGGAATGACTCCTTACCCTCTCCCTTAAAACCCACATCCTTTCGTCTTTCCCTCTCCTTCCCTCTTTCCTGATGAGGCAACAGTTTGTTGCGAAAGCTTGAATTTTGTGTGTATGTTTGTGTTTGTTTGTGTGTCTGTCGACCTGCCAGCACTTTCATTTGGTAAGTCACATCATCTTTGTTTTTAGATGTATATTTCCTACGTGGAATGTTTCCCTCTATTATAACCATACATATATACTTACAATTACTGTACATATTAGAAAAAAATCTGCTTTCTTTCTTTTCGATTTTTACCAGACTGAGCCATAGTAAGGTCTGGCCGGGTACAGCTAGTAAACGATAAGTTTTTACAGCTGATGATAAATATGCAATTCTTGAAAATGTATAATTTAAGAGGTGCACTACATTAAAGATCTCTCAGAAAAATTTTTCTTTTGCAAGACAGGTTGTCAAAAGTGTTGGTAAATGTCTCATTGGTGGTTTCCTGTTGCTGGAATGGAGATTGTTGCTATTTTCGTTCGTGTCACATCTAGAGCCACAGTTCTTTTTCATGTAAAGATTATACTCAATTCTCACTGCTGCGGAAAAATAAAAGTCAAAATCTAGTTTCAGCATTCAATATTAGTAAACTGTCGTCCTCAGATTACAAATTGTTTCAAGGGAACGGGAAAAATGCCAAATTTTGTGACATTTTGTAAAAACTGCCAATTTCACATTAATTTTCATGTTATCAACTACATAAAATTTTCCTTTCCGTAATAATTGTATATTAGGAAAGCTTAGTTTGATATGTTTTGGATCAACAGGCATTACATTGCTTCCCCTTTCATTTCATGTGATAAAGAAATTTGCTTACTACTTACAGAGAACGTATACAGGACTTTTTCAACACAAGCCATTAAAGTGTGGTGTGGTAGAGTACATTTGGGAATTCCACTTCTGGAATTCAGAAATCCTTAGAACTCTTCATGATCTACACTGTAATGTCACACAAAAATGTACACTTCACCACAACTTTCATTTCATGTGCAAGTTCCACTGTTTATCGCACAATATTCAAAATGTCCTTTCTGGCCCCACTCTAGTTATTAGATGACTGGGTGTTGTGTCGTCGTCATCATCATCATCATCATCATCATCATCATCATCCACTCCCATTACGGTCAGAGGGAGGAAATGGCAAACCACCTCCATGAGGACCTTGCCTAGTATGGTGGTGCCGGTCTCCCACATTGTTCCTCTATGCCCTGTCAAGAAGCATGGGACTTCATTTCCATTTCAATATGTGGTTACAAAATCAAGCTCCTGCATCAGCAGATTTTTGTTTTCCACTGATCTGCAAGCAGCTTTAAAAACAACAAGCTCTGTTTTGTATCGCAACACAACTACATCTAGGAGTTTCTCAGTCAGTTGCAACACTATATCAACACTACACACACATACTGAAGACTGGTTGCAGACAGATATATTTGTACTTTCATAAAGTGTGACTGAAAAAACCTACGTACCTCTGATCCTTTTTCATGAACTATGCACTGAGCTTACCCCTCTTTCGTTCCTGAGGAAGGAATAGCTCCAAAAGCAAGGAATAGCTTTCTGATTTTCAAAAGTTTCTATCAGTAGTTTTGGAACATTGCTCTCTTGAAGGTAGTACTGGCCAGCCTTTCTGTCTTCGTGATTTTTGAGTTTTTTAGGTGAATTTTCCTTTTGATACAAGACATGTTTGTATGCACAATAGAGACATTTGACTTTCAAAGTTAGTCAAGACTATCAGTCAAGACTATCAGAACACAATAATGAAAACAAATATTATGTCTATATATTGGTTTGAGAGCAATTGGTATCATCATCACATGGATTCTGATGTGGGATCTACATGAATACTCTGCAGTTCACTTTTAAGTGCATGGTAGAGGGTTCTTCAGACCACTATTTCTCTAACATTGCACTCTCAGTCCGATTGAATTTTCATGAAAGCTCTTGCTGCAAAAAAAGTACCTTTGTTTTAATGATTGCCACCCCTACTCATTTATCGTGTCCATGACACTTTCTCCCCTATTTCACTGTAATACAAAACAAGCTGCCCTTCTTTGGATTTTCCCAATATCCTCCATCAGTCCTAACTAGTAAGGATTCCGCACCGGGCTGCACAGCAGTACTCTAGTGGAGAATGGACAAGAGTAGGGTCTGCAGTCTCTTTATTAGACTTGTTGCATCTTCCAGGTGTTCCGCTAATAAAACACAATATTTGCTTAGTCTTTCCCACAATATTATCTATGTGATTGTTCCAATTTGAGCTATTCATAATTGTAATCCCTAGGCATTAGATTTGTGTGATTTACCATGTAATCGAAATTTGATGGATTTCATTTAATACTCGTTTGGGTGACCTCACAATTTTCATTATTTTTCCTTGTTCAGTTTCAGTCGCCACGTATAGCACCATACAAATATCATTTGTAAATCATTCTGCACTTGATTTTGCTCGCCTGATGAGTTTAGTACATTCCGATTAAAATTACTTGATATTTGAGGTCTGTCCCTTGCCACTATAGTGTTCATCATCAGCTGCCGGCTACCAATCGGACAGGAAGTGGCTGCCGCAAAGTGTAACTGTAATGAGGGATACTCTGTCGACAGCTGATTTTAAGTGACCAATGACTGAACTGTAGAAGATGACAGGTTTTGTAGCCCTGAATTTAACTGTGTGTCCTAACCTAACCACAAACTTATAATGTGCAATGTATCTGAGAAAACAGCAATGAACAATCTGTAGCAGAACTAAAATCACAGTCACTTTGTTCATAGTGTTTAAAGCTAACCTCCATGAGCAAACTCGAGACAGAAAAATTTCGTAATGTGTTTGTTTGCATAGCAATCTTCCGCAGCAAAATTTCAGTTTTGGTGATAAAAGCAAGCTGTAATTTATCAGTGTCATTGGTTACGTGAAACGATCCTCACACTGGTCACACAGGATGCCATATTACTAGCCTATGATCCATCCTGCTTAGCATTTGGTTTCAGATTATAGGCGACGCAAGCAGATTCCATATGAAACCGATTCCAAATGACAGTGAATGATAGAAAGAAAAATAAGAGTAAATAAGGAGGTTGACGATGAAAATGATGCAGCAAAGTATTAGAAATTTAAAAAAAAAAATACATTTAAATCAATTAACAGAATAAAGCTTACAATCAGATTATTGATTAGATTTATAAAAATAAAATTTTTTCGCTATATTTGACATTCGAACCCTTGACCTCCAACACATCAGTTTATGTGCCTAGCACTATGCTGTGCCATTACATTGCAAAAGGTCTTCTGTATTTATGATTGGTGTTCACAGTAACAATGATTGTCAGCCTTCAAAAATTCAGTGTCACACAGTCATGCAAAGCTTACCTTATATAAGCTAATCTCTGTGGTTATAATAACTGTTTAAATGTCCTGTGTGGGAGGATTCAATTGCCAGTATTTTTTTATTAGTACTGTGCATGAAATGTGTGTGTTTCATTAGCATCGTTGTTTGTTTGTTTGTGTGTGTGTGTGTGTGTGTGTGTGTGTGTGTTATCGTGTATGATGGAAAATGAAGTGCAAGGGCCAGACCCAGGATTCAAGCACACCAAGAGAGAAAGCAGAACAAGGAATTGGATGTGAACTAATCTTTGTGGCAGTTTGGCACTGGTGAACAGTTCGGGTGTGATGAGGAGTGCTCTTAGTGGAGGAAACCAACTCCAACGCATGAGGTTCAACTATGAAGTAATTTGAATCGACCGATAGATGGTAAATGACAGCATCATCTGCAAACAATCTAAGAGGGCTTCTTAGATTGCCTCATAAATTGTTGATATAGATCAAGAACAACTGGGGGACTATAACACTCCTTTGGGGAACGCCGGATATTACTTCTGTTTTACTTGATTTTCCGTTGATTACTACATGAACCAGGGACCTTGCTGTTGGTAGGGAAGCTTCCATACTTCAGTGGTACAGATAGCCATACCGTAAATGCAGCCGCAAGGGATTGGTATCTGTTGAGAGGCCAGACAAATGTGTGGTTCCTGAAGGGAAGCAGCAGCCTTCCCAGTAGTTGCAGGGGCAACAGTCTGGATGATTGACTGATCTGGTCTTGAAACATCAACCAGAATGGCCTTGCTATGCTCGTACTGTGAATGGCTGAAAGCGAGTGGAAATCACAGTCGTGATTTATCCCAAGAGCATGCAGCTCTACTGTATGGTTAAATGTTAAATAATGATGGCATGCTCTTGGGTGAAATATTCCAGAGGTAAAATAGTCCCCCCTTGGTATCTCTGGGAGGGAACTACTCAGGAGGATGTCGTTACCAGGAGAAACAAAACTGGCGTTCCAAGGATTGGAGCATGGAAAGTCAGATCCCTTAATTGGGCAGATAGATTAGAAAACTTTAAAAGGTGAATTGATAAAGTTAGTTACAGTGGGAAGAGGACTTGGGGTCAGGTGAATACAGGGTTATAAATACAAAATCAAATAGGGGTAATGCAGGATTATGTTTAATAATAAGGAAAAAAGAAACAGGAACATGGATAAGCAACTATGAACACATAGTGAGCACATTATTGTAGCCAAGACAGACACGAAGCCCACCTCCATGCAGATGATGGAGAGATTGAAGAAATGCATGATGAGATAAAAGAAAATACACCACAATCCCGCCTTACATCCCCAGAATTAACGTTTTCCTGAAGTTTATAACATTTTCTATCACTCCCGTCGAATTTCCTGGGTCCACAATATTAATTCGCACCCAATTTTATGTCAACATACTTATAATTTTCTCTCAATTTACACTTTATGAATAATGTTTGTGGGAAAGAAATATGACATAAAATGATGCTGGTATGATGTTGGCCATCAGGTAGTGTTTACAAACATTATGTGTTAAGTTTCTAAATACCAGGGCACTCTACTCAGTGGATTTGAAGAGGTAAACGTGTAAAAGTTGGAACAATTTGTGCCCTATCTCCTGCCGCTGCTTAGCTCTACTCAGCAGGGTAACTAGGTTCATTCGAATAAAGATATCATGACCAATTGCAGACTGTCTCTACTGTACATGCATAGTTTCATTATTGCTGTGATTGTTGTGTTACCTTTGTCAAACCATATTTAATGTGTTTCATGGTGTGGTCACTCACAGCACTTTTTGACATATTCACTTACTTTGCGTTGCTCGAATGTCTTTTCTTTAAATAGTACCAATTACATTTTTTTTTCCATGCTGAGCAAAATGTGTTTCGAGAATTTATGTGTATTTTTTGTGATGTTACGCAAACAGTGCGAATGACAGTTTGCGTGTGTGTGGTTTTCTACATAACTGATAAGATACAGTACCTGATAACTTGAAAAAGATAACCACAGTGCAAGAGACATGGAACAATACAAATGCAGGCACTTTAGTAAATATTAGCACTTGACAGTGAGAACAAATTCTCCAAACGCGTTGTGCTAAGCATGAAAAAATGTGTTACTGATGAGTGATTTTTATTAGGTAGTAAATCATTAGTAGATAATAAACAGGTCCATGACAAGTATTTTGATGCCTACTATGTACATATATGTGCATAAAGTGTGAAAATGCGAGGGGGTGTCCTATATGTAACTTATACAGCTTAAAACATTATTTCCCAAATTTTACATTTTCCCGCATTTTAGATTTCTTGTAGTCACTGGAAAAGTGTAAAAGTAGGGTTTCACTTTATTCGCATAGATAAGGGACATAGAAGATTAGATAATCTTGGGGGCAGGAATTTGACAGTAAGAAAAGGAGAAGAAGGAACTATAATAGGTGAATATGGACTGGGTGAAAGGAATGAAGGAAGAAGCTGCCTGGTAGAATTTTGCACAGAGGATAATTTAAGCATAGCTAATACATGGTTTAAGAATTATGAAAGAAGGCTGTATTTTGGAGACACTTGGAAAGCTTCAGATTGATTATATAATGGTAAGACAGAAATTTCGGAACCAGATTTTAAATTGCAACACATTCCCAGGGGCAGATGTGGAGTCTGGTAACAATTTATTAGGAACAAGCTGTAAGTTAAAACTGAAGAAACTGCAAAAAGGTGAGAATTTAAGGAGGTGGGATCAGGTCAAACTGTAAGAACCAGAGGTCTTAGAGAGTTTCAGAGGGAGCATAGGGAACAATTGACAAGAATGGGGGAAAGGAATACAGTAGAAAAAGAAGGGGTAGCTTTGAGAGATGAAATATTGAAGGCAGCAGAGGACCAACCAGGTAAAAAGAGGTGGTCTAGTAGAAATCCTTGGGAAACACAAGAGATATTGAATTTAATTGATGAAAGGAGGAAATATAAACATGCAGTAAATGAAGCAGGCCAAAGGGGATACAAACATCTAAAAAACGAAACTGATAGAAGTGCAAAATTGCTGCCACCTTTCTGAATATCAAGAGCTCAGGCGGAAAACCAGTCCTAAGCAAAGAAGGGAAATGAGAAAGGTGGAAGGAATATATAGAGGGAGTTGTACTTCAGGGCAGTATTGTGGAAATGGGAATGGATGTAGATGAAGCTGAGATGAGAGATAAGATACTGCATGAAGAGTTTGACAGAGCATTCAAAGACCTAAGTCGAAACAAGGCCCTGGGAGTAGACAACATTCTGTTGAAGCTGCTGATAGCCGCTGGGAGAGCCAGCCATGTCAAAACTCTTCCATCTGGTGAGCAAGATGTATGAGACAGGTGAAATACCATCAGACTTTGAGAAGAATGTGATAATTCCAACTCCAAAGAAAGCAGGTACTGACAATTGTGAAACGTACCGAACTATAAGTGTAATAAGTCACAGTTGCAAAATATTAACATGAAATTTTTACAGAAGAATGGAAAAACTGGTAGAATCTGACCTCGAGGTTTTTGGATTCTGGAGAAATGTAAGAACATGTGAGGCAGTACTGATCCTATGACTCCTCATAGAAGATAGGTTAAGGAAATGCAAACCTACATTTATAGCATTTGTAGACTTAGAGAAAGCTTTTGGCATTGCTGACTGGAATACTCATTCAAATTTTGAAGGTGGCAAGTGTAAAATACAGGGAGAGAAAAGTTATTTACAATTTTTACAGAAACCAGGTGGCAGTTATATGAATTGTGGGGCATGAAAGGGAAGCGGTGGTTGAGAAGGGAGTGAGACGGTGTATCAGTTTAGACAAGAAGAGAATAGGGCTTTTGAAATGTGGCGCTACAAAAGAATGCTGAAGGTTAGGTGGGTAGATCATGTAACTAATGAATAGAACTGGGAAGAAAAGAAATTTGTGGCAAAACTTGACTAGAAGAAAGGATCGATTGGTAGCATACATTCTGAGACATCAAAGAAGTATTGGAGGGGAGGGGGCAAAAATTGTAGAGATAGATACAGATGAATAAAGTAAACAGATTCAGAAGGAATAAAATAAACATATTCAGAAGGATGTAGGTTGCATTAGTTACTCGGAGATGAAGGGGATAGAGTAGCATGGAGAACAGCATCGAACCAGTCTTCAGACTGAAGACAACATTACACTACATACTGTGACTTTTCTGACAGGAAATCATGAATCCAGGCGTGCAACTAAAGCGATACTGCATACACATACAATTTGATTAGAAGTCTCTTGTGAGGAATGTTGTCAAAAACCTTCTGGAAATCTAGAAATATGGAATAAGTTTGTGATGCCCTGTCAGTAACACTCCTTACATTGGAGTTAGTTGTATTTCACAAGAACATTTCCTGAATCCATGTTGACTCTATGTCAATACAGTTCTCTTTGAGGTAATTCATAATATTCGAACACAATATACAGTCCAAAATCCTACGGCAAATCGATGTTAGTGACATGGTCTGTAATTCATCAGATTACTCCTATGTCCTTTCTTGAGTGTTAGTGTGATCTGTGCTACTTTCCACTCTTTCGGTGTGGATCTTCTGTCACACGAGGTGTTGTCTATGATTGCTAAGTATTGGACTATTCTATCGCCATAGCGTGAAAGGAACCCAACTGGTATGCTACCTGGGCTGGAAGACTTGTGTTTAGTAAGTGATTTAAGCTGCTTCGCTACACTGAAGATATCTACTCCCAAGTTACTCATGTTGGCAGTTGTTCTAAATTCAATTCTATATATTTACTTCTTGCTCATTGGTGAAGAAATCCCAGAAAACTGTGGTTAACAAATCTGCTGTAGTGGCACAGTCATCAGTAATGTTAACCATTGGTATTGTGTTGTGTCAGTGTTGTACCTTACATACATCCAGGATCTCTTTGGATTTTCTATCAGATTTCAAGACAGAGATTTGTTGTAGAAACTTCTACAAGCATCTCACATTGAAGTCCTTGCTAAGTTCTGAGCTTCAGTAAAACATCACCACTTATGGATATTTAGTGATCTTTTAAATTTGGCATACTTTTTTATTATTGCTCCTGCAGCAGTGTTCTGACCTGTCCTGTGTACCATGGGAGATCAGTACAGTCTTTTATTAATTTATTTGGTATAAATCTTTCAATTGCTGCCAGTACCTTTTCTTTGAATGTAAGCGACATTTGTTCTACACTTACATAGTTAGCTGGGAAGGATTGGAGGTTGTCTGAGGAAGTTGTCAAACAAATTTTTATCTGATTTTCTTTTAAAAATGGATATATTTTGCGTTTGTTTTTGGTGGATTTGTATGTTACGGTATTCAGTCTTGCTACAATGACCTTGTGGTCATTAATCTGTATATACATCATGATGCTCCCTATTTGTCCAGGTTTCTTTGTTGTTAAGAGGTCAACTATGGCTCCTTAACTAATTGCTCAAAATATTTTTTGGAAAAAGCATTTAGTACAATTTCTGATGATTTAGGGTGGGTTGAAAAGTAATGCCTCTGAATTTTCTCTGTAAATACCCTTAAAGCTTTTTAAATAAAACAAACATTATTAATACTCTACATCTTTATACTTTGCATCTGTGTATTTATTTCTCAACACAGTCCTGGCAATGAACACATCTTCCAACGAGAGACCAGTTTGTTGATACCGTCACTGTAGAATATTTGACTTTGTTACTGAGCCACAACCTCATCTCTGCTTGCACTGCTTCAAAAATCAGTATCAAAGTGAAATTCTTGAAGGTGTTCTTAAAGTTTTGGAAACAGATGGGGCCAAGTCGGGACTGTCCAAGATGATCGATAACAGTGAACTCAAAGCATCAGTTTGTTGGAGATGTCGCAGCACTCTGTTAAAGGAGAGGGTGCTCCATATGTGGACAGACTCTTTCAATTCAAAACTCGATTAATACACGATATTCCTCATATGCCAACATAACTATTTACAAATGACCTAACAGAGTTCAGGAAGGATAGATTAAATATAGTTGGTGGCGGCATGTTTGTTGCTGTTAGTTGTGGTTTACACATTATATTTCAGAGCTCTCTAGTGCAAAAGAAGTCACGGTATCGGTAAAAGAAACCAATTATTAATTTGCTCCACATGTCAAGTATAAATTCTACCCATACTAACTCACAGCAACTATCGTCATCAGTTTCTCTTCAGATAAACTACTTCTGATAGTGACAAACAGGCCACCAACTGTATTTAGTCTATCCTTTCTGAACTCTTATGTCATTTGTAAAAAATTTGGCTTAACTTTTCTCCTGCTTCAGCTAGCTTTTGGTACCTGTAACAGTTTGAGCTGCAGTGCTTTAATTAGTACTTGGAGCTTGAGTTCTTTCCCAACACAGCTACAACAATTTGCAACTATGATACTACAACAATTTGCAATTATAATACTGATTGTTGCTAACAGAATAACCATAAAAACAGTTATTAAAATGTTACCATTGGTTATGTAGATTTTAATTGTATCCCTTCACTCTGTTCTCTGCTTAATAAGCTGATAAAAATTAATCGCAAGCTGTTAAGTTAATGTGAAACTGTCATAATTTTGTCTTTTTTTTTTCTTGTTGTAGACCCAGCGTAATGTGAGGGTGTATGATTTGGTGAAGCAAGAACTTGTTAAAAAATTGCTGTCAAACTCCAGATGGATTTCATCAATGGCTATACATCCAGGTACTATTATGTATAACATGAATTTCCTGGAAATTATATATTTAAAAATCAAGTATACAAACATGGAGCAGAATTATGCAGGACTGCATTGAAATAATTCTTAACAACACAGCAAAATTTACTACATGGCATTTGAAAGTATTTATATATGCAGTTAAAGACAGATACAGTGCTTTGAATCTCAGCCTAGTTAATAAATTGAACTACACTTACACATAATAGTTTTTATGGCTGTCAAAAGAATTTCCAAGAAAAGTATGATACCTACACAGCTGATACAACAGAGAGGTCGTCCTCAGTATTGTAGTTTTGTTAGTTTGTTTTTTGACCCATTTCCAGCAGGAGGTTATGAGTTCTTAACAGCAAAGCCAGTGGGCAGAATTGTGAAGGCAGATGAAGTATATAGAGTAATCCTGTTTAGTACAAGACATCTACTGCATCATGCTATAGAATGAGAACATTGTTGTGGCACACAATAGTTGCATCCTTAGTAATGGCTATTACTTTTCACAGATGCATGACGTGACTTAGAAATAAAATCTGTGAAAACTCTGGGGATGGAAATTTTATCTCCAAAATTTGTAATGTAATGAGCCATTATTTACAATAATTCTAATTTTTCTTTCTTTTTTTTTTTTTTGAAAAATTACATGGAGACAGAATTAATTTATCAATGTGACTGATATAAACACCTAAAGTAGAAAATACTAGTGTTTGCTTTCAGGAATTACATATTTCTTCTTCAGGGTAGAAAGATAAACTGATAGAGAAAGGTTGGAAAGAGGAGCAGGCCACTCAGAAACACTACTTTACCATCCCATCCCCATCTCTTTTTCCTCCCTAAAAGTTGAAAATGGTAGGAAAGAAAGATAGAAAATCACTAATGTTATTTTAAGTGCTTATATTGATAGTAGTAGGGATGTAGATTTTTAACTTGAAACAGCTTTTCTATTATTGTAGCAATAGTGCCTTTTCCTAATATACTTGCACTGGAAAGATTTTCAGGAAATTAACACAGAGCTTTTATGATACAGTTTGTCTCCATTTCCTGAGATCATATAATCAAAAGGAAATGCAGTCAACAGAAACTGTCAGTTTGTGTAACATAAAATTAAAGTACATGCTCACATCCTTGAATGTATATAGTATAATTCCGCTCAAGGTATCTTGCTGCAATTAAACTAGCATATATCTCAATAACTGCTTCTCAACTTTTTCAAGTGAGAAGAATGTTGTGAAAATCTGATGTAGATCCCTCATAAAAGTCCTACAGAAACAGCACATTGTCCAACTGTAATTGTCGGCACAGAAGAGTTCCTCCAGTTGCAAATCCATGTTGTCAATGCTCTTCTATGAAACTGGGAAAAATCTGTCTCTGTTTCGCTGTCCTGGACATCTTTTGTCTGTATGAGGCTGCTATCTACTTCGTAAATAAAAAAACTGTAGTTGAGCTGTATGAGAAACAGCAGTCTTACAGCAACAAAAGGTATATGTGAAATTTGTGTGTGTGTGTGTGTAATGTGGAGCCTACCTTACATTTTGTGTCATACTGTTGACACAGCATCTTAATAGAACACTAAGCAGCATCACAACTCATTCAACCTACCAATGCATTTCTTAATTTGTTCTGGAAACACATTTTCACAGTGAAACTCTTGGGGGGAAAATATGTACATGTTCCCATGTGCTCTCTTGCCACTATAAAAAGAATTTTTTCATAGTATTTATAATTCTGAAGCGCACAAAGTATCTGGAGTCAGTATCACATACCATATAGGTTTTTATTTTGCTGGGATGTATTGTAAGGGGATCTTGAGGTGTCAGACTTTTAAACTGAAAGTTCCTATCATACTTTTCCTTGCATAAAAAGAACAACTCTCCACAATAAGCACTGTGCTGTATGTATCTTTCCTAACATGAAAGGTTACAGTGAGACTAATTCATGGGCTTACCTTCAAAGACAGCATGTTGTTTGTGGTGTCACCGCCAGACACCACACTTGCTAGGTGGTAGCATTTAAATCGGCCGCGGTCCACTAGTATACGTCAGACCCGCGTGTTGCCACTGTCAGTGATAGCAGACCGAGCGCCACCACACGGCAGGTCTAGAGAGACGTCCTGGCACTCGCCCCAGTTGTACAGCCGACTTTGCTAGCGATGCTACTCTGACAAATACGCTCTCATTTGCCGAGACGATAGTTAGCATAGCCTTCAGCTACGTCATTTGCTACGACCTAGCAAGGCGCCATTACCAATTATTATTGCTATTATACTTCTGTATCATCAAGGGCGATGTTCTACAATTATGAATTAAAGTTAAGTATTCCAGAAGCTATGTACTATTTTTGGCTACTATAATTCCTTGTCATTTTCCAGACATCACGCCAGCCTGCGTGAGCTTAAACGCGTGCTTTTCGGCTACCCGTCCTAGTGGATTGGCTGTCGGGTCAGTCCACTACATTGTTCGTGCTTCAGACACTCACTGTATTGTCACGTGCTTGTTTTCAAAGCACCAGGACACTTCCTGCACAGTAATATTCATTAATATCTCACTCAACTTGCAATGCCACTTCATGTCAGATGAGACACGGGTTTATACTTTAAAGAAGATCAGGTGATCGTGACACTGCGTGCATGCCACCGATCTATTCTTGGATGATAATTTGTGTATGTTAGATAGCGAACTCTTACCTTCACTGCTGCCACAGATGTCATTTTGGGAGATACTGTTAGACATTGCTTCCACCTACTGTTTCAGTTGAGCAAATAATGCCTCAGGTTATGTAGAATAGACTGAACATAATTATTTCTCATAATTTCCCTGTGAGGTATGGGAATGTTTATATGCTGGCCAAATAAAAAAACATTTTGGAAATTGGAATAACTGTGTGCCATTTCCCTGTCAGAAGAATGCAATATAGGAATGGGCTAAATTTTGCAAATACGCTGTTTCTACCTACATCATTTGAACTATTTAGCTTTTGCTGGTCTATTCTGCAGTGCCACCAGTTTATATAATTAAAGTACAGCAGGGTATGAAACATAATCATTGCTTTTTACATAGCCATACAAGATTTTTAATTGCCTACTTAAAAATTGAACATCAAAACAATTAAGTCTTCTATGTGTGCATTTTCATATTTTCCTAGTGTGTTTTATGATCCATCAAATTTGTCGAGCAGCTGTAGTAACTACATTTCTTTTTCCCCTTTGCCATTAACTTTCTTCCATCTCCAGAGTGATCCCAGTGACTGAAGGTACAGCATATGCATCTGTCCATTTAACTCTGATGGCTGTCTTACAGCAAATGTGTCACAAGTGCTTATGCCCCAAAAATATTTCTTTTCTGGACTGCAAAAAAGTTTATATTTGCTTCGTGTTACTGACTGAGAATGGAAACTGATCAAATACTCAAGATATGCTTAGATATTGATAAATCAATGGAAAGAATGCTGTAACAGTGTCTTCCGTGATTTATCAAGCCTGAATCCAATATCATTAAATTTGTACTCTCTTCTTTCATAACCAAGTAACAAAAGGATAAAGTTAATATCAGTATTCTGTTACTGCGCTAGAAAGGCTGGAGTCAGTGCAATGTGACACAGCCAGTTTACTGGGCTGTAAAAGCTTTCTTGAAAGAAATGCTACAGAGAATCTCTTAAGTGAAAAACTGTACAGAGGCTGTAGTTTCTGAAAAAAAAGTGAGATATTGTTCATGTGGTTTATTCTTTTCAACATAGTTGCATTTCTTTTTCTCACATAAATTTCTAGTAGTTTGAGATAGTCCTGGTCCCGTTCATCTCGAACTATCAAGCCTCTACTGTAATGGTGCTGATCACGTCATGTATATTAGGGTGAGGTCTAATAACAAGCAGTTTAGAATGTTTTTGTAAAATGTATTCATCCTGTTTCTTCAGGATAGATACATAAGTTTCTTGAAACCAAGTTAATTAACCAGTCCAAGGCAACTGAAAAGGGGGGATTGTCATTAGTTTCCTGTAGTGCACACCATTTACCTTGTCATCTTGCAGGTTTTCTCAGTGTGATTGATTATTGGTAAGCTCCAGGTGTTGTTTCCAGTTGAAGTACAATATTTTGACAACTACTCACTGCCTGAACTATTGTCAGTCTAGCACTGCTATTTTGTAGTGGGGCTTATCCAACTCACGTATATTGTGAAGCACTTCTCCCTGTAGAGCAATTTGATGCTGCAGTTTTCACTTGACTAGCAACAGTTCATGTCTGGTAGGCAGCATGCACATACAACAGCACTACACATTGCACCTGAAGGAGATGATAGGTTTGGTCTTCGAAATATTGTGCATAAAATGGAAACAATAACTTGGCTGACCATCCAGAAGCATACCATTAACCAAAATGCCTTTCTTGTTGTTAATCTTGAGGCTAGCCTAATTTTTCTTTCAAGGTTTTCAGCAGTTAACAGTGTTTTTTTCGCTGTTTTTAGTTTCTTGCAAATTCCTTGGACTATAATAGCAATAGCTCACCATGATATGGAATATTGCAGTAGTTTTTACAGATAAGATAATTTTCTCTGTGTAAACATGGCGATAATGCTGGCCATTCACAAAACTGCATTTTGTTACTGTTAATATACAGCAAAATGTTATAAATGCAATGCATCCACGTACATAGAATGGAAATTCAAGGAGCTGCTAAGTATCAGCTATTTTCTTCTTCTTTAAATTTCGTTATCTGTTAGCATCTTTGATTCAAAAGGGAAATGGTAGATTGTTTATGGATGCACAGTTTGCTGCTTTCTGCACAACGGATACTAGATCCTATTTTCGTTGTAAGTAATGTATTTATGAATGCTACTATTGTGCCTGATTCCTTGCAACCAAATTCATAGAAGTGTAGATTACTGAGGTTATGTCATTAGTATGCAAAATGTGTAACCATTTGCCCCAGAAAATTAATCCATTTGACATCAGCGAATGGGAGTATAAAAAGGATTAATTTTTTAATACTTTTATCAGTGATGACACAGAGGAAATGTGAAAAGATTTAAGTTCACCTCTCTTCCCATGTGCTATAGAGTTGTTGTTGATATGCAACTGTTTTTTTCCTACATGATTGGCCATTTACTAAGAACAAATCAACAATCTTTTTGGATATTTTATTTGTTGTAGTATATCATAGGCAAAAAGCAATATTTCTGTTTTATGAGTAAGATACATGATTTATTACAGCAGTAACAGAAGTGGCCCTTGTGGAAAGTAATTTGTCCCCCTCAGAAGAAGATTCATTATGAGAACTGCAAGAGCTAACAAACATTACCCTTGCCCCACGTTAGCTATAAACTTTGTTTCTCTAAAAGAATGTTATGATTTGCAGTCAATTCCTTACACACCACAAAACATCCTTTGAATTCGTAGATGGCTTGTTCAGTAGAGCGGGCACTCTACAGATTCATCCATACTCTGAACTCCTGTGATGCGCATGGCAGTGTGTACTCCCCAAAGCACCAGTTATTATAGCGTCCTCCCATTCCAGTCACGTACGAGCATAGAAAGTATGACTGTTTAAACATCTCTGTAGACACTGTAATTAATCTTATGTTGTCCTCATAATCCACACAGGAGTGCTACACAAAGGGTTGTAGTATTGTAAGTAGGCCAGGATAATTTGTACCTGGTTCAAGTATCTGCTAGTCCAGTTGCTTCAACATCTCCACAATGCTCTCCCATGGGTTGAACATGTGACCACTCTTTCTGCACTTCCCTGTGTACTGTCGATATCCCCTGTTAGTCCTATTTGGAACAGATCTGACACATCTGAGCAATACTGTAGGAAGGGTTGCACAAGTGATTTGCAGGCAATCTCTTTTGTTAACTGACTGCATTGCCCTAGTGTTCTCCCAGTGAATCTAAGTCTGCCACCTGCTTTACCCACCACTGAGACTGTGTGATTGTTTCATTTCATATTCCTACAAAGTGTAATGCCAAGGAGGAGTTGTGTTGGTTTCTACATCTGAAAGATGTGTGTTCAAATTTCACACACTGTTTGCCTTAAATACATGCTGAAATGAGAATGTGTGGTTGCAAAAAGACCAGACTTCATATGGTCACTTCCAATAGCCCCAAAGCACCGCCATTTGCAACTTCAGTGGTTTTAAGTGAGAGCTCATGGGAGTGTAAGTTAAAGGTCTGTTGTATTTTCTGATGAAAGCTGGTTCTGTGTCACCGACAGCCGTTTGTTAGTTAGGAGGGCAGTTGAGGGCCTGCAGCCAATCTGTCTGCTGCATGCAACACACACACTGGACCTATACCTAGAATTACGGTCAGGGGTCCAATTTTGTAGGACAGCAGGAGCATTCTCCTGGTTATCTCATGCAGCCTGACTACAGATTTGTATGTTAGTCTTGTAGTTTGACCTGTAGTTCTGTCATTCATGAACAGAGGGGGTTTTTCCCGAAAGGATAACACTCACCCACATACCACTATTGTAACCCCAACATGCTCTACAGAATGTTGACATGTTGCCTTGGCGTGCTTAATCAATAGACTCTGCCTGAGCACATGTGGGACACCATCTAATGACAACTCCAGCATACCAAGCAGCTGCAAAAGGCTTAGAACACCATCGCACAAATGTACAACACGATGCCTGTACGTTTTCATGATAGCATTCAACTTTTGGTGGCTATATCAGTAATTAACATACCAGCATTTCAAATTTGCAATGGATTGTCTCCTGCGTACATTTAACCTGTGATCTTGCAATGTTAATTGCTTAAATATGTTGCGTAGACAAAAGTATTCCTAAAACTTCATTGTTGTTGTGGTCTTCAGTCCAAAGACTGGTTCTTCATGCCACTATACTGAGCATGTCTTTTCACCTCCAAATAACTGCTGCAACCTACATCATTCTCCATCTGTGATTTTTACACCCCACCACCACGTACACACACACTTCTGTCCATTACTAAATTGGTGATCCCTTGATGTCTCAGAATGTATCCTACCAACTGATTCCTCGTCCTGGATGAGTTGTGCCACTAATTTCTTGTCTCCCAAATTCTTTTCACTACCTCCTCATTAGTTGCATGATCAACCCATCTAATAGTCCACATTCTTCTGTAGGTCTACATTTTGAAAGCTTCTATTCTCTTTTTGTCTAAACTGTTCATTGTGCATCTTTCACTTCCACACATGGCAATACTCCATACAATACTTTCAGAAAAAGACTTACTAACACTTAAATATATATTCAATGTTGACAAATTTCTCTTCTTCAGATTCTTGCCAGTGCCAGTCTACTTTGGCCATCATCATTTATGTTGCTGCCCAAATAGCAAAACTCACCTACTACTTTAAGTGTCTCATCACCTGCTAATCCCCTCAACATCACGTCATTCATTTTGACTGTATTCCATTATTTTTGTTGATATTGATCTTGTAACATTTTTTGAAGACCCTGTTCATTCCATTCAACTGCTCTTGCAAGTCCTTTGCATTCAGACATAACTAAATCACCATAAAACCTCAGAGTTTGTATTTGTTGTTCCTAAACTTTAATTCCCATTCCAAAGTTCTCCTCAGTTTCATTCAAAGCTTGCTCAATGTACAGACTGAATATCAGTTATAGGATACAACACTGTCTCACTCCATTCTCAACCACTGCTTTCCTTTCATGCTCTTTGATCCTTATTAGTGTCTCATTTTTGTGCAACTTTTACCTTTGGTCCTTGTATTTTATCACTACCACATTCCAGATATTGTAATCCGGTCCATACTGTGAAAAGCTTTCTCTGAATCTACAAATTCTATAAACGTAGGGTAAGTATTCCCTCATGTGTTCCTACATTTCTCTGGATCCCAAACTAACCTTCACCAAGGCTCGCCTGTATCAGTTTTTTTGTTTTTCTGTAAACAATGTCAGAATGAAACAACAAGTTTACTTTTGCCATTATTTGTTTCCAAGGTTTAAAACTTCATTGAGTGTATTTAAGTCGATTATTATGGTATGTTTATGTTGTGGCATTGAGGGTGAAAGTCACAGAAGGAGAACAAAGGTCTGATTATGCTACCAGAGCTGTGGGTTGTTAATATCACATTTCTGTTCATCTTTGCAACTGGAGATCTCAATAATGCTTTGAGTCTTGCTCCATAATTGTTTCACTTTTCTGTTTGTTCTTTGCATTAATTTAGATTCTAAATGCCATTTTGTTCCTTCAATATTTACATATTTTACTTTCACATTTATATTTTCATTCATTCTTCCAGTCACAGACATCCACAAAACTAAAATCCCTGTACTGAAATGGTAATTTGTTTTTCACTACTGGACGGTGGTACATGTTACTCCAAAGTCTTTAACACCACACAAACATTCCACACGATGGAGGTTAAATCCTTTGAAACCCAGTGTGGAAATGAATAAATAATGACTGGTGACAGTAAACTTTTTTTTTTACCCATCCTGCATGAATGCAGTATGAACTATTTTGCCTTTATAATGGAAAATTTAACTGTAGGTTCAGTGTTCAAACTTAGCTTCATCACTTTGGCTGAAAGCGTATCTTGTTGTGCTATACATAGTGTTTGGTACTGCTTATATATAACCTTTGATCATGACCATTCAGCATACTAGAAAATTTTTATAACTAATTGAAAAGATAAGTTTCATTGCACTAGACATATTTTACTACACCCATACAGCATCGGTAACATAACATATTTGAAAATATAATGTTACTCATCATGAAGCTGGGTCACACTGTGTGGGTTGGTGTGGTGTGAAGTGTTTTCGTAACAACCATCTGAAGATGGGTTTGTAAGAAATACGAACCTGGTCAAGGTTTAGTTCAAATAAACCTTTGTAAACCATGCAAGATAGAAGTAAACTCATTGTTTCATTCAATATCAATAAAAGTCATCGTAAAGCCTAATCAAAATTGTTCACATTTAATAGATTTGTGTCAGTATTTTGGAAGCGTGATGTATTGAACTAACTGACTTGTAATATTCACAATGTCAGTGCTTCCACTTCTGTCTCACATAGTTAGTTGTGCATAATAACAAACTATTTCAGATTGATGCTTAATCACTTTTATGTCACTATATGTGAATTATTATTTACCTTTCCACAAATTTTATTTCAGGTGGCGACAATGTATTAGTTGGAACTTACGATCGTAAGATGCTCTGGTTTGACTTGGACTTGTCAACTAAGCCTTATCAAACATTGAGGCTTCATGGTACTGCAGTACGGGGTGTCGCATATCATAGGCGTTACCCACTCTTTGCATCTGGCTCTGATGATTGCAGCATAATTATATCACATGGCATGGTTTACAAGTAAGATTAATTTTTCTAGTTTGAAAATGTGAAAGTATCTTTTGCTTTAAGCAAAGCTAATCACATTAACTGAATCTTTAAAATATTTTCCAGTGATTTACTTCAAAACCCATTGATAGTGCCACTGAAGAGGCTAAGCCATCATCAGTCTACAAATGACTTTGGTGTCTTTGATGTTGTATTTCACCCATCACAACCATGGATTTTTTCAAGTGGAGCAGATGCTACAATACGCCTGTACACGTGAAGTTGGAAGACTGCTGTTTCAAGAAGGTTCTGTGATGAACTACATCTTTTTTTATTGCAGAAATTGTTCTAAACTGATACCATTAAATCAGTCTTTAATGGTTTTGAACAAATTGATTACTTCCTCAACTTTGCATACATTATAACTGTGGATCACAGGCCAAAGATGTATCATCTTTGACCATCATATGACTACCTAAGATTGTAAACAGTAAATAAATGTAACCATCTGTAAGCCATGTAAATTCATTTAATTTAACTATGACTTTATATAAAAGAAAATTCTATTTTTTCCTGAGCAGTGATGACAGTTAAGTAATGGAAGTCAGGCCATTACGTGAAATTATTAGTTTACGACTATAAATAAAGAACTGAACTCACCAAACTCTTTACTCAAATGCCATGCTGCAAGGACAAAATATGAAACCATGCACACTTCTGCACTGAAAATGTTCACCTAGGAAGAGCAGAAGACCCAATACTGACACTTGTTAATGGTGAGTACAGTCTTGTCTGTCTTTTACCGCACATACTTATCACAGAACAGCACTAATGTGTCTAGTTACCAAAACACTATCTACTGTAGGACAATTTTTGAAGGTTTTCCATCAGGATCTCTTGGTAATCCATTATTCAAGTAGAATTCTCTCTTGATATAAGCAAACAAAATATCTGTTATGAGGAATATCTGAAAAGAAATTGATATTTAGAAAAAAATTTATTGCTAAGATTCTAAAACAGTTTACCAATAAGATGTGACATAAATATCCTACTCAGTGTGTGGATGAAAAAAGTACAATAATTATTAATTGCATAATGATGGAACCACAGAGGATACTTAAGGGAATGGTCTATCACATGGTGGGCACCAACAATGTTGCATCTGGCTAGAACAATGGAAGTATATTTAATTTCAGATGAATCCATTGTCTGCAGAAGGAGAGCCATAAACATATTTTTAAGGCATTCTTGGGAAGTGTCATCTCAGAATAAAATTTGTGGTTTAATATTCTGATAGTGGCAACGCCATTAGAGACAGAGCCCAGACCTTACTTAGACATGGACTTGGAACAAAATATCATATGGCATCTACTCATAGCAAGTTAGGTGCCACAACCTAAATTGGGATAGCCAGACAGTGACTTTAACTACTGAATGAATACAGGTTCCTAACTGTCATGCCACTTCATTCAGATAGACTTTGAAGAGAAATTAATGCTTGATAATTTCATGTGTTCAAATCTGAGATACAATTCTTCTATACAGGCTGGCAGATTTTATTGCTTTCTAGTTCTATTGTTATATGGAGTGTTGCCATTTGCCTTATTTTGAACCACATGAAAAAGCAAGAACTGTACATGCACACTCTCCCATTGTATGCCATATGTATTATACATTCAATCACACGTTATTTAATGAGGCTTGGTAAAATGTGCTACTTTTTGCTAGTGAAACAGGTACGTATCGCACACAACAGCAGCAGCGTGTTTAAGTCCTGTATTGATTTCTCTCAGTGTGCAGTTGTTTTACAGTATGGTAGCTCACAAATACAAGTTATTTACTGGTAACTATATGTAACATTACCATGCTTTAAAGCAGTTTTTATATCATCAAAAAGCACAACACCAACGTAAGTTATTGTGCTAAAACTGGAGGACAGTGAGAATCTGCCAGTGCATGGTTCACTATTCATTTAAACTATTGAAAAATCCTTAAGTAAAACCATGTTTCCCTTTTTAAACAAACTACATTCACATACGAATGAATATCTGCATAGTTCTGGGTTTGATAGGATTCTCATTTTGCAACTAAACTACAAGCAGGGATTTATTACTATTGAACTAATAGTGTCTGGCTGTATACTGCATCCCTTCAATGGCCACTGAAGTAGTATCAGCTAAAAACTCTTTTTCTTGCCTGCGATCTCACAAGTCAAATAATTGAAAAACTGAGAAAAATGGGAAATGAATCTAAAAGTTAATAATAATCTAGTATATGAATGAGAAGAGGAAAATGCAACACCTTTTTTATAGAGGAACTTAACATAATGTCATTTATTCATTTTGCTGTAAGTGAATTTCTTGCTGTTACGCACATCGGTCATTTTATTTCACTAGAACTCCAATGCTAATAAACTAAATAAAAAGTAGGTTTGATGACACAGAGTTCTGTAATGATCAAAGCTTTTAAAGTACATTAGAATACCACTTCGTATACAGGAGGAACTGCTTTGGTTTCAAAAAGCCAGGAAGGGAATAACAGGTGTTTAACAACGAAACTAGCTAGTATTATACATACATACTCTACTTTGAAAGTTTTTACAGCTTCTCTGATTAAATTTAATTTCATAACTTCTACCTTTGATAAATGCAGTAAAAAATAAAACCTTGTAAAACAGGAGGCAGGCAATTTTTAAGCTGTACATAATTTGTATAATACCAAAAGAAGAGTGTGTTTGAAGATATTGGTCTTCATTTTATTAAATATTACTAATTGTTCTGAGTCCCTGAGAACCTATTTTTCTGACCTATATTGCCCAAATAAAGAAAAAAAAAAAAAAAAACAAAGTCAGAACACAAGATTTCAATGTGGAAACAATTTGGCTATCAGGATGACACTAAAGTTTTCATACACAGTATCATTCTGCTCAATGAAGTCATGTTAATGAAACACACAATGTGAGACTACATCAATGGAGCCCATTTTCTGGAGAAAATTGTAGTGACTAATGTGGGTTCCATTGCTGAAGAAATTACATGCTATGCCTAATCTGATAAAACTGTCAACGAGACGAAATGGCCACAACTATCTGCTATTGTCCAACAGACAATCTCAATTTCATCTGGGAGTAAAGCCACAGGCATTAAATTAAATTTATAGCTACAGGTCATTAATGAAAACATCAATTTCACACAGTTTCAACAGTGGCGCATTCCAAAGGTTATGATAAATCACAACAGTTGAATCACTTATGTGTCAGAGGTAACTGGCACATAAAAACCAATTCCTTTTAAATCCCCAAGACATCTACCATGGCAAGTGAATATAACAACCTATTTTACTGATAAATTGAGTGCAGAACAGTTATTTAGTGTTATGTAAATGTAAACTTTTCATGTTGCAGACCACATCACATTGTCAAACGAATCAATGTTTCAGTCAGGCTTTCAAGTGGCTAAATATTTGCTTTGTCATTTCACAATACAACACTGACTACAAAACAGAAGAATTTTATGGAAACTGTACTCGGAACTGTCCATGACCACATCTGTTCTTTGGAAAATTTTATTTGTTTAATAATGTGTGTTCGAGTGTTCTGCCATGTTGTTTCTTCCATTTTATGCACAATATTTTGATGGCCGGCCCATTAGTCTTCTTCAGGAGGTACGAATTTTGCTGCTGTGTGTACTCATTGCCTGGGCTCCAACCAGACTGAACTATTGTTGTCACACCACTATCTATAGCAGAGTTCAATTGCTGACACCCACTATGCCTTTTGATGCTCTTGTTTTTCAGAGCTCACACTGATAGTGTGGGAAACACACATTCTCTCAGTGTTTTCCAACTCCGGTGGAAACATCATGCATAAAGTTGAAAAGGTAACTCTACAGAACACCCAGAAGCACACAATCAATTGCACCATGGAAACCTGAGAGATATATCAGCTTACTTGTTGGTCTCATTGACTGCTCTCCATCTTTTTCCCTCATACTTTCTACAAATTTCAAATGATTTATCATCTCATTCACAACAGTGGAAACTAGTTGACACAGATTGTTGATTTGTAGTTATACACTCAATGCTCCAGAAGGGTTACAAGAAAAAACATTTGTTGTTTCACTTTTCTTATCAAAAGTCCTGTTCAGACTTTCACAAACTGTTCCCAAGTTTATACAATACTGTAAATGATAACAGCAGTGTATTGACATAAATAATGAAAACTGAATGGAGAGAGGGAAAGCATAAGTTCACAAGAGTGAGCAATGGTTGATTCCAACAGAATAACAGATTAAAGGGCCATTTCAAACCTGTGAATCACAGTATATTTCTAATCTAAATGCAGAGTTGCTGTAAGTCTGGTGACAACATTAATGAGTGTTCAGGAATTTAAATATGTATTTCAGGCACACACTTCAAATCTTGTCCTCTTGGTCTGCTAAGTCTTTTTGTAGGTACTAATGCCAAGTACAAGTGAAAAGCAATTACCAAAAATTGACATTTGTGATTAAACCAAAGTATTATTTAAGAAAATAGCACATTTGTTCAGCTGAATAAGAAACTTAACTATATGTATACAATTTATCATTTAATGATATGGATATAATAGAGGGAAGCAACCGTTGCTTGCAAAAGCTTGAATTTTGTGTGTATGTTTGTGTGTCTATCGACCTGCCAGCGCTTTCGTTTGGTAAGTCACATCATCTTTGTTTTTAGATACAATTTATCATTTATTTAAACATACGTAATTACATTTTGATTACACATAAAAAAGCATTACATTCATTAGGATAATTGACCTAATAAAGAAGGCAGAGATATGAACCTGAATCAGCAGCACTTTTCCAGTAACTTTAGTTTCAGAATACAAAACGTGTTATTTTTTCCTCAATATTTCTAAATCTGGTTGCATGAATATTTTATTAACTCTTGTGGAGCATTTTATGATATGATTGCACCAGAAGAATGGAGCTTATCTTCCAATTACTTAGCCTTCTTACTTTGATTACCAGTTTCTGAAATTTTCTTAACCAAAATCAGTTTATTTTGACTTGAAGTCAAGAATGAAGAAACAATTTTTGACACATGAATTCTCCTCCCACTACTAAAAACAGGGATGTCTGAAGCAGATGGGCCAACATACAAATTAAAACTGGAGCTGAATAATCACCTTTTTGATTTTGTTAATGGTACTTTCTACAAACCTGATAGCTAGATATTCCAACAAATTTTAATTACTGACTGTCAGACCTGCTTAATTATCATTTTGATGGCCAGTAACAGACATTTAATTTATGCTATGGATACTATTGATATAAAAACTGTCAATTAACTATGCCAAAATAATCTACTTTGACAAGTTTTTTTATTTTTTTAAGAATCTTTTTACTACCTAACTGCATGCCTCACAATAATTTACAAAGGGACATACGAGGGTCACTCCAAAAGAAATGCACATTTTTTTTAATCCATCTTTTATTCTACATGTTTGAAAGTTTTACAGTATGTAGATACATCCTTTAAGAACAATATTTTCATTTCTCCACATAATTCCCACCCCTGTCAACTGCCTTAGGCCATCTTGGAACCAGCACCTGTATACCCGCACCGTAAAAGTCTGGACCAACCTGTTGGAGCCACTGTTTGGCAGCATGCACAAGGGAGTCATTATCTTCAAACCTTGTTCCACGAAGAGAGTCTTTCAGTTTCCCAAAGAGATGATAGTCACATGGAGCCAGGTCAGGAATGTAAGGCAGGTGTTTCAGTGTTGTCCACCAGAGTTTTGTGATCGCTTCCATGGTTTTTTGACTGATATGTGGCCGTGCATTGTCGTGCAACAGCAAAACATCCTTGCCGATGTGGTCGAACACGACTCAGTTGAGCTTAAAGTTTCTACAGTGTCGTCACATATGCATCAGAATTTATGGTGGTTCCACTTGGCATTATGCCCACAAGCAAGAGTCCTTCAGAATCGAAAAACACCGTAGCCATAACTTTTCCAGCAGAAGGTGTGGTTTTGAATTTTTTTTCCTTGGGTGAATTTGCATGATGCCACTCCATTGATTGCCTATTCATCTCTTTCTTCCAAGAAATTCATCTCCACCATTCTCGTACTGTTCCAAAAGTTCACTGCATACCATTTTTCTTGTTTCTTTGTGAGCCCCTGTCAACAACCTGGCAATCCACCTGGCACAAACCTTTTTTAACACCAACACTTTCAGTATTCTACAAACACTTCCTTCCCCTATCTCAACGTAGCGTGACAATATGTTCAAAGTAATGCGTCTGTCAGCAGTCACCAATTCGAAACTTCCTGGCAGAGTGAAAATCTCATTCTGGAAACATCCCCCAGGCTGTGGCTAAGCCATGTCTCCGCTACATCCTTTCTTTCAGGAGTGCTAGTTCTGCAAGGTTCACAGGAGAGCTTCTGTAAAGTTTGGAAGGTAGGAGACGAGATACTGGCAGAAGCAAAGTTGTGAGTACCGGGTGTGAGTCGTGCTTCGGTAGCTCAGATGGTAGAGCACTTGCCCGCGAAAGGCAAAGGTCCCGAGTTCGAGTCTCGGTCGGGCACACAGTTTTAATCTGCCAGGAAGTTTCATATCAGCGCACACTCCACTGCAGAGTGAAAATCTCATTCCAGCGCACACTCCGCTGCAGAGTGAAAATCTCATTCCAGTCACCAATTCGTTAACTCTCTGCACATTGTCTGGAGTGCGTGCAGTACGAGGCCTGCCGCTGCCAGGATAATCCTCAATATTGTCGTGCCTGCTTTCATCATGTAACCTGCTTGCCCACCAACGTAACTGTACTGTGATTAGCAGCAGCATCTCCATACACCTTTTTCAACCTCTTGTGGATGTTTCCCACTGTCTTGTTTTCACAGCACAGGAATTATGTGACAGCACGTTACTTCTGACGAACGTAAAGTGTAGCAGCCACTTTGAAGACATGCTGTGACGGGGCCACTCATGGGAACAGGTTGAACTAAGTTTAGAAACAAGCGGGAAGTATGTATCTACACACTGTAAAACTTTTACACATGCAGAATTGAAACTGTATTTTTACAAAAATAGTGTGCATTTCTTTTGGAGTGATCCTCGTAGAATAATGTTATGAAACTAATCTAGCTAAATATCAACTGCCACAATGAATCCAGACTATAATGATTATGATTACTGAGACTTCCACAATAACAGGTGAGAAGCAAGTAAAACTTGTGCTCTGAGGGTTCCATTATACTTGTTGTTGATGATGATGATGATGATGATGATGATGATGATAAAAATAGTTTAATATGGCTCAATGGCCAGATGCAAGTCTTCCTACTACCCTTGTTATCCAATTTATAGTTTAATGTGGAATCCAAACCACAAGTTGTTTCTGGCAACTCCTCACACTGTTGATGGGTTAAGGCTAGGTTAAAAACAAGACTGAATACTCCATTAACCAAGTGAGATTCAACCGTGCAATCTTTCGGTCTCCAAGCACATGCTTTATCGCTAGACTACCATGTGTGACATGTATGTAGATACTTCATCTATAGGATTTGATGAATCAAGTTTGCTTATATCAAAATGAGACATAAATGGTTGTATATTTTCATTACACTGACTAAAAGCTTTAATTTTTCACACCACCAAGGGACCACAAACCTTAGTGTGTGGCAAAAGTTTCAACTTGATACCGCTAGTCATTACTGAGAAAAATGGGTCTTAACAGACAGATGGACAGACAACAAAGTGATCTTTTAAGGGTTCTGTTTTTACCAACTGTGGTACAGAATCCTAAAAAGGCAATTAACATGAGCTCCAACAATAATAGAACACCATACATTCCAGTTTGATGAAGCACCCACTTGAGCCAAATTTTCATCAAACTTAATGGCAATACTCTGTCACAATAAAATTAAATAAAATAAAATATGTCATTAGTTCATATAGGGTACTAATGTGCTTCAAGACCCTTTACGTTTCTGCAACTATGGGCCCAAACTTATTGCCTAAGCATTAACATAGGCTTGCATGCTGTCATGACCTTTGAGTGCAAATCAGTCTGCCTTGATGCAAACAGAAGTTGATATTTCTGTCCATATTCTGGACTAAAACACTTTCTTTGATTTGTACTGGGTTAAAACTTCAACTTGTAATGGAGAAAACAGAGGACAGAAATCACAAAGCTGAACTTCTAATCCTAACTTTAAGAGAGTAGATACAAGACTATCTTTCAACACAAGTAGACCTGAATTTATAACAAACATAATTCTGCCATCCTTTCACAATCACCTCACTGTGACAGTCTCAGCTGTGCCAGAGCTACATGATGAATAGGTATCCAAGTTTTGAAGTGAAATCTGGTTTGTTATGCACTATCCACACACACAATTCATTTAATTCTAAAATCATCACACAGGCAGACAGACTACAGGAGGTTGGCATGGTACTGATAAGTAATCATAAACGGTTAGCCTGTGCAGATGAGATTGTATTGTTTAGACACAATAAAAATGGTCTGAGAAACAGCATGAGAGAAAAATGTGCTTACACAGAGTATTTGTAGAAAAGATATTGATTTCTCTTATTTTCTGGCACGACTATACATCCCAGGGTGCTTGCTCCAGGCAATTTCAGTGTGTGTGTGTGTGTGTGTGTGTGGGGGGGGGGGGGGGGGGGGGGAGGAATTCACTTTCAAAACACAACTAGTGTCATTTGTCTATGAGTTTTCATGCAATGTGTATCACCACCTTACTGTAACCCTGTCTGTAGGCTCAGTCAAAGCTCAAAAATGCAACATTCTGTCAAAATCTGTATAAAACTCACGAAGTAGGCTATGGGGATGCTGGCTACGATCCAGCAAGAAAGCTTATCGTAAGCTGCCATTTTGAGATGGCCATAGTGCTTCAAAGATGGTTGAGGGAGTACAGCAGACCATGGTGGACCATGTTGGAATTGATAAAATGACTGTGCACATCATTTTTAACGAGGATTTCCAGATGAGAAACATACATGAAAAGTTTAAAAAAATCGCTCTTCGTCCTGAGCTTTGTATATATATATATAACGAAGTGCTGAATAACATACCAACTTCCTCTTGCCAAAAAAGCAGGCAAATTCAAAGCTATGCTTGTTGTCTTCTTTGGAGCAAAAGCTGTGGCCTACCATGAATTTTTATGATATTGAAAATGCTGAAAAGATTGAAGGGGAAAAGTCACGTGTGTGAGGTCAGGTATCGCTGCCAACTAGACACTGTATCATGATAATGCACCAAGCCACACCTGCTTTGTACTGCCTGGTGTGGAACGGCATCAAAACACTTTCTCAGACCACCTACAGTCCTGGTGTAACCCAGGTGGATTTCTTCCTGTTTTCTGAAATGAAGCAAGTCCTGAAAGGACACAAGAATGTAGCAGAGGTCAGAATGGCTCCAATGTGCTGCTTGAAAGGTGTTTCTAAAAGGGACTTCTAAGTGCACAAAACTTGTTGGCAGGACTGCAACATAGTCCCAGAATCCTATTCTGATTATGTATACTGATATCTTAATACTTTTTTTTCCGAATTTGGGCTCATTACTTTTTTTTTTTTTTTTTTTTTACAATCAATGCAAAATGATTGAGGTCAGAGCAGGACCAGGTCCCACTATTTGTTGGAAGATTGACACTTACATTAGCTAAAATTAAGAGTAAAAGACCATGGAGTACTAGGCATGTCCGAAAGAACACTGCATTGTAATTCTTCAGAATACAGGCTCTGAAATTTCGTATTTATCGGCAAATACCTGGGTTGTGACTTACAAAAAAGTGTTTCCCCTGTATGAGAACAACATTAATAGGATATATGAGCACGACACACGGATGACGACATACGGAAGTTTGGGTCTGGCTGTGAGTCATGTTTGGACAGCCAAAGTGGTTAAGGTGACCACTCACATAAAGCAAGAAATCCAGGTTCAAGTTCAGGTCTGACTCAAATTTTCATTCTCTCACTCCATTAAGCAGCTGGGGGTAATTCATATTCACAATTGTGAATACATTTCATGTCTTTCATAGTAACTGTAATCTCCACAATGCCTGTTCCTACGGACATGGCACTATACTTCTTCACAAAACAGACACTGCAATTTTTTGTAATTACATTGTGGTCTGAGCAAAATTCTACTAGATGGCTCCCCTGCTTACATTCTCTTCTATCTGTTATGTCTTTCCCTATTTTATTTTGCTTTCCTTTTCATCCAGTCCCCTATTACAATCAGATTTTTGTCTCCCCTACCAAACGGCATGATTCCTTTTATCTCATCTTTCAGTACCTTCATTGTTTGCAGAGCTGTAAGCATATATGAACTTGCACTAATGTGGTGGGTGTTGGCTTAGTGTTCATCATAGCCACAATACTGCATTCAACTATGCTGCTTGTAACATCTTGTCTGCATTCACATTTGCTTATTCATTAGTAGACCTACTCCTGCATTACCCTATTCAATTTTGTACTTATAATGCTGGTCTCACTCTGCCAGCAGTCCTTCTCTTCCTGCTACCACATTTCACTAATTCCCAGTAGGTCTAACTTCAAATAATCCATTTCTCTTTTTAAATTCTCTGACTACTTGCCCATTTATGTGCATCTAACATTCTCACCTTCTGAACACCAATTTTGTTTTCTGGTCATATCATCATCCTGAGTAGTCCTCACCTGAAGATCAGAATGGGGGACTGTTTTATGCATGGAATATTTCATCCAAGAAGATATCATCATTATCATCATCATCACCATCATCATCATTGCCATATACAAGGCACATTCAGAAAGTGAGCTTCCTGAGGTTGTTTCCTTTAAAGTAGACTTATTTAGTTGAGAAAAATGTGTGTGCACAACAAATCTATGGTGGGACAGTCGAATGTCGGCCACACAGATCTTACCTGGAGCCAGTACCGTGGCAGCAGTGCCCCAACATGGCATCTCTTACTTGTTCTCCCACCACCTGTGAGGTTCGGTCAGTAATAAGGTTCTTCAATGCACAAAATATAGCATCCATTAAAATTCATCATCAGGTCTATGGGCAGAACATCATGAGCAAACAAGTGGTGCTTTGTTGATGTAAGCTTTTTTCCGAAGGCCATCAAAGTGTCCATGATGAAGAGCACAGTGGGCAACTGTCCCTGATCAATGATCACCTGGTTGAGCTATTGTGGCAGTACATCCTGGAGAATTATCACTTCACAATTAAGGAGCTCAGCAGCCATTTTCTGCAGATCAATCCTTGTTGCATGAAATTGTCACTAACCACCTGCTGTTCAAGAAATTGTGTCAGGTGGGTGTCGAAAAACTTGAGAGCACACAATGAAACGCTTTGGAACAACACTGAATTTCTGCAGTGGTATCGTGATGATGGTGATGAGTTCCTCATCAGGATCGTCATGGGTTATGGGATGTCAATTTCCCACTTGTCCCAGAAACCAAGCAGCAGTCAATGCATTGGCATCACATTGGATCTCTGATCAAGAAAAAATTCAGACTGTGTGGATGCAGACAGCGATGTGCACAGTGTTCTGGGTCAAAAAGGGCATTCTGCTCCTTGACTTCCTGCCTAGAGGTGAAATGGTGAATGCCGACCATTACTGTGATTATTGTGAAACAACACCGAAACTGCAATGTGTCCTCCATGACAATGTTCATCCCCATATGATGTGCGACACAGTGTCTATTTTGCAGAATTTCAGCTGGCAGCAGACCGCCACACCCTCAGGGAAATATAACGGTTGTAGTATCACGTTGCTTTCAACTGTTCACAGTAAAGCCATGATGGTTAATGTTACTCTACCAGATCAATCATCTAGACTGCTGCCCATCTTTGGGACCTGTATGTCAGTTGGCCTCTCCATATGAACACATATGTTTTCATCAGCATTCAACCAGATGTTCCCTAGGAAACAGAAACATGAAAAGCCAGGAAAGGATTGGTGGGAGGGATTGGAGAAGCTACAAATCTCTGAAAGAAGTGTGATGGAAAGAATAGTAGTTACGGTAAAGTATGGGGGAGAATGAAGACAGCAGGCAAAAGGAGAGAAATTTGATGTAATGGGAGATCAGCAGATCACAAATATGAGAAACGGGAGTGCTGGCCATATGGCTAGAATCACTGAGAGCAGTATGTGCAGAACTGTAATGAAGGAACCATGACAAAAAATTCAACCACTTGGGAGACCCAAGAATATGACGACATGGAAAAACATTTTGACAAGTAAGCCATTTCAGACTGATGGAGTGAAGAAGCTCTACATTGACAGAAAGGGAATAACTTGTCAAAGAAAACTAGGTCTTCAGGACTTGAGTAATAGGACCTGAGTAATATGATGCTCACTACCCACATTGTTGTGTCCCTCTTGCAAGACAGCAGCCTGCAACACATTCATGTCCCACAGGTGACCATGCTTCAAACATCAACTGCTGCGAAAAGTACAAGTGTGTGCAAGACAAACATTGATCCATGCCCATCCCATATGTCGGTAAATGTTCCAGACATCACCAACAATAACAAACCAATTTGTTGTCCCACAAAACTCTGACAGCTACTAAGAGAGGTGCGTTCCACCATTTAATAATTATTTATTTTTTTCTTCGAAATCCACAAAGGGGAGACGTACTTTAGTATTCAAATAAAAAAACAATTCTATAACGTTTACCTCGGCAGTGTTCTTATTGCGCTTCTAAAGGCGAAAGGCATACGTAGCATTGCCACAAGGAATTTTCCAATGCTATGCCGTTCTATTTTTGCCCCATTCCAGTTTGGTGACGAATTTTCTGCCACAGTACACCCCCCCCCCCCCCCTCCAATACATATGTAGTACCTGTCTTCAATATGTTTCGTCTCCTTGCAGACTCACTCCATACCGCTTGTTCCTTGGCAGCTGACTGTCTTGCCAGCTGCTCCAGATCTGCCAACATGAAACTCGTGGTGGGTCAAAGACACCAGCCTCTGGGCACAGCTACAACAAACCTCTGATGCTACTTCCTCAGGGTCAACACCACGATGGCTCCTTGCCCTATGTCTCCCAATGGTAGCGCCATCATTTTTCCAGATGGTGGGAAGGAGGCCCGATCGTTGCAGATGGCTTCACCATCTCTTTCCTGGGAGAAGAGATGCTATGTCCCACCTACAAGACAGCAATCTGCAAACCTGTAACACACTTGTGTCCCATGGGTGGTCACGTTTCAGGCATCGTCTGCTGTGACGGGCACAAGTGCCACGCTAAATAATGATCTGCATTTGTCTCACATGTTGGTAAATGTTCCAGACAACAACGACAACAATATGTTGATTTGTTGTACCCACAGTCTGCAGCTGCTGCAAGGGGCACTGAGTCAACTGCCAGCAGAGCACACTTCTATGAGCACAGTGCTGCAATCACGGGTACTATTTTCCTATGACATGTCACCTGCTCACCAGCAAATCACACCGTGACAGTATTTAGGCCAGTGCTCAATCACACATCGGCACTTCGATCTCAGCTATCAAACTATCTATTCCTTCAAGCTCTCTGGGCCACATATCGGCTGCAGAGTCTAAAGAATCATCATCGGACAATCACTATGCACTGTTTATCTTCGGCCAGTTAATCAGTATTTGTCTTTATTTCAAACTCCACAAAGGAGACTTGCGTCCTTTAATATTTGAACAAAACTGTTCTACGAGGGTAATCCCAAAAGTAAGGTCTCCTATTTTTTTTTTATAAGTACATAGATCTGTTTATTTCTACAATGGTTTACATCAGTTTACAGCTTGAACATTTAGCTATTTTTCGACATAATCACCATTTCTGGTTATGCATTTTTGTAGACGCTGTGGCAGTTTTTGTATGCCCATGTCATACCAGCTCACCGCCATACTGTTCAGAAAGTTATAAACCTCTTCTTTCACCTCATCGTCAGAGCTGAATCGCTTTCTGGCCAAACCTCAGGAACCAACATGCAGAGATCATACAGGGTGATCCTCTGATCTTCATGCATGCCACCTTCAACCTTGTCTCCTCAGAAATTGATGGTCTCCCGCTCCTTTGTTTGTTGTGAATTTCGGTTCGACCAGCTGCAAACTCTCTACACCACTTAAACATTTTTGACATCCATGCATGACTCATCATACACTTCTGTCAATTGGCGATGGTGCAGCGCCCTTTGTGTTCAAAAACCGAATAACTGCGCGCAATTCGCACTTGGTGGTAACATCCAAAGGGGGCTCCGCCCTCAATGGCTGCCAAGCCAAGACTGAGCGCTTCAGTGTGGCGTGCGCAAGTTTACACACAGTGTGTGAAGAACGCTTCATAACAGTGTGACCAACTGCCATACAAACAGAGTTCTGTACTTATAAAAAAATAGGAGACCTTACTTTTGGGATTACCCTTGTGCATTGTTTACCTCAGTAGTGTTCTCATTGTGGCTCCACCAGCACAAAAATACCACACACAGCTGTCATAATCATGCACTGGGCAATTGCAAGTGTTTTCAAATGTCATGCTGTACATTAAAAATATCTTAGAGAGAGGAGGCTGGGGGAGGGGGGGGGGGGGGGAGAGGGAGAGGGAGCGCAGTCACGTGCTTCAGTTCCAAGATTATACTTGTACACACATGAGGTTCTATGCTAACTGAATTTCTGAGACGTGTTCTAATTGGCTTACGATGCACTGCTGGTATTACAAGATATTCTGAAACTGCATGGTATGTACACCAATGAATGTCTAATATGCTTAAAAATGGCTAAATATTTCAAAAATAATTCTTCATCATCAACAACAACACCAAAAAGCCATTATGATGATCGCTAACATGAATGCAAGTGTGTGCATCAGCCCCTTTTATATACACAATTTCTGAAAACACATCATTTATTAATTAAACAATGTCCTGAAGAGAGTATGTTGGGCAGAAGATTGGGCTCCACGATATGGTTTTATACAATGTTTGCTCACATATTCACTGTTACTCTAGGATGATTGTGCCTCACATAACTGTGTGAGGATTTTTGAAGTCTCACACAAGATTGCTGATGTTGAATGTAACCTCTCTTACAAATGAAGACTGCAACAAATAAAACAGCAAGGTCAAGGAAGGGGAAAATTTGGTGTGGAAACCACTGACAGAAGTCAACATGTACAGGAAGCCATCATCTGACAGGTAAAGTACCTTCTACAAATTGAATGCGTGGTTTCCATCTCATGCAAGATATCCCAAACGTTATGTGAGGTATCTGGCAAATGGATAATGGATTGTATGCTGCGCTTACAACTGCCTTCCAATGTCCATAAATATTTCGCTCGAAAATATCACTTCACATTCTGTGAAGTTCATATCAAGGCAGTATCAATGATTCTCTTACATCAAGGAAGTCAACATTGTCTCACAACATAAAATGTCCTGACATGGCCATCGCCACGCTGGAAACCATTCTCTGTGCAGGCACTTTGCTACTGTTGCTTCTTGCCACACCCTACATGGAATGCATAGCAGCATGCTCAGCTAACAACTCAACCCCAGAAAAAATTGAAGACACAATTTTTAATCTAAATCACAAACTGAACAGAGATGCAACCACCAGCAGGGTAATTGAAAGTAACGACTGTTACATGAAAGGCAATCATATCAAAAGTGAACTAAACTCCACCCGAAAAGGGGTTTATTAATTAGGTAGCAGCACAATGTGAAAGAACCACTACCAGAAATGAGCCTATCTGACAGAGTTGTGATATTAATAAAATAATATTGTTTTACTTGCTCTATAAATCATGAAGCACTGTAAATCAGTTTCTCTGGCATTCTGCGTTAACATCTACTCTGTACAAACACTGTCAAAACATGTCCACATTGCATACATTATAGTATTTATTAGGAAATATCATTCTACTGCTTTCATATTGTTAAATGTCAATATTCTTCTTATAAACTGTTGAAACAGAATGTAAATACATTACTTTGATGCCCTTCTCCCTCCCCCTCCCCCTTTCTCCTGCTTCTGTAAATTTCTTGGTTGCTATACACGATCTAGATCTTTCTGTTCTGAGGCTATGGTTTACACCAATGTTTTTGTTAAATGGTAACAACTGAAACAGATATGACTTAATGACACTGTAAGGTAATACTACTGTTTGCACTACCATATTTGTTTACTTTTAAAATGTGTTGTTGACCATGGTCAGCTTTTATTACAGAGTGCTGTCAATTGACTTTCACTAAATTGTTCATGTAATCACATAACTTTCACTGGATACTACAAAAAAATTTTACTAAAGGCTGTGCAACATGCTTACGCAAACATAAAAAATTTTGTGTGTTAACTACAGTTGTAATTTCCAAATACCAAAAACATAAGTTTAAGCCACCAACCAGACACCTAAGCCATAACATTAAAATTTTACAGCTCAACATCAAAGGGCCCAGCCGATCTAAATCACAACATCTCTCTTGTATGCTACTCAAAAACAATGTAGATGTGGCAGTCATTCAAGAAACTCATAAAAATAATGAGCAACGACTGTATTCAAGTGGACATGTCAATTCTATGAAGTCCTGGGAGCTACACACCACCAGAGCTACAGCTTAAGTTAAAGCTGAAGATGTTACTATAACAAATGTCTACAAGCCTCCAGCAGATAACTGGCCAGCTTATGTTCTTCCCGTTTCTTCGCATCCAAGTGTGTATATTGGCGACTTCAACAGCCATCACAGCAATTGGAAATACAGTGATACTGACAGAAATGGTGAGGACCTTGCAAATTGGGCTCAACATAACAACCTTAGCCTAGTTTTTGACTCGAAGGACAAGGGAACATTTAAATCTGCAGCCTGGAACAAGAATTCGAACCCTGACCTATGTTTTGTAACACAGGACTCCCAGTGACAACCTCTACATACAACCCTTGGAGGTTTCCCAAAAAGCCAACACCAGTCAGTAATTCTAGACACAGGAATTCAAATTCCTGTAATCAGATCAATGCCTAGACCAAGATGGAACTTTGGAAAAGCAGACTGGACTAAATTCTACAAAGAACTTGATAAAATGATCAGATGGATCCCCCCACTAAGTGAAAATTATGAAAGATTCGTCGGGACAGATCTAAGAACAGCAAAAAAGTACATGCCTAGAGGATTTCTGAGAGAATATAACCCAGACTGGAGTAATGACTGCAAAGAACTGTAGCAGTTCTATTTAACCACCAATGACAGCACAAATGCTGCAGAACTTGTAAAACACCTTGATAAAGCTTGTAAGGAGTGCTGGGAGCAAAACCAAAAATTCTAGATTTTAAGAGATCAAAAAGAGAGGCGTGGAACCTCTTGAGAAAACTGGGAGGAAGTCGACCACCCACCCGAAAAGATCCTGTAGTAACACCATACCAGATGCAAACAGAATAAGTTCTCTCTCCAAAGCACCCCCACATGAGCAAAGCTCCAGGATTTGATTGGATACACCCAGAGTTCCACATCAATTGTGGAAAAAGGACTCGTGCATGGCTTGCAAGTTTCTTCACTAATGTTATGCTATCAGGGAACATGCCAAAAGCCTTCAAAAAAACAAAAATCACAGCAATACTGGAGCCAGGTAAACCAGGAAACAAAACTACTAGCTATCACCCAATTGCCCTCCTGAGCAGCTCTTACAAGCTTTTGGAAAGAGTCACCCTAACCAAATTGGTCCAAAGATCCATGAAGTTATTCTCATCCAAAAGGCATAATTCAGGCCAAACAGAAGCTGAGCAGACCAAGTGCTCAGCTTAACTACACACATAGAAGCTGGATTCCAACGTTGCCTTAAAATGTCAGTGGCTTTTATTGATCTTACAGCTGCCTATTATACAGTATGGAGACAAGGACTCTTGTACAAACTCACCAATGTCATACACTGCCAAACCACAATCAGGCTCATAAACAACATGTTGTCTGAGAGATACTACCAAGTAGTCCTTGGCAACCAACTAAGCAGACAGAAGAACCTTGATAACTGTCTTTCGCAAGGCTCAGTTTTGGCACCAATCCTGTTCGACTTGCATACATCTGACCTCCCTGAAACAGAGTCAAGGAAGGTCATCTATGCAGATGATCTGGCCTTGGCCACCCAGCAGAGAACTCTTGAAGCTGGTGAGGAGATCCTATCTGTCAATCTAAGTACAATAGATGAATACTTCAAAAAGTGGAGACTGATACCAAATCGAACAAAGACTGAAGTCAGCTGCTTTCACCTTAACAACAGAATGGCCAATGCGAAGTTGAATGTCACCTTTAGTGGTCAGGTCCTTCACCACCAAGACTCTCCAAAATATCTATGAGTGATTCTTGACAGAACCCTCTCTTACAGATAGAAAACACAGCAGCAAAGCTGAGATCACGCAATAACTTCATATAGAAGCTGAGTGGTAACCTCATGGGGTGCAACAGCTATGACATTGCGACGTGCTGCCTTAGCGCTAGTCTATTCTGTTGCTGAATACTGTGCCCCAGTGTGGTTCAGTAGCACTCGTGAGAAAAACTGACGTGGAGCTAAATGAAGCAATGAGTACAATGACAGGCTGCATCAAATCTACTCCTCTGCACTGGTTACCACCTCTTAGCAACATTGCACCACCAGACCTCCGTAGACAGAATGCCCTCAAGGAATACCAAAAATTACTTAAAATCCTTGAGCTTCCAATGCAGTCTGATGTTCCTGCATTCCGAATGAACAGATTAAAATCTAGGTAGCCATCTGTCCTACTGGCAGAATCGCTATAGGCAGCTACTTTCAGTATCAACAAAAAATGGACAGAAATGTGGAACACTATTGCCCATGAGGAACATCAGACCCTCCAAAGACCTGACAAGACCAGCCAGTATGGAACTAAAGTGGCGTGCCTGCAGAGCATCTGTGCTGGAAACCTCTACCAATGGGGAAGGGCTTAATCCTCAGTGTGACTGTGGAAATGAACACCAGACAATCAATCACACTGTAACAAGCTGTAGCAGAAGAGCCTACCCTGGAACGTTGGAAGATTTCTTTGAAGTGACAGAGGCAGCCCTTGAATGGATCGGCAAATTAGATATTAATTTATATTCTTATTTTTAAAACTATAAATTACGAAATTAATATATTTTTGTAAAAATTATAAATTATGAAATTAATATATTTTTGTAAAATTTTTGTAAAACTATGTAATCCACAATTGCTAGTCACTGTTCACATGCAATGCCATACGCTAAACAAATAATACCAAAAACATAATCTTTAATATGTTTTTGCTATCACAAATCCTTACCTGTGCAGTACCAAATGCAAGTGTGACACCGAAATAAAAATTTGCATTTGCTGACCGAGAATATATCCAGAGGTGCCAAAGCACTGGGCCTAGCACTGAAGTAGTTATGAAGAAGCATGCAACAATGAAACCTTGTTGCATATCTGCAATGTAAAAAAAGCTGTTATTCCTCAAATATTTAACTTACAATTTCCAACCATTAATGTGCTAGGTGAAACTACAAAAAAAAAAAAAAAAAAAAAAAAAAAAAAAAAAAAAAAAAAAAAAAAAAAAAAAAAGAAGTTGTTACTTACGATTGTATAGATGCTTCCACATGGGCAGAAGTGCCAGATAAAATCCTACATCCCCAAGACAGGGGTATGACTTAAATACACTAATAAGAGCGCAAAAGCTTGTAGCTAGCAACATGGGTTCTTCACGAAGCCTTAATGTGAGTGGCAGCATGTACAAAACAGTTGCATTAATTTGGAAAGCAGCTATGAATAGTGGCCGGAAGTGTTCAAACATTTCAGTGAAGAAATACCAAAATAATCCAATATTTGGTTTAAGATCAGGAACAGTTAGTCTGCAATGGAGAAAAGGTAGAATTTATCTCAAATCACATTTGGAAGTTTCACTTTATATAACATCAACAGAACATGCAAATGAAAAGGCTAATAAATTATGGGGCAGAATTCTTGGCCATCACAAATGGTTCAAATGGCTCTGAGCACTATGGGACTTAACATCTGAGATCATCAGTCCCCTAGAACTTAGAACTAATTAAACCTAACTAACCTAAGGACATCACACACATCCATGCCCGAGGCAGGATTCAAACCTGCGACCGTAGCAGTTGCGCGGTTCCAGACTGAAGTGCCTAGAACTGCTTAGCCACTCCGGCCGGCGTTGGCCATCACTTACCTTTTAGAGCTGTAATCAGTAGCATTTCCAATAGGCACATATATAAGAGAAAGAGACATTCTACCTAGCTCTGAAAATGAAGACAATCATCAGAGTGGAAACAGGAGCAGGTTGAGGAAGAACATGTCACTCGGACCTCAAGATGAGAGACAAACACTTGTAGTACAGACAAGGGTAGAAAGAGATCTTTTCCTCCCTAACAGAGGGACTATTAGCTCCAAAAGCTATGTCTTTTACTTTTATGTGTGTCTACTGGCAGAACTACATATTTTTCCTTCTGAAGGCAAGTACTTACCAGCAATCCTGTCTCATAATTTGACCTAGTTTTGCAATAAGGATCCAACCCCCATTATCTGGATTTTTGGATTTATATTGCAAAATGTGCTTGAAGGTGTGTACCATGTTATGCAAAACTGAAACAACTCCTTTTTGTAATGTGCTGCCATCTAGAGAGTGCAGAACCAACTGCCAGCACTAGAATCAAAGGTGCAGTGACTTGCAATACAGAACCAAGTCATGTCTTCATGAGCTGTCTATGTGTAAGTGTTTCTGTTAAAACTGAATTGAACTAACTATTGTGTTTTTGGTTTATGTTATTGATATACACAATATTAAAACACTTCCTTAGGAGAAACCAATGACAATGAACAAGTTATCTAGAGGAAAATACCTGGTCTCTCTGTGTTTACATGACAATGTGAGTTTGCAGGTTGTGGAATAAATAATATTTTTAATACTTTGTGCAGATGTGAAACACAGTATTTTGTAGGTGATATTACTCATAAAGCCTTTCTTGTTATTGCTGTAGGAAGGGAATGTTACAGAACAATTTCTACAGGTCCAAAATGCATCAAGAAAAAGTTAGGTTAGTAGAACATTTTAACTCATTTTTTATAACTGTCATTGATATTGAAATGGGTGATATATTCATGGTACGGCATACTAACAAGGGCCTATTTTTTGTGTATTACAGGAAAAAGATGGAAATATCATACGTGGGTTAAGACAAAGTGTTGTGGATATTAATGGATCTATTGATAAGGAAAATCCTTACAGAACATGATGCAGAAGACAGCTATAGTGTTGATTACAGCAGCAGAGTTGCAAGTTAACATAAAGGGAGGCCCACAAAAGGGAGGGAGAGAAAATTTGGATGTTTGTCAACAAATGGTTCAAATGGCTCTGAGCACTATGGGACTCAACATCTTAGGTCATAAGTCCCCTAGAACTTAGAACTACTTAAACCTAACTAACCTAAGGACATCACACACACCCATGCCCGAGGCAGGATTCGAACCTGTGACCGCAGCAGCCTCGCGGTTCCCGACTGCAGCGCCAGAACCGCACGGCCACTGCGGCCAGCTGTTTGTCAACAGAGTGTCATAAGATCCTAAGAAATAGTAACAACAGATATGTTAATGCTGCAAAGAAATCAGTGGAACCAAAACTGTTTAGAGATTACATCTGTAACTGTTCAAGAAAATGTAGTGGCAAAATAAACATACAGGAGAGGAAACTGCGCTTTGACAATTTTTGGAAAAGTGGAGATTATAATATACAAACTACAGTGTTAGGCAGAATGATTAGGCAACAAAATGGCTCTAAGTAAATGGCTCTAAGCACTATGGGACTTAACATCTGAGGTCATCATTCCCCTAGACTTAGAACTATTTAAACCTAACTAACCTAAGGACATCACACACATCCATGCCCAAGGCACGATTCGAACCTGCGGCCGTAGCAGCAGCGCGGTTCCGGACTGAAGCACCTAGAAAGGCTCGGCCACAGCGGTCGGCCAATGATTAGGCAACATGAAGTCTACCGTCACAGAGGAAATAGAGACAATAATAAACGTAATTATAGTAGGATTTACAGAATTAATGATATCACAGTTCGCAGAGATTTCTTCTGTCAGACACTGCATATTTTGACTAAGAGCGTGAATACAGCAATGGAGAAGAGCAGATCCAAAGATAACAATGCATTATTAAATAAAAGGGGATGTAGTGGAGGTCATAATAAGATTACAGATCAGCAAACACTGGACATTATGCACCATATTAGTAAGTTCTCACTACAGTAGAAACAAATCAGATGCAGAATATGTTGCACGTGATTTAACAATAAGCAAAATGTTTGTGTTATATAAGGAAGACTGTAGTGATACTCTCTTATTTTCCAAGTATAAGGAAGTATTTCAGAAAGAGTTTAATTTAAGAAGGAGGACACTTCAAAAAGACACATGTAGGGTTTGCAACAAATATAAGGCACAATCTGCATCAGCAAATGCTACAGTGGATAAGGCAATGCTCAATGACCAGCATGAAAACCACATATATAGAGAAGAACAAGCTCATAAAATGCTGATAGAAGTTATGATTAGAGCTCATGAGAAAGATCAGATTGAAACATTCACTTATGATCTAGAAATAACATTGCCATCACCATGTGTACCAACAAATATCATCTTTTAAAAAAGACAACTCTGGATGTACAACTGTGGAATTGTAGCGCTTCGACAATTTCCGCATAAATTCTAGAACCACTTGGCCTTCCTCCATCTCGAACCCAGGATAATTTAAATAGAAGTGTGAGAGAGACGAATCTGACCTACTGCGCATTGCATGCTTGAGTGTGCAGGTCTAAAAACAGTCACGAGATAAATGTGGATGCGGCGGCCGAACGGCGGCCGACAAATACCTGCTGTACGACCCATAGAGTTTCAGTGTTTGGTGATTGTGATGCTTGTTGAGGACAAATGAAGAAATGGGATTAGACTTTTAAGTAATTCATGTGTTGGACTTGCTAGAAGCAAGACATGTTCATAAATTATGTGGTTGTTAAACCAAAACTATTGTAAATGTATTTAGTCAAGTCTAATGCAAGATGACTTACAAACTTTTGAATATTTATGTGAGAAATGATGAATTTGTTCTTTGTGGCAGTTGAAATATACCAAGACTACACTAAAAGTATTCTGCGAGTATCCACTTATTTCATAGAGAGAGAGAGAGAGAGAGAGAGAGAGAGAGAGAGAGAGAGAGAGAGAGAGTCTGATAAATTCCCTTAACCAGCTTTATTCTTCAGAGAAGTAGTTTTTGAAGATCAAAATGGCTGACTATCCAGAGAAGAAGATCAGCTGTGCATACCAAGTACGTCAACTGATGTGAGAGAGGTATGAAGTTTGCAAAACAGCTCCACATCACTTATTGTTGTTAAAGCATTAGAGTGTGGCGACCTGTGAAAGGGAATAAAAAAAATTGGAACTTTGAGAAGAAATCAAAGAAGAAGAAGATATGATGTGATGCTACAGCAATCAGATATAACAATACAAGAGAACTGTTTCGTGTAATTTGGTTAAGTCCAAAAATCCAATGGAAAAATTTGTGGATGCAACAACAGGGAAGAACGTTAAAAGAATGGAAAGAAGACCTTGATGTATTGGACTAAGAAGAGATAAGATGAGAATAATTCAACTAAAAAGATCCAGTGGGGGAGTATACAGCTCTTACACACATTGCGGTGATGCTGACGCAGAAACAACATCTGATGGTGGTGGTGGTCAGTGTTTAACGTCCCGTCGACAACGAGGTCATTAGAGACGGAGCTCATGCTCGGGTTAGGGAAGGATTGGGAAGGAAATCGGCCGTGCCCTTTCAAAGGAACCATCCCGGCATTTGCCTGAAGCGATTTAGGGAAATCACGAAACAACATCTGACACCACCGCCACCAGTTGCGGTTCACCAGTGTCGATCTGCTTCCACAGCTGGCCACCAACGACGACGTTGACACCAATGTCCGACGCCGAAGGCTTGCTGTTCACCAATGCTGACTTGCCGTCACATCCGCTTATCTACATTGCGAGAGTTTGATGCCGGGTGAGCGTAAAATAGAACTTTGTACCGTAGCAAGAAGTGATACAAACAGTAGAGTGACTTTTATTAGTGTAGTTATTATACTTAGAGTTAATTCATTAAATGATTACTAGATCTAAAACTAATAGGAATATGGATAATACACAGAGAATTGGGGAAACTTTAGAACCAGCCATGGCTATGAAAGTGAGGAAGGAAGTGCCAGACTAGTCTGAATTAGTAAATTTAATCAAAGCCCAGAGTGCAGATTCAGCAGCTTTAAGAAAGGAACTAACTGCTCACTATACTTCTTTAAGAAAGGAACTAAGTGTGACTTTAAATGCCAAACTAGAAGCCCAAAGTTTACAGTTACATGAAACTTTAAATGCTCAAAGTCTTAAATTAGATTCAGTGAATACTCAAATAGTAAATTGGATGTTCAGAATGAAACTTTAGCATTGTTAAGTGCTAAGGTAGATGAACAAAGTAAGGAATTTAGCAATTTATTTGAAGGCATGGGAAATTTGAAGACTGAATTTGATACTTTAACTATTGAAGTAGAAAATTTTAAAATAGATTTGAAAGGAGAAATAACAAGTTCTTTAAACGGTCACATATATCAACTGTTAATCAGAGACAGAATGATCCACTTCAGGATTTGACAAAGAAGTTAGAATTTGATATTGAAGATAAATGTAATAATGTAGAATCTGAATTTAGTGAAAAGTTAGGATCATTTCAAAATGTATGTAATGTTACATTTGATGCTGTAAAGCAGAGATTACATACTGTAAGAGAAAGTGTTGATAAGCAAGAGAAGTTAATACCAATTGTCCTGTCGCAAATTACGGGTGTGAATACGCGAGTAGATCCTGTAGAAAGAAATTTCAGAGTGAAACTAGCGAACTCCATCATTATAAATATAAATAGTTGGGAGGAACAGGAGAAAAACTTATAAATTGGAAAGTTTCCGAGAGAGTAACATCCGAGAACGTATCTGCTATTTAATCTTCTGAACTTAGTGATACCAAGAGATGTATGGATGACCTGTGGAAAGGATTCAAACTCATCCAGGATAGAGTAGAACATAGAATAACTTCACCTAATGTGGTGTTACCTAGTGAAGTGGTGATTGTTTTGCAATGGGAAAAATGTCCAAAGAAATATAAAGAGAAGTACTGGTCTGCACTTGCTCAAGTGACGTTAATATCAGATCCGTGGGATCCAAGTGGAGTCCTCTGTCCCCCAGGGACGTTAACATTCTGTGTTAACAGGCGGAGAGACGACCATTGGATCCTGAGTTGTTTTCGGTGTTTCTTCTGTAATAAAATTTTCCTGCACCGAATTCCCTTCAAATCTTAAACTATTCTGTAATCTAGTCCTAAAATCTTAAACTATCCTATAATGTTAGTACTTAGAAAACTGGATAAGACTATAAGATAAAGATTGGTTTAAGAGAATCATAGATAAACAGTGACTTCTAGATGAAATAAATGAAATAAGAATATTATGTCTGTGTAGAATATAATATGATGTGATGGTTACACTGTAGTGTACAAATTTCTATTCTGTATAGAATGTTTTATATCTTTTGTGAGATGTGATGTAGACAGGAGGGTTTGTATTGATTTTAAAAGGAGTGGGTAGTGTAGATAAAAGCATGATTTACACCAACAGATAAATCATGACTACCGCATTTACTCGAATCTAAGCCGCACTTTTTTTCCAGTTTTTGTAACCCAAAAACCCGCTTGCGGCTTAGAATCGAGTGCAAAGTAAGCGGAAGTTCTGAAATATGTTGGTGGGTGCCGCCACAACTAACTTATGCCGCCGGGGGGAAGGGGGGGGGGGGAGGGGAAGAAATGTGGAAGACGAGCTTTTTTCTCCGCCCCGAATTTCAACCACTGCATTTTCATACATTATCCAACGAAGTGAATACAAATTCCGTATTGTTCATCTTCGAATGTAGCAGCTTTCCAATGTACTACGAAAATCCAACTGGCAAGACTGTTTGCAATGTTTGTCAGTATGGCCAATTCTACATTCTGAATTTTTTCCTACCTGTGAGAAGAGATGGTTGCTAATGGGAACTTTTATGAATTGTGAATCACATGCAGTATTCTCTTCACCATAAGAATAATACGAATATAAACATTTTGCCATGTATTCTTTCGTGTTTGCTGCTATCTCATTTAAATCCTGTCTGCCTAATAAACTACGAAACTAGAGTGAGACAACAGCAAACGCGGAAGTATACACAAATCATGTCATGTTTATATTCGTATTATTCTTACGCCTAATAGTGATACAGTCAGAAATGAAGCACGGCAATTAACTAGATTTTTAAATCTAAGATGACTCTAATTTCTGTGCAGAAAGTAATGTACTAAAGAGGCGTCTGCAAAGATTTTCAAACGGAGAAAAATGTTCGGTAAACTCTCGTTCAGAACATCTATCATATGCAGTTTACTATTTGGTTCTTGTTGATCATTATCAAAGAAAGCAGCAGTGTAAATAACATTGCTTCGCTACTGAGACAATTCCTCTCTCTTTTTTTTTTTATTGTAAGCGGCGGTAGCACGCACAAAAGCCAACAACGCCGCGAGTGGCAACAGGTCGTAAACACTCATTATCAGAATGCGACAAACAATACATGACACAGTACAGTAATGCATTTTCAGCTTAGAGTGACGTAAACACCTATAACAAAGAGAACAGCACTTATCAGATCAAAGAAAAATAAGCAATCAATTCAAACCAGACGAAGCACGTGAAAAACGAAGGGTACCCGTATAAAAATGGGCGGAGCGCCTGACGCATAGCAATGGCTACCTGGTAAAACTTAACTGCTAAGCTTACGGCTCGAACCAAACTAGTGTAGCTGTATCGTCATTCATTCGACCTAAATTGTGTCTCATATTACAATGGACCAACTTTGTTTCGATTTGGAGGTGCGGCCTAAAACTTTTCTCTCCCCTTGAATTTCGAGTCTCAAATTTCAGGTGCGGCTTATTTTCGGGAAAATTTTTTTTTCCTTTATTTCGAGTCTCATTTTTCAGGTGCGGCTTAGATTCGAGTGCAGCTTAGATTCGAGTAAATACGGTAACACAAAACACACATCACACCTTTCAAATGACCCTCGCAAACAAGTGTGCCTGATTATTCACCATTTGCCTTTTCCATAGGGTTGCTAAGATTTTCTTCAGGGCCCTCAAAGGTGAAGGTGGGAATGTCCGTTCTGTAGGGAGACGATTTAAACCATACCTCCTACGGTTTCTAACTCTAGTACCAGTGAGGTAGGGATCCTGGGGAAGTGGGGTGGGAAGGGTTTCCTGTCTTTGGGGCTACCTTCTTTCTCTTCTTTGATCTTAGCAACCATTTCTATTTTTTCCTTTCTTACTTCTCTTCTGAGGACCTAAATATTTTTTTCCCTCTTTCCATATTCATATACTTCTATCACAGAAGTCCTTCATAGTCTCCATTGTTTCCAATAACATAAGAAAGCTGAAGAATCGGACACACAAACACATGCATACACACAAAAAAATATGAATATAGTATCTACCATGACTACAGAAGTTGAAATGTATAGGACTCTAGGGTATTAAATGACGTACTAAGAAGTGAGAGTGAAGTGTAAAATAGATTTTTATTTTACCAGGAAATATTTGATTACAGTGTACATAAAGATGTATACTAGGGCAAAGAACCATGAGGCCTACGCATAAAGGATAAGGAGGGTGTACCCGGCATTTGCTAAGGATATAGAGCAGGCATACCTACATAGAGATAGGACGACCTGTGGCCTGATGAATAGGGATGTTTTATAAAGAGGCGTACCTACCAGAATGGATGGAGGAAATGCACTCACAGGGTCAACCTACATGTAAGGCACAGGTACCGATCCTAGGGGAAAAGGACAGTACTGTGACAGAAGTCACACATTTAATAGGAATTATTCTGGTAACTTTGAATTCTATATATCACTAGCATTATTATGTTTTATCTGAGTTTACAAGTGTCAAAAAGAACCCTTTCATCTGTCCAGAGTCTCCGGACTATAAACTACTATAAATAATGATACTAGTATGTACTAAGGAAAAAATAGTACAATGAATTCGAATAAAGACTCAAGTACTCAAGTGTCATGAACACCTGGAGCTTACGATTGGAAACCAAAGGTTTAGTCTTCACGATTTCTAGATATAAGAAAACGAACTCCAACACTGATTGAAATGTTCACATTTTATAATTAAAGTAAAATGAAAAAAAAATAAGGAATAGCTAAATAATAAGAAAAAGGTTATTCATGGTTATGAAAAGAACAAGGTGAGGGTGTTGTGGTCTTCAGTCCTGAGACTGGTTTGATGCAGCTCTCCATGCTACTCTATCCTGTGCAAGCTTCATCATCTCCCAGTACCTACTGCAGCCTAAATCCTTCTGAATCTGCTTAGTGTATTCATCTCTTGGTCTCCCTCTACGATTTTTACCCTCCACGCTGCCCTCCATTACTAAATTGGTGATCCCTTGATGCCTCAGAACATGTCCTACCAACTGATCACTTCTTCTAGTCAAGTTGTGCCACAAACTTCTCAATTTTATTCAATACCTCCTCATTAGTTATGTGATCTACCCATCTAATCTTCAGCATTCTTCTGTAGCAACACATTTCGAAAGCTTCTATTCTCTTCTTGTCTAAACTATTTATCGTCCACGTTTCACTTCCATACATGGCTACACTCCATACAAATACTTTCAGAAATGACTTCCAGACACTTAAATCTATACTTAATGTTAACAAATTTCTCTTCTTCAGAAACGCTTTCCTTGCCATTGCCACTCTACATTTGATATCCTCTCTGCTGCGACCATCATCAGTTATTTTGCTCCCCAAATAGCAAACTCCTTTGCTACTTTAAGTATCTCATTTCCTAATCTAATTCCTCAGCATCACCCGACTTAATTCGACTACATTCCATTATCCTCATTAACTTTTGTTGATGTTCATTCTATACCCTCCTTTCAAGACACTGTCCATTCCGTTCAATTGCTCTTCCAAGTCCTTTGCTGTTTCTGACAGAATTACAATGTCATCGGTGAACCTCAAAGGTTTTATTTCTTCTCGATGGATTTTAATACCTACTCTGAACTTTTCTTTTGTTTCCTTTACTGCTTGCTCAATATACAGATTGAATAACATCGGGGAGAGGCAACAACCCTATCTCACTCCCTTCCCAACCACTGCTTCCCTTTCATGTCCCTCGACTCATAAATATAACTGCCATCTGGTTTCTGTACAAATTGTAAATAGCCTTTCGCTCCCTGTATTTCACCACTTCCACTTTCAGAATTTGAAAGAGAGTATTCCAGTCAACATTGTCAAAAGCTTCCTTTAAGTCTACAAATTCTAGAAATGTAGGTTTGCCTTTCCTTAATCTTTCTTCTAAGATAAGTTGTAGGGTCACTATTTCCTCACGTGTTCCAACATTTCTACGGAATCCAAACTGACCTTCCCTGAGGTCGGCTTCCACTAGTTCCTCCATTCGTCTGTAAAGAATTCGTGATAGTATTTTGCAGCTGTGACTTATTAAACTGATAGTTTGGTAATTTCCACATCTGTCAACATCTGCTTTCTTTGGGATTGGAATTATTATATTCTTCTTGAAGTCTGAGGGAATTTCACCTGTCTCATACATCTTGCTCACCAGATGGTAGAGTTTTGTCAGAAATGGCTCTCCCAAGGCTGTCAGTAGTTCCAATGGAATGTTGTCTACTCCAGGGGCCTTGTTTCGACTCAGGTCTTTCAGTGCTCTGTCAAACTCTTCACGCAGTATCATATCTCCCATTTCACCTTCATTTACATCCTCTTCCATTTCCGTAATATTGTCCGCAAGTACATTGTCCTTGTATAGACCCTCTATATACTCCTTCCACCTTTCTGCTTTCCCTTCTTTGCTTAGAACTGGGTTTCCATCTGAGGTCTTGATATTCATACAAGTGGTTCTCATTTCTCCAAAGGTCTCTTTAATTTACCCCTAGTGAGATAAGCCTCTACATCCTTACATTTGTCCCCTAGCCATCCCTGCTTAGCCATTTTGCACTTCCTGTCGATATCATTTTTGAGATTTTTGTATTCCTTTTTGCCTGCTTCATTTACTGCATTTTTGTATTTTCTTCTTTCATCAATTAAATTTGTTACCTCTTCTGTTACCCAAGGATTTATACTAGCCCAGGTATACTGTTGAAATATGAATTGTTGTTATATGGGATATAAACGTACATAATGATTGTATACAAAATATCGTGTGTTCGGTCTGAGGGAGGAGGGAATATATAGTGCTTTGAGAATTTCCGTGTAAATTCTAGAACCTCTTGGCCTTTCTCCATCTCGAACCCACAATATTTTAAATAGAAGTGTGAGAGAGACGAATCTGACCTACTGCGCATTGCTTGTTTGTGTGTGTGCAGGTCAAAAAACAGTCACAAGATAAATGTGATGCTGCGGCCGACAAGTACCTGCTGTACGATCCATAGAGTTTCTGCATAAGTGTAGAGAAGAGCCTGTGCTATTCTTTAGTCACTGTGATGATTGTTGAGGACAAACAAAGAAATGAGATTAGCCTTTTAAGTAATTCATGTGTTTGACTTGCTAGAAGCATGACATGTTCATAAATTATGTGGTTGTTAAACCAACGCTATAGTAAATGTATTTAATCGAGTCTAATGCGAGATGGATCGGTTGGCTTACAAACTTTTGAATATTTATGTGAGAAATGATGAATTCGTTCTTTGTGGAAGTTGAAATACACCAAGACTAAACTAAAAGTATTCTGCGAGTAACCACTTATTTCATGAAGACACACACACACACACACACACACACACACACACACAGAGAGAGAGAGAGAGAGAGAGAGAGAGAGAGAGAGAGAGAGAGAGAGAGAGAGAGAGTGAGTCTGAAAAATTCCCTTAACCAGCTTCATTCTTCAAAGAAGAGGTTTTTGGAGATCGACGTGGCCGACTACCCAGAGAAGAAAATCGACTGAGCGTACCAAGTAAGTCAACTGACGTGAAAGTGGTGTGAAGTTTGCAAACCAGTTCCACATTGCTTTGTCATCTAAAGCGTTAGAGAATCCACACTGGTAAATGTAATGAAGCACACTACTATTCTTGGATTGAAAACACTACTGGCTATGGGGCTCAAGAAGTTGTCTTCAACACCACATACTGAACAATTTAAATCATGGAGTGAAGGAATTGGTTTTGTGGTCAGATTCATGTGGGGGACAACACCGTAATATAAAAATGGTTTTAATGTTAAAAGCAAGTCTAGAAGAGCATAGTTCTTTGAAGACAATTACACTGAAATAGCTTATCTCATTCTTTTTTGCCTAACTACAGTGACTTTGGCGATAATAGAATGTGCTCTGAAGATGCAGGATAAATTCTATATGCCAGGAGACTACATACGTGTAATGCAAAAGGCAAGGAAAAAGAATCCCCTACAGGTCCACAGGGTGCCAAAACACGACTTTAAAGGAACTGCACAACTTGAATAGAGTATTTTCAATAAGAAACAAGACATACATCAGAACGATGTAAGCTGGCTGCAACTCCATCAGATTAGAATCTTAAAGAGCAAACCTTTCTCTGTATATATGAATACACAATTAGATGAGAATTTTGTTGAAGATGTCAAGAAAAGAAGAACTGGTCACCCAAAGTCTGCAGTAAACTTCTCATCGCTCCCGTTACCGTTGTGGCCAAATAGAAAGCCTATACCACAGCCAAAATCGGACGACATCACGTTCATTACGCATCTCATTCCAAGTGAAGCTACCACATTTTACAGTAGTGTTTCAGTAGATTGTGGTGCTGTGGATGATATTGATGGGGTGCTGGACTTTACCTTGGAATAACAATGGATTCATTGTGCAAAATATATTATTTTCTTGCCATTGCATTGTATTATGTTAATATTGTTTGGTAAATAATTGAAGGTTAATATATTAATACATGCAAACATCACGATAGCCAGGTTTTTCAAGCTCCTGATGCACACTACCCAGTCCCTCAAAATACAACACAAAAGATCCGAGTGCCATTTTAACTTATTGTGGTAAGCAATATGGAACCAACTCCCATTTAGGCTCTTTCCACCAAGGGAAATCTATATTTTATACCTTTCCTTATTTTAAACACTGGTATCTAAAATGTACAGTGTAATAACATTCTCACTTTGTCTATATTGTACTTGTAGAATTTTATTTTTAATGCTTTGCAAAACATGATGTAGTTCAAAACTATAAATTTGGAGTTGATTCCATATTGCATAACTGGGCCCAATTTATCATTACAATATTATGAAAAACACAGATTGCTACCCACCATATAGTGGAGATGTTGAGTCGCAGAAAGGCACAACAAAAAGACTACTAAGTAAGCTTTCGGCAAATAAGTCCTCTCCTGAAGTAAACACATGTGCGCCCGCGCGCGCGCACACACACACACACACACACACACACACACACACACACACACACACACACACACACACCTGACAATGTCTCTGTTCAGAGACACTGGTTGTGTGTGTGTGTGTGTGTGTGTGTGTGTGTGTGTGTGTACTTTAAAAGGCCTTTTGGCCAAACGCTTACTTGTTTAGCAGTCTTTCTGTTGAGCCTCTATATGAGCCAACATCTTCACTATATGCCGAGCAGAAATCTACCCTTCTCATAACACTGTCATTCCATCCTGGAGTTTCGATTGTTTCAAAACTTATCATTTTATATTATAATATATGAACCCTTCTTACATCTAATAGAAAAGCATTATCACAAGTAATATACTTACATGAAACCATATACTGAATTAAGAAATAATAAACTTCCAGTAATCTTGTATGACAAGAAAAGTAAACTTCCAACAGCCAGTGAAAACACAACAAATGTGAATATGAAAGACTGTTTCCATGTGTAATGTTTATTTTGTACAGTTGTCTTTGCTTCATTTTTATAAATATAAAGTGCTGCTGGCATCACAAGTATTGCTGGATACAATGACTGAAGAGTGAGTAATGCAACCGAACAACAGGATGCCACCCGCTTTCCTGGAGAACAAAAAGTTTCATTACAGTCAATCAAATCTGAGGCAAAGTGACAGTCACAGAAAATTAACAGAACACTAGGTACATAAGCAGTTTTGGAATTCTCAAATTAATCACTTGTTGCATAAAAACTATAAGTCTCCAGGGGCTGATATGATTTTGTCAGTTGACCATTCTATTTATGTGCATCTAAATAACACTTCTGCCATAAAAGAAACATGTGAGAAATTTTGAACATCTAAAGGATTTTGAAATTCATAAAACTCTTAACAACTAGCCTGGAGCATTGTTTGTAGAAGAAAATGTGTCAAAGATCACTTCAATATCAAACTAACTGAATGATGTTAACTTCAAAGTAAAAGAAATGTGTGTAGGATGCATTTTACTACAATGGATGTCAAGTGATTTCAAACCGATGATAACGGGTTTTAGAAAACTTCAATATGTCGATATCACAAAAATCCATTAACGACCAATTATTATTGTTGTTGTTGTTGTTGTTGTTGTGGTCTTCAGTCCTGAGACTGGTTTAATGCAGCTCTCCATGCTACTCTATCCTGTGCAAGCTTCTTCATCTCCCAGTACCTACTGCAGCCTACATCCTTCTGGATCTGCTTAGTGTATTCATCTCTTGGTCTCCCTCTACGATTTTTACCCTCCACGCTGCCCTCCATTACTAAATTGGTGATCCCTTGATGCCTCAGAACATGTCCTACCAACCGATCACTTCTTCTAGTCAAGTTGTGCCACAAACTCCTCAGTTCTATTCAATACCTCCTCATTAGTTATGTGATCTACCGATCTAATCTTCAGCATTCTTCTGTAGCAACACATTTCGAAAGCTTCTATTCTCTTCTTGTCTAAACTATTTATCGTCCACGTTTCACTTCCATGCATGGCTACACTCCATACAAATACTTTCAGAAATGACTTCCAGACACTTAAATCTATACTCAATGTTAACAAATTTCTCTTCTTCAGAAACGCTTTCCTTGCCATTGCCAGTCTACATTTTATATCCTCTCTGCTGCGACCATCATCAGTTATTTTGCTCCCCAAATAGCAAAACTCCTTTACTACTTTTAGTGTCTCATTTCCTAATCTAATTCCCTCAGCATCACCCGACTTAATTCGACTACATTCCATTATCCTCATTAACTTTTGTTGATGTTCATTCTATACCCTCCTTTCAAGACACTGTCCATTCCGTTCAATTGCTCTTCCAAGTCCTTTGCTGTTTCTGACAGAATTACAATGTCATCGGTGAACCTCAAAGGTTTTATTTCTTCTCCATGGATTTTAATACCTACTCTGAACTTTTCTTTTGTTTCCTTTACTGCTTGCTCAATATACAGATTGAATAACATCGGGGAGAGGCAACAACCCTATCTCACTCCCTTACCAACCACTGCTTCCCTTTCATGTCCCTCGACTCTTTATAACTGCCATCTGGTTTCTGTACAAATTGTAAATAGCCTTTCGCTCCCTGTATTTCACCACTTCCACTTTCAGAATTTGAAAGAGAGTATTCCAGTCAACATTGTCAAAAGCTTTCTCTAAGTCTACAAATGCTAGAAACGTAGGTTTGCCTTTCCTTAATCTATTTTCTAAGATAAGTCGTAGGGGCAGTATAGCCTCACGTGTTCCAATATTTCTACGGAATCCAAACTGATCTTCCCTGAGGTCAGCTTCTACCAGTTTTTCCATTCGTCTGCAAAAAATTCGCGTTAGTATTTTGCAGCTGTGACTTATTAAACTGATAGTTCGGTAATTTTCACATCTGTCAACATCTGCTTTCTTTGGATTGGAATTATTACATTCTTCTTGAAGTCTGAGGGAATTTCGCCTGTCTCATACATCTTGCGCACCAGATGGTAAAGTTTTGTCAGGACTGGCTCTCCCAAGGCTGTCAGTAGTTCTAATGGAATGTTGTCTATTCCCGGGGCCTTGTTTCGACTCAGGTCTTTCACTGCTCTGTCAAACTCTTCACACAGTATCATATCTCCCATTTCACCTTCACCTACCTCCTCTTCCATTTCCATAATATTGCCCTCAAGAACATCGCCCTTGTATGGACCCTCTATATACTCCTTCCACCTTTCTGCTTTCCCTTCTTTTGCTTAGAACTGGGTTTCCATCTGAGCTCTTGATATTCATGCAAGTGGTTTTCTCTTTTCTCCAAAGGTCTCTTTAATTTTCCTGTAGGCAGTATCTATCTAACCCCTCGTGAGATAAGCCTCTACATCCTTACATTTGTCTTCTAGCCATCCCTGCTTAGCCAAATTGCACTTCCTGTCCATCTCATTTTTGAGACGTTGGTATTCCTTTTTGCCTGCTTCACTTACTGCATTTTTGTATTTTCTCCTTTCATCAGTTAAATTCAGTATCTCTTCTGTTACCCAAGGATTTCTACTAGCCCTCGTCTTTTTACCGACTTGATCGTCTGCTGTCTTCACTACTTCATCCCTCAGAGCTACCCATTCTTCTTCTACTGTATTTCTTTCCCCCATTCCTGTCAATCGCTCCCTTATGCTCTCCCTAAAACTCTGTACTACCTCTGGTTCTTTCAGTTTATCCAGGTCCCATTTCCTTTATCTCCCACCTTTTTGCAGTTTCTTCAGTTTTAATCTATAGTTCATAACCAACAGATTGTGGTCAGAGTCCACATCTGCCCCTGGAAGTGTCTTACAATTTAAAACCTGGTTCCTAAATCTCTGTCTTACCATTATATAATCTATCTGAAACCTTCTAATATCTCCAGGGTTCTTCCATTTATACAACCTTCTTTCATGATTCTTGAACCAAGTGTTAGCTATGCTTAAGTTATGCTCTGTGCAAAATTCTACCAGGCGGCTTCCTCTTTCATATCTTAGCCCCAATCCATATTCACCTACTATGTTTCCTTCTCTTCCTTTTCCTACCGTCGAATTCCAGTCACCCATGACTATTAAATTTTAGTCTCCCTTCACTATCTGAATAATTTATTTTATTTCGTCATACATTTCTTCAATTTTTTCATCATCTGCAGAGCTAGTTGGCATATAAACTTGTACTACTGTAGTAGGCGTGGGCATCGTGTCTATCTTGGCCACAATAATGCGTTCACTATGCTGTTTGTAGTAGTTTACCCGCATTCCTACTTTTTTATTCATTATTAAACCCTATTTGATTTTGTATTTATAACCCTGTATTCACCTGACCAGAAGTCTTGTTCCTCCTGCCACCGAACTTCACTAATTCCCACTATGTCTAACTTTAACCTATCCATTTCCCTTTTTAAATTTTCTAACCTACCTGCCCGATTAAGGGATCTGACATTCCACGCTCCGATCCGTAGAATGCAAGTTTTCTTTCTCCTGATAACAACGTCCTCCTGAGGAGTCCCTGCCTGGAGATGCGAATGGGGGACTATTTTACCTCCGGAATATTTTACCCTAGAGGACGCCATCATCATTTAATCATACAGTAAAGCTTCATGCCCTCGGGAAGAATTACAGCTGTAGTTTCCCCTTGCTTTCAACCATTCACAGCACCAGCACAGCAAGGCCGTTTTGGTTAGTGTTACACGGCCAGATCAGTCAATCATCCAGACTGTTGCCCCTGCAACTACTGAAAAGGCTGCTGCCCCTCTTCAGGAACTACAAGTTTGTCTGGTCTCTCAACAGATACCCCTCCATTGTGGTTGCACCTACGGTACGGCTGTCTGTATTGTTGAGGCACACAAGCCTCCCCACCAACGGCAAGGTCCATGGTTCATGGGGGAGGGGGGGAACTAATTACTATAGGAAGTAAAATATGATGCACAGGGAAATTCAAGCTTCAATGATGCAGCCCTTCAAGCAAATGGGACAGGCAACTGCAATAACCACACTACATTCCCTGAGGTACAATATGTTTAAATGCAACAAATGTGAGCACGTAGCAAAGAATTGTTGCAGTAAAAGCAAGTGGAAACTCTTTCTACCAAAGTTATAAATTATTCTCAACAATGACATCATTGGATGAAGCTATACACAAAAACTTGTAAACTTGTATGTAGACTCAGGTGCAGCAACACATATATACATCAAAGCACCCATGGGCTCAGTTAACAAGTATTCTTGGCTAATGACGAGAACTTAACTGTATAAAAAAACATGTCTTACACATTCTGAAGCACTAGCAAACACAAAAAAGACAAATACCAGGAGAAGAGATATAAATATAAATTTACTTTCTGTACTCAGAACAATGGAACAGCCCACTAGTCATTTTTGATGATAGAGGCTGTAGCATCTGTGGTACAGAGCAAACATTGATAGCCATAGCATCATTAATCAACAGAATTTATAAACTGGATCAACCATGTGATCACACTGTTGCATGTAAGTCTGCAACCTTTCATAAAATATCTATGACATAGAACATTTAGCAACCTCACGTTCAGACATGATGGAATTATATGAAAAGCATTCGTGGTGATTTTTATTATGTGGGCATTATGTCGTGGTCCATGGCAGGTTTCTGTGTCTGATCTATCATATCCTAATGCTGGAGACATCATGGAGACATCATTGGAGGCTATAAAGATTCAGATAGTAGTACCAATGTTAAAGAATTTCAACAGGCTTGCTGAAATTGTTTACACTTGATACTGTTATCTGAGTCTTTAAAGCCTCTGGTGATGTCTCCAGCATTACCAGATGGAAGCTGGGCACACAAACAGGCCTTGGACCATGGCCTAATGCACTTATAACAAAAATCACCAAGGTCCAAATACTAGCCGTCAAAGCCTGCATCACTTTACAAAAATGCTTTATCTTGGAATTCACACAAAAAGGATCTGCTGATAAGCCTTGGGTTACATACCTATATAAACCAAGCAAACTAGACTTTCCTTCTCACATATAACTCCTAAGAGCTGATATGGTTTTCAAATTAGTATGCTTAGATTTATGTGGCCCAATGCAAACTATATCAATCCGAGATTGAGGATCTTTTTGAGATTTTTTTTACACATTCTAATCATTAAATTTGAAGATGAGATTATTCACAATTTTAAAAAGCATGTGGAGAATCTGACAGGTGAAAGAATTAGCATCTTACATATGGGATCATAAACAAGAGACGGAAAAAATTCATAAAGATTGAAGAAGCTGAACATCATTTCACAGGTCCAGAAATTGAGTAGCTGAAATATACAATAAAATACAGGAAAGGTAACCATTCATCTGCAGCAGTCTGGTGTGTGGTGCATAGACACACACAACAGAAACAGCTTTTATAAAAGCTTTTGACTTCTTGTTCTTTCTCTAGCAAAATCAATCGCACATATTCACAAACACCCAAATGTAGACATCCATGGCTGTAGTGAGCCTGACTGTTGATTATCAATTATTGGAAGTAGTTGCCTGTTGTGTAATGGTGGGGAAGTGGTAGGAAAACATGCGTGAGGTGCGGAAGGGTAGTGGCATAGAGTGAGAGGGCCTTTTGAAAGATAACTCAGCAGCTGCACAACAAGACGAAAGGTGTTCAGAGGGTAGAGCATGTAAGAGGTGGAGAGAGAGAGAGAGAGAGAGAGAGAGAGAGAGAGAGAGAGAGAGAGAGAATTCTCAAGTAATGTGAGGCAATGGGAAATAGGTTACAGAAGGTTTGGCGAGTGGGACGGCAAGAGCGTAGAATATGCTGGAAAGAGAATTCCCACCTGTGTAACACTTCCAGCATTAGTTTCTCTGAATTACAACAGAATGGCTTGCCGTGGCCACAGGTGTGTACATTTAGGTGTCTATGTGGTTTGGGAGTGAATGTGTGTGCTAGAGAAAGAGCAAGAGCTGATGAAAAGCTTGTGTAAATACTGCTTTCTGTTGCACGTATCTATGCACTACATGTCCCTCACCACACCACATTGGTAGCCTTTCCTTTATTCTACATATTATTCCAAGCAGGAAATTACATTGTTGTTATGAAAGATATAATACACTGATAGTGGAAATGTGAGATGTCTGATCTGATGTGAAATTATCTATGAATTTTTGGGAAGAAGCAGTCTTCCCTACAACTTATCTTACTAACAGATTCCCTTAGAAAACTCTGAACAGCATTACACAAGAGGATGCCTCATGGAAGAAATCAGACCTTTGACTTCTGAGATTATTTGGTAGCAAGACGTACAATCATGTGTAAAAAGAGCCAATATTCATAAAGGGGACAAAAAAACACAACAAGTGTGAACTTGTCATAAGCTGCATAGAAAGCAAGGCATATCATACGTCCCATCCTATTCAACAAAGCTCTGAATGTAATTTCCAAAAAAGAAACAGTTCAAAAAAGTAATAAGCCAGACACCCCTGCTCTTTTCTAAACACATACCGAATATTTATTTTAGTTGCAGACAAGGAGGAGACTTGATTAAATCAAACAGGATCAGAAGAAACTGAGTCAGAACTAAAGAACAACACATTGGATATAACAGCACCTCACAAGAATCAGGCTCAGTCAAAATGAAAGGTGATCCTGAACCATCTTAACAAATCTGAGTACTCAGAAGATCTCCCCAAGTACCAAGACTAAAGAAGATGTACGATCGTGTGCTCTATTACACTACAGCTTCACAATAATCATCAGAACCATCAACTTTGGAAGAACTGTTGCAATCCAAAGACTTGCAGAAATAGCCTCATGCAATTCAAGAAGAATTAAAGCAAATCAAACCTGGCAATCAGTGAAATGAAAAAATTCAGTTCATTCAAGTGTTTATTTAGTGAAATATGACTTGGACATTGATTGGTTCAACTTTTTGGAAGGTGACTTTAATGAAAAAAAATATGTTAAAAGTTCCCGTGGTTGATTATGTGATGAAAGCAAAACAATATAAAAGCACTAAAAGACTTCAGAAAGCAGTCTATGATCTTTAACAGTAGCTGTTGGTACACCAAACTCGATAATGCTCTACTAAATTTAAATTTCAACAGTTCCACAGCAGACCAGCGTTTTTCAGAAAAATAAAGAAAGAGACATATTCAATGCCACTGTTTACATAGATGACTTTGTTTTTTTAGGAAAAACCTGCATCAAAAAACTGATTTCAAAGATAAACTAAGAAAACAATTAAAATAAAAGAACTTTGGAGACAAGGGTTCTGAGTAATGAGATAAAACATGCGTGGGCTCTAATGGCTGAATCAGACCCATTACAGAAATCTCGAATTTTAGAAAAATATAACATGCAACACTGCATTCTTATATCCATACTGCTAGACAACCATCTACATCTACACTCTGAAAACCACTTACAGGTGAATAGCAGAGAGGACGTCCTATTGTACCAGTTATTTGGGTTTCTTCCTGTTCCATTCACATATGCAGTGTGAGAAGGAAGATTGTTTGAATGCCTCTGTGTGTGTGTGTGTGTGTGTGTGTGTGTGTGTGTGTGTGTGTGTGTGCAGTATTAGTCTAATCTTGTCCTGACAACCCCTATGGGAGCAATACGTATGGAGTTGTTTTATATTCCCAGAGTCACCATTCAAAGCAGATTCTTGAAGCTTTGTTAACAGACTTTCGCGCGATAGTTTACGCATAATTCAAGAGTCTTCTTGTCCAGTTCCTTCAGTGTCTCTGTGATACTCTCCCATGGATAAAAAACCTGTGTCCATTCATGGGCCCTTCACTATACATGTTCAATATCCCCCGTTAGTCCTATTCGATACAGGTCCCTAACACTTGAGCAATATTCCAGAATAGATTGCACGAGTGACTTGTAAGCAATCTTCTTTGTAGACTGATTGCATTTCCCCAGTATTCAACCACTACACCAAAGTCTACCACCTGTTTTACCCACGACTGAGCCTATGTGATCATTTCATTTCATATCCCTATAAAGTGTTACACCCAGATGTTTGTATGAGTTGGCTGATTCAAACAGTGACTCACTGATTTTATAGTTATAGGAAACTATGTTTTTTTTTCATTTTGTGAAGTGCACAATTTTAAATTTCTGAACATTTAAACCAAGTTGCCAATCTTTGCACCACTTTGAAATCCTACCAACAGCTGGCTGAATATTTATGCAGCTTCTTTCAGGCAGTATTTCATCATAGATAACTGCACCATCTGTAAAAAGTGAGGTTACTATTAACATTGTCTACAAGATACTTGACACACAACATGAACAGCAAGCAGCCAAACACACTTCCCTGGGGCACACTTGAAGTTATTTCTACATCTGAAAATGACTCTCCATTCAAGATGTCATGTGAGAAATGTGTGAGTTGGGTCGCACATGATCAAGGTTTTCAGAATACAAGCTGGTTGGCAATGAGAAGGTTATTCTGTTCAAGATATCTCATAATGTTTGAGCTTAGAATATGTTCTAAGATTTTACAACCAATCAATGTCCAGGATATCGGATGGTAGGTTTGTAGATCACTTCTATTATCCTTCTTGTAGATGGGAGTAACCTGTGAGTTTTTCCAAGAAACAGGCACAGTTTTTTATTCAAGGGATCGATCACAGATTATAGTTATAAGAAGGGCTAACTCAACCACAAATTCAGCAAAAAATCTGATAGGGTTTCCATTGGGCCCTAGAGCTTTCTTCAATTTTAACAATTTTAGCTGTTTCTCAACATCACTGACACTAATACTTATTTCATTCATCATTTCGGTGGCACAGGGATTAAATTGGGAAAATCCTCCTTGGTTTTTCTTTGTAAAAGAACTTCTGAAAATGGAGTTAAGCATTCTGCTTTTGCTTTGCTACCCTGATTTTCACCTTCTGTATCATTCACTAGGGACTCGACACTAACAATGGTGTCACTAACAGCCTTTACATACAACCAGAATTTCTTTGGGTTCTGTGAAATACCATTTGACAATATTGTGCTATGTTAGTCATTGAAAGTATCACACACTGCTCTCTATCTACAGCCTTATTCTCTGTTTTCCACCTACTATGCAGTAATCTCTGTTTCCTTAGATGTTTCCTTACCATGACTGTATACCATGGAGGTACTAACTCATGAAATAGTTCAAAGACAAAGGGGTGCAATGAAGAATGTCCATTTTGAGAGGCAGTAGTCAATCCTAATGGTGCACAAATGAATAGAAGACCAGACTTTGTGTACAAAATTGGAATGGTGGGCTTATAACACTCCAGGAATAACTCACTGGCACGCAATAAAAAGAATCATGTGACATCAGAGGTAATTAAAGATTTCGAACTACATTTTCCTAAATTACAAGGATCACGACATAAGAACAAAGTGTTGCTGACTGAACTGTAAGCACTGAAGATAGAAAATCGATCACTAGTTTCTTATTTAACCCAAAAAGAGTAAGGTGCTGCTGAGTGCAGCAGGAAGCACCACATTAAATGCAATAGCATCTGTCTCTCCCAACAAAGCTTTGACAGGATTATAAACAATTGCCCGTTTTCCTTTGCTGTTTATATTCTTCCTCCACACTTCGTCCACGTAGCACATGCCACATGCTACACTCTCATTTTTGGAATGTCCATTGTAGAGTTCCAGGCATTATAGAAGGACTCTGAAAATCTGACACAAAACTTTAGGGAAAATCTTCCCATTTTTCACTGTAACATATTGAAAAAAAAAAAAAAAAAAAAACACGGACAACAATCATTCCCACTGAAGATAGGAAATGCACAAGGGAAATCTTTTACGCGGTTGTTTAATACCAGTAACGTAATGAGGTTGAAACCACAGTTGTTTATCCAATGAGTAGCATCAATATATACACATTCATTTCCACACTTCAATATTTCACCTTGTGTAGTGCTTATTATCACTAAAACAATATCTGAACATTTTAATTGTGGATGGAGTTAACTTATTGTATCTTGTTGTTTCTAGAATAACATTCATGGACTGTCACTGGAGTTTATTTCTTATACCCATACCTGAACACATCCCATCAGTCTCATTTCTGACGAAGGTGGAGCACATAGTGTCTCACTGATCAATGTCATAAAAACCCTTTCCAACTGCAAATAAATCCCCGATTCCTGAATTTTGTCCAGAACAATTTAAAATGGAATTTTATTTGATGTATCTGCAGCTATATTCTCCTCCTATTTCCTAATAAACTGTAATGACTAAACTCGATTTTATGTGCAACGTGAGTCAAGATAAATTTTACTAGGCATGTTCCATCTTCCGCTTGATGTACTATTACCCTTGCTGGATACACTGTTGAGATTTTATTGCTGGCTTACAGCTTTAAATGCCTGACAGATTTATCTCTAGAGCTAAAACAGCTTGAACTACACTATAAATAATAAGATCTTACGTATCTATGAACAGCAACTTTAAATGCACTGCTCTTGATATACAATGGATATGTGGACTTCATTGTTTAGTGCTTCCAGCTCTAAAGGTAGTCCAATGTTGAGAAATTCAGTTCTTTGCACTTTACCTGTATTTCATGTGCCAGTCCTAAATGTTCTGATATAACACTTTTATGTGGATGTTCCATGATTACAGAGACGGCATTTTAGCAATTGGTTTTCATCAGCTCCCTCAACTTCACTGATGGTTTACCAGATTGTTTTCACAATTACAATTTTTGTCGCGTGTAAGACATTGGGGGATTTAAGTTTGTCAGTTTCTTATAAGAATTGTCATAACGTTCAGCTTTCCTGCATGACATTGTGTCTCAAAGTTTTGTTATAGATATACACCTGTCCACACTCTCAATACTTAAACTGCTCATTTGCAGTTATGCTGGAACACGTAAGTAACTTATGAACATTGCAATGAAAATGAACACACTATGCACGGATTACAATAAGCATGTCACAAGTCCCCCCACCAACCACTAAGTACTTGATTTCTAGCTGCAAACAGTTAAATTCGAAATAAAGCTACACTTTCCCTCTTGTCACAAAGGTCGAGCGCAAAAAGTAGTCATTAGATGGTGAATCAGGTGGATGTAGACAGTGAGACAATAACGTGTTGTTGACATGCTGTGCGGCAGCTGGCAGTATTGTGATGAAGAACGATAAAATAAATTTAATCACTTTTCTTAATTTCATTGATGACTTGTGGCAAACAAATTGTTTTATACCACTTAGTGTTAAATGTCTATGACCCTCTAAAAAAATTTTCACATGTCCTGCATAATCAAAGAAGCAAGTGATCATTTTCTTGGAGATGATTCACCAATGAACCACTTCTGTTAGTTTTGATTCGCCTTTGAACACACAAAAAGCCAACAGCTGTCTAGTTTCCAGCTAATATCAATATAATCAAGTTTCATCTCATGTTACAATGTTGTGTATGGCTTTTGCATTTTAACAGTTGAATGTTTCGATAATTTATTACGCCAGTTGACAAGTCTGTTTTTGAGCTTTGCTCAAATTTTCTGGAATTCTTGGTAAATCACTTGTTGACCTCCTTCAATTACCAAACGAAACTATATGGTTCCAGAGAACTTTTTGTATTTCAAATATCTATGACGTATATATGCAAAATGAAGTGGCAAATGAAAATCTGTACCAAGGCCGGCCCTGGTACAAAATTTTCATCTGTTGCTCTCCAATTATGTTCCACACAGCATTTTCTTTTTAACAACAATCAATTTTAGTTGACTTCAGGAAATTTGTCACTGTCACAAACATAATCACAACAAAGTTCTGCAAACCAACTATAATTAATCTTTTCTGAAAGTGAATGATTATCACATATTGTATGTGGTGATTTGAGGATTGTTGTTGAAATAGGCCTTCATGTTGTTGTTGTTGTTGTGGTCTTCAGTCCTGAGACTGATTTGATGCAGCTCTCCATGCTACTCTATCCTGTGCAAGCTTCTTCATCTCCCAGTACCTACTGCACCCTACATCCTTCTGAATCTGCTTAGTGTATTCATCTCTTGGTCTCCCTCTACAATTTTTACCCTCCACGCTGCCCTCCATTACTAAAATGGTGATCCCTTTGTGCCTCAAAACATGTCCTACCAACCGATCGCTTCTTCTAGTCAAGTTGTGCCACAAACTTCTCTTCTCCCCAATCCTATTCAATACCTCCTCATTAGTTACGTGATCTACCCACTATCTTCAGCATTCTTCAATAGCACCACATTTCGAAAGCTTCTATTCTGTTCTTGTCCAAACTAGTTATCTTCCATGTTTCAGTTCAATACATGGCTACACTCCATACAAATACTATACGACTTCCTGACACTTAAATCTATACTTGATGTTAACAAATTTCTCTTCCTCAGAAACGATTTCCTTGCCATTGCCAGTCTACATTTCATATCCTCTCTACTTCGACCATCATCAGTTATTTTGCTCCCTAAATAGCAAAACTCCTTTACTACTTTAAGTGTCTCATTTCCTAATCTAATTCCCTCAGCATCACCCGATTTAATTTGACTACATTCCATAATCCTCGTTTTGCTTTTGTTGATGTTCATCTTATATCCTCCTTTCAAAACACTGTCCACTCCGTTCAACTGTTCTTCCAAGTCCTTTGCTGTCTCTGACAGAATTACAATGTCATCGGCGAACCTCAAAGTTTCTACTTCTTCTCCATGAATTTTAATACCTACTCCGAATTTTTCTTTTGTTTCCTTTACTGCTTGCTCAATATACAGATTGAATAACATCGGGGAGAGGCTACAACCCTGTCTCAGTCCTTTCCCAACCACTGCTTCCCTTTCATGCCGCTCGACTCTTATAACTGCCATCTGGTTTCTGTACAAATTGTAAATAGCCTTTCGCTCCCTGTATTTTACCCCTGCCACCTTCAGAATTTGAAAGAGAGTATTCCAGTTAACATTGTCAAAAGCTTTCTCCAAGTCTACAAATGCAAGAAATGTAGGTTTGCCTTTCCTTAATCTTTCTTCTAAGATAAGTCGTAAGGTTAGTATTGCCTCATGTGTTCCAACATTTCTACGGAATCCAAACTGATCTTCCCCGAGGTCCGCTTCTACCAGTTTTTCCATTCGTCTGTAAAGAATTCGTGTTAGTATTTTGCAGCTGTGACTTATTAAACTGATAGTTTGGTAATTTTCACATCTGTCAACACCTGCTTTCTTTGGGATTGGAATTATTATATTCTTCTTGAAGTCTGAGGGTATTTCGCCTGTCTCATACATCTTGCTCACCAGATGGTAGAGTTTTGTCATGACTGGCTCTCCCAAGGCCACCAGTAGTTCTAATGGAATGTTGTCTACTCCCGGGGCCTTGTTTCGACTCAGGTCTTTCAGTACTCTGTCAAACTCTTTATGCAGTATCATATCTCCCATTTCATCTTCATCTACATCCTCTTCCATTTCCATAATATTGTCCTCAAGTACATCGCCCCTGTATAAACCCTCTATATACTCCTTCCACCTTTCTGCCTTCCCTTCTTTGCTTAGAACTGGGTTGCCATCTGAGCTCTTTATATTCATACAAGTGGTTCTCTTCTCTCCAAAGGTCTCTTTAATTTTGCTGTAGGCAGTATCTATCTTACCCCTAGTGAGACAAGCCTCTACATCCTCACATTGTCCTCTAGCCATCCCTGCTTAGCCATTTTGCACTTCCTGTCGATCTCATTTTTGAGACGTTTGTATTCCTTTTTGCCTGCTTCATTCACTGCATTTTTATATTTTCTCCTTTCATCAATTAAATTCAATATTTCTTCTGTTACCCAAGGATTTCTACTAGCCCTCGTCTTTTTACCTACTTGATCCCCTGCTGCCTTCACTACTTCATCCCTCAGAGCTACCCATTCTTCTTCTACTGTATTTCTTTCCCCCATTCCTGTCAATTGCTCCCTTATGCTCTCCCTGAACTCTCTACAACCTCTGGTTCTTTCAGTTTATCCAGGTCCCATTTCCTTTAATTCTCACCTTTTTGCAATTTCTTCAGTTTCAATCTGCAGTTCATAACCAAGAGATTGTGGTCAGAATCCACATCTGCCCCTGGAAATGTCTTACAATTTAAAACCTGGTGCCTAAATCTCTGTCTTACCATTATATAATCTATCTGATACCTTTTAGTATCTCCAGGATTCTTCCAGGTATACAACCTCCTTTTATGATCCTTAAACCAAGTGTTAGCTATGATTAAGTTATGCTCTGTGCAAAATTCTACAAGGCGGCTTCCTCTTTCATTTCTCTCCCCCAATCCATATTCACCTACTATGTTTCCTTCTCTCCCTTTTCCTACTGACGAATTCCAGTCACCCGTGACTATTAAATTTTCGTCTCCCTTCACTACCTGAATAATTTCTTTTATCTCGTCACACATTTCATCAATTTCCTCATCATCTGCAGAGCTAGTTGGCATATAAATTTGTACTACTGTAGTAGGCATGGGCTTTGTGTCTATCTTGGCCACAATAATGCGTTCACTATGCTGTTTGTAGTAGCTAACCCACACTCCTATTTTTTTATTCATTATTAAACCTACCCCTGCATTACCTCTATTTGATTTTGTATTTATAACCCTGTAATCACCTGACCAAAAGTCTTGTTCCTCCTGCCACCGAACTTCACTAATTCCCACTATGTCTAACTTTAACCTATCCATTTCCCTTTTTAAATTTTCTAACCTACCTGCCCGATTAAGGGATCTGACATTCCACGCTCCGATCCGTAGAACGCCAGTTTTCTTTCTCCTGATAATGACGTCCCCTTGAGTAGTCCCTGCCCAGAGATCCGAATGGGGGACTATTTTACCTCCGGAATATTTTACCCAAGATGACGCCATCATCATTTAATCATACAGTAAAGCTGCATGTCCTCGGGAAAAATTACGGCTGTAGTTTCCCCTTGCTTTCAGCCGTTGGCAGTACCAGCACAGCAAGGCCGTTTTGGTTAATGTTACAAGGCCAGATCAGTCAATCATCCAGACCGTTGCCCCTGCTACTACTGAAAAGGCTGCTGCCCCTCTTCAGGAACCACGTGTTTGTCTGGCCTCTCAACAGATACCCCTCCGTTGTGGTTGCACCTACGGTACGGCCATCTGTATCGCTGAGGCACGCAAGCCCCCCCCCACCAATGGCAAGTTCCATGGTTCATGGGGGGGGGGGGGGGGGGCTTCATGAAAATGGTAAAAAAATCATCTAACTGAAACATTCAGTGTGAATTTGAATTTTTCACAACGTGTTTTTAAATTTTAACTAATGAAACTACTCAGCCACCCTGTGAGCTGTCATTGTTTTAACAACATATGACAAATTTTAAAACCTTGCCATCTAGTGATGGTGTGCAAAGCTTTGAAAGATGACCCTTGTATTGCTTTCACAGAAACTAAATGTGTGTGTGAATTCTTAAGGAGCCAAACTGATAAGGTCATTGGTCCCTAAGCCTACATACTACTTAAACTAACTTACGCTAAGGACAAAAAACACACACACACACACACACACACACACATACATACATATAATTTCGTACAGTAGTAGCATTAATTCTGGACACCTTGCTGAAATGTTAATTTTAACATCACAAGGTGTATATAAGTTGCAGCATATTAAATCAGTGAATCATGCTTCTATTTTTTGTTTACACTATAAACACTAAATACTTGTCTTTTTAGAAAATGGGACATGTTATGTTTTTTTATTAAAAATAAAGAAACAGGCTTCACTGCCAACAATTTAAAACCTCCACTATTTTACATGCTTGTGCAGGTACAAAGCAAGTTTGCCATTTGTTCTGTTATGACAAATCAAACAATGAATGGGCATTATTACACTACTGGCCATTAAAACTGCTACACCACGAAGATGACGTGCTACAGACGTGAAATTTAACCGACAAGAACAAAATGCTGTGATATGCAAATGATTACTTTTCAGAGCATTCACACAAGGTTGGCACTGGTGGCGACACCTACAACGTGCTGACATGAGGAAAGTTTCCAACTGATTTCTCATACACAAACAGCAGTTGACCAGTGTTGTGTGGTGAAACGTTGTTGTGATGCCTCGTGTAAGGAGGAGAAATGCGTACCATCACGTTTCCAACTTTGATAAAGGTCGGATTGTAGCCTATCACGATTTCGGTATATCGTATCGCGACATTGCTGCTCGCGTTGGTCGAGATCCAATGACTGTTATCAGAATATGGAATCGGTGGGTTCAGGAGGGTAATACAGAACACCGTGCTGGATCCCAACAGCCTCGTATCACTAGTTGTCGAGATGACATGCATCTTATTCGGATGGCTGTAACAGATTGTGGAGCCACGTCTCGATCCCTGAGTCAACAGATGGGGATGTTTGCAAGACAACAACCATCTGCACGAACAGTTTGACGACGTTTGCAGCAGCATGGACTATCAGCTCAGAGACCATGGCTGCGGTTACCCTTGACGCTGTATCACAGACAGGAGTGCCTGTGACGGTGTACTCAACGACGAACCTCTGTGCATGAATGGCAAAATATCATTTTTTCGGATGAATCCAGGTTCTGTTTACAGCATCATGATGGTCACATCCATGTTTGGCAACATCGCGGTGAACAAACATTGGAAGTGTGTATTCATCATCGCCATACTGGCGTATCACCCGGAGTGATGGTATGGGGTGCCACTGGTTACATGTCTTGGTCACCTCTTGTTTGCACTGACGGCACTTTGAACAGTGGACGTTACATTTCAGATGTGTTACGACCAGTGGCTCTACCCTTCATTCGATCCCTGCAAAACCCTACATTTCAGCAGGATAATGCACGACCGCATGTTGCAGGTCCTGTATGGGCCTTTCTGGATACAGAAAATGTTCGACTGCTGCCCTGGCCAGCACATTCTCCAGATCTCTCCCCAATTAAAAATGTCTGGTCAATGGTGGCCAAACAACTGGCTCGTCACATTACGCGAGTCACTACTCTTGATGAACTGTGGTATCGTGTTGAAGCTGCATGGGCAGCTGTACCTGTACACGCCATCCAAGCTCTGTTTGACTCAATGCCCAGGCGTATCAAGGCCATTATTACAGCCAGAGGTGGTTGTTCTGGGTACTGATTCCTCAGGATTTATGCACTCAAATTGCATGAAAATGTAATCACATGTCAGTTCTAGTATAATATATTTGTCCAATGAATACCCGTTTATCATCTGCATTTTTTCTTGGTGTAGCAATTTTAATGGCCAGTAATATATTACTTTAGCCAGTGATAAAAAGTGATCTGGTCATTGATGTAACTGTAGCCATCAGTACTCCATTATTCTTATTGAAGTGTATGACATCTTTAAAGTGAACCAAGTTGAGACAGACGACAGTATTTAAAACAATGTATCCTGCACTAAAACAAGCAGACGGTTCACTGAGTAAAAGCAGTAAGGCAATAACCCACTGTGAAGAATGCTATACTTCTGGAGAAAAAAAGTTGGGTCGAGGCCACCAAAGCTGCAAGTGATGAAAGGCCGTAAATGGTATGAAGAAACCGTGTCAATCAAAACTGCTCCAAGAACTGGCAGAAAATCAATATTGACTCATCAAGACTGTCGCAGAATCTGGTGTCTTTCTTTGCAAGATCACATGCATATCATGAAAGAATGCTATCTTGAAGACTTGAGGAGTTGAAGTTTCTGATTGAAAGGTCAGACAAACACTTCGTGAAAATGGTTTGTGGGCAATGTTTCCTAGAAAACAACTTATCTGAAAAAATGCAGAGATAGAAACATATGCAACTAGCTTTCAAACACAGGGAGTGGATGCAAGAAGGCTGGGTTAGAGTCATTTGGAGCAACATGACTAAGATTATCATCTTTGGTGGCAATGGAATTAAGTTGGATTGCCCCCGAACAGGAAAGACTTATTGCCTGAGTGCACCACTGCCACTACAAAGTATTTCACGTGTCATGGTTTGCGACTGCATGGTAGGACATGACACTGGGCAGCTTCAGGTATTACAGGGCTAGATTAATATCAAAAATTACCAAGAAACAATCTTAGTGTTGGAACTGCTGCCTCTATCCACGATTGGTTTCAAGGTAACCACAATCAGTGCACCTTTCAGCAAGACAGTGAGTCATACCACAGGCTAGAATCAATAAGAAAACATTAGCTGACCATTGCATCAGTGTGCTGACTTAGCCTAGCAACAGCCTCATCCTCAACCCAACTGAGAATTTAGAGGTCAAGGCTGAAAATTATGATTTCACAGCAGAAGCACAGTAACAACAGGGAGATACTAGAGGAAATCATCAATTAGCAGCTCACGGTTATCTAACCACAAGATGTCCAACATTTGATACACTCCATGCCAAGTACAACTAGGGCAGTGATTAAATCGAAAGGATATCCCATGAAATAAATATAAGCTTTGGAAAAACATTTGTACCAAATAATTTGTAATTTTCTGAATTTGCTGGGTTGTGAGTAATTTGTTTTATTTTTAGTTAAATTTTCATATTTTAACTCAAATTTTCAAACAGCGCACATCAGTGCATGTTTCCTGGAATTTTACAATAAATTATAATGTATATTTCAACTAAAACATACACCTCAATACAATATTCAATGACTCTCTACGAAGTGTCTAGAATTAATGCCACTGCTATACAGTAGTTTTACTTAACCCTTTAACTGGTCTAGACATGTTAACATGCACCACTGTTCTTGTCCCTAGGAGCTCCAATTTGTTTGAGTTCACCGCTGGTCTTCTGCCAAGTGCTCTAAATATGATAATGCACATCACCCTGCCTACCCCTGGTGCTCCAGATGTGTAAATAAGCACTGCTGCTCAGACACCTTTGTGCTAAGAGTGGTAATGCACATCGTCCTATTTCTGCCCAAGAATTTTATCAGCTGGAGGCCCCTGTTTGCTGCTGTGTTTGGGTTTTGCCGTTTTCTTCTTGTGTTTTAGTTACTGACTATTGACTTACATTTGTTTATATGAGGAAAATGGCATGACGTCAGTTGTACAGAGCGAGGAATCAGACTTCCACTAGATGCCCCTTTGAAAATGAACTCTTTAAATGTTATAATTCAGCAGAATCTCTAAGTGGCAGTCCTGATCTGTGTACATCAGCTGGTGCAATACACCCGTCTGTTTCTACAAGAGATGAAAATTGTTGACAGTCTGAAGTGAGAGTGAAATGACTGAGAAAAAGAGCATGCAGTATCAACATGTTTGACTGGACGAAAAGTAAGTTTAATGCCTTTGCGAAAGCCTTTATCAATACAGCTTCTGGGAACATACTGGTACACGGCCTATACTTCTCCTCATATTTGTACAGAAGCTCCGATGAAATCTGTAGTACATGAATATGACAGATTTTATTTCTACACCAAGATAAATACAACAGATTAAGAGCATTCTTGACTGTCAATATGAAAAGAAACAGGATCTAAGGCATTGTATTCTTTCATTGTTATCTGTATGCTCATAGCTTGTGTGAAGAAGCTGGAAATGAGTAACTACTGAGCCACAGACATGGCTTCACTACAATGAAAATTTTGCCAGTAAGAAAGAATACAGTTTATTCAAAATTCGAAATACTGTTAATGAAGTTTGTAAACATTTGACAGTGTGTTTCAAACATATTACAAGCTACTCATGGACAAAAGCCAATTGTCCCAAGGGAAGATTACTTTTCAGACAGTATACTCAATCCAAACAAAGTAGTTTTGGAACAAAAACCGGACTGTGAATTGATGTTTATCACCTGTAATGTCACAGAAATATTTGAGATGGAAAAGAATTACCGAAAGGCTAGTGAGTGAATAAAGTAATCGCACTGTGTTGCAGATCGCAACTTATGTAAGGGCCGCACTGGTACAATACTAAGTACAGAGGAAGGCATTATGATGACAAGGAGTGTCTATAGTTTACTGCAAGGGATTTTCCAAATACTGAAAGTAAACACTCAAAATTTGCTCCAAATATAAACTGCACAGAGAAATTGGGCACAAATGCAGAACATGCAATGCAGAGGATGATGTAGTGATTGCTCAGCATCCCACAGTCATCTGGACCTGATCACAAAGCTAGTCAGACAGGTTTCTTTCCTCAATTAACCATCAGTGATGAGATACAAAAGATGAATTTACATTGATACTTCTCTAAACTAAATGGAAAAAACAACAACATTAAAATATATTTTTAATTTTTTCAGTGTCTGTCCAAAATCCAGATCAAAAAGAAGGGTGGAAAATACACAACTAGGGAAAGAAATAAAAGTACATAAATAAATTAGTACCCCTGAGAGATAATGTCAATTTTGACCTGATTAGGGCGTATGCCACCTGTGGGATATTAGATGTACTGATAATGGTTTCAATGTCGTCCATCAAAAGATAATGTAGTGGCATAGCTACCATAATGCCATCTGTGTCTACCCTTTAATATGAAATGCTCACAGCAGGAAAGATGAGGGTGATGTAAAGATGTGAAGCAAGTAAGCAGGCATGCTTCCTACAGCAAACTAAGCAAGTTTAAAAGGGGTCAAACTGTGGCCTTCCGTGTGACAGGATGGTGTTTCCAGAGAATTGCCACCCAAGTTGGATGTGCTGCATCAGTTGTGCAATGATGCTGGAATCAGAGGTCACATGAACAGTCTCACACCTGTAGACGAAGTCCTGGACGTCCACTCAGCAGCAGGGTGTATATTCGGGGGGAGGGGGGGGGGGGGATGATGCCAGATTTTTCCTGGATTTCCCAGCAAAAATATACTTTTTCCTGAAAGAAAATACCCTTCTTCTTGATGAAAACACATTGTTTTCCATGTTAAGTGACAGTCTACTTTTCCTCAGAGCTGTAAAACTTACCAGTTCTTTTAATGGCAAAGGTCTTATACACTGGCACAGAACTTCGTGGCACTACAGGAAATGACACACAGTAAAAAAATAATGTATTTTGGAAAGATCTTTGCTGCGCAGCAACATGCACATTGAGTATCTTCTTATTACAAAAGAACAAATTCAAATTCCACATTAGTTTCTGAAGCACTGAAATCGAGTTTGTGATGCACTTTTATCAGCCAACTATAGCTCATGTCACGTGATCTCACCAGCCAATGATAACAGATATTCACAGCGTAGGATGTAGTCAGCCAATAGATATTTCACTGTTTAGTACCATGAACATGCAAATTGGAAGAGTTAATGGTGTAAATTAACATGCATACAGTGTAGCTACAACCGAAGCTAAGCTTAACGAGTGTTGTCCTGTAGATTGCATTTGTCCATGATGCATTGGCCTCACCCTAGGCACTAAGCAGAATGTTATTAGACCCATTCTTTTACCATTCTTGCAATAGGAAGGTGATGTGTTGTTCTAAGAGGATAATGTTCACCTACATACTGCCCATGAAACTCTATGTGCTCTGCAAGATGTGGAGAAACTTCCCTGGCCAGCGTGATCTCTGGACTTGTCACCAATCAAACATGTGTGGGATATGATGGGACGAGAATTGTCTCGTGAACCAACAACTCTTATGGAACTACGTGAACAGGTCGAGCAGATGTGACAATGTATCCCAGAACAGTGCAGGGTGTACATAAAATCTGGGAACACTTTTAATTATTTATTGCACAAGAACCAAACATTGTACAGATATCATACATATGTAAGAAAGAAACCCTGAGAGTTTTTTTCATGTATACCACCGCAGTGCAGTTTGGTAATCCGCCGATAGTCAGCGCTAGTCGCAAACATGGCGAGTTCAGGTGCAGGGCAAGCTTTCGATGTGTTGGAGTTCAACAAAGTCAAGTGTGCTACAGCTGTTCCACGGGTGTTTAGAACCAAGTACGGTAAGAAGCCACCAACAAGGAAGGCCATTTACCACTCCCACAACAAATTCATTACGACGGGTTGCTTGTGCCTGGCAAAGAGAAGCGGACATCTCAGTGTGACTGAAGTGAATGTGGAGCGCATACGAGAGACATTCATAAGGAATCCAAAGAAATTGGTGAGTCGTGCATCCAGTGAACTCAAAATGGCTCCAATGGCAGTGTGGAAAGTCCTGCGACAGAAGCTGTCTATGAAGACATTCAAATTGGAGCTAGTGCAGAAGCTCAATGATGACGGCAAAGACAAGTGTTTTGAGTTTTGATTGCAGTTGCAACAACTGAATGAGGATGGGGATGGCATTGTTGATTGCTTAGTTTTTAGCGACGAAGCCACTTTTCACACTAATGAGAAAGTGAACAGGCATAATTGTCAAATTTGGGGTACAAAGCAACCACGTGAATGCATTGAATTTGAGCATGATTCCCCAAAGATAAATGCTTTTTGTGCCTTGTCACATCGAAAACTGTACAGGCCATTCTTCTTCGCCGAGAGCACTGTCACTGGATATTCCTACTTGGAGATGTTGTAGCAATGGCTCTCTGTTCATCTTTCAGCAGGATGGAGTTCCACCCCATTTTCATTGTGAAGTTCATGGGTACCTGAACACTGAGCTGCCACATCGATGGATCGGCTGTGCTACAGAAGGGGACAGCTGAGCTGTTTCATTAAATGGCCTCCCCAATCACCAGATCTCTCTCTGTGTGACTATTTTCTGTGGAGACACATTAAAGATCTGGTGTATGTACCGCCTCTACCACGTGATGTAGCAGAGCTCCGGGATAGAATACAGGAAACGACTGCCACAGTTGACGACGCCATGCTAGGACAGGTACGACAAGAATTCAGTTACCGTACTGACGTCTGCCGGGTCACTCATGATTCGCATATTGAATGTTTGTAAAAAAAAAAAACTTTCAGAGTTTCTCTTCAAAAGGCAATATGTATGACATCTGTACAATGTTTAGTTCTTGTGCAATAAATAATAGAAAGTGTTCCCGGACTTTATGTACACCCTGTATTTTCCATCTGTACAATTGACTGGCTGCCAGTCAGTGCATGAATTGCTGCCAGTGGAGGCTACATCATGTACTAATTTGAGTCCTTCAGCACGATTCGATACCTGGTACCTCAGCACGGATTGTGCTATTGATGTGTAAATGTAATCATTTCATGTAGTGTACATACAGCAGATGTAAAAGGTTTTTGAACAAAGAGAGTGAGAGAGTGCCTGACTTTGAAACATTTTTCCACATTTCTGAAGTTGTAATACCTATTTAGCATGAGACATACAAAAATTATTTGTAGCATAGTTGTTGAGTCACATCTAGGCACAACAAAAAGACTGCCTCGGCAGCCAGAGGCAGTGGTCGTGTGTGTGTGTGTGTGTGTGTGTGTGTGTGTGTGTTGTGTGTGTGTGTGTGTGTGTGTTTTACATAAATGAAATAAAATTATGCTTAAGTATCTTTGGAAACCTAGACTGCTTGGTTTTAAAAAATATTTCCTAGGAAATTTTGTTGGTCTTATGGGCTTGAAATGTTGTAGCAAACTGCAAAGAGTTTTCCGTCTCCCTTAAAAGGTGATATCATAAGCATTATTATACTAGCACAGATGAACAGGAAAGACTAGACATGTCAGATTACAGAGTGGTTATTTCTCGAGTTACGTAGGAGAAACAAAAATTAATCATCATTGTGCCAAATAATGCTTTGTTTCAGTCGGTCAGCCATTTCCAATTCAGGAGTAGTAATTCGAAATTAAAGAAACCTTTGATAAGCTACTATACAGGACAGCAACATTTGTGCCTTTATTACACTGCTTACACAAAATATTTATTGACAGATGAACACAGTCTAACAAATAAAACAAACATCAAATCAACATGCAACTCACATGAAAAAAATTCAACAAACTGGAGTGAAGAAGTTCTTACTGTGGTGTATAATAAATGTTGAGCACTGCAGCTGACATTAATGTTAATGAAAACCACCTCAGCTATATTATTACACATTACATATTTATTATGTTCTGACCAGTTTCGTTCATGGAACATCTTCATATTACCTGCTGTGAAATAAACCACTAAATTAGGCTAAAGCTACAATGCCTTAATGAACAAAATAGACAACTCACAGTGATAACAGCCTTATACTAAATCCTCACTGAGTTCTGCTCAAGTCATGACACAAATCATCTGGTTGTCATATGTAATGTTGAAGAACAAATCCATAAACAATGCTCATAAACATTTTGCCGACCGCCTGGCAGGAGTATAGTAAGCAGATACAGCTACTCCATGACAGAGGTACACATATAAACTTAATACTTGGTCTCAGACAAGTGCAATACTCAACTGTGTGATCTTAATCATTACAAGCAATGATGAAACCTTAAATAATGAACTGACATCAAAGAGTACACAATCCAAACAACTAAAACAGAGAAACAAAAGTTGGCAACTCAATTATGCATAATAACAAGGAATCAGGTGATAGTACTTATACCCAACAACATCATCATTAGACAGCTATGACAGTAAGTGAAAAATTGTAAAATACAGTTGTAAAATAGTTATGTAAAACATATCAGGAATGGTAATTATGGCTTCTCAAATGATCATAAGTCATGAGTAACATATTTACAAAAATTCATTGTCTCTGAAAAATGTAAAAGAGCTAAATCAACCAAACTGGTATTTTTTGCTGTATATTATAAGTTTAACTACAAGTTAGCTGTGTTGAACTTTCTATAATTATTTACAATGGAAGAGAACATATACCAATGGTTACACAAATACAGTATCACCATTAGCTTGATGGTGTCTTACAACTAATTGTACTATCGTTTGTGGAGTAATTACATACAACAGAAACACTAATTTTGATCATACAACCCTTTGTATAACCAAAATTAGTGATCATGGTTACAGAATAAAAGCAGTTATAACAATCATCATCTTGTCACTGAACATATAAAAGAACTGAAAATAACTGAACTGGGTAGTTCTTGTGCATTGGTAACTTACTATAAGGGAGCTGCATGCTTACAACTACCCAGTTCATCTCTCTTTTTTGGTTCTTTGGATTAATTGTGTACTCTTTGATATCAGTTCTGTACTTAAGGTTGTCATTGCTAGTAGCAATTATGGTCACACAGTTGACTATCATACTCGACTGAGGCCAAGTATTATGTTTACATTTTTACTTCAGTCGTGGAATGGCCCCATCTGGACAGCTTACTGTACGCATCAAGCCGTGCATGCTCACCATACTTTTGCCAGGTGGTTGGCAGAATGTGTATGAGCACAGTTTTTGGATTTGTTCTTTAACATCACATACGACAACCAGATCATTTGTTACACATTTAGCACAACTTATTGATGATTAAGCAAAAGGCTGTTTTTTGTCAGTTGCCTACTTTATTCATTAAGATGCTGCAGCTTTGACCTAATTCCCTGTTCTGTTTAATTAGATGCAACTGATCAGCTGAGATGGATTTCATTAATCATTAACAATAAACAGAGATACATTAGAGTGATGTGATAGTAAATTCCTTTCACATATAAATGATGCAGAAGGACATTTTGAACTACAAAAACATTCCAACGAAAGCTGTGGTTTGTTTGAGTCTTTCTTGAGTTGGTATACAGTGAGGCACACATGGAGAAGAACAAGTATTAAAGGGTGAGTAGCCATAATGAAGCACTGAGCTACTTAGATAAATCTAAAAATGCACATTGTTTTTGTCACAGGGTACTAAAATTCTGTCTATAAACTTATTGAAATGACATAATTATCAGTTGACAAAATTATTTCAATCGCCGAGTCTATGCAGAGAAGTTTTGAAAAGCACGAAGTGTCCAAATACATATACACTCCCTATACGTATATTACGCTGAGGTAACAAAAGTAATGGGACAGCGATATGCAAATACACAGATGGCAGTAGTATTGCATATACAAGGTATTAAAGGGCAGTGCACGGGTGGAACTGTCCTTTGTACTTAGGTGATTCATGTGAAAAGGTTCACGACACGACTGTCTGCACAACAGGAATTAACAGACTCTGAACACAGAATGATAGCTGGAGCTAGATGCATGGGACATTAAATTTCGGAAATTATTGGGTAATTCAATATTTCGAGATCCACTGGGTCAAAAGTGTGCCGAAAATACTAAACTTGAGGCATTATCAGTCACCACGGACAACCAGTGGTGATAACTTTTACTTAACAACCAAGAGCAGCCCTGTTTGCACAGAGTTATCTGTGCTAACAGACATGCAACAATGCAACCACAGACATCAACAAGGGATGTGTGACAAACATATCCATTAGGACAGTGCAGCGAAATCTGGTGTTAATGGGCTATGGCAGCAGACAATCAACGTGAGTGTCTTTGTTAATAGCACATTATCACCTGCAATGCCGCTGCGGGGCTCGTGACTATATCAGTTGGACCCTAGAAGACTGTAACACTGTAGCTTTGTCAGATGAGACCTGATTTCACGTGGTAAGAATTGACAGTAGGGTTCAAGTGTGGTGCAGATCCCATGAGAAGATGCAGACCAAGCTGTCAACAAGGCACTGTGCAAGCTGGTGGTGGCTCCATAATGGTGTGGACTGTGTTTACATGGAACAGAATGGGTGCAATGATCCAGCTAAACCCATCATTGACTGGAAATGGTTATGTTCGGCTACTTGGAAGTCATTTGCATCCGTTCGTGGACTTCATATTCCCAAACAACAATGGAATTTTTAAGGCTGACACTGCACCATGTCACTGGACCATAATTGTTCACAATTGGTTTGAAGAACATTCTGCACAATTTGAGCAAATTATCTGGTCACCCAGATTGTTCGACACAAATCCCATATAACATTTATGGGACATAGCTGAGAGGTCAGTTTGTCCACAAAATCCTACAACGGCAATGCTTTCATGATTATGAACTGCTATAGAGATAGTGTGGCTCAGCATTTCTGCAGGGGACTTCCAAATACTTGTTGGGTCTATGCCACATTGAGCTGCTGCAGTATGCCAGACCAAAGGAGGTCCGACATGATATTATGAGGTATCCCATGACTTTGGTCACCTTAATGACAAGGCACTTAGTGGGCAGGTAGCTGGATTACCAATAATGATTCTCTGGTCAACATGGTAAGTGGCAATCCCTTCTGCAGCAGTCAAATAGTTAATTATTCTCTCTCTCTCTCTCTCTCTCTCTCTCTCTCTCTCTCTCTCTCTCTCTCTCTCTCTCTCTCTCTCTCCCCCCCCCCTCCCTCCCCCCCCCCTCCGGACCCCCCCCCCCTCTTTGATATTATCCTCAACACGGACATTATTTTTATCAATCCAGGTTTCATTTACAAAAGTTGCAGAGCTGTATGTTTCAGAAGCTCTACCAATAGAAACACATTAGAATTTAGAATATTCTGTTTCATTTAGTGATTTTCCTTAATGCACTACTTACAATGGTGTGGTCATGTACTGTGCACTAAAGAGTGCATGTATCATGTTTGGCCATTAGGCTTTATTATAATAGTTCATTTTTAGCAAAAGAAATCTATTTCTGCTTCCTGAATATATGATGGCAGATCATTTATACATAAACAGAACAGCAGCAGACCCAACATCAATCCTTGTGGTGCACCTATAGTTATTATTCCCTGTTCTGAAGATGCTGTTTTGTTGTGCATACTACTTGGCTTTCTTAATATGACACTTTCCAAGTAACTTTATACTATAGGTATTTTGGCCTTAGTTTATGATGTGGTGAATAAGAAGAAAACTCAAGAATTATTTCACACAATTACATATGGAGTTGGCTTTTGATACTGCATGATCACAAAACTATGAGCTCATTCTAAACCTGCAAACTACCTGTTTAGCAATGCAAAAACCACAAAAAATAACTGTGCAATCCCCCATTGACTAACAATGGAACAAGTAAGGCACACATACTGGGTTAACTTGGGAGAAATCTGCCTCAATTTCACAAATGACACTATTTCTGTAGTGTTTCAACTTTTTCTTAACTGACAGTCATAGAGATTCATTTCAATGTGACAGGAATGATGAATAGTCAGATAAACTTTAGACAACAATGAAATATTGATGTGTAACAGGAAGGTAGGTAAGGCTATTGATAGAAACTGACTACACAGGTGAAACTCATCCCTATTTATGCTCTGAAAACATATCCAAAATGATGTAGCACACAATTGGAAACATAATTTCACAAATCAGCAAATCCATCAACCATACCTCACAGGTGTCATTCATAAAATGACCAACCTGCAGTAACTAACATACTGATTGAATTGTTGATAACCAGTGAAAAGGGCTTCTGGCCTGAGAAACTGAGCTTTTCATTCATTTGACAGGTATGTAAGTTAAGCAAAAGCTGCGTAATGTATCACATCAACATCACAGGCAGATGAGATAAACTGTATGGCACAGAATTTACATTGAAAGAAAGGTAATTTCATGTGCCATTGTAAAACCTGTTCCTGGTGTTATAATGTCTTTGGTGACTGGTTACATCCAAACAGAATGCATTTGCCCCTGGTATCAATGAAATCTTGCATTGCATCAAATACAACCATTGGACAACATCAGTGGTCAAATGATATTAAGCACAAGTTATGAGTTTTCAAATATTCTCCCCCAACTCAACAGATCTGAATTAGGTTGAGCACCTGTAACACTTCCACAGGTCACTTTGTGTGTATCTACTTTATATCAATAGTGAAGACTGCATTACACTTACGCACATATCACATAAAATGACTTTTAGATAACTATATGGAAGACACAAGGACACCCAATAGACATTATTCATCAACGATACAGCAAATATTCAAAAAAGAAATATGAACAGATAGGTAACAGTTTCTAAATTGCAACACACAACAATTTATTTCAATTCCTAAGAAAATTTGAATCAGTTTTTAAATCGTGCACTGACTGCTGCAAATCTTGCATTTTCTTAATATCATATGAGTTATTGTTTATTTATGAATAGCTGAAACACTTGATGCAGTCCAATATCTATCTACAATTACCTTTATACACTAAGGAAAAAAGTTTAGACATAATCAAGGTGCTACTAACAACAAAAATATTAGTCAACTGTAACTGTAAGCAGGTTATGTTTTGAGAAAAAAAAGTGTTACATACCAGTGCACATTGATGCTAAAGCATATGCCAACAATAAATTTGAAAACACTGTAGTTGTTCGACCTACACAGTTTAAAATAATATATGGGTTAAACAGGTACGCTGAAAGAACGTAAAAAGGCACCATGTGGAAGTCATATGCTTTAAGGAGAAGATTCTTTGTGCCTGCTGCATATGTGTCTTTTTTTTCATTCTGTTTTAATTCCTGAGAACAAAAAATTGCAATAAGACAAAGTTCAACACAACTATCCAAAACCACATACAAACTTGACATATGGAGGACAAAAGTTATTAAAATAGAAAAGAAATTTTGCATTTATTTCTGTAAGTTAATTTACATACTTGGCATTATAAGGAAATCACAATAATTCACCAGTTCCAGAAGGAAAATTCACTCCAACAAACCAAAAAATTATGAGAATCACTGGCCAGTACTTATCTTTAAAAGATGAAATATTTAGTACTGCCAATTAGGCACATAAAAGTACACGACATTATCTTAGCTTTCAGAAGCACGCACAAACAATCAAGCGTGTGTGCCCCCCCCCCCCTACACACACATTAATAACAGCAATAACAAATAGCAAAATACATGCTAGCGATGTGTACATAGGTACTGTGTGTGCTCTGGCAGTGAACTCAATTTTATAAGGTGAGCTACAGTTTTAACAACCTGTTTATTACACAATATAAATGTACACAATATAAATTGTTCTCTTCTCAACCCAAATATTGCATCCAACATTGGACATCAAGCAACTGTAAGTGCAGGATGGAATAACAATATTATGGAACGCATGGACTGCTACTCACCATATAGAGGTGACCTTGAGCCACAGACAGGCATAACAAGAAGACTGCTGTACAGTTTAGCTTTCAGTCAAAAGGCCTTCTGAAAAAGAGCGCACATACAGGGTTTCGACTACCTCTCGTCGTGCCCTGATTTGAGGAATATGCAACTCACTATCCTTCCCATTCCTGCCATAGTGGTATTCCACTGCCCACCAAACCTACACAAAATCCTTGTCCATCCCTACACAACCCCTGCTCCCAACCCCTTACCTCAGGATTCATTACCCTCTAATAGATGTAGATGCAAGACCTGTCCCATACATCTTCCCATCACCATCTACACATCAACTATCCCATTAAACTCAAAGCTACCTGTGAAACCAGTCATGTGATCTATAAACTAAGGGTCAACCACTGTGCTGCATTCTACATAGGCATGACAATCAACAAGCTGTATGTCCATATGAATGGCCACTGACAAACTGTGGCGAGCAAACAGCTGGACCACCCCATTGCTGAGCACGCCGTCAAACAAGACGTTCTTCATTTTCACGACTGCTTCAGAGCCTGTGTCACTTGGATCCTTCCCACCAACACCAGCTTTTCTGAACTGCACAGGTGGGACCTTTTCCTGCAATACATCTTATGTTCCTGTAACCCATCTGGCCTTCAGCTTTTCTGAACTGCACAGGTGGGAGCTCTTCCTGCAATATACCATATGTTCCTGTAACCCTTCTGGCCTCAAACCTTTATCAGTCATTGTCCTTACCCATCTAGCCCCTTCCCTGTTCCCATTCCACCACTACACAGCCCTCCAGTCCACCAATGCACCCTCAGTCTTCTCCAACTCATCCCTGTACATTCCCACGAGCAGCACTTTACCATCCTCCACCCCTATCCAGCTATCCCTCCCTGTCCCCACCCCAGCCTCCTCCTTACCCCCACCAAATGGTTGCTTCTCCCATCATGCAGTGCTGCTCGCAGTCTGGCTTCAGCTGCCAGACACTGTGGTCTTGTGTGTTTGTGTGTGTGTGTGTGTGTGTGTGTGTGTGTGTGTGTGTGTGTAAGTTGTCTATTTTCAACAAAGGCCTTGTTGCCCAAAATCTCAGTCTTTTTGTTGTGACTAGCTGCAGCTCAGCATCTCCACTATATGGTGAGCAGCAACTATCATTTTCATAACACTAACATTTCATCCTGGATTTTCGATTGTTTGATAAAGCACATACACATTCACACAAGCATAATGCACACGCACATGACTACTGTCTCTGGCTGCTGGAGTAGACAGTGGTGGGAGGATTTATGGCACAGGTCTTGTGTCCTGGTCTATTGCAGGGAGGTAAGGGGCTGAAGGCAGGGATGCAGTAAGGATGGACAAGGATATTGTGTATGATTCTACTGTGGGAAGGGCTGGGGAAAATAGTGGGAAGGATATTCATTTCAGGACATGACGAGAGGTATTCAAAACACTTTCAGAGAACGTGATTCAATTGCCCTAGTCCTGGATGACACTGAGCCATGTGCGGAGCGCCATTTGGTGGCAGGATGGTGCATGTGTGGAAGGTGGGAGGTGAAAGGAGAGAGAAGACACAGGAAATCTCTTTCTGTACAATGTTGGGTGGCTAACTTCATTCTGTGAAGGTTGCAGTGAGGCCTCTGTTTTATTTGGAGACGGACTGATCATCACTGCAGATGTGCCCAGTAGTGTCTATGCTGTACAGAAGAGACTTCTTGGTATGGAGTGGGAGACAGCTGTCAAAGTGAAGGTGTTGCTGGTGGTTGGTATATTTAACACAGACAGAGGTCCTGATATAGCCTTCCTTGAGGTGGAGGTCTACATCACTTGTTGGATTGAGGAGGACCAGGTGAAGTGAATGGGGAGAAGGTGTTAAGGTTCTGGAGGAATGTGGATGGGGTATCATGCCCAGTTCATATCTCAAAAATGTCATCGATGAATCTGAACCATGAGAGAGGCTTGGGATTCTGTTGGTTTGGAAGGATTCCTCTACATGTCTCACGAAAAGATTAACATATGATGGTGCCACACGAGTGCCCATTGTTGTAGCACAGATTTGATTGTCATAATGCCTTTAAAAAAGAATTAATTGTGGGTGAGGGTATTGTTAGGTAATGGTGAACAGGAAGGAGGTTGTAGATTTGGAGCCAGTCAGGTGTTGCGAAAGGTGATGTTCCACAGTGGCAAAGCCACAGGCATTGGGGATGTTAGTGTAGAGGTAGATGGCACTAACAGTGGCAAGCAGGCCGCCGTGTGGAAAAGGAATAGAAACTGTGGAGATTTGATGTAGGACATGGTTGATGTCTTTTATGCATGAGGGTAGGTTACGGGTAATAGGGTGAAGGTGTTGGTCCACAAGGGCAGAGATTCTCTCAGTGAGGGCGCAGTAACTCGCCACTATGGGATATCCTGGGTTGCTTGGTTTATGGAATTTGGGAAGATAGAAGGTAGGAGTGCAGGGAATGGTAGGGGGTGAAGAGAGAGGCGAACTCAGTGTAGAGGTTCTGGAATGGGCCTAAGGATTTGAGGAGGGACTGGATATGTTCTTGGATTTTTGGAATGGTATCACTGAGGCAGGGTTTGTAGATGGATAAATCTAACAGCTGGCGGAGTCCCTCTGCCAGGTAATCTCTGCGGTTCAAGACCACAGTGACGGAACTTTTCTTGGCCGGTATGGCTATAAGGTTGGGATTAGTTTTTAGATGGAGATTTGCGGTTCTTTCTATGGATGTAAGGTTGGTCTCCACATTGAGGGATTTGGGGAATGACTGTAAGCCAAGGTTAAAGGTTAACAAAATATGGAATGTTAACAGGGGGTGATCAGGCGGCAGTGGGGATGGATCACAGTTTGATTGAGGAGTGAACTGAGTCAGGCACAGTTCAATATTGGTTTTGGATAGTGTGATTGGAAGGATTGGTGGCAAAAAGCTGTTTCCACTGTAGGTACTGGGAGAAGGACAGGAGTTCTTTAACAAGTCTAGCACGACTGAATTTGGGAGAGGGGCAAGAGGTACAACTGTTGAAATTACTGCATTTCTGTGGGGTTCAAGCTTTTGGAGGTAGGGTTCATGACTGTGTTTCAGGTATGTTTGGGTTCTTGGTTGTATATGGTGGTAAGTTGGAGTTTCTGAGGATATGATAAATGTAGTAGGTCTGTGAGGCAGGGTTTGGCTGCTAGGAGTGGATGTGGGGGAGGTTTGGAGGCTCTTATAGAGGTGGTGGATAGTGGTAGTCCAAGGCAAGTGTAGGAGGTGAACACGTCGGAGAATTTGTTGAGGTAGTGGTATGCATGAAGTGCTAATTCCTGGAGGCAAGAGTTTTAGTGTGAGAGATGGGATGTAGGAATTTGGGATTGCAGAGTAACAGTATTTTATGTATGGAGAAAAGGTACTGCATGGAGGTTTGGACCTGATTTACATGGTTTTATAGGAATAGTTTGGTGAAGGCTATGGACTGATGGAATTTGAACAGACAGAAGTCATTACGAAAAGGATAGATTGATACTCACCATACAAGGGATGTCATGAAATTTTATTGACATACATAATGACTTCCGTAGTTCAACTTGTACTAACAAATTAGCATCACTGGTGCAACGTACATCCTGTTCTCATCTTTGAACACAATTGTAGGCTGAGTGATAACTGGTGTGAGAGGAAGCATGGTGACAAGTACCTTTGTACATTGACCAGTTTCTTGCAAATGGTCCCTGATGATCCTAACTGATACCCTAAGTGTAAGAACAGTATTAATTTGTATTGCAGCCACTGTGTGCTCATCACTGGCTACTCATTTAATGTAGTAATACAGGTGTGTGTGTGTGTGTGTGTGTGTGTGTGTGTGTGTGTGTGTGTGTGTGCGCGCGCTCTTTTGTCATCTGCAATCAGGATAACAAGCATGTAATTTAGACATTGGTTCAAATGGCTCTGAGCACTATGGGACTCAACTGCTGAGGTCATTAGTCCCCTAGAACTTAGAACTAGTTAAACCTAACTAACCTAAGGACATTACAAACATCCATGCCCAAGGCAGGATTCGAACCTGCGACCGTAGCGGTCTTGCGGTTCCAGATTGCAGCGCCTTTAACCACACGGCCACTTCGGCCGGCCTTAGACATTGGTACCACCATTCAAATGACCTCAATGAAATTCAGTAAATTGTTTGTATCCTGCTTGCTGATGTCATACTGGCATACCAGCAATGCTTATCAACCAAGTAATTGCTCAAAACAAGAAACTCCTCTTTCAAACACTGGAAAATCCAGCATGGAATGTACCAATATTCTGAGAAGAAAAGTTGCTATTCACCATATAGCAGAGATGCATTTGCCAGAGACTGCAGTCATGTGTGTGAGTGAGTTGCATTTGTGTGTGTGTGTGTGTGTGTGTGTGTGTGTGTGTGTGTGTGTGCGCGCGCGCGCGCGCGCGCTGGCGCGCGTCTGTGTGTTTATTGTTGACAAAGGCCATTAGCCAAAAGCTTTAAGTGTGAAAATCTTTTTGTTGTGCTTATCTGTGACTCATTATCTCCACTATATGGTGAGTAGCAACTTTCCTTCTCATAATATTGTTAAACTCCTCTTTCAGTAACTCAGAAATAGTTGGCATAGGTTTCACATTTTCTAGTCCCATACCTGTTTCCAACGGCACTGTGCTTAGAACCATTTATCTCAATCAGCGTTCTATTGTAATATGATGTCTACTTCACACATTTATGGATGGCCATTCATTTTCTACTGATACATATCAGTGACAGCTATGTCATCAGGAGACAGTTATGTCACCAAAACCTAAAACTGTTGCTTAAGTGTTCTTATATTAGTATTTTCAAATCTAGCTTATCTCCAAGAGCCATTTCTGCTGTTAATCTGCTGTACAATGTAAATAGTGCAAGAGGGGCATAAGAGAATTTCTGTAACTGTCCACAAAATGAGTTCACTTTTTGACTTCATATCATACTCCTGGCTGTGTTCTTAAGAGTTGAAGACCCTCAGCATAGCCTGAGATCTTTAGTAGGTTGGAATGTGGCAGAGTGGCTGTGAGTTGGCAAACTCAAGGAACATGGAAGCAAAAAATCTGGCTGTGGTGCACGACTGATCTGTTGCTTAGATCAAGGTCCAGGTTAGTTGGAAGGTAACAGTTAGTTTGTGAATTTGCGAAGTCAATGAAAGTGAAAGTGAAAATACAAGATCTGATTGTGGAGACAGATTTACCTGTAGTTTGTGACATGGCAGTGAGATGTATAATTTTGCATGTCACGAATATTTGGCTCTTTTCCAGAGTAAGTCACAATTTCTGAGTGTGTGGATAGGTAGGAAACTAAGACCAGCTTCGGTTGGTGAAGCTAACCATTTGTTATAACCTAGATCATAAACTTCTTGTTTCATGAAACTGTCAATCTTTAATGTGACATTACTGTTTGACCAGTGCTGATACCATTGATACTATACCGACCACTGTGATTTATTGTGAAATTTGGCCCATCTGAAGGCTAGTATTGTTTGCCCCCATTTTACAACTTAAGTAAAGCTGACATATAACCATGGTTGGTGGAACACAGTCTACCATCACAAAAAACTGGTTGCCCAAAGATGCTATGTGCCATGTAACTTTTTGCTGAATGAGGGCTCTTCCTGATGCCAGTGCCCACAGAAGGTGCAGCAGAGTAGTCGCATGGTCAGTGTGCAATGCAAATTCAAGCAGAGTGCTCAAGATTGGTACTTGGTTCAGTGATTCACGAAAGATGGTCCAAAAAGTCTCTGACTTCTGTGCCATACTGGTTGTTACATGTTAACCAAAGATGGAAAGATTTGTCACAAATTTCGGCATGCGCACACATGGTGTACACATGGTCTTCCTCTTCCCATAAAGAGTGTATCGACTGGATGATAAACAATTCACTACAGCTAAGGGGGCCAGAAGAGGTGAAATTTGGGAAAAGGAAACACAGCAAAGGCCTTGAGGATCTCAAAAGTTGGTTATTCAGTGGAATTCAGTGAGGGTAAAACAAATTCTTCCTTGAGCCCACTGATTTTTGGACCAAGGGTGTCTTGGTAAGAATAATAAAAGAAAAGATCCTTCCTGGGATTATGATCATTAGTGACTGCTTCAGCTCATGCAACACTCTAGGTACTAAAGGTTTCCAGAACCTTACAATGAATCACAGTTTGAACTTTGTAGATCTGAAAGACCATTCCATTCACACACAGAACATGGAGAGAATATGGTGGGACATCAGAGGTTCCATCCCATGATATGCTAGAAAGATCAGAACATTTCCTGTGTTACCTATCAGAGTATGTGTTCCGTCAAGCATACTGCTTTCTCATTTCAGCATGTAAACTTTACCTGTGTGACAGAACTGTGGTGCAATAATTCTTTCGAAGAATGCTGCAAGCACAACAAGCGACTACAATTCTGTGCCTTTAGAGGAAACTGATGCCTTCACTTTGTTTGCTGTTCAAGGTACATGATAGGATCACTTGCTTGATACTGTACACTTTGTACATTACTTTGGAACATCTCTTTTATTCCTGTTTCATGCTTAATATTTTTTGTTTGTTTGTGTGTTCACACACTGAAAATGTGGTGATGTGATTGGCTGATTATATCATTTGTCTTGTGCACTGATTTTGTGTTGTGACTGGTTAGCAATACCACGTGTCCTGTGCTCTGATTTTCTAACAACAGCACATTTTACAGAGTGATTTTGTTTTAACAGTTTCTAATGCCATCAATGCTGTATTTGGCAGATTTTATATTTCGACCTGTATATTTGAAAATATACAGTTTCAGAAGCACATTAAAGAATTCTCCGAACCACATCCTCTTCTTTCTGGTTTGTTGTGCTACAGTGGCAGGAAGTCTGATACAAGTACACAAAAATGCTACCAAATACACTAAACCATTGTTCACTTATTTCCATTTAACTTTCTTGCATCTCTATTTTATTTCTGCAGCCAACAAACTGAATATCTAATTTTCATTTTGATCAATTAACTACAGAAGTATTATTTTATTAGCCGTCAAGTCAAGAACAGGAAGATGTGGATTATTATGATGAATTACTCTATGCAGAATGCTTTATAAAGGTATAAACATGTAAGAGCACATCCAGGCAATGGAAGACATACTAGTGTACCTGCAGGAGAAAGAGTGTGAAGAGAAAGGGTGTGACACACACACACACACACACACACACACACACACACACACAGAGAGAGAGAGAGAGAGAGAGAGAGAGAGAGAGAGATTATCTGTAACCATATACAAAAGCTGTTTTAAGAGAAGGTTGTTTCCACTGGCCAGATATTACTACGGCATTACAAGAGAGTAAAATAATAATAATAATAATAATATCACAAAATACATTAAAGCAACTCACCAACTCCGACATGAAAACAGTTGCTGCTTTACTCAAGAAATATGCTGTCAAGAGGTCACATGCAACAAAAATTATGTTCAACCATGACGACGCAAAGCTAAATACCCAGCTATATATCAACAATCCAACTGGCGTGTCATGGAACACGTCACCAGAATATGGGTCTGTGCCTTCATTGTACAGGAAAACACCCTCTGTAACTAAAATAAGAAACAAATAATTCAAACAATTGAAAATCCAGGATGGAATGTAACAATATTATGAAAAGGAAAGATGCTACTCTCCATATAGCAGAGATGCTAAGTCGCAAAAAAAAAAAAAAAAAAAAAAGACTCTCACAATTAAAAGCTTTCGGCCATTAAGGCCTTCATCAACAATAGATGCACGCACGCATGCATGCATGCACGCCCCCCCCCCCCCCCCCCCACGATTGCAGTCTCAGGCAACTGAAACCACATTGTGAGCAGCAGCACCAGTGCATGATGGGAGTGGCGACTGGTTGGGGGGTAAGGCAGAGGCTGGGGTGGGGAGGGGGAGGGATAGTATGGCGGAGGGGTGGCAGACAGTGAAGTGCTGCAGGTTAGATGGAGGGCATGGGTGGTGTGGGGGGGGGGGGGGGGGTAGTAGCGGAAAAGGAGACAAATAAGATGACTGGGTGTGATGGTGGAATGACAGCTGTGTAGTGCTGGAATGGGAACACGGAACAGGCTGGATGGGTAAGGACAGTGACTAACGAACGTTGAGGCCAGGAGGATTACACGAATGTAGGATATATTGCAGGGGAAGTTACCAGTTTTGCAATTCAGAAAAGCTGGTGTTGGTGGGCAGGACCCATATGGCACAGGCTGTGAAGCATGGCAGCATGTTCAGCAACTGGGTGGTCCACTTGTTTCTTGGCCACAGTTTGTCGGTGGCCATTCATGCAGGCAGATAGCGTGTTGGTTGTCATGCCTACATAGAATGCAGCACAGTGGTTGCAGCTTAGCTTGTAGATCACATGACTGGTCTCACAGGTAGGCCTGCCTATGATGGGATAGATGACGATAGTGACCGGACTGGAGTAGATGGTGGTGGGAGGATGTGTGGGACAGGTCTTGCATCTAGGTCTATTACAGGTGTAAGAGCCATGAGGTAAGAGATTGGGGGCAGGGTTTATGTAAGGATGACGAGTATATTGTGTAGATTCAGTGGACAGCATAATACCACAATGGGGGGAGGGGGGGGGGGGAGAAGGATAAGGATAGTAGGCACGGCATTTCTCATTTCAGGGCACTGCAAGAGGTAATCGAAACCCTGGCAGAGAATGTAATTCAGCTGCTTCAGTCCTGGATGGTACTGAGTTACGAGGGGAATGCTTTGGGAGACTTTGGGAGGTGGTGGGAGACTGGAAAGATAAGGCATGGGAGATTTGTTTTTGCGCAAGGTTGGGAGGATAATTACAGTCAATGAAGGCTTTAGTGAGACCCTCGGTATATTTCAAGAGGGACTGCTCATCACTGCAGATGTGACGGCCACAGGTGGCTAGGCTGTACGGAAGGGACTTTTTGATATGTATCGGGTGGCAGCTGTTGAAGTGCAGGTATTGCTGGTGGTTAGTATGTTTGATATGGATGGAGGTACTGATGTAGCCATCTTTGAGGTGGACGTCAGCATCTAGGAAGGTGGCTTGTTGGGTTTCTTAGGACCAGGTGAATCAAATGGGGGAGAATATGTTGAGGTTCTGGAAGAATGTGGATAGGGTGCTCTCAGCTTTGGTGCAGATAGCAAACATGTCATCAATGAATCTGAACCAGGTGAGGGGTTTAGGATTCTGGGTTTTATGATGGATTCCTCTAGACAGCCCACGAACAGGCTGGCATAGGATGGTGCCATGAGGATGCCCACAGCCGTATCCCAGATTTGTTTGTAGATAATGCCTTTGAAGGAAAAGTAATTGTGTTTGAGGATATAGTTGGTCATGGTGACTAGGAAGGAGGTTCCTGTGACTTGACAGCATTGAGGGCATTTAAGAAGCAATAACCATATTACCTTATAAAACAACAGTAGCTAATGCCATTGAGTCTGTTTTTATTCTCAAACTATGTGGGACCGACATTATTCAGGAATTACATCAAGCACAAAAATTCCTATTCATCAGGACTACAAATATATTTTATTTTCCTTCGTTAACAACTAACCATATCGTATTTATGCTCAATATATCTTATACTAGGTTTCATCACACTATCCTCCATTCCTTGGACCCATAAATTTGTGGGCTTTCTTATTAAAAATACCAAAGCATATAATGGGTGCTCAGAAAGTCAGTATAAATTTGAAAACTGAATAAATCACGGAGTAATGTACATAGAGAGGTACGAATTAACACACATGCTTGGAATGACATGGGGTTTTATTAGAACAAAAAAAATACAAAAGTTCAAAAATGTCTGACAGAGGGCACTTCATCTAATCAGAATAGCAATAATTAGCATAACACAGTAAGACAAAGCAAAGATGATGTTATTTACAGGAAATGCTCAATATGTCCACCATCATTCCTCAACAATAGCTGTAGTCGAGGAATAATGTGAACAGCACTGTAAAGCATGTCCGGAGTTATGGTGAGACATTGGCGTCGGATGTTGTCTTTCAGCATCCCTAGAGATGTCGGTTGATCACGATACACTTGCGACTTCAGGTAACCCCAAAGCCAATAATCGCACGGACTGAGGACTGGGGACCTGGGAGGCCAAGCATGACGAAAGTGGCGGCTGAGCACACAATCATCACCAAACAACGTGCGCAAGAGATCTTTCACGCGTCTAGCAATACTTTGTTTTTTTCTTTGGTTCTAATAAAACCCCATGTCATTCCAAGCATGTGTGTCAATTTTTACCTCTCAATCTACATTATTCTGCGGTTTATTAAGTTTTCAAATTTATACCGACTTTTTGATCACCCGGTACTTTTGAATTGCACTAAGACTAAGTGTTTTTATTTATGTGTCCAAACTCTTAAAATTTTTGCTTCTCTGCTGGTCTTTAATTCAAGTTCATCCATGAAAGAAGTGGCTTATGAGGCACTCATTCAACCAGTTCTTGAGTACTGTTCATCAGTATGGGAATCTTACCAGGTAGGACTGATAGAAGAGAAAGAGAAGGGCCAAAAAAGAGCAGCATGAGGATGGTTTAGTCACTGCGAGAACATTACCAAGATGCTCAACAAACTCCTTTGGCACACACTGCAAGAGAGGCATTGTGCATTAAGGAGAAGTTTACTAATGAAATTTCGAGAGAGTGCTTTCTGGGAAGAGTTGAACAGCATATTCCTTCCTCCCTCATACATCTCGCATAATGAACACAATGAGAAAATTTGAGACATTAGAGTCAATTCAGAGGGTTACCAACACTCACTGTTGCCACGCACCATTTACAAGGGGAACAGTGTAGGGAGGATTAGTTAGTGGTACCAGAAGTATCCTCCATCAAACACCATGAGGTGGTTTGTGGAATATGATGTAGATGGAACAGTTACCTCATAATTATGAAAACACTTTTGTATCTGTTCTCGATCTAATCCATATTTGCCCTGGTACATGATGAGACTAACAGCAGGTGTGGTTTTACTAGCTTACGTGACACCAAAACAACATCTGCATCTACATACACACTTCACAGACCACTGAAGTGACTAGCAGAGGGTACTCGGCAGTGTACCAAATTTTAGGGTTTCTTGGTGTTCCATTCTCATATAAAGAACAGGAAGAAAAACTGCTGAAGTGCCTCTGCGCACACTATAATTGGTGTAATCTGAATAGTGTGCTTCCAGGTATTCTACTGAGTTGTTGTTTCCATTTTCTCCGCAATATTTCAACTTCTCTAGGTTCTGTAAATATTGTTGTTATGCATGCTCAGTACCAGGGCTTCAATCAGACCCGCTGGAGTCCTGCAGTCAGTACACGGATGATTAAGTCTATCTTCAAGCATCTTTTAATTAAGGTTTTTCAGCTTTTAGTGACACTCATCCTTGAATCAAACAAATCTGTCACCATTTCAGTTGCCCTTTTTGAATACATTCAATGTTCCCCATTATTGTATCTGGTGTGAGTCCGACACATTTGATCAATATCCTAAGATAGAATGCCTAAGTGTTTTGTAGGCAGTCTATTTTGTAGACTGACTCCACTTTCCCAGTATCCTGCCAATGATTCAAAGTCTGTCACCCGCTTTAACTGTGAATGAACCTATGTGGTCATTCCACTTCAAATCCATGAAAATCGTTGAAGAGGGGTAGCACCATTTTCATCAGTTGTAGGGTTAACTGCCTAGACGATTGACTGATACGACCCCATAATATTAGATAACATGGCTTTGCTGTGTTGGTACTGGGAATGAGTGGAAGCGAGTGGAAGAAAGTGGAAATTATAGGCTCTGTTATTTTCCCCAAGGGCATATATCTCTGCTATGGGGGTTAATGATAATGGCATTCCCTTGGGTAAAATATTGTGGCAGTAAAATTATCTCCAATTTGAATCTCTGAGTAAGAAATACTTAGGAGGATGTTATCATCAGAGAAAAAACAAAACTGACATTCTACAGGCCAGGGTGTGGAATGTTAGATACTTTAACCCAGGAAATGGATATTCTGAAATTAGATGTAGTGGAAATCGGTGAAGTGCAGAGGCAGGAAGGACAGGACTTCTGGCAAACACAAAATCAAGCAGTAAGGGTGATGCAGGATTACATCTAATAGTGAATAAGAAAACAGGAATGCAGGCAAGCTACTATGAACAGCATAAAGAATGCATTACCACAGGCATGAACAATATGAAGCCAACACCAACCCCAGTTGTACAAGTTTATCAGATTTGTATGTGTACTAGCTCTGCATATGACAAAGAGATTGAGAGAATGTATGATGAGATAGAAGACATTATTGACATAATTAAATGAGAGAGAAACTATATTGTAATGGAAGACTGTAATTCAATAGTAGAGAAATGAAGAGAAGGAAAAATAGAAAGTTAACGTGGATTGTGAAAAATACATTAAAAATGAGATGCCAAAAGTAGTAAATGAGTTTACCCATTTGGCAGTAAAATGACCTGATGGCAAAATTAGAGAGGATATAAAATGCAGACTGAAAAGAGGAATTTGTTAACAACAAATATAAAATTAAATGTTTCTCTCAGGCATTTGTCTTGAGTGTAGCTTAGTCTTGTACGTAAATGAAATTTGGACAATAAATAGCGCACACAAGATGATAACAGAAGCTTTTCAGATGTAGTGCTAGAGGAGAGTGTTGAAAATTAGAATGGTAGAACAAATAACCAATGAAGAAGTACCGAACTGAATTGAAGAGGAGATAGATTTATGGCACAACCTAACTAAAAGAAGGGATTTGTGCATTGTCCTCTAACCCAAAAATAATAATGGCCGAGATTTTTGCTGCCAGTAAACCATTGTTATGTGTCACCTAAGAACCTGCCACAAGCCTTTTGATATAATGCTATGAGGTTAAGTCAATAATTATCCGCAATTTAGTTATATTTTTGTTTATTTTGGTCGTACTGTCATTTTACATTGAAGACACATGCTTTGTTTATTTGTTGTTGTATCTTTGCAATTTTCAAGCTGCTAGGTTAGTTTCATTATCACTGCCATGCTGCTAATCATGGCTGTTCCGCTGTCTATTTGCACCAAAGAAGAGCAACTTTCAGTGATCTGTTTTTTGTAGTCAGAAGGCATAGCAGGGGCCGAAATTCATCGAAGACTTTCGGCACAATACAGGAACCATGTTTTGCCACAACGGAGTGTCTATGAATGGATTGAAAAATTCCGAAATGGTCGCACAAGTATTACGCACAATGAAGGAGCTGGACGATCGTTCCATCGCCACAAATTGAGCATTCACGTGAAATGATTCTCTTAGACAGATGATTAACTACTGACAAAGTAGCACATCGTCTACAAATTAATCACAGTTCTGCCTACAAAATCATCCACAACAGACCTTGGTTTGTGCAAGATGGGTCCCGAAACAACTCACACAGTTGCATAAACAAATGCGCTTGAACATCTGCAAAAAACATTTGGATCGCTATGGTAAGGAAGAGGACAATTCTTACACAGGATCATTACTGGTGACGAAACATGGATCCATCATTACAAGCCAGAGAGTAGATGGCGTAGTATGGAATGGAAACATCCAAATTCACCCAGCAAGAAAAAGTTCAAGACCCAACTGTCCACAGGAAAACAGATGCTTATGGTTTTTTGGGACACACAAGGTCCAGTACTGGAACACTATGGGGAAAGGGGCACAACAATAAACAGTGTACATTACAGTGAGATGCTTACTGCCAGGCTAAAGCCTACATTTCGAAACAAACACTGAGGATTGCTGTCATAAGGTGTTGAGTTGTTGCACAATGCCTGTCTACATACTGCTGCCCACACTGCTGAAACGCTCCAGAAACTCAGACCTGAAGTACTGGACCATCCTCCATACAGTCCCGATCTTGCCCTTTCTGACTATCACTTGTTTGGTCCATACAAACAGGCATTAAGGTGCCATCAATTTCTATCAGATGAAGCAGTGAAAGAAGTGGTGCATTCCTGGCTTGCAGCTCAACTGAGAGCCTTCTTTTATGAGGGCATCAGGAAGCTTGTACACCGATGGACCAAGTGTGTTGAAACACAAGGAGACTATGTCAAAAAATGACATTCTTGTAAGTTTCCTATTTGATTGCAATAAAATTTTATAACTACTTTGTGGATAATAACTGACTTACCCTCGTACTTTGGAGGCTTCAGTGTCAATTCTGTTGCTTTTAGATTCAATCAGCTTTCCGGTTAGCCTCGTAAGAGTGAATGGCCCTCCTTCTAGACCTTTCCACCAGAAATAATTTGAAACAGGTACTGGGAATCACCGAGTGTTATTAGAAATAAATGCGAAACATCAGATCACTTGGTCAGTTTTCTAGTGTCACTGTAACATTAGAATTCACCGTTGTGACAGTAGGTAACTAGATGTGCTGATCATTCCAAAAATGGATGTGATGACAACTGGAGGAGGGATACTTTGATGGACGAGGCAACTGAAAATATAATAAAATTGGTTAGCACAGACTTGAACAAGGAGTCGGCATTGTCACCTGTGACTGGAACAGCAGACATAGCTGTAAAAAATAATGGCATCACCAAGGAAGGTAATTCCACTGATATTGTCACTAATGCATAACACATTGTAAGCAGCCAAGGTGAGATATACAGCAAACAGTGTTTCTGCTCTTATTCTAAATAATAACTTCATTCAGTCACACATACAGGTACGTAGCGTGCGACACTGCTCCACTTCTAATACTGGAGTGTACACTACTCCTGTTTCCCTTGCTTCTAGAGAGTAAACATGACAGGGATCAAGAGGAATATCTGATAGAAGCTGTTGTCTGACCAGTGACAATGTCAATGGCTGCTGTGATGTTACATTTTGGTGTGTATATTCGCAGCTTTGTTGTTAGTTGGCGAAGCCAATGAGTGTGAAAGTTAAAAAAAGTCCTGGTTGTGGTGCAGACTGATCAATAGCTTAGGCCATTTGAAAGAAATCAACTCTGATATCACATTATAGTTGTCATATTGTTTACACAGTTGGTTGCACATTTCCTACTCACTGGTCAAAGCCGATGACTTGTAAGGAATATTCCTTTTTATACACATGACAGTGCTTTGAACCCAGTAAGGGTTCGTTTTGCCACATAATTCACCCAGATTTGACTGATTCCAGTTGTGCCTCATTAATATTGTAGTCATCAGATACTACTTTTCTGTGTTTTGTGAAAAGCACATTTTATATTTCTATAAATTTAAAGCAAGGCGCCAAACACTGCACTACTTTGAAACCTTATCAATGTCTAATTGAAAATTTGTGCAGTTTTTCTTCTTTTCTTTTCACTTGGTTATAAATAACTCAAACATCTTGTCAAAGTCTGAAGTTACTATTAATATTGTCTGCCAGATCATTAATACAGAACAAGAATAAATATTGGTTGGTTGGTTTGTGGGATTGAAGGGACCAGACTACTAGAGCCATTGGCCCCTTTTCCACGAACTTGAAGCACCCACAAAGAATAAGAAGAAACAATGGTGATGACAAGAGACAACACAGGACAAGAAAGACACAGACTGAGACCAGAAAAAAGGAATTAAAATCACACCGAGTGTGACAGTGGTTGGCCGACCATAGAAACAAAAAAGGAAAAGCCAACCACCAAGAAACTCACTAAATACCCCAGTCTAAAATCGTCAGCCAAAGGCCAGACTCAACACAAAAAAAAAGGACAAACACTTGGATCAAGCGATAAAAACCCCCTGCACGAATAAAACTCCAAACTAAATTTGCCATCGCAACGTCATCTGATAAAAGTGCAGGAAGTGTATTAGGCAGCACAAATGTCTGCCTGAGCAGAGTTAAAAGTGGGCAGTCCAACAAGATGTGGACCACCGTCAAAGCTGACCTGCAGTGATATAAAGTTGGGTCCTCGCAGCGCAATAAATACCTGTGTGTTATCCAGGTGTGGCCAATGCGCAACCAGCACAGGACAACAGAGTCCTTGTGAGAGACCCGCAAGGAGGAGTGCCACGCACCGGTAGCCTCCTTGATGGCCCGAAGTTTGTTGGGTGACGGAAGAGTGTGTCACTCTTCACCCCAGGTGCAAAGTACCTTCTGTCGCAAAACTGCCCTGAGGTCACTCTCTGAAGCGCCAATCTCCAAGGCTGGTGCTCTCGCAGCCTGTTTGGCCAGCGTGTCAACACGTTCATTTCCCGGAATGCCAACATTACCTGGGGTCCATGCAAAGACCACAGAACAGCTGCAACGGGCAAGAGTATGGAGGGACTCCTGGATAGCCATCACCAGATGAGAGCAAGGGAAACACTGGTCGATAGCTCGTAAACTGCTCAGGGAGTCACTACAGATAACGAAGGACTCACCTGAGCAGGAGCGGATATACTCTAGGGCGTGAGATACGGCGACCAGCTCAGCAGTGAAAATACTGCAGCCAGCCGGCAATGGGTGTTGTTCATAATGATCCCCTTGGGTAAGAGCATAACCGACACGACCAGCATCCATCGAACCGTCAGTACAGACAACGTCAGAGCCTTGAAATGCCTCATCATGTCGTATCGTATGCCTTCCGCATGTCAAAAAATATGGCGACCGGATGCTGACGGTGGGCAAAGGCCGTACGGATGGCAGACTCCAGGCACACCAGATTATCGGCGGCAGAGTGACCCTTATGGAACCCACCCCGAGACGGAGCCAGAAGGCCGTGAGAATCAAGTAGCCAACTCAACCTCTGGCTCACCATGTGTTCGAGCAACTTGCAAAGATTGGTGAGGCTAATGGGGTGGTAGCTGTCCACCTCCAGTGGGTTCTTGCCATGATTCAACACAGGGATTACGATGCTTTCCCGCCACTGCAACGGGAACTCACCCTCAACCCAGATACGGTTGTTAAGGTCTAGGAGGCGTCGTTGGCAGTCCACTGAGAGGTGTTTGAGCATCTGACAGTGGATGCGATTAGGCCTGGGAGCCGTATCAGGGCAAGCAGCTAGGGCACTTTGGAATTCCCACTTACTGAACGGAGCATTGCACGATTTAAGATGGATGTTTATAAGATGATATTTGACTTTTTTGTGTTGGCTTCAGTCGTCTAGTGAAAGTATGATTCCATAATGCTGTTTCGTCGGCTGCGGAAATGTCCTGGTTCAATGCGTTTGCCTCATTTTTGGTGCTTCAAATACCATTTTTCCGAATGAGCTTCCTTCTTGATGTTTATATAAAAAAGTAGTACAATAACTCATTTTTGCTGGTCACTTGCAAATTATTATAACGGGGACCTGTACATTGTTCCACCATCACACACCGAGTGTTCACTGCTGACTGACTACGGTCAAAGACGACTCCAGCGTCAAAGACATTTCACACAACACACAAGCTTCCACTTGTAACCAGTCTCTTTGATACTATTCGTCACATCTACTAATATTAATCAATATATTGTCACTCTCGAACATATAAGCAAATTAGCATAAAATAAGGCAAATTACAATTCACAAAAAATATTCTGACAAAAACATAAGAAAACATTTACAACCTCCCTCATTAGATTTGGTATCGACAAATCCGGTAGAAAATAACACATCTCCCAGATCCATTACACACCCCACAGAGGGTTATGAGCGTTGAAGTCGCCCAGTAACAGAAAAGGTGGCGACGCAGCCAGAACACGCTGCGGGACATCATCATCTGGTGGAAGATAGAGATTGCAGACAGTAACAGCCAGAGGCATCCACACCTGAACAGCGACAGCCTCTAAAGGTGTCTATAGAGGGATAGACTCGCTGTAAAGGGAGTGGAGGACACAGATGCAGACGCCACCAGATACCCTCTGATATGCTGCCCGGTTCCTATAATAACCCAGATAGCCACGGAGGGCAGGGGTTCACATCACCGGAAACCAAGCTTCTTGAAGAGCAATGCAGAGGAAAGAGTGAAGGCTGACAAGTTGTTGGATCTCAGCAAGATGGTGGAAAAAACTGCTGCAGTTCCACTGGAGGAAGACATTGTCCATGGCTGAGAAAGGCGTGAAGGGACCGGGGAGGCAGATTATGCAGCTGGGTCACCTGCTGCCACCGATTGAGTACCTGTGGAGTGACATCCATTGTGTCTGAGAGTCCGGTGAGATCTAGGTCCTCAGCAGACGCCAGAATCTCTACCTCGCCCTCAGACGCAGAGCTTGTAGGTTGCGGTGGGGTGGGTGCCACCACAAGTTCCTTTGTCTTAGAGGTCTTCTTGAACTTTTCTCGCTGCTCCTTGGGTTTCACTGGCTGGAAGGGCTTCACCGATTCAGTCTCGGGGACGGAGGAGGATCGCGAAGCCCTATGACCAGCTGCTGGTAGGCACTTATGCCACTGCTGGGCATCATCCTTCCCACTTGTGGAAACCTGGGAAGGGAGGGGCCCAAGGGACCCCTTGTGGGCAAGAGGAGCCGAAGAAGTTGGACACTTCTCCGGCTTAGAAGCGGGGACGGACATCCCCGATGGGTGGGGTGGGAGGGGGGGGTGGGGGGGGGGGGGAGGTGCTCCCGAGGTAGGTGGTGCAGGAAACAGGGTGGGCAGTGCATCCCGTGGGCAAGGTGGAATGCGGAGTTGTAAGGCTTGGTGAGCCAACTTGAATTCGCTGAACTGATGGGGCTATCACGGTTCTTGTAGCAGCGGCATATGAGGAAATCATTCACACATGACGGAGTCGTTCATATTTCCTCTTAGCCTCAGTATAGGTCAGTCGGTCCAGGGTCTTATATTGCATGATTTTCCGCTCTTTCTGCAAGATCCTGCAGCCTGGCAAGCAAGGAGAATGATGCTCTCCGCAGTTGACACAGATGGGAGGCAGGACACATGGAGTATTGGGATGTGATGGGCGTCTGCAATCTTGACATGTGAGGCTGGAAGTACAGCGGGAAGACATATGGCCGAACATCCAGCACTTAAAGCACCGCATCAGGGGAGGGATATAGGGCTTGACATCACAGCGGTAGACCATCACCTTGACCTTCTCTGGTAATGTATCACCCTCGAAGGCCAAGATGAAGGCACTGGTAGCAATCTGATTATCGTTCGGACCCCGATGAACACGCCAGACAAAATGAACTTCTCGACACTCTAAATTGGCGCACAGCTCGTCATCAGACTGCATTAGGAGATGGTCCCTATGGAAAATAATACCCTGAACCATATTTAAACTCTTCGTCACTGGGCAGAGGATGCCGTTATTATCAATACTGACCCAAAGCACATTTTGGATAAGCCCTCCACCTCCCCAAACTTGTCCTCTAAATGCTCTGCAAAGAACTGAGGCTTTGTCAACATGAAAGACTCCCCATCAGCTCTCCTATAAACTAGGAACTGGGGAGAATAAGTGTCACTGCCATCCAACGGTGTGGCCAGGGAGAGGAACGATTTGGGATCGTATTTCTGGGAGTTGAATTGAGCCCGAGAACGCTTGGGGACTGCTGGCGGCTGGCAACCAGCAAGAGATGATGTACCACACTTCATTGCGGGTTATCCGCCTTGATGCCACCCACTCCGACCAAGGGCCCTCCCCATGGGCACCACCCAGCCTCAACAAGGGACACCTGGTAGTATGGCCATTGCCGGGAGTCCGATGCCCCAGGGAGATAGGCATCTACTCCTTGGCGTACGTGGGGAGTTAACGGCGCAGGCATCAGCAGAGCGATCCCTGTGTTGTCAGGGGGCTACAACCAACAGGATACATGGTGGCCCCACCACAATGGACTGGCTACCATGATGGATATTAGGGGCAAGGAAGTCCATGGTTGACGTCTCCGGAAAAAGCAACACTGCACAGTGCATGGTGGAAATCGCACCCAGGAATGTATCCTCGCCCAAGAGATGGAGAACGAGTGGGACGGCAATGCGACGAGGAGAAAGCTGGCTAAAGGTTTCATTGCATCATGGAAGGCGCCCTTCCCCAATTGGCTCGCTCTTCGGAAGAATCTGGAAATATGGAGGTCACACCCGAGAGGGCACCATCACATATAGGCCGAAACATTTGAGACTCCTTTTAGTCGCCTCTTACGACAGGCAGGAATACTGCAGGCCTATTCTAAGCCCCGGACCCGCAGGGGGGACAGAACAAGAATAGAAAGGGTTCCAACGCACCTCCCAGGCTAAGTCCAAAGTTACTGGACCGATGACCGTCGCAGTCTGGTCCCTTTAACCCCCACAAACCAACCAAAGTTACTTCTAGATTTACAAATGATGGATCACTGGTGTATGCAATGTTCTAAAGGCTGCCAAAGCGTCATATTGAAGAGGGTCATGGAAGACAGACCCTTATCAATGATGACCTTGTGAAGGTGGAGAACTTCCACTCCGCAATTATGGATTGCAGCAACCATTTCTCACAGATATCATGATCCTTAACAAATGAGATGTGAAATGCTCAGTGTAGAAGTACTGATCCATGACAATGGTCACTCACATACAGCTCAGTGCACAATAAATGTTAAGGAGGAGTTCAAATGGAGTTTTTTGTTCATCCTCAGTACAGTCCTGATCCTGCTTTCATGATTTCCGTATTTTCTTGGATTTCCTCTCACTAGCCTTTTCACAATGATGAAGAGATGAAAATTACTGTCATACTGCACTGTTCCATTCCCAGGTGACAGACACTGACACAGCAATACAAAGGCTGATCCCATAAAATGACAAGCATCTACTGTCTGGTGGTAATTATGTCAAAAAAAATAGGTAAGCCGTACTTCTATATCTTCATTTGAACAGTAAAATTTGAAAATGGAGTTCAGCATTTCTATTTTTTCCTCTGGTACCTTAATTTCAATTCCTGCATCATCCACAAGTGCTTGGACATTAACTTTGGTGCCACTGACAGCTCTTTTTTGTGTCTGTGTGCATGTCAAGGCATTCTGAGTAACTACTGAAAAGAAAAGGAAGTAACAAGAGCAGAGCAAGAGGCATCGAGTGCTATGCAGATTTAGGATTGGATTGGATTGTTTGGGAGAAAAGACCAAACAGCCAGGTCGTAGGTCTCATCGGATTAGGGAAGGATGGGGAAGGAAGTCGGCCGTGCCCTTTCAAAGGAACCATCTCGGCATTTGCCTGGAGTGATTTAGGGAAATCACGGAAAACCTAAATCAGGATGGCCGGACGCGGGAGCAGATTTAGGACTAGTTTAATTATGTTCTCAGAAAATTGCAATAATTAGAAGAAGAGCTCCAGTCCTACATATTAGGCAGAACTGCAGAGCACTGGTAAAGAGAAACCCAGATTATGTATGTAATTGTATCCTTGTATGAACCAACAAGCAGTATTGTTCTACAAAAACATATGAAGAACTGAGCATATGTGGTAAAAAGATCCTCTTTAACTGCTAAGAAATACACCTCATTGCTACAACCAATCTTTTGTTAAATGATTTTTTTGTTATGATATTGAAGCTTTCGACATATGTATCCCAAAATACTTTTTCTGTGCATTTTCATTTATGTATTATGGCAGAAGTGTTTCAAAGAGCAGCAGTTGGGCCAAATGAATTGGCATATAAATTTATTTTTCTGTTATTAGTAGGACTGGTCAGTGTTATCTCCTGTTTAATAATGCCTTTATTTCTCTTTCTGTGAATCCTACTTTCAACATAATTTCCTCCACAATTATATTTCTGTTTCTCATATGTGCCTGATAGCTTGCTTACCTGGAATTTAGTTGCTCTTAAGCAGCACAGTTCAAATAAAAGTATTGCAGACATCCTTCTCTGTATTGAATTTTCAGATATTGTTGCCCTTATCTCATAAGGGCATTTTTTTAGTACACTGTTGAACATGTAATCATCATTGGTGATTACTTTTCCGAGCAGGTCGATGCACTGTGTTACTATCCGATGTCAAAGTGAATCCATTTCTCGCTTGCTGACAAAATATTTAATTACAGGATTTAAGTGTGAGGGTCTTACTGCCTTTGCGTTTAGATTTAAATTCTTTGGCAGCATATTCTGCAAGAGTCATTCTGAGAATTTTGAATGTGATAAGGAAGCAATAAAATCTGAAAAGGGAAATGCAAAGGCTGGATTTAGGTGTAAATGAGGTCAGTGAAGTGAAATGGAAAGAAGATAAAACAACTTGCAGACAAATACGGGGTAATATCAACAATATCAGAAAATTGTACAATGGGAGGATTCCTTATAAATAAGAAAATAGGGCAAAGAGTGAACAATGGACAAAAGGTATGTGATATAACTATTCTCAACATAATCGGCGGCAAATCAATGCCAACAACTATAGTTCAGATATACATGATGCTGTTACAATACATTTATCGTTTTCCATGGATCCCTTGGAGAGGAATCTCTCTGGGATGTGGAAAGAGTCAAAGGTGTTTTTTTAACTCAGATACATGGATATTGTTGTAAGCAGAAAATGACACAGTGCACATGAGGAAAATGAAATGGTAACTCAGTAATAGAAAGGGAGACGAAAATCTAATAATCGTGGGAGACTGGAATGTTTGTTACACCTACATACATACTCTGCATGCTAATGTACAGTGAATTATTGAGAGCACAACATAGCAATGTTATCAACTTTCTATCCTGTTCCATTTGCAGAATAAAGGAGGAAAAACTGAATATCTACATCCCTCTGTTATTCTCATTATCACTACATGAGGTTGTGGCGATGGCAGCATAATGGACAGTCTTCTTCAAATACAAAGTCTCTAAATTTACCGAAGTGGTTTTTTGAAGAACTACATTGTCTTTTTTTCCTCCCCCCCATGAACCATGGACCTTGCCGTTGGTGGGGAGGCTTGCGTGCCTCAGTGACACAGATGGCCGCACCGTAGGTGCAACCACAATGGAGGGGTATCTGTTGAGAGGCCAGACAAACGTGTGGTTCCTGAAGAGGGGCAGCAGCCTTTTCAGTAGTTGCAGGGGCAACAGTCTGGATGATTGACTGATCTGGCCCTGTAACACTAACCAAAACGGCCTTGCTGTGCTGGTAGTGTGAACGGCTGAAAGCAAGGGGAAACTACAGCTGTAATTTTTACCGAGGGCACGCAGCTTTACTGTATGGTTAAATGATGATGGCATCCTCTTGGGTAAAATATTCCGGAGGTAAAATAGTCCCCCATTCAGATCTCCGGGCCGGGACTACTCAGGAGGACGTTGTTATCAGGAGAAAGAAAACTGGCATTCTACGGATCGGAGCGTGGAATGTCAGATCCCTTAATCGGGCAGGTAGGTTAGAAAATTTAAAAAGGGAAATGGATAGGTTAAAGTTAGATATAGTGGGAATTAGTGAAGTTCGGTGGCAGGAGGAACAAGACTTTTGGTCAGGTGAATACAGGGTTATAAATACAAAATCAAATAGGGGTAATGCTGGAGTAGGTTTAATAATGAATAAAAAAGTAGGAATGCGGGTAAACTACTACAAACAGCATAGTGAACGCATTATTGTGGCCAAGATAGATACGAAGCCCACACCAACTACAGTAGTACAAGTTTATATGCCAACTAGCTCTGCAGATGACGAAGAAATTGAAGAAATGTATGACGAAATAAAAGAAATTATTCAGATAGTGAAGGGAGACGAAAATTTAATAATCATGGGTGACTGGAATTCGACAGTAGGAAAAGGAAGAGAAGGAAACGTAGTAGGTGAATATGGATTGGGGCTAAGAAATGAAAGAGGAAGCCGCCTGGTAGAATTTTGCACAGAGCATAACTTAATCATAGCTAACACTTGGTTCAAGAATCATGAAAGAAGGCTGTATACATGGAAGAACCCTGGAGATACTAGAAGGTTTCAGATAGATTATATAATGGTAAGACAGAGATTTAGGAACCAGGTTTTAAATTGTAAGACATTTCCAGGGGCAGATGTGGACTCTGACCACAATCTGTTGGTTATGAACTATAGATTAAAACTGAAGAAACTGCAAAAAGGTGGGAGTTAAAGGAAATGGGACCTGGATAAACTGAAAGAACCAGAGGTAGTACAGAGTTTTAGGGAGAGCATAAGGGAGCAATTGACAGGAATGGGGGAAAGAAATACAGTAGAAGAAGAATGGGTAGCTCTGAGGGATGAAGTAGTGAAGACAGCAGAGGATCAAGTAGGTAAAAAGACGAGGGCTAGTAGAAATCCTTGGGTAACAGAAGAAATATTGAATTTAATTGATGAAAGGAGAAAATGCAGTAAATGAAGCAGGCAAAAAGGAATACAAACGTCTCAAAAATGAGATCGACAGGAAGTGCAAAATGGCTAAGCAGGGATGGCTAGAGGACAAATGTAAGGATGCAGAGGCTTATCTCACTAGGGGTAAGATAGATACTGCCTACAGGAAAATTAAAGAGACCTTTGGAGAAAAGAGAACCACTTGTACGAATATCAAGAGCTCAGATGGAAACCCAGTTCTAAGCAAAGAAGAGAAAGCAGAAAGGTGGAAGGAGTACAAGGGTGACGTACTTGAGGACAATATTCTGGAAATGGGAGAGAATGTAGATGAAGATGAAATGGGAGATATGATACTGCGTGAAGAGTTTGACAGAGTACTGAAAGACTTGAGTCGAAACAAGGCCCCCGAAGTAGACAACATTCCATTAGAACTACTGACGGCCTCGGGAGAGCCAGTCCTGACAAAACTCTACCATCTGGTGAGCAAGATGTATGAGACAGGCAAAATACCCTCAGACTTCAAGAAGAATATAATAATTCCAATTCCAAAGAAAGCAGGTGTTGCCAGATGTGAAAATTACCGAACAGTCAGCTTAATAAGCCACAGCTGCAAAATACTAACACGAATTCTTTACAGACGAATGGAAAAGCTAGTATAAGCCAACCTTGGGGAAGATCAGTTTGGATTCCGTAGAAATATTGGAACACGTGAGGCAATACTGACCTTACGACATAGAAGAAAGATTAAGGAAAGGCAAACCTACTATTCTAGCATTTGTAGACTTGGAGAAAGCTTTTGACAATGTTGACTGGAATACTCTCTTTTAAATTCTAAAGGTGGCAGAGGTAAAATACAGGGAGCGAAAGGCTATTTACAATTTGTACAGAAACCAGATGGCAGTTATAAGGGTCGAGGGACATGGAAGGGAAGCAGCGGTTGGGAAGGGAGCGAGACAGGGTTGTAGCCTCTCCCCGATGTTATTCAATCTGTATATTGAGCAAGCAGTAAAGGAAACAAAAGAAAAATTCGGAGTAGGTATTAAAATCCATGGAGAAGAAATAAAAACTGAGGTTTGCCGATGACATTGTAATTCTGTCAGAGACAGCAAAGGACTTGGAAGAGCAGTTGAATGGAATGGACAGTGTCTTGAAAGGAGGATATAAGATGAACATCAACAAAAGTTAATGAGGACAGTGGAACGTAGTCGAATTAAGCCGGGTGATGCTGATGGAATTAGATTAGGAAATGAGACACTTAAAGTAGTAAAGGAGTTTTGCTATTTGGGGAGCAAAATAACTGATGATGGTCGAAGTACAGAGGATATAAAATGTAGACTGGCAATGGCACGAAAAGCGTTTCTGAAGAAGAGAAATTTGTTAACATCGAGTATAGATTTAAGTGTCAGGAAGTCGTTTCTGAAAGTATTTGTATGGAGTGTAGCCATGTATGGAAGTGAAACATGGACGATAAATAGTTTGGACAACAAGAGAATAGAAGCTTTCGAAATGTGGTGCTACAGAAGAATGCTGAAGATTAGATGGGTAGATCACATAACTAATGATGAAGTATTGAATAGAATTGGGGAGAAGAGGAGTTTGTGGCACAACTTGACAAAAAGAAGGGACCGGTTAGTAGGACATGTTCTGAGGCATCAATTGATCACAAATTTAGCATTGGAGGGCAGTGTGGAGGGTAAAAATCGTAGAGGGAGACCAAGAGATGAATACACTAAGCAGATTCAGAAGGATGTAGGTTGCAGTAAGTACTGGGAGATGAAGAAGCTTGCACAGGATAGAGTAGCATGGAGAGCTGCATCAAACCAGTCTCAGGACTGAAGACCACAACCACAACAACAACAACAACAACAACAACAACATTGTCTTTATTCCAATGATTTCTATTCAAGAAACAAGTATTTCTGTTACACTTTCATAACATTAAAATAGGCCTACTTCAGTTTGTGTTTGAAGTTAATTTTATCTTCTATTAGATTCTTTCCATTACTGGGTAAGAGGCCAAGGATTTCTATGGCTGAATACATCACATTAACACCAAGTGATGGATAGAGTAAGTCATTTTTGTATGTACTATAGCATTTATGAATGTTGCTGTGGTTTTCAAACTGTAACTGGTTGGAGAAAGCAAACTTCGTAACTGAGTACATGTATTGCAAGGCTGCTGTCAGATGTTAGAGAGATGTCTAAAAGAGGCTCTAGAGTGGCCATCCCCTCTTATCCGTATTACCACTTCTGCACATGAAACACTTTTCTTCCAGAATGGTGTGTTGCTCCAGAATATCATGCCATAAAATAATAGCAAATGAAAACAGGAAAAGTAAATCATTTTTCTGACATTTTCATCTCCAAAACGTGGTGCTATCCACAACACAGACATTGGAGAGCTTAGATGTTTAAGAAGTTCTGGATCAACAGAAACCTCAAAAATGATTATTTAATAGAGAAGTTGAACAGACAAATATAACTGCAAGAAATGTGATCATGAAGAACCTTTGGGTAACTGAAGAAATACAACAACTGACCAAAAAAAGAAGAAACAAATATATGTCCATAAAAAGGAACAGCAGAAAAAAGTAAAAGAAGGAAGGCTGAGTTTACCTGCTGACATCGAAGTCATTACGAGATGGAACATAAGCTCGGATTATGTCAGGCTGGGGAAGGATATCGGCTGTGCCCTTTCAAAGGAACCATCCCCGCATTTGCTGCAGTGATTCAGGGAAACCACAGAAAAGCTACAGCTTGATGGCCGGACATGGGTCTGAACCATCGTCCTCCCAAATGAGAGTCCAGTGTGGTAATCACCAGCAAAAAATAGTATAATAGGAGTAGGAGTTGTGAATAGGAAGATAGGGCAAAGAGTGAATTACTGTGAACAGTTCAGATCTCATCAGAACTGACAGCAAACCAACATCAACAATGACAGTTCAGTTATACATGCTGATGATGTGATCTGAAGGTGAAGAGGAAAAGGACACTGAACGGGTAATTCAGTATGTACAGGGGGATGAAGATCCAATAGCCATGAGGAATTGGAATGTAATTGTAGGGAAAGGAGTAGAAGAAAATGTTACAGAAGAATATGGGCTCCGTTGCAGGAACGAGAGAGGAGAAAGGCTAACTGAGTTCTGCAATAAATTTCAGATGGTAATAGTGATTACTCTGTTCAAGAATCACAAGAGAAGGCTGAAGTTAGAGAGACGAGTCAGGAAGAATCAATGTCAAAGCCTTCAGTGAAATTAAAAGCAAGGGTAGCAAAATTAAGTGTGCAATGTGAATTCCACTGTTAAATGCAAAGGAGAGGGCACACAGGTGGAAAGAGAACACAGAAGGCCTCTATGAGTGGGAGAACTTGACTGATGACATGATGGAAAAGGAAACGGGAGTCAACAGAGAAGAGATAGTGGATCCAATATTAGAACCAGAACTTAAAAGAACTTTGGACAACTTAAGATCAAGCAAGGCAGAAGGGAAAAAAATAACATTCCATCGGAATTTCAAAAATCACTGGAGAAAGTGGCAACAACACAATTATTCACGTTGCTGTGTACATCGAATGAGACTGGCGATATACCACATTCAAAATAACATTATACACATAATTCCGATGATAGCAAGAGCCGACAAGTGTGAGTTTTACTGCACAAGCGGCCCGACAGCTCATGTGTCAAGGTTGCTGACAAGAGTAATATACAGAATGGAAAAGGAAATTGAGGAACTATTACACGATGATCAGTTGGATTTTACAAAAGATAAAGGTACCAGAAAGGCAGTTCTGATATTGGGGTTGACAACGGAACACATGACATATTTATAGGATTTGTCGAACTGGAAAAAGTGTTCGACACTGTCAAATGGTGCAATGTGTTCAGTAACGATGCAGAGTAGGGTGAAGTTTACGAGACAAGTCAGGAAGAATCATTGTGCAAAGGAGTGGGATACAGAAGTACAATTGTGGGTAAAATAGGGGGTAAGCTACAAGGAATGATGGGAATATGCAATGTGTACAAGAACTAAGAGGGAACAATATGGGTGGAATACCAAGAACGAAGCACTCAAATTAAATGGTGTAAGATACGGATGTAGTCTTTTGCCCCCACTATTTAATATGTACATCAAAGATGCAATGACATAAATAAAAGAAATGTTGAAGAGTGGGATTAAAATTCAGGATGAAAGGATATCAACAATAAGATTCACTGATGACATTGATATCCTAAGTGAAAGTGAAGAATAATCATAGGATGTGTTGAATGGAATGAACAGTGTACTGAATACAGAATATGGATTGAGAGTAAATACAAAGCTTACCAGAATTCGGGATCACGAAGTAGACAAAGTTAAGGAATTCTGCCAACAACGCGGCGAAATAACGAATGATGGATGGAGTAAGGATGGCATAAAAGGCAGATCATTGTCAAAAAGGGCATTCCCAGCACAGACAAGTCTGCTAGTATAAAAATACGACTTAAATTGTGAAAGAAGCATCTCAGAATGTACGTTTGGAGCAGAGCATTGTATGGTAGTGAAGTGTGGACTGTGGACAAACCAGAAGAGAATCGAAGCATTAGAGATGCGGTGCTGCAGAAGACTGTTGAAAATCAGACGGACTGATAACGTAGAGGAGATTCTCTGTCAAGTTGGCGATGAAAGGAATACACGGAAAACACCGACAAGAAGAAGAATAGGTTGATAGGACACGTGTTAAGACATCAGGGATTAACTTCTATGGTACTAGAGGGAGCTGTAGTGGGTAAAAACTGTAGAGGAAGACGGATATTGGAATACATACAACAAATAATTGAGGGCGTCGTTTGCAGTTACTTCTCCGAGACGAAAATGCTGGCCCAGGTGAGAAATTAGTGGCAGACCACATCAAACCGGTTAGAAGATATACAAAATGCGCTCCGTTACGTTGTCAGCGGGTTAACCTCTAAACTGATTTACGGACAAATTTTAAAACAGCTCTCTTCACACCCAGGGAATAGCTTTTATTATGTTTCACTTACTACGCAATTAAAACTTTTCTGACAACAGTACTTTCTGTCCACAACACATTTTTCGTTATGTTTACAACAGCATAGTGCAACTTACCGGTATAAGCGATAATGTCGACTAGTATTTTTCTCAGAAATATTAATTACACAGGGCCAAGAGCCTTAAAGGCCATTTGAGCTTACCTTTCTTCCACGAGTTCAGAGGCGTTGATATCTCAACACGGTCTGCAATTATTTGCCTATAATCTGAATTTAGAAACCAAAATCTTATTGCTCCAGCTACAGCATACACCACTAATGTTGAAATTTTTAAAATATCCATAGGAAAACAGTATCCTGCTTTGAGTAGCAGGAAACCATACAATGTGTCCTATAACCTTCAAAGCCGACTGATAAACGTTTAAACCCAATCATTTAATCGCAAACAAACACTACATTCTACGCGCCCTCCATAACCAAAGATGTCAAATCAAAACAACAAATGGGCGTAACAAAGTAACATCGACGCGCTCAACGATACAAACACGATCTGACTCATGTACTTTACCAACAGCGGCGCCAGATGCATTCGCGTCGATCATGATTATTATTTCCGCACCTGGCTGGTAGATTACCGGTGTAAAATCTCATTATGGAGCCCTAGAAAATTCTTATTATATTCATACTCTCAGTATACAGTATTTCATACTGGATTTATGTACGGTGCTAAACAGCTGATTTAATGCAGGTTCCCTGCATTCTTACCAATACATACAGAGGCTGTGGCACTTTATTCAGGGCCCCCTGAGGTACAACTCGTTACTAGTAGTTGCCATGTTTTTGAACATCATCCTACGGTAGTTCTGAAAGTTTGCCAGTTAGTACGCTACTACGCACTGTAACATCTCCGAAATGTCATGAACATCAAATTGCAACCTTTTTTTGAGACTGAAAACTTACTTCGTGGTTCGAAGATATGGTCGATTACGTCCTTTTCGGTACGATTTAGTCCGTGATAGTTGCAATAGCTCTACTCCAACAACTGTTTCTGTTGTTGCAATGCAAAGTAAAAAGTAGAAATTACTCTTTGAATCAATCTTGGTATCATTTTATGTGTGCACGATCAATTTTCAAAGCTCGGATCTACAACATATTTTAAATTATAACTTCCAATAACCGTGTAGATGAAGTGTAAATCAATCTGACACTGAGTCTTAGAAATCGCAATGTAGAATTGTAGTCATGGGGCTAAAGTGAGATATTGGACCATCTGGGGTTACAGTATTTTAATGAAAGTTGCCGATACTGAGAACAGATGGTGTATATAAAGTGTTAGTACACAACGTTCATAGGAAATATTGATAATAAACGTTGACAGTTGCAGTTTCGTAATTTCCTTATGCACTGTCACATACCACATCCCTTTCTTTTGACTTACGAAAACATGGCGGAGGGGGTTGAGTTTGCCTCACTCTGTGCCAGTGTTGCCCCTCTCTGGCATTTTATCTCTTTGGATCTGACATACACAGGTTCTCAGTTTGGAATTACAGTCCCCATGACACTGGAATGAAATATTGCTATTGAAGATAAATATACGAATCGAACAACGGAAAATGTGTCACTTCAACACTGATGTTTTTAATGTGGAAATTTAAATGTTGTAGAAGCAGAGTCTTCAATAGTTTAGAGACACAAAGAAAAATTAAAATTTCATAAATGAAAACAGTAGCATTCTCATAGATATTCTTCAGCGATTTGTCATGCTCCTGTTGGTCACTAGTGCAATAAACCAATAAGGATGACTGCTGTGACTGAATCAGTGATCGACCAGGTGGCCACAAATATGGACAGCGAGAGGTATAGTCTAATTATAAAAGCTCTTGGGTTCTCAGACCATTTCTGTCACAAAATTATAGGGAAAAATTACTAAACTGCAGGCCTACAAAGACCGTTTATCATGAATCAAAATACCATTCAAGGTTTTTCAAGGGAACAAACAAATTAAAGTTGTGATGAAGTTTATAGACAAATCAATGTAAATTAGAAATTCTCTGCATTAGTGCTTCACAAACTGTAGGTTGCGCCCCATGACTAACCTTCTACATTTCGATTTCTAGGACTCAGTGTCAGATTAATTTACACTTCAGCTACACAGTTGTGGGAAGTTATAATTTAAAATATGTTGTAGATCCAAGCTTAGAACCTTCCACATCCAGTACCAGTGTTCATGTAATACACCTAAAGGTGGCAGTGTTAGTGAAGTTAGTTAACTGAACTCCTTCCAGAAGAAGGTGAAATTTTGCTTTCATAAATACGAAGATGATTATTTGAAATATGGGTTTGTGATTTCAGGCACAGATCAAGAGACGCTTCCTCTGTGTATTGTATGCTTTGAAGTACTTGCTGACATGAGTATGAAACCTTCAAAATTGAAAAGACATTTATCAAAGAAATATCCAAATACATAAACAAGACAATCGATTTTTCCATTACAAAAAATGAAGTTTTTGAAAATCAAAGTTAATGATGACAAAATTGACTATGGGGAACAAATAACCAAACTACAATCGTTTCATATCGACAGTCATTATTGATAGCCAAAAAGGGGGAAGCTCACACTATAGGAGAGGGTTTTATTTTACCAGCGACCAAAATAAAATCTGATGCTTTATTTAGAAAAAAGCACACAGGACTAATTGACGAAATACCCTTATTAAACAAAATGTTAAAGACAAGGATCTATTAAATGCCAGAGTTTATAAACCAGTCCATGGCCACAGTTTTCAAGCAAAGTGACTACTTTTCACTTCAGCTTGATGAAAACACAAATATAGCCAGCAAGGATATTCTTTTAGCTTTTGTTAGGTTTGAATTTGATGGGAGTATAGAAGAAGAAATGGTCTTTTCTACATGTGTGCCAATGATAACAACAGGGGAAGAAATTTTTAAATGTCTTGATGGCTTTACGGTAGAAAATGAAATAGATGGTACAAAATGTGTTGCACTGATGACTGATAGTCTCCATGCTATGTCTGGCGTTTACTCAGGTTTGATTGTTAAAGTTAGGGCAGTTTCCCCTTCTGTTCAGTGAACTCACTGTAGCCAGCACCGAGAGGCCCTTGCAAGTAAAGGTCTGTCTGAATGCCTAAAGAAAATCATTAATGACACAGTGAAAATTGTGAATTTCATTAAATCTGGACCTAAAAATGCAAGATTGTTTGCCATGCTGTGTGATGAGATGGGCAGTGAGCACAGAACACTTCTCCTGCACTATGTAGTGCAGATTGTCAAGCTGGCTGTCAATAGGGCAATTGTTATCAAGATTATTTGACCTTCGAGATAAGTTGAGAATCTTCCTGTTGGAGCACAAAAGTAATGTGAATTCTGTGAGCAGTTTTATGGACCTGTTAAATGACGAAAACTGGCTAATATGTATTTCATATTTGGGTGACATATTCAGTGCTCTCAACAGCCTCATTTATCGCTACAAGGAAAGGATGTCCATAAGTTCTATGTTCAAGATGAAATAGAAGCAACTGTTTAAAAACTTGAAATATGGTCCAGTAAATTGAAAGAGAGCTGCTATGATGCATTCCCACTGCTCAATGATTTCTTAGAAACATATGGAATCAAAGTTAACCAGAAAACAGCAGCTGGAAGGAAGGAACATCTTGAAGCACTGGCCTCTAGTTTCAGGTACTTATTCTGAAATAATTGTACTTGTAATCACTTAGATTTGATGCATTCCATACTAAACATGTTTATAATTTTCATGTTATTGTTTTTCACCCAATACAGAAATGTAACAATTAAGTTCAACCACCTTCATTTTGATAATGATAGTTACGCTGTCTCCACATAGAGAACTCAAAAGAATCTGATAGTTTCATGTTAATTCCACTGACAGTTGTTTGTTTATTCAAGAGTGTTACTTAATGTTGATTTCTTGTTGTAGGTATTACTTTCCAAGAATTCCTGATGAACTGCTGTGGATAAGAAATTCGTTTGAAGAGGACAACCTTAAAAAGTTAAAACTATTGGCACTTGCAGAAGACTCCCTGGTAGAACTATTGTGTGACTCTTCTTTGAAAAGTTTATTTCAAGAATTAAGCCTAATCTCCCTTTGGATAAAATTAAACCAAGAGTACTGAGTGCTTGCAAATATAGCTATGAAGGAGCTAATGGAATTCACAACTACTTATTTATTTGAATGTGCTTTTCAGGCTTGGTTTTTAAAAAACAAATGCAGAAATAAATGATTTACAATTAAAACTAACAAGTTTCAGTCCAGACATAGAAAGTGTCATTAACAACAAGACTAAACAATGCCACAAATCTCATTAAGTTCACCATTTAATTTGCATGAAATAAAATTCTTATGGACCAAATTTGTGTTTCTTTTCTTTAATTATGTTCCCTTCAACATTTTCGAAATTATTACTCAGAAACGCATTTTTCCATAAAATACTAAGTTCAGTTTCATATTATACATAATTTTTATATTACTATTAACTACTGCATAGTGACTGTAGTGGTAGAGTATACATATGTATATATTGGGTCGCAAAAAGGTTTCCAGAAAAATAGTGCATCATGTTACAAAAAAGTTTGGGAACCATTGCTCTGAATTATCGACATAATTTGAACTGAACTTTGAAAAGTCATTGCCTAAACTACTTGCATCAGTATCAGAGCTTCACAAAATAAACGAAAAACAGAAGATATTACAAAATCATCCCGAATCATTAAAGACCTCACTTCCATGAAAAAGAGTCATATTGGGCCAAAGTTTTTACATTTCTATCACAGGTACAAAAAGATTTATAAAAAGTTGGTGACTGCTGCAAGAAGTCACTTAACAACAAAACAATATACAGTGCAAAGAACTAAAAAGCAAACAGAGGTAGACACACAATAAATGATCCTCACCATCCAGAAAACTATGTGAATCTTTCAAGTACTGTAGGAAAATAACAAAAAAATAAACAAACCAATTTATCATCTGTAAATAACTATACTCTAACGACAATGATGTTACTAGCAACCACAGCACATGAAGTCAGAAAAACTGTACAAAACCAAAAAAGAAAGTCAGTAGTCTTACAGTAGATGAAGTACAAATATGTGTGCTGAAAGAATGTATAGAGAGTAGCCAAGCTTGCCTAGAAACCATCATAAATGAATCTTCAAATTAGGAATATTTCCAGAGTGTTTAAAACAGACACGAGTTGTACCTTTGCAAAAGAAGGGTAATATAGGAGATAAAGAAAACTACTGGCCCATTTCCCTGTTGTTACCATTCTCAAAAATTATAGAAAAAATTAAGAAAGGTGGATTTATAAATTTTTCAATAAGTACAACCTTTTAGTTGAATCACAGTTTGGTTCCTGAAGTGGTAGAAGAACAGAATTAGCTGTAGTTGAATTCAGAAATGTGGTACTTCTGGCTCTTGACAAAGATGAGTGTCACAGGCATATTTTTAAATCTTTCTAGGTCTTTTAATACTATTGACCATAAGATTCCACTAACCAAGGTAAAAGCAGTACAGATAAGAGGCATAGCTAACGACTGTTTCCGATCATACCTAGCAAACAGGATACAAAGAGTTGAGAGAACACATACCTCGCATAAGTTTAAACTTTTAGTAAAACATTAATCATAACCAAAACACAGGGTGCTTATAATTAAAGTTCCAGTTTCAAAACGCTGTAAAAATCGAACCATTGGTCGGAATGATGCCAAATTTGAACAGAATATTGTCGAAGAAAGGGGAAACGTTATGGAAACGAAAATATTGAACGACAATTTACCACTAGATGGTGCTATAAGCGGTAGAATACGCAAAATAAAAGGCGAAGGGTCCATGGCTGTTCCATAGTTTGTGAATGACATGTCAGAATGACTATTTCAATACAGAACTGTGTGCAGCTGGCAAAGCTCTTTTATGAGCTGCGCGCTAGTAGCCTCTTCAGAAGTTTCTGAGACTCTAGGGTCTGAAAAATGGTGTTGGTCCAATGTCCACCAAAACTGCGGAGAAAATAATTACGAAATTCGAATACAGGTTCATTTTATTTGCATTACAGCAGATGGAGGAAAACAATTAATTCGACATCAATAGAAGATGTAACCACAGCATTGTAGGAGGGGTCGAGTGGTGGTGTGGAAACATTCAGTGCACAGAGAATTGCCCAAACTTTGGACAGAGCCGTGAGCATGGTGCATAAAATTCTATGAAACATCTTGCATTGTTACCATACAAAATTATACACATTCATGAGTTGCTTCATGATGACATACCATTAAACAATCGTCTACTCTAGAATTTCTTTCTTGCATGTAAGTGGACAGTGAGTGACCATAGAGCATTCTGTGGACAGACAAAGCCCACTTCCATCTCAGGGACCAAAACTCGAGAATATGGACAAATGAAGATCTGCTCAAACATCGACTGGTATGACTCCATTCTCCATAAGTAGCTCCGTCGTGCGGCACCATATATTTGTTTGGAGGAAATTGGTTATATGGGTCCATTTACTTGTACCACACTACAAGAATCCTTATCGAGAATGTATGGATAGGATCATTTTCATGCAAGATGGCGCTCCCCCACACATTGCACAGCCAGTAAGCAACTCATGAGTAGTATGAATAAAAGGGTTCTGCTGCAAAGCTCTTTTCTGAGACAAATTTCCAGAATGCCAATCAAGAATCGAATTTTCCAGTTCCCCCAACCAAAATATCTCATTTCCCTATTTTGAAAAATCAAATTTTATATAAATACTACGAAAACAAAAAATTTCGAACAAACCTGAGGTATTTAAAAGAACTTAGAAAATTATAGCAAGGGAAACCCTAGTTTGAATAAAAGAAAAATACAAAATCCTTAAAATTTATTCAAAGTCTATAATATGAACTGGACGATCTGTAGTTACCATTTTACTTTGATGAACAAAATGTAAATTTACAAGTTTATCTAATTTATCATCATCATTTTTAAAGATTTTAGTGTGTCGATCTGGTTGAGTATTTTATATTTTTCATCTAAAAGTAATTAAATTTTATACCCAACTTTAGTAGGTAGGAGTTCAGATTTTGAAATGGCATAATATTTATCTTTGTTTTGTTCTAATAATTTAGTGAATACTTCTGAACAGTAATTACTATAATTGTTACGTTAAGTTAACAGATTTTTAGTGCAGTGGGAAACGTTTGAAGAATATTTTACTTTTTGAAGAACTAAAGTTTTTAGTTTTTATCTTCCCTAGTTTTACGAAAATATTTCAGAAGGAAATGAAAACAAGAAGTTAAAAGATCCTTAAATTCTTCTATTTTTTTCATTCGTTTACTTAATTTTAAATTTTTCAGTAACATTCTTTCCTAATCTAAACATCATTAGTGATAGGAAAGAATCTGTGACAGCAAATGTGAATGCACTAATCAAGGCTAGTGAAGATGAAGGTCTAAGGATAAGTGAAGACAAAACTAAATACCTGGTTACTACTAGAATGCCAACAGCAGTAGATCAGGAAATATTAGAAGTTGGAGACATGCACTTTGAAAAAGTGAACACATTTAAGTATCTAGGCATGGACATCACTTCGAGAAATGAGATTGAATCTCAACTGAAGAAGAGATTAAGGGCGGGAAATGCGTGCTACTTCTCACTGAATAGATTACTTTCACCACAGATATTGTCTAGGAATTTAAAGATTAGAATATACAAAACTATTATTCGACCAGTTATGCTGTATGGGTGTGAGACTCGGTCTCTCACTGTACAAATTTTGAAAAGATGTTTCGAGTATTTGAAAACAAAATTTTGAGGAAAATTTTCGGAGCAGAAAGGGATGACATTAGCAGAGAGTGGCGAAAACTGCATAACGAAGAGATTCACGAACTCTATTCAAGTCCTGACATAATCAGTATTATTAAATCACGTACGCTGCAATGGGCGGGTCACGTAGGTCAAATGGATGAGGGCAGGGCAGTGTGCAGAGTACTGGTAGGGTACTTAGAGGGAAAACGTCCTGTGGCGAGACCAAGACGTATGGGAGGACAATGTGAAGGCTGATTTGAGGACCCTAGTTATTGAAGGTGAATGGAAAGGAATAGTCCAAGACAGGGAGAGATGGCGAAAATATATTGCTGTGGTAATGGACTCTCGAGTCTGGTATGACCAGTGAGTGTGTGTGAGTAACCATTCTATGTTGGGAATCGTAAGTTAAATTCTTTTTACCACACATAATAGCATATACAATAGTATTAATTTTAAAATTTCCTTAAAGAATGCATATAATTTCATTGTTGTTTTTTGGTTAGATAAAATATTCTAGTCATATTAATTACATAAATTGGATAATTTTGAATAAAATTAAAAGGACTTACATTTACATCAAAATTTAATTTCGGAATTATTTAAAAATCTCGAAAAGAAACATAGGGTTTTAAGAAGTTATTTGGCGGATCAGGATTCGATAATTCTTGAGGAAAAACCGTTTCTTCCATTTTGATCAAAGATATTTTGTAATTTAACATGGTCGAATAAAGAAGAATCAGATAACAAATTATTCTTTCAATTGCTGTAGAAAACAAATAAAATAAAATAAGCCTTATCAAATTCTGTAGCATTATAGTAACTAGTAAATGTATTTCAAAATTTCTTTTCCCTGTAAACCAGAAAATTGCATCATTTGGAATTACAGAAAGAATTTGGAATTTTTGGATTTTTAAGTCTTTCTTGTTCTAATTGAAGTGAATATTCTGGTTCATATTTAACAACAGGAGCAGGAATTTCCATCGTTTTAACAACAATTTTACCTTCTTTAGGAAGAGCAGAATTTTACCTTCTTTAGAAAAAGCAGATTTATCATTATCAGTAGTCCATTGAATCTTCTTGATCTTTTCTTGAACTGCAGGTAAAAATAACAGTTAATTCAACTTCGAACATAATCTCTTTATAATCTTTACAAAATCCAGAAAAAAATTCTAAAGGCTAAAGAACTTCATTCTGTTTAGTTTTAAATATTCCATTATTAAGAATATTTCCTTCCATATTTAATTCATTCGAAAGGCAAGAAGTTAAATGACTAACAGTGGAAGAAGAAATAAAAGGACATTCAATACCAATTAAAAATGGCCTTTTTAAACTGTAATAACATTGAACAATTTCCAGACATAATTAACAATTACTTTAATATTTGACTTACCATCATATACTGAAAAATAAGTTCCATCTGTATGAATAACATCAAAAGTCATACAATGTTGCGAAAAATTAGGATATATCCGATCATGACCCATATTAATATTAATTTCAGATTCTTTGTCAGGAAGAGTTAAATGATTTTTGTCTTTTCATTAAGAGCAAATGAGTGATGTTAGTAACTTTTGCTGCAGTTTGTAAATTAATAAGGAAAAATTCATTGACTTATTTTTAAAATTAGTATTACATCAGCACCACTGAAGTCAATTAAATCATCATTTTCATCAGTTATAGTAATTTCTAAATTTTGAATAGTATTAAACATTCCAAATTTTGTAGAAGGATTTGATTCATAAATTATTGGCCCACCAAATTCAGAATTAACTTTAACTGAAACAATAATATTAGTTTCTCAATGGAAATGGTCATTATGTTTAACAAACATCCCATAAACCAAATTAAAACTTACATTTTAGCAAAAGCTTTTACTTTAGGTTCAATAAGTTGGTTATTAAATTCTAAAATCTTACAACATTATTTTCTTTTATATGCATGTATAATTGTTTATCACTTTCAATTACACTTCTATTTCAAATTTCTACTGCTTCAATATGAGTACTTGGATTTTTCGAATGAATTTTTATAAAATTTGAAACTATATAGGCCAACAGAAATTTCTGTTGTTTCTCCGTCGCAAGATAAATTATTATTTTTTGAAGTAATACTTGGAGTTAAACACGTTGAATAAAGACCTACTAGTGAAACATATTTATAAGTTGCTCTTACAGTAACAGTTAATCGTTTTTCAGGAACAGAAGAAGTATCATTCAATAGAAATAATCTACTCAGGTATATTAGTAACAATTATGTTATTAAATGACTGATTGGGAAACAAAAATAAGAATTTTATAAAAGATGTAAGAATCAAACATGGTTAACTTCTACCAAATTCTACTCAATGTGCAACTACAGGAGCTCCAAGCCCTAATAGAAAGCACTGAAGCACAAGTAGTTATACATACAGAAAGTGGGGTAAAGCTGGAAATAAGTTCAGGAGAATTTTTTTCAGACTAGCTAACAGTGTTCAGAAAGGATAGATTAAATACAGTTGGTGGCGGAACATTTATTGCTGTCAGAAGTAGTTTGTCTTGTAGTGAAATTGAAGTAGATAGTTCTTGCAAAATAGTATGGGTAGAGGTTATACTTCACAATCAGTCTAAGCTATTAATTGGATCGTTTTACTGACCCCCAACTCAGAAGATCTAGTTGCTGAACAGTTCAAAGAAAACTCTTTTCGAATAGCTACCCCACTCATACAATTATAATTGGTGCTGACTTCAATCTACCCTCGATATGCTGCAAAAATTACACGTTTAAAGTTCAAGAGCCCACTCAAAGCGTAAATGTTTGCGAAAGCGTACTTGACCTCTTAGAAACAAATAATCCCGGACAGACAGGGGGTATCATGACAAAAACAGGGATTAGCGACCACAAGGCAGTTGCTGGTAGGCTGACTACCTTAACACCCACAACCATCAAAAAGAAACGCAAAGTACATGTATTTTAAAAAGCTGATAAATATGCTCTTAACGCCTTTTAAGAGACAGTCTCCACTCCTGGCGATCTGACTCTCTCTCTCTCTCTCTCTCTCTCTCTCTCTCTCTCTCTCTCTCTCTATATATATATATATATATATATATATATATATATATATAAATGGGGGTAAGTCAATTATTATCCACAGTTTAGTTATATTTTTGTTTATTTTGGTAGTACTGTCATTTTACGTTGATGATGCATGCTTTATTTATTTGTTGTTATATCTTTGCAATTTTCAAGCTGCTAGGTTAGTTTCGTTATCGCTGTTGTGCTGATAATCTTTGCTGCTCCAGTATCTATTTGTACCAAAGAAGAGCAACGTGCAGAGATCCAATTTTTGTGGTTGGAAGGCATATCAGGGGCCGAAATTCATCGAAGACTTTTGGTATAGTGTGGGAACAGTGTTTTGCTACAACAGAGTGTCTATGAATTGATTGAAAAGTTCTGAAATGGTCGCACAAGTGTTATGCATGATGAAATAACCGGACGACCATTTACCACCACAAATGAGAAACCATTGAGCTGTCACATGAAATGATTTTCTTAAACAGAAAATTAACTATTCACAAAGTGGCACATCGTCTGAAAATTAGTCATCATTCTGCCTACAAAATCATCCACAACAGACTACAGTTTCATACACTTTGTGCAAGATGGGTCCCAAAGTAACTCACACAATTGCATAAATAAATGCGCTTGGACATCTGCAAAAACATTTGGATTGCTATGGTAATGAAGGGGACAACCTCTTAGACTGTATCATTACAGGTGACGAAACATGGATCGATCATTCCGAGCTGGAGAGTAAACAGTGGAGTATGGAATGGAAACGCCCAAATTCGCCATGCAAGGAAAAGTTCAAGACCCTATCGTCCACAGGACAACTGATGCTTACGGCTTTTTGGGATGCACCAGGTTGAGTACTGGAACATTGTGGGGAAAGGGGCACAACAATAAACAGTGTATATTACAGTGAAGTGCTTACTGCCAGGCTAAAACCTGCAATTTGAAGCAAACATGAAGGATTGCTGTCAAAAGGTGTTGTGTTGTTGCACGACAATACCTGGCTGTATACTGCTGCCCACACTGCTGAAACGCTCCAGAAACTCAAATTTGAAATACTGGATCATCCTCCATACGGTCCCCTTCTTACCCCTTCTGACTATCATTTGTTTGGTCCACTCAAGCAGGCATTAAGGGGCCATCGATTTGGCTTGGACAAAGCAGTGAAAGAAGCGGTGCATTCGCGGCTCGCAGCTCAACTGAGAACCTCCTTTTATGAAGGCATCAGGAAGCTTGTACAACGATGGGCCAAGTACTCTGAAATGCAAGGAGACTATGTTGAAAAATGATGTTCTTGCAAGTTTCTTATTTCATTACAAAAAAATTTTATAACTACTTTGTGGATTATAATTGACTTATCCTCCTAATATGTATTAATGTTTGTCTGAACATTTATTGGAGTATGTTATGTTGGTGCCATTTGTTATGTTATATATAAAAAATTATATATATATATATATATATATATATATATATATATATATATATATATATATATTATTTTTAATTTATCAGCATGAATTTTTCTTTTGTTAGAGCATGATTCTTTCTCTCAGGGACATGATCTTTTCTTATCACTTATACTTACACGCATAAGTAAATATGAAATGGGTTGTTGAAGGGCTGCTGTTATTCATGTACCAATTTCAGTTTTTGAACATGATGACTAAAATATAGTTGCCATTAACTGAATTGAATGTAATTTTGTTAATTTCTATTTATTGATTGCAAAGCAAGGCTCAAGAGAATTTCGATTGTTACCATGGAGCGGCCAAGATAAAACTTACTGAACTCTTGGAATCTGTATAATTAAAAAAATTAACTTTAACGTAAATTAATTATCTGTTGCAATGTAGAAAGGTTCTTACAACGAAGCCTCTCGCATTTAGTTACTGTTAACACATTTTTAAAAATTAGCTTAATACTTTGGCGCGTAATGGCCGACCAGAGGCTGCATCGGAAGATGAGCTTCTCGCAGCACAAATTACTGAAAAAATGCTTATTAAAAATAATTAGCCACTATGAGAATTTGAGGTGGCAACTAGTACAAAGAAATTCATTTTGTGATAACAATAATTAGTTTATTTTAGCAGAATGCAGAATAACTTACATAAATATTTGTAGCCACTCAATGGCTGCCTTCTGTATTGCGAAACAAAACAGTGTGTGTACCATAAAGTACGCCCTTCCTCCTCAGCCATAGAATTGCATCTGTTTTCGATCATTTTTATTTTCATAGACATGTATTACATAAAGATACTAATTTTAAATTATCGCTGCATATCAATTCTTTCAAGAACATTAACTGTATCTTTTACACTAATTATATTCGTAAAATACTTTAACTATGGTTTACAACAGATAAAAATGTCAATATTTATGTGACATACTGTCACAAGTAGTGTGTAAAAATTTGAACTAAATAGGTGAAGAACATTTCGAAATTTTTGCTAACAATCTTTCACTTATATGGTACAAATATACTTACATGCCATACATATTTAAAAATGAGTAGCTTAAGTCCATCTCAACATTTAAGAAGGGATTGTGTAAAAATCTGTAAAATTGGTAATAACTTTTCAAGGTTTTTGGTAACAACATTAAATTACAATTTGTCTTCATTTGAAAATATAGATTATACATATATATTTATTTGCTGTATACATTAAAATATGTAGTCTGTATCCCTCTGAAATTTTATTGGTATATCATGTAAAACTGAAGTAAATGAGTCAAGAAATTTCAGAGACTTCTGCTAAAAACCTTTCCCTTTATGTAGTATGTATACATATGTAGTCTATGTCTGCTCAAAAATTTGTTAGAGTAATGTGCAAAAATCTGAAATAGATTCGACCAGAACATTTTGAGAGTTTGGTAACAATGTTAAACTAAGACTTGTCTTTATACAGTAGTATAGATTACATTATTTTTGTTGTTCTGAAGCTATAATATGAAGACATGTGTAGTTTCTTTTAAAGTGATATACAGATGAATAAAACTACTACTACTAATACTTCAAGTAAGGAGGCTATATGTAAAGAATTTTGCCAGTAAATTTGTTAATTTTTCTTAGTAACAAATTTTACATAAATACTTTATTACAAAGTTATCTTCTTGGGTGTGTGAAGGAATTCGTCAAACTAATAAAATGAAAACAGTGCAATGTTTCCTTAAACTACTTGACTTGCATACTTAGGAGTAATAGGAGAAAGTGTTACACACTTTGACTGCTGTATAAAGAAGGCTGTTGATAGTTTTGCTAATCTGTTTTGCAGTAAGTCAATAGATATAAAGATTCTGGTGTTATACTGCATCTTTGATGTGTTACAATTAGATTACATAGTTCAGAAATAATACGTTTTACACTATCACAAATGTACATATTAAATACAGATAATATCTTATATTTAATGAATAAATAGTTCAGAAAGAATACAATTTACACTATCACAAATATACATATTAAATACAGATAATATCTTATATTTAATGAATAAAGACCTCTAAAATGTCTGTTATCTACCCCCACAAAGAGGCAGTAGTATCACATCGTAATATACAAATTAATTTTTATTGAAATCTTATTTTTTGAATAAGGGTTTACAAAATGTACTGTTACTCACCCTGATAAAGAGAGAGTAGTATCACATATCAAAACAAAAATTAATCACTGTTAAGATCTTATACTTAATGAATAAAGGCTTAGAAAATGTTCTGTTGCCTGCCATAGTAAAGAGGCAGCAGTATCACATCTCACTGAGGAAACTGAAACATTTATCTCTGAACAGGAGCATGTGAAAGAACTGTGACTCAAGTTTAAAAGAACAATGGGTAGTTACTTGACAGATATGTATCTATAGAACAGTTCTTGATGGAAGGGACCCTCTATGGTATACAGTAGCTTTGAAGAAATAGAAGCAATTGGATAATAGGTTTAAAACAAAGGATAAGGCTTTAGCTAGAGAGATGCTAACAGTAACACGTTTGGCTGACCAGAGGCTATGTATGAAGCTTTCAATTATTACCACAGTAGAATCCTATCGAAACATCTCTCACGAAAGCTAAATAAGTTCTGGTTTTACATAAAGACTTTTAGAGGTATCACAAATGGATAAAATAGGAAATGAAATTGAGAACAGAAAAGCTAAAGCACAAACGCTGAAGTCCATTGTCAAATGTTTCTTTATGGAGGAAAATCGAGAAGTATTCCTCCAATGTAATTGTCACTCCACTGAGATGAGTGAAACAGATTAAGAGTTTGTGGTCGTGACAAAGCCTCAGGACCCGAAGGAACATCTGTCATATCCTATACCGATTTTACCTCTGAGTTAGGCACTGTTTTAAACATAGACTGGCATAATTCCCTTGAACATAGCACTGTGCCCAGTAGTTAGAAGAAAGCACAGATAACACCTATCTACAAGAGGGGTAACAGAAGTTATGCATGAAAATACCATCAAATGTCCTTGACGTCCATTTATTGCACAATATTAGAACGTATTCTGAGTTCAAATGTAATGAAGTATCTCGAGTATAATGACCTCCTCTAGCGTGACTTCCAAAAACATCTATCACAAATCAAGGCAGTCTAGTAGATGTGACATTTCCTGACTTCTGAAAAACGTTTAATTCAGTATTACACTTATTAATGCAAGTATGACTGTATGGTGTACCAAGCGAATCCCCTACATAACACTCACATAGGGATGATGCACATGCAAAGAGATTCAGACAATTATTCTTCCCATCCTCCATACCTGAATGGAGCAAGAAGGAACCCTAATAACTGCACAATTTGAAACACCCTCTGCCATGTACCACATGGTGGTTTGCAGAGTGTAGATGTAGATGCAGAATTTGTACTGAATTATTGGTTTCTTGGTAGGGAGGTACATTATGTTATCTTCCATGGAAAGTCATCTACAAATGTATATGGAACATTAGGTGTGCCCCAAAGAAGTGTGGTGGTACCCATACCGTTTATGTTCAGTATTAATTATCCTACAGACAATACTGATAGTTATCTCATACTTTTAACACATGATGCAATTATTTATAATGAAGTACTCTCTGAAACATTCTGCAGAAATAATGCCATGGATGAGTGTCCCAGACATAATGAAGGGACAAATTGTCAAACACCTGAAGATAGGTGCAAACTATTCCCTGAAAGCCTACTTCATAAATTTCAGGAGCCATTTTTAAATCATGAATCTAGCAACCTATATAACCTCCTGCAGATTGCTCCTCTAGGAGTCGTGTAGACAGGGTTGGACTAATTACAGTGCAAACAGAGGGGTTTAAGCAATAACTCTTCCCATACACCATACGTGAATGCATCCTCCCCTAATAACTGGTACAACTGGATGTACCCTATGGCATCTACTACTAGAAAGTGGTTTTCGATGTATGGAAGTCATAGTGTGTAGTACCAATGCAAAGTGTCTTAAAAATAAGTTACGAGATGAACATCAACAAAAGTAAAACAAGGATAATGGAATGCAGTTAAATTAAATCAGCAATGTCTATGGAAGTAAATCATAAAATAACACATTAAAAGTACCAGAAGAATTTTATTATTAAGCAGCAAAATACCTTATTATAGAAAAATCAGAGGGGATATACGTACTCCAGCTGCAACGTAATACAGTCTGTTTAGTTTGTGGCTGTGATGTAGTGTTTGCTTTATTATACTTTTATTCATGCTTCTTTCGTTATTCATCATGCCCACATTTAAACAAACAAATCTGTACTGACAACTTACTTTCGTTTGTCATTGATAACAGAAGGACTATTAAAAGAAACTGTAGTATCATATTGCCATTTATTGTGTCGACTGACCCCTTTCATTGACAACTGACTATTATAATGTACCACCTCGATTAATCATGCACCCTATACTACTGTTCTCATGCACTTCTGCACATCTAATATATGCCAGAATATAGCCTGAAAAAATTCAAAAACGCCGTGTTGTTAATATGTATAAGCACCCTGCGATGGTGCCATTGAGGACTCCATGCCAGATCTATCTCTCTAAAAGACACATATTATCTTACCTCAGCCTCACCAAAATAATTTAATGCTTTGCTGATGCTGCTGTAGGACCTATTCGCTACTAGACTCACTCCTACCTTGATCTGGTACTGATTGTTTAAAACACTAACATATACACTTACATGAAAGATAACGAGCACAAAATTAACATCATCAGAATGGCTTATGTATACAGGGTGTTACAAAAAGGTACAGCCAAACTTTCAGGAAACATTCCTCACACACAAATAAAGAAAAGATGTTATGTGGACATGTGTCCGGAAATGCTTAATTTCCATGTTAGAGCTCATTTTAGTTTCATCAGTATTGTAAGTAGGCTGTTTAGGTTTTTTTATTGGTAACGCCACCTCTGTATGAAAATCACTGGCTGTGCTGTGTGCAGTCTGTGGCTGCTTTGCATTGTTGTAATACTCGCCATTGTAGTGTTAGGCAGCTGGCTGTGAACAGTGCGTAGCGTTGCGCAGTTGGAGGTGAGCCGCCAGCAGTGGTGGATGTGGGGAGAGAGATGGCGGAGTTTTGTAATTTGTCATGAACTGCTACATATATTATGACTATTAAGGTAAATACATTGTTTGTTCTCTATTAATATCTTTCATTTGCTAACTATCCCTATCAGTAGTTAGTGCCTTCCATAGTTTGAATCTTTTATTTAGCTGGCAGTAGTGGCGCTCGCTGTATTGCAGTAGTTCGAGTAATGAAGATTTTTGTGAGGTAAGTGATTTCTGGAAGGTATAGTTTAATGTTAGTCAGGGCCGTTCTTTTGTAGGGATTTTTGAAAGTCAGATTGCGTTGCGCTAAAAATATTGTATGTCAGTTTAAGGACAGTCTTGTATAACTGTTCAAAAAGGGGACGTTTCATATGGCGACCCTGCCAGCATTTGCTGCTGCTGTTCGCCAGGCATAGTGTTACTGAATTTGACTTTGTATTACGCTGTTAAGCCAGTTTTACAATGGATTTACTTTTCTTGTTTCCTGCACAGTGCCTTATGTTAGTTGTAATATTGCAATTGCTTTGCCCATTTGTATTTTTTTGTCATTGCTATTTGTATTAATTGTTTTGTGCTGCTGCATTGCCTTGTCCCTTAGTTTAGGATCTGAGCTCAGTAGATTTAAGTTAGCTTAAGAGGGGGTGGACTATATAAGAGAATGAGTTGTGATGAATTGGAAGAAATGCATTGAGAAGTTATAAGAATATGGTTTGGCCAAAAAAAAAGTATTTTGAAAGAGGAGATGAACAAAAAAGTAGAGTTTAGAGACAACAAGTTTAGGTAGGATTTTCTTGGAAATAAATGATGTAAGATAATGGAAAATAAATAAGGAGGTAGGAAATATGTGTACATATAAATACAGAAAGCATGCTTCGATAGGATGTTTTGGTGGAAACAAATGTTGAAATAAGACGAAAGGTCTATGGAATGAAGTTTTGGGCTGGACTGCAGTACCAAATGTTACACTGAAAACAAACCCTATCCTTTCCATTGTGTTATCCCCTATATGTGTGTGTACTCTTGTGTATTTCTGTTTTTCCTGTCTTTATGTGTTTAGCTAATAAGAGTTATGTTGTAGAATTTTTCTAATAATATGTTATTTTCTTTGTAAAGATGTTTAGACATTATTTATTCTGTTTTGTTTTAATGCTCACGTGTGAAGTTGATGTTTCGAAAGTTATTCAGACCTTTTATGTATGTACATATGTCATAATTCCTGTAACACTGATGTATATGTTATTTCGATTCTTTTGTAAAGATTGTTACTACAAATGTTATCTGTATTGTTATGTTCTTTAATGATGTATTTTGTATCTTTGTTATTGTATTCTTATGTTATAAAATTGTAATTGACACCAGTTCATCAAATTAAGTAACTTGTAAGTTACATTTCACTGCACACGTTTCTGTTGGTCATAGTATATGGACAATATGTGAGAAGTAGGGACTGATAGTGTTTGCACGTGTGTTAATAATTCAGCAAGGGACTGGATAACAGCATTGCTGGTTCTAAGGACAATTCCAAAACTTTGTGAGTGCACAAGTGGTCGTTTATGGACTTGCTACATTATCTGCAAGACTCTTCAGTGGTGATTGTGCACCTGCACAGTCACAACAGATGGCTGCTGGCCATCTCTTCAAGGACTACAGTGGGTGTACATCTTTGATGATCCATCAATACCATTATTTCTACAAGGACTGCAGTGGGTCTGCACCTTTGATGACCCACCAATACCGTAATCTCTACCAGGGCAACAGTGGTCTGCTCTGTGATGACCTACCTACCAATATTCTTCAAAACTTCGACTGACTCTGCTGTGGGTTTGCTCTGTTGTGGCCCATTACCTGTCAGCATGTCAAGAGTCAGCACTGTCTTTCCGTTGGAAGGACAACACTACTTCTTCAAGATTGCATGGAAATCCACTACTTCCGTTCCGTGTGCATTTTCTTCTACTGCTCAGACTTTGAGAAAAACACTACTATTTTACCGTGATGAACGATCAGGACTGTCTTTATGGACTGTGAGAAAATTTGAGCTTTTGACCAACATTGTATCAATAAGTGTGTGCATTTGATTTCTTTGTTATTGTAATTATGAAAATTTTTTTCAAATCTGTATTGGCCACTGCCCAAACCAATTTGTAAAATTTTTTGTGGGGAGCATGGGGGCTATGCAAGTAGGCTGCTTAGGTTTTTTATTGGTAACGCCACCTCTGTATGAAAATCACTGGCTGTGCTGTGTGCAGTCTGTGGCTGCTTTGCATTGTTGTAATACTCGCCATTGTAGTGTTAGGCAGCTGGCTGTGAACAGCGCGTAGCGTTGCGCAGTTGGAGGTGAGCCGCCAGCAGTGGTGGATGTGGGGAGAGAGATGGCGGAGTTTTGTAATTTGTTATGAACTGCTACATATATTATGACTATTAAGGTAAATACATTGTTTGTTCTCTATTAATATCTTTCATTTGCTAACTATCCCTATCAGTAGTTAGTGCCTTCCGTAGTTTGAATCTTTTATTTAGCTGGCAGTAGTGGCGCTCGCTGTATTGCAGTAGTTCGAGTAATGAAGATTTTTGTGAGGTAAGTGATTTCTGGAAGGTATAGTTTAATGTTAGTCAGGGTCGTTCTTTTGTAGGGATTTTTGAAAGTCAGATTGCGTTGCGCTAAAAATATTGTATGTCAGTTTAAGGACAGTCTTGTATAACTGTTCAAAAAAGGGGACGTTTCAGTATGAACTGTACTTCCTCGATTCACCGGCATGATTTCATACGGGATACTCTACCAGTGCCTTTACAAGTACGACACAACATGTGGTTCATGCACGATGGAGCTCCTGCATATTTCAGTCGAACTGTTCGTACACTTCTCAACAACAGATTCGGTGACCGATGGATTGGTAGAGGTGGACCAATTCCATGGCCTCCACGCTCTCCTGACCTCAACCCTTTTGACTTTCATTTATGGGGGCATTTGAAAGCTCTTGCCTACGCAACCCTGGTACCAAATGTAGAGACTCTTTGTGCTCGTATTGTGGACGGCTGTGATACAATACGCCATTCTCCAGGGCTGCATCAGCGCATCAGGGATTCCATGCGACGGAGTGTGGATGCATGTATCCTCGCTAACGGAGGACATTTTGAACATTTCCTGTAATGAAGTGTTTGAAGTTACACTGGTACGTTCTGTTGCTGTGTGTTTCCATTCCATGATTAATGTGATTTGAAGAGAAGTAATAAAATGAGCTCTAACATGGAAAGCAAGCGTTTCCGGACATATGTGCACATTACGTATTTTCTTTCTTTGTGTGTGAGAAATGTTTCCTGAAAGTTTGGCCGTACCTTTTTGTAACACCCTGTGTACAGCTACTAGAAAGACAGACTGTTCCTCTAGATTCTCTTGAAAATTATTGTCATGTACAAGTATATTTTGTAAGCCTAGTACAGTATGGAGCGACAATACTGTAAGTAAAAGTGATACATTAACATTTATTGATTAATCTTAAACCACTTACTATTCTGAACTTTTAAAACTCAAAGAGCAAACAGTAATGAAAAAGATTTATTACAAAACTCCTTTATATGTTATTGTGTGTGCAGCTTTCATCCTGTTATCAGTGAACATAAGAGAATCTTATTATTTACAAAGAACTCTGTGACTATACTGTTGTATGTTGTAGTAACTGCCCATGTAGTATTTTCCATTTAAGTACTAAAGTTTCATCCCTTCAAGCACTGCAAAAACAAATTTTAACGATGAGTAAGTTCTAAACTGATGGGAAACAAACTGCATTTAATCTTAATTTGTTCCTATTGGCTAAATGATTTGATCCTATCATTCTTTGAGTTTCATTAAGGTCTGCCTGAGACTTTGCTATAAGTTAGCATTTTCTTGATGCTAAACCAATGTGTTGCATCTCCTTGTTTCACCTAGTGCCATCACTGTTGCAGATTATCTCTGGTATCATCATGTGCAGATGTTTGTCTGTTTGTGAGAATAGAATAAGATAGCAGATGCTATCTTGTCAATGTAAATTAATTTGAAAAATATCAACACTATCACTTCAATACAGCTGTGGTACTCGCACTGTTAAGCCTTAGAACTATTTTAGAGGTTATAGTAGTGGACTGTGCCGTGTTGACGTACTGAGTCAGTATTTTGAAGCCTAACAATGGTTGACTGCTTATTACTATATTTCACTGGCGAGTTGTAACTATACTATCTTTCAGTCTCAAATTAGATCTGTTCAGAGGTCAATATACCAATTAACTGATGACAGTCACACATCACAACATAGTCCTTAGTGCTGAAGTAGTTTATGGCTCCTCCTCATACTAAACCAAATTGAATTGTTCAGTACTCTGCCAATACACTCATGGTTCTTGGTGAGACTACTTCAGTTTATTTGCTTCTTAACATGTAGTTGCTCCCAAACTCCTGTTGCCATCTGCCCTGATTCTTGATAAATCTGTCTTGAAATCCTTGTCTCTTGCTTTTCTTCTTTCTTCCAAACGTTTCCTTCTTGCTACATGTTCCATTTGCTTCTATCAAGCAATGATATTTTCAGTTGAAGTGTTCTGAAAGGGGTGACATTGGATAGCAGTTCATGAAATAAAATGATTTTGTGAAACTGCAGTGACATGTAGACAAGCTTCATTGGTAACAGAGAACAATCTCTTTGAAGGGCACCATACAGCGCAGATCACTGGAATTTGAGTAACTCGAAATTTTTACCTGTACTGATCCATCGTCTTATTATTTTTCGAGTTAATTGGGGATGTATTAGGCCAATGAGTAGAATGGTAGGAGCCATTTTCCGAAGACAGTAACCGATCAAATCCATACAGTTCTCATGATAAAATGTCACTTATGGCTTAGGAAATGAGTGGGTAAAATAACTCGGGGGGGGGGGGGGCTGTAGCTTCCAATGGAGAAGCTATTAATGAACATTCACGAATAGTGATCAGTTTCTCACTGTAGAACAGTTCCTCCAACCTTTCCTATCTTGGCACTGAAAAACATTCAAAGAGCAATGCGAGTTTTATGTATAATAACAGGTCAGGATGGTAATTCTTTTTAAATAGTTGCTTCTATTAATTATTGTGAAGTAAGTAATTATTAATCCAGCATATTTCAAATGAATCGAAATTACATGTCAGTACAGGCTCACATGGCAAAAGGAAAAAATGGTAGGCAGATGACAAGTGAAGAACCTTCTATCACTTTTTTTTCCAGTAACATTACTTTATCATCTTCCACAGCTCTAGACGTTTCGCCAAATGTAAATGTTCATACAATTATAAAAGTTTACAAGCAACACATTTTATCAAATGCATTTAGGATTGTCTTTTCCCTATAAAGGATCATTTTGAACATCAGTTAAACAAGAAGAAAACAGAAAAAAATTAAAGTAAATGCTTTAGACTCCTCTACTTCCGTAAATCTTTAGTATCAGATTTCTTCTCCAAAAATTCAGTGTTTTATTCCAGCAATGTTAATGCAACAGTTTTATTGGTACTTCTATATGAGACAGTCAAATGAAAACGAAACAAATGGGAAAAAAGTAAATAAATTGTTTGGTATGAGGGATAATTTCTTCTTCAATCGCCGATCGGTTGCGAAATTAAAACTACAGTGAAAATCCTATGAAACTTTTTGCAGACATGTTGCACAGCGTCTCTGGTATAGCCATCTATAGCGTGAAGTCACACTTTTCAGTTCTGAGTTCACTGTTAGCATGTAAAGATGTCCGAAAAATTTTGTTTCGTGGCAAGTGTGAACTCCTGATCATGGTTTTCGCCTGATTCCATACACCCTGCATAACATAACTGTCATAACTTCATGATAATTCTTAGCCACATGCTGCAGGTGCAAGAAGTCGAAAGGAAGTGTTTGTCACCCGCCACATAGCTCAGACTTGGCTCCCTCTGATTTTCATCTGTTCACACACATGAACTGCTGGCCACGGTATAGCATTTTGCGACAGAGACAACGAGCAGCAGACCAGCATGGGGAATTGCTGGAAGTCAGGTTGTTTCGTCTACATTGCAGAAGTTTCACTGAGAAGTCCTCACACATTCTCCATTCAGTCCCAATCGAGGTTCTTTAGGTGAAGATAGGAACAATCATGATTCCATGAAGGCACTGACCATCTTGTATCACAGTGGGATAAATGTGTTAACTCCTACGACGATTATGTTTGAAATAATAAACCAGTTATTTACTTTTTTCAGTCTATCTCATTTTCTTTTGACTTTCACATATATGTTCTGCCTGTCTCCACATGTTGATACTACATCCTCTGTCTCACTATAATACTTTCTTTTTTTTTAGAGTGCTCCAGCTTCCATAACAACAAAAACCTCTTCTCTTTCGATGACAGTATTACTTTTCAATTAATTAATGCCATATTTACATCTGACTGTCATTATGTGATCCAGTCCCAGCACATTGTCACTTCTTCTGCTTGTTATTTCCCAGTAACAAAATTTTAGCAGATACGAGATTTTTGCTGTTGGACCAAAGCATACACATTTAACACACAGATTACATTCAGTTAAATATACACAAGATAACAACAAATTCATATGATATATTGCATTTAATTTATACTAAAACACAAAACAAGTGAATGGAATTATGAATGAGTGAATAATTACAATCTCTCTTACATATTTAGCTAAAAATTAAAATAGCATTATATTGCTTTGTGATACAAAATAAGTTATAGTTATGTTCCAGATTTTATTACTAACTAATTATTACTGTTAGGATTTCCTACATTTACAGTAATATGTATTATAATTAGGTGTGTTTGTTTGGTACAAATAATAGAGTAGAATTAAGTCACGTATGAGTACATTCACACATTCATTGCCCCATTCATTCACATCACAATGAGAGGCCACTGCAACACCCCATTTCTTATATGCTGTTTGCTTCAGTGTTTGTAAGCAGTGTATGATGAAATAATCTTCAGTTGTTCCCACGAGACTGTGGTGGTATGTGCTTCACGGGTCACACTGCTGTGTTTACCAGCATTCCTCCAACACTATTTCTGGCACTTTTGCAAACAGATAAAACAGTGTTTCATTTTCAACACTCAGATTTGGGGCTTCCAACAATTACTAGCTCTTGGCGTCAGACTCTCTCTCTTAACTTTAGTTTATCTCACAGGATTTCATTTATTCTCTTATGTAACCATTAATATATTTGCTTGTTGCAAACATGAAGAACAAACTGATAAGATAACCTTGTAAAACGCTTGTTTTTAGACAAATTCCTTACTTAATTATCTTCTTCCCTCGTTTCTCCTTTCATAATGTTTACATAATTCACTGATGTTTCTTGTACCAAATTTTTTCGTTCGAATTTGGTCCACTTAACATGCACAGATTTCAACCAGTTTTCCTGAAACTGCAAATCATCCCTCAAAAAAGAAAAAAAATCTTTTTAATCTGCCCTGCTTCCTCACTAGAACTCTTGTGGTCTGGCACCAGAATCCAGTATCCAATTCAGAATTCTGTATCATTTAACTTTTTCCTTCATACTGACCCCCTCATGTGGTAGTTCTTCCTTCACTATTAAGTAATGTGTGTACCATGCAGTTGATGACTTTTATAAATAATGAGACACATTTACACCAAGTAGTGTACTTATCTCATGATTGTTCTCATACAACATTTTGATAGATTATTCACCACATGGTAGGGTGTAGTATGTATTGTTTTTACAACAAGAGCAGTTACATTATTCCTCCATTCCTTTGATATGAATTGCAGTCTGTTGTCTGATAATATTGCTTTAACTGTACCTGTGTCTTCTACATATCAACCAGTTTTTGCTGCAACTGTCCTCCCATTTGCTCCAATGTTTATAAAAGTTTATGAATTCAGTAAACATATTAAACACGAAAAGATGAACCAGCCTCCTCCTATAAGACCAAACAAATCCATATCTATGAACTCCAGTAGTTCTCGTTCTAGAATGTTTTGCATGTTTCCTTGAACTACTCTGTTCACAATTTTCAACTTTCAGCACCTTTCACTAATAATAATTCTCTGCTTTGTCCTCTTCCTCAGACTTTCGAAAATAATGGTTTCCCTCGACTTTTCCAACCACTTCTGCACATCAAAATGGCAATGGCTGATATGGGTGTTACCAATTAATTTATCAAAAACTTTTTGGACCAACAAATTTTCCCAGTGGAACCTCTCTCCCTTTCCTACATAGGATTCGTCTGAGAATGAAGTAATGCTTTAATATTTTATTATCTTCTTCGTGAATTTTATCTCATATCAGTTTCAAATGCAGGTCCTTATCTTGTAACTCCTGTAATACCTTGCTGATCTATTGATGAATACCTTTAATATACACAATTTTGAATTTTGCTTTTCCACCCAGTACATCCTGTTCAGTGTCTATGGACATTCAAGAAAGTGCATTTGGCACCACATTATATTCTCAATATCTATATTGTAACAGTTGGCTTTATTTCAGAAATAATTATGCTTTATGAGCTGTAATGCCTATGGTACGATGTTCAGAATAGGTAACGAAAAAACTTCAGACTCTACACAACTGCTGGAGCTTATTTCTCGCTGATGTTGTAGTTTATTTCTCAGTTTGTCAATTTATAGCTTGTGAAGGCTATTTATTTTTCTTTGTTGTTTCTCCCTATTCCCTTCTATTTCTTTAAACTGGTAGCACCTATCCAATGCAAGATCTGCATAGCACGATGCTGAATCTTTGGCTAACATTTCTTTGATTAGATCAAATGGTAGCTGCCATTCAGGTATCCATATCCAGATGCTGTTCTTCTTGCATAGTTTTGGTAAGTCGGGATCATCCAACTCTTGATTATGAATGAGTTTATGATAAAATACCCACACTCCAAACAGTAATTTCAACTGCTTCTGGCCTTTTGAAGGAGATGTTTTCTTAATTGCTCTTGTCTTCTCCAGACCCATCCCAGTTCCTTTATGTGATATGTACAGTTCTCAAAACTCGATTCTTTTTTTAAAAAGTCCAATTTCGCAATTTTCAGTCGTTCAGGGCTTAATGAGAGCCTTGAATAGTTCTTCTAGTATCGGAGAGTGCTGCTCCAATTGTCCAATAGCTATCAACAGGTCATCTACATAGACCATTAATTTTGAATCCATTCAATGGAAATGGCATGTATTCATTTCATGAGAGGCACTTGTCATTATCTGCAAATTAAAGTCGAACTAGTCATATATCTAAACCTCTGCATAATTTCTGACACGTTTTCTGGCCTATTAGTTTCATTTCTATCATTTTATCATGGTGTCTGGCACCAAAAACTACACACACTAATTCATTCTCTTTGTTTACTACAGTCAAAGGATTAGTGTCCTTTGGCATCTTGATCATCTCACACTACTCCAACTCTCTAAGTTCTTCTTTTGCGATAGTTATTTTGACCAACAGTGTAGGATAGGGGTTTTGCTACAAATGGATGATGAAGTTTTACTTTGAGCTTATATTCATAATTACGTATTATCTCAGGCTGGTTAGAAAAGAGTTGCTTATTATTCATTGGTAATTCCTGTAACACTTTGCATTGCAAGGTAGTAATGTTTTCAATGCTGTTCATTTCTTCTGTTATCTGATTCACTAGTATCCTGTTACCTGTTGCTGCCACAGTGTTTCAGTACACTTTTGGAACTGTAAAATCATTTCGTTTACACTCTCTGAATTTTAATTGACTTATTCATACTCCCTTTCTCGACACAATTAAATGAAAGAATAGTCTTTCAGTCGTTGCAGCCCTAGTAAAGTCAATACATCTCTGTCTACAATCTATTTTACATTTGTACCCATTCACCATGTCCATTTCTAGTACAGCATCCATGTTAAGCTTACGCACTACTAAAGAACATCACTCTAAATCAGAACCATCCAGATTGATAGTTACAAATATTTCCTACTGATGATTTGAAACAATGTCTCCAAGGTAGTTGTAACTGCCCTGGCACGGTAAAAGAGCTGTCCTCAGTATAATGCTCAATTCAATTTCTATTAGAAGCCGAAAACTATAATTTTCCAATTTTATCTTCTCTTAGCAAACATTATTTTACTTCTTTGAATGTAAAAATCGTTAATACCTTTTGCTTTCCATTTTCTTCTTGTTTGTCTGTTTTCTTGATGGCTGGCTTCACAGATAAGGTCAAGTCACTTCATTTTACTGTACTTCGAAAATTCCTCTCCCCTTCCAACTGGCACGATTTTATATTAACCACACCGCTGCTTTAATTCCTTCTTCTCCTGACTCTTCTCAACCACTGTCTCTCCCCTGTCCTTTCCCATTCTCATTTTTCTTCTCTCTTTCCCTGGTCTTCTACCACTTTACAAAAGTTTTCTTCTATTACATCGTTAGTGTCACCTTCTTTCTTATTTTCTTTACCTTTCTTCCTTTCCTCATTACCTATTGTACCTGTCAAACATCGCTGAATTTGTTTCTCCTCTCAAAACTCATCGTCTTCCTCTCATAATAATTCTACTTCGTCACTCCCATCTTCCTCTTTCTGATAATTGATGCATTTATCCTTTCCATCTTTATTTTCTTCAATAGTAATTTCTTTTCCTACACTTTCTTTGTGCCTTATTATTGGTCGAATCAATGCCTTGATGATTTCTTCAACCGCTTTAACCCAATATATTGAACTTTGTTCATCTCTTTTACTCTATTTATATCTCCTTTCATCCACAGTCTCCCTTCCTCTAAAGCTTATTTACAATAAGTCTGCCTCCTACAGGTTATGGCATGTATTTCTCTATCTGTCCAATTCCATGCACTCTTTATTCCACTCTGTGTCGTCTTGAGTAATATCTCACAGCCTAGCAATGATAATGGGTTTTCCACTGGTTCGTTCATTTGTCTGGTGCATGTGTGTGATGTCAGCCCTACAAGATGCTGTCTTTCCTGATTGTCACCTACCAGTTTTTCTCAGTGCTGGTGACATCAACCCATGTGTTTACATTTTCCCCACACTCCTTACTCTTCCTGTCGCTTGTGGTATCATGAATTTTTCCTCTGTGTTGTCAGGAATGCTTACAAACAATTTCTCCTCCTTACTTTCAGGTCATTGTATCTGTGCATGTCTTTGGATCTGTGGTATTCTTTGCTGGCTACACCAAATAGCTGGTTCAACAGCCACTTTCTCTGTGTTAAAACCTTCATATAAGCATTTCTCAGTTTTCCTATTGGCTTGTGTTTTGGTCTCATTCCCTCTCTTTTCCTCCTGTTCTTCCATTGTTCCCTTCATGATTGGGCCTCCTGCGGTCACTTCTACTGCATGCTCCTTGTGTGTTGTTATTATTGTTCTTAGCTGAGTTATTCATATAATTTATGTGTGGTGTTGATGTTGTAGAGTTGTTAAATTGTGACTTAACTCACTGAACACTCTTCAAAATACCTTCATCCTTCCGTGGGCTCCCTCCAATCAAATCTTTTACCACCTTCATCAATTTCTTCCATAATGCTAAAATTCTTAAGTCATCATCTGCAAACCTGGCAGTGCAATGATATTTTCACATTATCCATATATTTACACCACTTTGACCTGGATTCCATACAAACTCCATAACAGCATCATATTGTATATCAAAAGATCTTTTTCCATAAATTACTGAACAAATTCTTCAAACGTTTGCCATTGATTCTGTACACTAAGCACCCAGTATCGACTATTGCATTACATCAGACTATATGCCACATAAGTTTTCTTCATTTCGTTGTATTGCGATAGTGTATTCCTCATTAATTTGTCACAGAATTCTTTAGGATGTAGAGATCCTCCTTTTCTTAATTTTAAATTGCTGAACTTCGCTTTCTCCTAATACCATTCGAAATCCACTTGCAGTGACACATGTATGGCAATGTTTCTGGAGCCTACTTATAGTTGCTGACTGATCTTACTTATTTCTTCTTCTTCTACTACTATGGTCCATTCCTGTAGCTTGTCTACCTTAATCCTGGTATTCTCATACTTTTCAGTAACCCCTCTCACACTGTTTTCCACAGGCCTTAAGTGTTCAGTGATATTTCTTTACACCTGTTCTACAACATTGGCGATTCTCTCCTTACCTGTCTTTTCTGTTTGCTCCTTTACACCATTGATATATTTACTTTACTCTTGTCCTACAGTTTTCAGTTAATTTTTCAGTCCTAACTCTACTGCAACAGTGACACCATATAATAGAAACTGCTTTGCTTGAGTCTTATTTTCAAGTTGTATTTGATTAGTTCGAAGTTCTACTTTTTCTTACTTCACCTTTACTCTGCTTCGAGCTTGCTCTGTCCTGGCTGCATTTCAGTTTCCCACTTGGTATGAAGTGATTCAGTTTCGTTTCACACTGACAGCCTTGTCATTGAGAGACCGTGAGCTCCTCGTTCTGTTTCATTTCTGTCGCATCTAGATCATCTAACTTATTTTGGCCTACCTTCATTCTATTCATCCAGTTTCCCTAATTTACAGTCGTTTATTTTGATAATATTAAATTTTTGAGTAAGCACGAGATTAGTATTTGCTTTTTTTAATGGCTTAATGGGTCTGCTTCTACAGTGGTGTTAGTATCTTCTGGTTGAACTCCTAATTTGTTTGTTTCTGCCAACCTCTCTTTCTTTTGTACAGCAGTGTTTCCTACAAGCTGCTCAATTGTTTCATAAACTGAAGCTATCCTAATGCCTCTTAACTTAACTGGAACCCTGGTAAGCATTAACTGTCATCTAATTTGTATGCTGAACTGGTCCAGAATGGGCACTGTAGCTATGGTAACAACAGTGTGTGTCACAAGTGAGCAAGTAAAACAGAGTAGAATATAATGGCTGTTTCAGAATGAATATCGGGTTTTTAAGGCTTTGTAGCATATGTAGATTATAACTAATAGGTCAAATGAAAGAGCAACTTTAACGGTTTGGTTTGTATACCAATACAGATGCACTATTTCCAGTGTATTCCGTTAGGATGCACTTGTAGCAAAGGTGGCGACTACTGAACAGAAAGCTTTTTTTTATTTTACAGTCTGCAACGACTGAATCTGCTGTTACAGTGAACTTGCATTCTATAACAAGTTCCATTGTAATCTTCCAACATACATAGATAATATCATTAGTTTGAAGACACTGACTGCCTTTGCAAAGGGAAGAGCACAGGACAACCAAGAGTGACTGAAGAATGTGTTGAATGGGTGAGAGAGTCTTTCATACATAGCCCCAAGAAATCAGTTTGGAAGGCTAGTCATGAATTAGCAATTCCAGTGAAGTCTGTGTGGAGATTTTTAAGGAGACATTTACAACTGTATTCTTATCGTTTGCAGCTGTTACAAGTCCTAAAGCCTACAGACTGTGGTTTACATGCCAACTATGCAAATGAAATGTTGCTATATGACAATGTTTCCTGTATCATGTTATCTTCAGTGACAAACCAACATTTCACCTGAACAGAAATGTGCACACACTTAACATGTGCATTATGGGTCAGCAAATACCTATGAGGTGGACAGATGCTGTTGCTCCTAAATTAAATGTTTTTTGTGCTATATTCTGGCAGGTGCAGAGTTTATGGGCCTTTTTTCCCATGAAGCAACTGCAACTGGTGTTTCTTATCTTGATGCACTAGAACTATACATCTCTCACTTCAATTGTTGGAAACTGATCCATAGAACTTTATTTTGAAGCAAGATAGTGCACTGCCTCACTGGCATAACACAGCACACTGTTGGTTAAATGACATTGTGCCCCACTGGTAGATTAGCATCAAGGGTCTAGATGACATTGCTTATTTGGCAAGGCCTTCACCTTCATCCGATCTGACACAATGCTATTTTTACCTTTGGGGGTTGATAAAAGGTCAAATGAATGTGCTTCCAACTGATCTATTTGACTTAAGAAACAGGATTGAAGCAGTTAAATGTATGTGTAGGGTTCTACGGCCATTGTCACTGTTAATAAAATTCTTGTGGACCATTGACCATACTGTCAATATATAAAATTGTTTCAGCCACTATTACAACTGGTCTTCCTCAGGGCAACTGTGCTGAGCTGATTGCTGAATGAGAGAGACTATCCGTGAAGCCAACATACTGATGCAACAAACATTTATATTGAGGAGGAAGATTATTGAGGCGATAAAAATAGCCAAGCAACCCGCCCAAAAGGTGCATAGGACGAGTATGCAATATTGGCATACTGGCTGCCAGCAGTGGCAAACGCTACAGGCGGGCAAAGGGTGCAATGTAAATCATAAAGGCGAACGGGAGACCCCAGTGGTTGTAGGCACATCGGGCACAAGCATGCCGCAACCTGCACCTGGGAACAAGTAAACAACACTATGTGACAGATAACACCCGTTTCAACTCTGCCTGTTTGCACCAATCACGAGAAAAAATGTAAACACCAATTAAGCATCTCCTTATCTACCAGTGACAAGGAATAATATAAAGATCAATAAAGAACGCTTAACACCCCTCACTAGAAGGTCTAGGGCGGTGCCACTACACATTCCATTGTTGCCAGATGTACCCAAGGTGGCAGAGACGACTTCATCCAAGGTGGCGCCATGTTGACTTGGCAACAGTGCATGACGTCATACATGATGGCGGCCATGATGTTTTTCAAGATGGCTGATTTTGGCGGGAAGATAAGTCAATGAGACTATGTCCACTAACCTAACCCCTCCCCCAGAAAATGGCGGGAAGTTCAAATTCCAACAGGATGATGTATCACACCACTATTATATCAACTAACCTAAGAAAATGGTGGGAAGATCGGCCAATTGGGCTATGTCCACTAACCTAACCCCCCTCCCCTCCCCCAGAAAAATGGCGGGAAGTTCAAATTCCAACAGGATAATGCATCACACCAGGATTATCTCTACCAACGTAAGAAAATTACGGGACACGAAGCTCACTTCCACTAACTTGTCACCTGACCACCTCCACTTCCTAGGGATTGGTGGGAAAATGTCTCAGCCTGCACAGGGCTGCTGGAGAGAGCACTGAGTGTACTTTATATATTTTGGAACAATTTATTTAGGGATGGAGTATATTTATTACACTGATACAAAACACATGCTCTGACATGCTTATGGTCACTCCATACAGCATACAGACATCCAACCCACTGAAAGACTCTGCAAACATGCTTGCTAATCGTCAACTGTCGAAATCATGCACCACTCTTTATTTAAACAGTTTGAGCCACTACTGCAATAAAATGTATTCGTCACAAGGTCCTGAGCCCAACTGACCTTGTACACAGTACCACCACCAGAGGATGCTGTTGTCCATTCTGTGATGTAATCCACAATGGCAGCCATAATGCCAGCTGATGATGCAACTACTGTTACCCAAGACGGCGGCAAACAGTGTGTTTACAACGAGGTCTGGACCTAGTACACTGCACCACCACCAGAGAGTGATGTCGTCTGTTTGGTGACTAATCCAAGATGGTAGGATGAAATGGTGGGAAACGATTCTGCCTTGTGCTGGACATGAGTTTTTATTTTGCAGGCAGTGTCTCCACCACGAGATCTAGAGTCCAACTGCCCTACAACACAATCCTGTCCCCAGAGGGTCCTATCATCCCTTCTGTGACGTAATCCAAGATGGAGGACTAGGGTGGGGGAAGATGGTGGGAAAAGGACTCTTTCTGTACTGGACATAAGTCTTTATTGTGCAGGTAGTGTCTCCACCACGAGATCTAGAATCCAACTGACCTAGTACACGGTACTGCCACCAGAGGGTGCTCTCACCCTTCCTGTGATCTAATATGAGATGGTGGACTGGAGGGGGAGAACGGCCTGAAAAATGACAGCTTGCATTGGGCTGTGGCAGGGAGTGAGGTAGAAGTTTACTCTATTTATTTTGGAACATTTTTATTTAGCGATGGAGTATATTTATCACACTGATGCAAAACACTCTTATGATGTGCTTGGGATCACAATACACCGTCTGCAGACCTGTAAACTACTTCTAAATAACACTCTCCAGACATGCAAAAAACTTCTAATTTTCCGAAATAATTTCAGTACAGACCTGCAAACTGCTCCTATATAATGCAGTACACTCAAGTGCAGGCACGAAATCGTAAACTGTCCAAATAATGCATAGCACAGCCTACAGACCTGCTTGCAAAATAATGCAACACACATGCAATCAACGCGCACAAGCTTTGCTCCCCACACCCTGTCCATTGGACAGCACAGGAATTTAGCGGCAGCCCCCGTGAAGTGACGCGGCCGTCAGCTGTCAAACAACACACAGAGGCCCGTTAGGGTCCCGCACGCATGAAGCGGCAGCATCCCTTTCATACTTGACACCTGAGAAATTCCTCTCGAAATGTGTGTTCACCTAGGCACCATTGCTCACACGACCAGGCGAGGGTACAGATGCTCCAGGGGCGTGCGAGCCGTCACAGCCATGAGCTGCCACCAGATGCAGGTGAAAGTTGTTTCTATTTTCGAATATGTAGTAATTGTTATACTGACATAACAGAACTCAAAGGCACGCTCACGTCGTCTCGTACTCGAGACACCTCTGGGCAGCACGTGTCTTTACCATTGATGACAGAGTAGCACAGCACACATTGTTCCTACTGCGTCATGATAATGCATCGAACACTGCTTAACTGCCCAGAATGACTGACGCAACACCACAAAGTATAGGTGTGTAGCTACAAACCTTCGCAAGTGCATCTAGCAAGGTTCTCAATCTTTTACTGATGTCACATGACTGTGTAAAAGTAAGAACTAAGTCGACCTTGTGGAAATTGTATAGTGTCCTGGAAATAGTTAATACTCGCTTTCTTGATGTCTCGGCTTGTATGCACGAAAATTCTTGCCCTAACAGAACCTGTTTACGAAAGTAACTCAGAATAACGTCGAATGCAGTCCTCCTCGTGGATGTAACGTGCTACCCAGTGCATCAAGTGTCACCCTTCCTGCTTTCAAAACACACAAACGTTCCCTCCGCTATGTGACGGCTCCTATATCCCTGCACAAAGGATGTGATTGAATCAAGCATTCTGATTGGCTCTTTTCGAATTTACCAACCGCATTACTGTCGCCGCTGGAATGTATGCACCATACACCTTTTTTCCTTCTGCAGACAAGACTTTCAGCAGTTATTTTACGCAGATCGCCATATTGCAGTGGCAATTAAATCTTATAAACTGCTGTACATATTGCCAAGTACGGAAAGACTCTACTCATTTACACTGCTCTCCCACCAAACAGGAGCTTGAATATTAGTGCGAGAAACTGATCTCTAACCCAGCAATATATCACCACATACCGTGTCGATATAGTAAACATACAATTCGTATCCTGTGTCAAACAAAATCATCTCTTTTACATCATTTGTAGATATACCTCAAAGATGGACAGTAGTGTATATACTGCTCACAGCACTAGATATTTTCCCACAGCCAACGATCACAAGTCATCGACCGTCAATGCGCAACCAGAGCACCCTCAGTGGACCAAAGTCACTCTCAGAACTGTTCTACAAATTCAGGCTCGTTTCCCCCTTTGCACAAACACATTACTGTTTCTGCTCCGAACCTGTTTCCTTGCTTGCACGCTTTTCTACACACATCTCCAGACTCGGGGATTACAGGCACACATGTATTTACCCATGGTTTGCCATAATATTATACCATTTTCGCGGTTCTTCTCGATATCAAGCACTATCCAGCATCCTACCGATCGCTAGCGCAACATAATTCCCAGGATATGGATTGGAAATTATTTCTCTTCAGACCCAAAACTTTAGCTAGGTCGGGCGTGCTGTAAACCACTGACTAACTGGAAACTTGTCACATCTGTGAAGACATTTACTCGGAAACTCGAAACAAATAGAGGAAACTGATATTTCCACTTTCGAATACTGATGTCGGTGATGTAATAGATTCCAAATCATGCCTATAATTTACAATGTTCTAAGGAAGTAGTATTTTTCGTTGTACGGTTCGATACCATAGTTTATCTTATAGAAACTGGGGAGAAAGATGTATGTCCTGGGCTTCAAATATATTTCTTTCATTGGAATATTAACAGCGCTACATTCCATACGACTGATACGTTGGAAACGCAAGCGATCTAACATTATAGCCTACTTTAAGTGCAGAACATTGTAGCCTTAGGAGTACGTGTGTTTATGTTCTCTCTTACCAATACCTTGTAGGGTCCAATCCAAGGCTCTAGAACAATACTTTAGAGTTGATAGCTTGATTGATTTACGTAAAAATGCGTCGAACTCCATCCGTCTGGAGATCTATCGCGTATAAAAATCATTCGTTTCTGGTTCTTCTTGACCGTCTGCTATTACATCACGACACTTTGAAATCTGTTACTATACATCGATAAGGAGTACTAAGCTCCTTGACATGGGCGCATCTCGAGAAATCTCGTGCATATGGATGGGTGAGGATTTGGAAAGATCTATTCATTCACGAGACGTGGAGTGTAGCGGTATGCTTCTGATCGGTTGCAGATTAATTCGGTAACGATGTAGCAGGGCGGATTGGTCAATGACAGTGTGATGAGGGTCTTTCACTCTCTAATTTTCCCCTTAGACAGCGAGAATGCTCTGTGGTTCTCATACCCAGATAGATAAATCGTAAATTAAGCACTGTGCCCGAGGTGTTAGATATATGTAGAATGTTGTCTGGTATACTTTGATTATTTATGTGTTCGAGAATTAACACTGAATGGACATACTGCGCGTTCATCTATCTACATTGTCAATGATACTCGCTAAGTATAGAAGGGGCGATTTAGCTCTAATACTGAAATTGGGGAAACGTGCTGTTATATCATTGGCTGGTGGTGAAATTACTCTAAAATTGCTAAAATTGCTCGCGCTATCAACTGTGATGCTTTTTATTACAATACATCGGCGGTGTCTTTTCCATCCCACCTGTGCATTGGCGCGTTGCTGGTTATCACATAATGATTGACTGACAGCGCTTGTTTGCGTTGGGGAATGTGTTTTGTGGATGGGTGATACCTTCGGGGGGTTGCTAGCACTGAAACAGTCCTTGCGTACATGAGTGGAGTACCAGGAATCAGTCGAAAGGCAACGCAGAGCCATAATCTATTCCGTCACTGTGACAGATGAGTTTAAATATAGAGGTCGTCAATCACTTTCGGACATCAGTTTGGAAACTCTCCACAACGCAGCCAAACTCTTCTAGTTTTCTTATGTTGTAATTGTTTTTTGTTTACAATCATCCAGTGTGTGGCATGTTACAGCAGCTTTCGTAACAACATGATTTACACCATACAAGGTCTAGTTTTCTGTAAGAGGCCGTGGATCAGAACGTCTTAATGTCAGATTAGAACCTGACACAGGTCTCTAAGTCGTGGCAGAAAAAGAAAATGTTTGGCATTGTACAAAAGCGTGTTAGAAAACAGTGTTTCTAAGAACCAAACAGGAGCAGAGGGGGCGTCTTTTGCGACTTAGTATAGTCTATGGCATACGATCATTCGCCTAGAGTATAGGTGATCAAACTTTAAAATGGCCTCTGCGGTGCCTGTTTATTTAATAGGATCGTGCCAAACAGGCAGCTGTAGCAGCAGCAGTTTGAGGTGTAAATTTGGTGAGGGACGGGGTATACCGTTAGGAATGCTTGGAGGGCTGCACGCTGCGCTATTCTGGGAAGCACTGCGAAATCTCTTTCTCCGTGCTGGACCACACCGCAACTACGCGTCATTGCGCCAGCATTGGTGCCTAGGTGACTTCTATATCGGATGAAGCTAGTGGAGCTTTTATAGTTCGTAATTTTTCTCTGTTTGGGGGTAGAGAATAACGATGATAGCATGTTGGGGTGATTGATTTGAATGAACGCGGATCTATTTCGGACTGTAGTATCTGTATCTTGTCTGGACACGTACCACTTTGCGCACATTTCCACCGAGTGGTCAAACACTGTCCTGTTGCACTAACTCAGGTCGCTCTGTTTCTACACGGGTTGCAGAAGGTCGTAGATACGTCTTTCCCCGACTTCTGCTCAGTTGCAGTCTAAATTGGAACGATAATATGCGGAAAGCCATAGAAGTGGGACAGTTGCAAGATGTTAAGGGGGTGACTAAAACCACGTTGGAATTTTGTTGTAGCAGCTAGGTTTGGGAAAGGTGACTCGTTTCGAGATATGGGAGTGCCAGAAATATGATTGATTAGTGGTTGTAATCATTAGAGGAATTGTCAATAGGATCAAACACAGCTATGTGCTTAAATGGAAAGACCTGATTCCAAATCATGGACGTCATTTCTAGCAGATAGCGTAACACTAGAGATATGAGAAGCCAGTGTACATTTCTTACGACCTCAATAAGCATACAATTTACTACTGTTTGTGATCCTTCTTAATCAGTCACCGCCAATAACTCAGTGGATAATAGCAGAACCTCTGACATTCAGAGGTAATGTTGTACCTCGATTTATAAAGCCAGTATAGCTTTTAACACGGATACTTGTGTGCACCTGTAGAAACATGACCGCTTGTGACAGTAACATACAGTAGTAGTTGGGATAGAGTTTTCTTAACATCTGGCCAATTACATCTCTGTTTCTAGGGCACGCAAGAAAAACATATGAGACATGTCCACCCATGGTTGATTTTCTCTCAGTATTATTTCGTGTCACCAGCGATCAGCTATTGACGAAGTATTATACTTAGTAGTAGGGGCTGTGTGATGTGTTCGCATTCAGCATCAGGCCTATAAAGTATGTGTTTGTGTTACGACATGTGCAAAGGAAATGACTATGTGCAGTCGTAAGGGACGTATGGAATTGACGTGGAGTACTGTGATAGCATGGGAAGATTATGTCAAGTCATAGGAATGGTACTGATATTTCTATTTCCAGAGCCACAGTCGTCAACAGAGTGTATTTCTGATACTGCGCTCATTGTCGAATTTCGTTCAACTGAGACTGTGATCGTAACATTTAGTGTTAACTACAGGGATAAAATATATATGTGACCGATTTCTTAGGATAAACATTCTACCTGTGCGTGTTTGGCCTGCAGCGCTGGTGACCTGTGTGGGGGTGATTCACGTTTCCCATTAATGGTAGGAGCTGTCAGACTGAACATGCCTGTTGGAGTGCTGGAATGTAGATGTATTAACCAAGTTGTCCTCTAGACGACCAAATAGAGAACTAATACTTAGTATATGTTGGATAGCTTTCGTGATTGCATGGAAATTTGTGAAGATTGAATATGGATCTGCATTTGTGCTGGATCGTTATTCCTACCCATGTAATCTACTACATGATCGACATCGGTATTTGAGAGTGGAAATATCAGTTTACTCTGTTTCTTTCGGGTTGCCGAGTAAATGTCTTCACAGATGTGACAAGTTTCTAGTTAGTAGTTTACAGCGCGCCCCACCTATCTAAATTTACGGTTCTGTAGAGAAGTAATTTCCAATCTATATCTTGGGAATTATGTTGCGCTAGCGATCGGTAGGATGCTGGATAGTGCTTGATATCAAGAAGTACCGCGAAAATGGTATAATATTATGGCAAACCATGGGTAAATACATGTGTGCCTGTAATCCCCGAGTCTGGAGATGTGTGTAGAAAAGCGAGCACACAAGGAACTGGTTCGGAGCAGAAACAGTAATGTGTTTGTGCAAAGGGGGAAAAGAGCCTGAATTTGTAGAACAGTTCTGAGAGTGACTTTGGTCCACTGAGGGTGCTCTGGTTGCATGTTGGGGGTGGGTGACTTGTGATCTTTGGTTGCGGGAAAATATCTAGTGCTGTGAGCAGTATATAAGCTACTGTCCATCTTTGAGGTATATGTACAAATGATGTAAAAGGGATGATTTTGTTTGGTGCAGGATACGGATTTATGTTTACTACATTGACAAGGTATGCGGTGATATATTGATGCATTATAGATCGGTTTCTCGCACTAATATTCAAGCTCCTGTTTGGTGGGAGAGCAGTGTAAATGAGTAGAGTCTTTCCATGTTTGACGATATGTACAGTAGTTTGTAAGACTTAATTGTCCGTGCAATATGGCGATCTGCGTAAAATAACCGCTGAAAGTCTTGTCTGCAGAAGGAAAAAAGGTAGAGGGTGCTTCAATTCCAGCGGTGACAGTAATACGGCTGGTAAATTCGAAAAGAGCCAATGAGAATGCTCGATTCATTCACATCCTTTGTGCTGGGATATAGGAGCCGCCACATAGGGGAGGGAACATTTGTGTGTGTTGAAAGCAGGAAGGGTAACACGTGATGGACTGGATAGCTCCTTACGTCCATGAGGAAGACTGCATTCAACGTTATTCTGCGTTAGTTTCGTAAACAGGTTCAGTTAGGGCTGAATTTTCGTCCTTAAAAGCTGAGACATCAAGAAAGCGAGCATTAACTATTTCTGGGACACTATACAATTTCCGCGAGGTCAACTAGGTTCTTATTTTTTACAAATTCATGTGACATCAGTATAAGATTGAGACCCTGTTAGATGCACTTACAAAAGTTTGTCGCTACACATGCATACTTTGTGGTGTTGCGTCAGTCACGCTGGGCAGTTAAGCAGGGTTAGATGCATCTCTCATGTAGCACTAGTAACAATGTGCACTGTGCCAATCAGTCATCAACGGTAAAGACACGTACTGCCCAGAGGTGTCTTGCGTATGAAACGGCGTGAGCGTGCCTTGAAGTTCTGTGATGTCAGTATAACACTGACTGTATACTCGAAAATAGAAACAACTTTCACCTGCATCTTGTGGTGGCTCACAGCTGTGATGGCTCGTGCACCCCTGGAGCATCTGTACCCCCGCCAGCTCGCGTTAGCATTGGTGCCTAGGTGATGACATATTTCGAGAGGAATTTCTCAGGAGTCGAGTATGAAAGGGTTGCTTCCACCTCACGTGTGTGGGACCCTAACGGGAGTCTTTGTGGGGTTTGACAGCTGATGGCCACGTCACTTCACAGAGGCTACAGCTAACGTCCTGTACGGTCCAGTGGACAGGGTGTGGGGGGCGGTGCTTGCGCGAATTGATTCCATGTCTGTTTCAATATTTTGTGAGCTGGTCTGTAGGCTGTGCTAATCATTGTGTCGATAGTTTACAATTTTGTGTCTGCACATCATTGTACTGCATTATTTAGGAGCAGTTTGCATGACTGTACTGAAATTATTAGTGGAGGTAGCCCAAGTGACGTATTTTCCCGTGATTTTCTTAGGTAAGTAGAGATAACTATGATGTGATGCATTATCCTGCTGGAATTTGAACTTCACACCGTTTTTCTCGGGCAGGGCAGGAGAGAGGGGTTAGGTTAGTGGACATAGCCCAATTGACCTATCTTCTCGCCAAAATCCGCCATCTTGGAAGACGTCATGGCCGCCATCTTGCATACATCTGGCAACAATGGAATGTGGAGTGGCACCAGCCTAGTCCCTCTACTCCCCTCCCCCTATCCTCCAGTACTCTACCAAAATATGTAAACATCTCCCACCATTACTATATGAGATCTAAAGTTTTTCATTCAGCATTCAGACTGACCGAGGTGGTGAGTGGTTAGCACACTTGACTCACATTCTGGAGGATGATGTTTCAAACACGTGTCTGGCCATCCTGATTTAGGTTTTCCATGATACCCATAAATCACTTCAAGCAAATGCTGGGATGGTTCCTTTGAAAGCGCATGGTCGACTTTCTTCTCCATCCTTCCCTAATCCAATGGGTGCGATGACCTTGCTGTTTGGTCCCCTCCCCCAAATCAACAACCAGCAGTCAGCCCAGCACAGTAGCTGCAAGGAAGGCCACTTGTAGAAGTGGCCAAAACGTTGCACAATCCTATACACTGAAGCGCCAGAGAAACTGGTATAGGCATGTGTATTTAAATATAGAGATATGTAAACACGCAGAATACGGAGCCTATATAAGACAACAAGTGTCTGGCGCAGTTGTTAGATCGTTTACTGTTGCTACAATACCGGGTTAGAAGATTTAGGTGAGTTTTAACGTGACATAGTCGGCGCACGGTCGATGGGACACAGCATCTCCGAGGTAGTGATGAAGTCGGGATTTTCTCATACGACTATTTCACCAGTGTACCGTGAATATCAGGAATCCGATAAAACATCAGATCTCTGGCATGGTTGCGACTGGATAAAGATCCTGAAAGAATGAGACCAATGACGACTGAAGAGAATCGTTCCACATGACAGAAGTGCAACCCTTCCACAAATTGCTGCAGATTTCAATGCTGGGCTATCAACAAGTGGCAGAGTGCGAATCATTCAAACAAACATCGTGGATATGGGCTTATGGACCTGAAGGTCCACTCATGTACTGTTCAGAAGAGACCTCCCCTCGTACTCTTACGGATTTATGAACAGCCCTGCAGAAGTCATGTTGTTATTTTCCTCCAGCAGTACATTAATCGAGTCCATGCGACGTTGTTGCGACTTGCAGCGGCTGTACACGTTATTAGACAGGTACACCAGTTTCTTTGGCTCTTCAGTGCATATTGCCAATGCAGTCAACAGCCCACAAGAATTTTATTGACAGTATTGAAGCAGTTGTTGTAATAGTTACTCCAGACACACTGATTAGTGTTTGGGAAGAACTCGCCTGTTGACTCGACGAGATCAGTGTGACAAGTGGCCTTTACAATGAACGCTTCTAAGAAAAACTGTTTGAGTTACTCTTCCATTTGATGTGCAATTGCTGTAAGTCAAATGTAACAAATTCTGTAAAGACTAAATACTCCAATATTCATTTTGAAATACCGTCCTATATTATTATTATTTCTCCTTTCAACTGGTCCCTTTCGTTGATAACTGATTATGAAAGTGTACCAGCAATATCTGATTAACTATCCACCCTATACTATTATCCTCATGCGCTTGAAAACTTCCTGTGTGTGCGAGTATGGCCTGCAGCTACGGACAATCACAAACCCTAATGTCACTTATTCACAGCCAGCAGTAGGCCAAACAGTTAAAATATTTTGTGCTGTTAGTATCCGTCCACTTTAACCACCCTGAAATACTGCTGTTCATTACTCCATGCCAGAACTATCTTTCAAAATGACACACTTTTAGCTTGTTTCAGTCTCACCAACATAATTAAATGCTACACTGATGCTTCTGTAGGACCTATCTGTTACTAGCCTCACTCCCACCTCGGTCTAGTACTGGCAGTGTAAGACGATCACACACACATTTACGTGAAAGATAACAAATTCAAACATACAACGTCAGAATGGTTTATGTATATACAACCACTTGAAAGATAGACTGTTCCTCTAGATTCTCTTGGAAAATGTCATTGTGTGTAAGTATATTTTATAATCCTTATAAAGCTAAGATAGAGAGCTATTAATTTACACTGATTAATCTGTAAGCTACTAAGTAATGTGAAAGCGAGTAGTGTGTGTCAAAATATTAGTTACATATGGATGTACATAACTGTACTAGACCAAAGTCACCAATGTATAAATAAACATAGCTTGTTGAAATATGTAAAACCACTTCCATATGACTTTTAAAGCTCAAAGAGGAGAAAGTAATGTATAAAGATCTACTACAAAATTCCTGTCATATGTTATGATACTTTATAGCTTTAATCTTGTGCTCACTCAGTATAAGTGAAACTTATCTACGATAAATGAATTTATTTACAGAAACGAACAACTCTGCAACTACAATGTTACACATCATAGCAGCTGTTCAGTGTAGTGTATTGTATTGAAGCACTAATGTCTTCACAGTCCACTTTAATGTCATAACTTTGAAGAACATGAAAGTTCTCATCTGATAGAAAATAAAATATATTAAATCGTTCCTACTGGTTAGCTGATCTGATTCTACCGTTCTTTGAATTTCAAAAAGCCTACATGAGTGCCTACTGTGAGGTTGTATTTACTTGCCACAAAGATAATGAGTGGTGCCATATATAAATTGATGGAGTGCTCTCTTGTCTCGCCTGGTGCCATCGCTGTTGCAGATTATCTCTGGTGACATTGCACTGTAGCTGTTTGACAATTTGTAGGAACAGAACAAGATGGCTGTTGCTAATAAAAATTAATTTGAAAATTGCCAACATAACCACTCCTTTTGATCATACAGCTGTGGAACTCTTACTACTAAGCTCTAGAAGCAGGGAAAGACATGGGAGTGAATTGTACCAGATGGGAAGTACTTAGACAGTATTTTAAAGCTTAACAGCAAGTGTTTGGTTATTGGAATATTTCACTAGCTAGTTCTAGCTTTCACTCTGAAATGTCACACACCTTCCCCCCCCCCCCCCCCACAAGTTAGATTAACTTCAGGAAAACTATTCATAGTTAGGTACACTAAATAATGAATTACAGCCATGTATCACAACACAGTTCGTGGTACTGGAGTAACTCATGGTGGTTATTCAAACTAAACCAAATTGATACCTGTTCATTACTCTCAGTTATCGCCATATGAACCACAATATGCCCATATTGTTTTGATGAGATTGGTCCAGCTTCTCAGCTTCTTCATGTACTGTTAATCTTGGCATCCCATTGCCAGCTGCACCCATTTTTGACAAATTATATCTGAAAAAAATTGTATGTAGCTTTTTTCTTTCTTCCAAATCTTTGTCACTTGCGACTACTCATCTCTGTTGAACATTTAAAATCAAATTTCTTCTGAAAAAATTAGTGTTTTATTGTAACAATGTTGATGGAATAGTTTTCTGTAAACTTCTATGACCCACCTATCTCCACATGCTGATACTGTATCCTTCATCTCAGTACAATATTTATTTTTTATTCTCAGAGTCCTCCAACATCCACCACAACGAAAACTGCTTCACCTTCTGTGAAATTATCACTTTTCGATTAATTAATGCCATATTCATGCCCAGTCATCATTAATTGTCTCAGTGCCAGAAAAGACTCGCTCCATCCCCTTGTTTTCCTCCCAGTAACAACTTTTTAGCAGATATGATAATTTCCTATTGCACCAAAATATACATTACTTACAAACAAATTACATACAATTAAATTACGTGAGGTAAAACAAAAAATTCATATGGTTTATTATATTTCATTTGTACCAAAACATTAAAGAAATATATGGGATTGAAATTGAGTGAACAATTGTAATGTTCGTTATATATATATATATATAGTCAAACTTTCAACTAGTACATTAAATAGCTTTGTTATCATAATGTATATCTCTTCATGATACCTTATCTGCCTAATCAGGTATCAGATAGATTATCTAATGGTAAGACAGAGATTTGGGAACCAGGTTTTAAATTGTAAGACATTTCCAGAGGCAGATGTGCACTCTGACCACAATCTGTTGGTTATGAACTGTAGATTAAAACTGAAGAAACTGCAAAAAGGTGGGAATTTAAGGAGGTGGGACCTGGATAAACTGACTAAACCAGAGGCTGTACAGAGTTTCAGGGAGAGCATAAGGAAACAATTGACAGGAATGGGAGAAAGAAATACAGTATAAGAAGAATGGGTAGCTTTGAATGATGAAGTAGTGGAGGCAGCAGAGGATCAAGTAGGTAAAAAGACGCGGGCTAGTGGAAATCCTTGGGTAACAGAAGAAATATTTAATTTAATTGATGAAAGGAGAAAATATAAAAATGCAGTAAATGAAGCAGGCAAAAAGGAATACAAACGTCAAAAAAAATGAGATCAACAGGAAGTGCAAAATGGCTAAGCAGGGATGGCTAGAGGACAAATGTAAGGATGTAGAGGCTTATCCCACGAGGGGTAAGATAGATACTGCCTACAGGAAAATTAGAGAGAGAACCACTTGTATGAATATCAAGAGCTCGGATGGAAACCCAGTTCTAAGCAAAGAAGGGAAAGCAGAAAGGTGGAAGGAGTATATAGAGGGTCTATACAAGGACGATGTACTTGATGTATTACGGAAATGGAAGAGGATGAAGATGAAATGGGAGATACGATACTGGGTGAAGAGTTTGACAGAGCACTGAAATACCTAAATCGAAACAAGGCCCCGGGAGAAGACAACATTCCATTAGAACTACTGACAGCCTTGGAAAGCCAGTCCTGACAAAACTCTACCATCTGGTGAGCAAGATGTATGAGACAGGCGAAATACCCTCAGACTTCAAGAAGAATGTAATTATTGCAGGCCCAAAGAAAGTAGATGTTGACAGATGTGAAAATTACCGAACTATCAGTTTAATAAGTCACAGCTGCAAAATACTAAAGCGAATTCTTTACAGACGAATGGAAAAACTGGTAGAAGCCGACATCGGGGAAGATCAATTTGGATTCCATAGAAATATTGTAACACGTGAGGGAAGACTGAGCCTATGACTTATCTTAGAAGAAAGATTAAGGAAAGGCAAACCTACGTTTCTAGCATTTGTAGACTTAGAGAAAGCTTTTGACAATGTTGACTGGAATACTCTCTTTCAAATTCTGAAGGTGGCATGGGTAAAATACAGGGAGCGAAAGATTATTTACAATTTGTACAGAAACCAGATGGCAGTTATAAGAGTCGAGGGACATGAAAGGGAAGCAGTGGTTGGGAAGGGAGTGAGGCAGGGTTGTAGGCTCTCCCTGATGTTATTCAATCTGTATATTGAGCAAGCAGTAAAGGAAACAAAAGAAAAATTCGGAGTAAGTATTATAATCGATGCAGAAGAAATAAAAACTTTAAGGTTCGCCGATGACATTGTAATTCTGTTAGAGACAGCAAAGGCCTTGGAAGAGCAGTTGAACGGAATGGACAGTGTCTTGAAAAGAGGATATAAGATGAACATCAACAAAAGCAAGACGAGGATAATGGAATGTAGTCGAATTAAGTTGGGTGATGCTGAGGGAATTAGATTAGGAAATGAGAGACTTAAAGTAGTAAAGGAGTTTTGCTATTTTGGGAGCAAAATAACTGATGATGGTCGAAGTAGAGAGGATATAAAATGTAGGCTGGCAATGGCAAGGAAAGCGTTTCTGAAGAAGAGAAATTTGTTAACATTGAGTATAGATTTAAGTGTCTGGAAGTCATTTCTGAAAGTATTTGTATGGAGTGTAGCCATGTATGGAAGTGAAACGTGGACGATAAATAGTTTAGACAAGAAGAGAATAGAAGCTTTCGAAATGTGGTGCTACAGAAGAATGCTGAAGATTAGATGGGTAGATCACATAACTAATGGGGAGGTAATGAATAGAATTGGGGAGAAGAGGAGTTTGTGCGTCAACTTGACTAGAGGAAGGGATCGGTTGGTAGGACATGTTCTGAGGCATCAAGCTATGAGCAATTTAGGATTGGAGGGCAGCATGGAGGGTAAAAAAATGGCTCAAATGGCTCTGAGGACTATGGGACTTAACAGCTATGGTCATCAGTGCCCTAGAACTTAGAACTACTGAAACCTAACTAACCTAAGGACTTCGCACAAAACCCAGTCATCATGAGGCAGAGAAAATCCCTGACCCCGCCGGGATTCGAACCTGGGAACCCGGGCGCGGGAAGCGAGAACGTTGCTGCACGACTACGAGCTGCGGACAGAGGGTAAAAATCGTAGAAGGAGACCAAGAGATGAATACACTAATCAGATTCAGAAGGATGAAGGTTGCAGTAGGTACTGAGAGAGGAAGAAGCTTGCACAGGATGGAGTAGCATGGAGAGCTACATCAAACCAGTCTCAGGACTGAAAACCCCAACAACAACATCTCTTCCTGTTCTGGTACCAGTCAAAACCAATGGACACATGTAAGATTTTGCTACATGCAAAGTTGGCAATTGCCTACATAGTTTCAAATATTATCCAAAACTTGGTGCTATTATATACACAAGACACATGACAGTTACATGAGAGCAGAAAAGGAAGCAGAGGTGAGACTGAAGCTCTGGGAAGATTGAAGATTGAGTTTACAAGAGAAAATTGTAGGATTTTTCAAAACAGTATTTCAACTACAAACATTTCAGTTTAGAACGGAATAGAAGCTTTTGAAATGTGGTACTAAAGAAGTATTGTGAAGATTAAAAGGATAGATTGGATAATTAATTTGTCAGTTTCGTGGTGGAGGCAAGTCTAGAGTCTAAAAATTGTACAGGATGATCATGGCATGAGCACAGTGAGCAGTTTCAAGCAGAAGAATATTGCAGTGGTTATTCTGAGACGTATGGGTTTGCACAGGGTAGACTGGCATATAGAGTGCTGCATCAGACCAAAGACCAGTCTTTAGACCTCAACAACAGCTCTTTCGTCAGGCCAACGCACTATTTTCATTAATTAAACATTCAATGATGCAAACATGACAAACAAGATAGTGAATAATACATTGGTATCTCAAAGGTCTCTGTGTTGTCCAAGATTGGAGACAGATCTGAAAAAAAAAAAAAAAAAAAAAACACAATGCAAAACAAACCACTTTTTTTTTACAAAGTGTCTACTACTTCAAACTCACTATTAAACTATGCAGGGCTATAATTATCATGAGATTTATAATATCATGTGTCACATAATGTTTTCACCTTATTAGCTCACCTTGAAATGCACCAGAATCAAACTGAGTGCTATGTCCTTCCATTGCAACTGAAGTAAGATACATACTGTACACTCTCTTATGTGAGACTCTATATGTAAGCCAATTCAGCCTCAACTGCCTTTGGTAAGCATAATATTTCACTGTTTGTTTTTTGTGCAACATGCTTATGCTTCAACCGCTTCCATTTCCATGAACTATGTGTAGTTGCTTAGTCATTTAACATTTGCAGTGCTTTGTCTCAAGGTTTTTCTGAAATTTAGAAACACACACACTACATCTCTTACTGATCAAAAGCCTTATATTTTTTCTTTTATTTGAGTGCATGGCACAGCAAAGTGTTTCATGTAAATGTAGCTTTCAATGGTGGCAAAATATTTCTCATCCAGTTTTTCACTACATGAGATGGTATTTCCACCAGTTTTTGAAGCTCAGCACAATGTCCATTACTGCCAGAATATACTTAAGGAGTATTTTTAACATTTCAGACGCTTCCCACTCATATTTATAACTGATTCTTCTTCAGGCAATGACAAAAACTGTAGGAAAGTCAGAGATTTGCATGTAAAAATATTACATTCACTTTCCATTGCCAAGTTAACTGAACGGGAGAACTATTCCTGATAACAATGATGCATAAAATGACATCATACTACTTCTACCCACAGTTATACAGTACTTACTTTATTCTACAAATAGCTATTTCTGATTTTATACTGTGATCCTACAACAGATCTTTATGTGGTTTTTACAGATGAACTAGTCTTAAGGCAATTCAATCAAAAATTACAAATAATTCCATTAATTCTCCAATATAACTATGAATGTAATATTAAGTAGTTTCTAGTTGTAAAAGCTATGATGACAAAAAAATTCCTCACAAAAGCAATTTACATGTCTTGAGCCACTGTTCCAAATGAATGAGAGGAGCACGTTTTCTGTAATTTACAAATATTGTTGCAGTATTTTGTTTGGTAAACCTGTTCACTGTGTATACATATATGAAACTTTACACTTAATGAGCACATTTTTGATATTATCAAACAGTACCAAGTGATCATGATCAATATATGCATGTAACTTACACATGTATGTAAAATAACAAATTTCTAGAATTTTCATTTAACAAATAACATAAAAACGAAATCTCATCTTCAAATTATAGTCAATAAGTGTCAAAGGCAGGCCATTAACAAATATTGTAGCTCAAAAATAATGGTTGTTTCTAACTGAAACTCACACCCCAGATTCTTGCAATCATGAACTGACAGTAGTGAACTATGTTTCTATGAGTAACCTTATTTATACAGATATTTGTTACAATATGGTATAAAGTCAGAAATTGTCAACAGAGATGGCAAATAGCACTACAGTTCGGTTCAAAATGGCTACTGAGTGAGACACACAAGTATATCTTGTGCACCAAATGTTATTTAAGAGTAAACAGCGTTTAACTTAAATTTATGTTCTTACACACACTTGGTAAATGTCTATTCCTATAACAAAGTGAAATTTAGTGAATGTATAGTACATTTTCCTTAAAAGAAACTTAAGTTATTTGGAATGAATACACTCTTGACACAGACAAAATTTTACTACTTACAAACATCACAATTTACAAATAAGAAAACTAATAAATCAGAAGAAAGTATATCTTATGATCCATAGAGGTTCCACTACCTAGGATCTAACTCAAAAATCTGTAAGTGAGGCATTTCAAAGAACTGGATTTGCAGTTGCAACCATCTAAAATAACATCCTCTAACAACAACACTCCCGATATAAAAATTGGGGATGAATGTTTTCTTAGCATGTGAGAATGTAATCACTTTCAACTAATTTTAAGCAAGTTATTTTTGTGAGAAAATTTATCTTGCTATGAATAATTTTTGCGTATTAAAGATGATAGAATTAATGACTGCAGAAGATGTACACACAAATTGTATGGTGGGAGCTGGACAATCTGTCACTTATACCTCATACGTGAAATGAAAAATTTCTAAATAGTGATGCAAAGTGTAGTTTTGATGCTTGGAAGAATGGTGAAAGCGAGTATAAATAACAATGAAAGTATTATCCTGAATCAACCTACTGCTAGTCATCGTTGTGATCAGTCTCTTGTTAGCCAAATGTGGTATGATTGTGGTGTAATTATGACATATTCAGAGACAAGTGGTGTAAATGACACTGTCAGGGAAATTCTGTTTGAGTGTGGGTCTTGTAAATATTTTGGTTGACGCTGCAATTGGAAAATTTCCAACACATGCTGCAATTGGAAGAGATCAAGAAAACTTTGATTTTATACAGACAGTGTTGGGCTAGGAAATAATCTGCTGAATCATACCATGTAGGCTTTCACGGCCAGCGTCTTCATCAGTAAACACTTCCAGGCTAAGATGCCGTGGTCGATCTGTAGAACTTCTTCTCCCTGACGTTTCGTACTCAACTATGGAGAACATCTTCCGAGGTGAGTCGACGACTGGCTGCTAGGAGCTGGGGCCGCCGCTTATATGGAGATCGTAGACGGCGCCACCGCACGTCACTTGGCGTCGATGTGTAGCTATCTCTGGTTATCGTCTGTTCTCTCGATTGCAGGCAATCGATTGTCACGTGATTGATGCAACGTCGACCGCCATATATTGTCCAATTTTAATCCTTCTTCTTTACGATTAAAATTGTATTGATGTTTGTGGATTTCAATTGCCTCTCTATACATACGTGTATAATAATGCGACGTCCTCGCTAGCACGCTTGTCTCACCAAATTTTATTTCGTGATCTCCATCCTTAAAAACATATTCCGCTACTGCCGATTTGTCGATATGTCCCAAGCGACAGTTTCTTTTGTGCTCCGTCAACCGTGTATTGATGCTTCTTTTTGTAGTTCCTATGTAAATCCTGCCAGAACTACACGGAATTTTATATACCCCTGGGGTGGCTAGGGGGTGACGAGCATCTTTCGTTGATCTTAGGCATTCACTAATTTTCTTAGTGGGTCTGAAAATAGTCTCCACCTGAAACTTGCCTAGTACTTTCCCAATGCGATCTGCGATGTTATGGATGAACGGAATAAATACTTTTCCAGCTGATGGTTGTTGCTGTCTCCTATTTTTAGGCATTTTTCTACTTGGGTGAAGTGCTCGGTCGGCCGCGGTGGTCTCGCGGTTCTAGGCACGCAGTCCGGAACCGCGCGACTGCTACGGTCGCAGGTTCGAATCCTGCCTCGGGCATGGATGTGTGTGATGTCTTTACGTTAGTTAGGTTTAAGTAGTTCTAAGTTCTAGGGGACTGATGGCCACAGCTGTTAAGTCCCATAGTGTTCAGAGCCATTTGAACCATTTGAAGTGCTCGGTTAATCTCGTTTTTCGTATAACCATTTTTCGCAAAAGCCATTCGTAAATGATTTAGTTCTTCTTGTAAGCAGCCTGGTTCACAAATATTATTGGTCCTATCCACTAGTGTTTGTATGACCCCCCTCTTTTGCCTAGGGTGGTGGTTTGAGTTCTTATGGAGGTAGCAATCAGTATGTGTACCTTTCCTGTAGACCTTATGGCCTAAGGTCCCATCCGCCCGTTTGATAACTGATACATCCAAAAAGTTGAGTTGTCCATTCTTCTCTTTCTCCATATAAGCGGCGGCCCCAGCTCCTAGCAGCCAGTCATCGACTCACCTCGAAAGATGTTCTCCGTAGTTGAGAACGAAACGTCAGGGAGAAGAAGTTCTACAGATCGACCACGGCAACTTAGCCCGGAAGTGTTTACTGACGAATCTGCTGAAGTTTAGACTATGATCATTTGATATAAATCTGGATTATAGTGGATTAATCATTCAGGCTTTGATTAATAGTCATGCAAATGACACATGAAACTTGAAATATGCCCTTGATTTTGGGAATATAACAAATTAAATGAATGTTGGTAAACTGTTTTGTACAAATACAGTCCCTTCTACTTTATATTACTGAGATGCATTGCTGTTCTATTATATAAAACAATAAATGAACTATATAGGATGGCTATCCAAAACTAACTGAATCAACTAACTGAATCGGTCATTTTAGAATCTCCACAAATGTATACTATTCAGGAAACATAAGAATTATTTTTAAAAGAAAGTTTATCACTTATCAAAAGTTGTTTCATCTTTTTAAGGATTGAAGTTAAGTGAGTATTTTATCATCCAATATAATCTCCAGTTCCTAGCAGACCCCTGCCAAAACAGTGATCAAAGTGATTGGAGTTATGTTATTTCTACTATTAACTCAAATGCTTTTGAAACATACTAGTGCAATCTACTTAATAATAATAATACTTTCTAAAGCTATGAAATATATAAAAACTGATTTATACAGAAAACTTACACAATTTCATGACATTAGCGATATATTGCCTTTAACATTGAAATTAATTTGAAGCATCTAACATTTTTTTTAAAAAATTATTCAAAAAATAATCTTACAATTTTATGATTTGTTAATACAAATGGAAGACTGAAAACAAGTACTTCAAATTATCAATGATGTCAAGATAAAATTACTGATATTCTTCAGGAACATACTGCAAGATCTTCTGCAGGTCAGCATGTTTAGATTTAGTGACTGACAGCCTGTTGTATGCCCTTGTTTACAATAAATACACATTTTGCTTCCAACTATGTTGCAGGATGAATGTATGTTCCACTATTGCGTTGATGAATAGTGATGCAACTACTGCCCCTGGACGGCAAGATAAATACTTGAAATGCCTTAATGTTTACGTCTGGAATGATGCACACTTGTCTCTTGAAAGATTTTCGTTTTCCAGAGAATTTACTATCTTCTTATATGGAGGAAGTCACCAATCCTTGAACTTAATTACATCTTCAATGCCTACCATAGTGACCATGAACATCCCAGAGAGTCTTGACTTTACTAATCTCACATGCTTCTTTTGGAAGATAAATTCATATCATTCTTTGACAAAAGCCTCTTCACAACGCCAGAATCACAGTCATTGGGGAGAAAAGAAAGCCCTCTCAGGGGAAAGAAGCACCGGATTTTATCAAAACACTCTGTTTCTAGAAGAGCAATTAAAAACCTTGCTTTGGTGCAATTTCTGCTTTGACCCCCACAGATGTCACTAAAGATGTGCAGGTCCTTCACATCCTTTGGTATGCAATTATCCATGTAATTTAGAAGAAAAGAAGATTCTTCATTTGGTCCTTTGTTACCCTGGGTTTCATCATACAAATAAAAATGACCTTGTCCTGATTTTACATTGTTGTTGTTGTTGTTGTGGTCTTCAGTCCTGAGACTGGTTTGATGCAGCTCTCCATGCTACTCTGTCCTGTGCAAGCTTCTTCATCTCCCAGTACTTACTGCAACCGACATCCTTCTGAATCTGCTTAGTGTATTCATCTCTTGGTCTCCCTCAACGATTTTTACCCTCCACACTGCCCTCCAATACTAAATTGGTGATACCTTGATGCCTCAGAACATGTCCTACCAACCGATCCCTTCTTCTGGTCAAGTTGTGCCACAAACTTCTCTTCTCCCCAATCCTATTCAATACTTCCTCATTAGTTATGTGATCTACCCATCTAACCTTCAGCATTCTTCTGTAGCACCACATTTGAAAAGCTTCTATTCTCTTCTTGTCTAAACTATTTATCGTCCATGTTTCACTTCCATACATGGCTACACTCCATACAAATACTTTCAGAAATGACTTCCTGACACTTAAATCTATACTCGATGTAAACAAATTTCTCTTCTTCAGAAATGCTTTCCTTGCCATTGCCAGTCTACATTTTACATCATCTCTACTTCGACCATCATCAGTTATTTTGCTCCCCAAATAGCAAAACTCCTTTACTACTTTAAGTGTATCATTTCCTAATCTAATTCCCTCAGCATCACCCGACTTAATTTGACTACATTCAATTATCCTCGTTTTGCTTTTGTTGATGTTCATCTTATATCCTCCTTTCAAGACACTGTCAATTCCATTCAACTGCTCTTCCAAGTCATTTGCTGTCTCTGACAGAATTACAATGTCATCGGCGAACCTCAAACTTTTTATTTCTTCTCCATGGATTTTAATACCTGATTTTACATTATGAATTTAAAAAACGTTGAGAGTTAATTGTCGAAGATGAAACAACTCCTGCACTGGAATATTAGGCAGTGAAATATTTTGCATGTAGTCAAATGTTATAACAGTCAGACCATTCCTTTCTTTGCACAGATTCGTTGAAACTTGAAAATTGTAAAAATTTTTAGCTTTTCTTTTGCAGATCATTAACTCTGCTTCAGCAACCTTCTTTGCCTTCTCATTATGGGGCAGGGACTTCAGTTTCTGTTCCAAAACTTTTGCATATACTGCTGGTATCTATTGAGACCACCCAAAACTGAGTTGAAAATGGTCTGTGAAGTATTTAGCGTAGTATTAATATGTAATGTCTATGTCATGGTGTTTTTCCTTAAACATCTGAAACTTGGTTTCACATTTAATTTTGAACCAAGATAATTTTTGACCTTGAAGGAGAAATGGGTATTTCTTCGGAAAAGACTCAATATGTTGATAAATGAGCATCTTAATGCTAATAGGCTTTGAATTTGTTGTGGCTTTTTTCTCTTAAATCAATTGCAGACTTACCAGCTGTCAACAATTCTCTTAGATGACGGAGTTTATTGTCACCCTTAAGACCATGGGAAGCTATAAATGCCTTCTGGCAGCCCATCTTCCTTTCATCATTGAGTATGATAAATATGTAAAGTACTTAAATCTGTGACTACGCTTAATAGAGAGCATAGTTTTAGACGGACAAGATGTTTGTACATTCTTACTGATGATGAGACCTTCTAAGTATATATCCTGTTTGTCTTTGCTTTTGAAATTGTTAAATCTATCTAACAAAGATGTCTGGTCAAATATATCAACATTAGCAAAACAAACTTCCTTAGAATTGCATTTCTCACCTGTTTTTTTTTTCAGAATTGTTTTTCCTGCATAGTTGATGTACTCACTTCTTTGAACACATGCTCTTTTAGTTACGTTTCTCTTGCATTCAGCTTCATTCCTCACATCCTCTTTTGTTTTATGTTTCCTATTATCACAGAACTTTAAAATAAACTTGTATCAACCTGCACTTGGTTATCATATAAGATAACCAAGACCAAGAATGTACCATCTAAAAGATAACCAACTCTTAAACAACGACAAATATTATTAGAGTAAACAGATCAAACAGTGCTGTCAATGGACTCAACAGTGCTGCCACATTAAGATTAGAATCACGAGAACTCCAGAAGTTATGTTGTTTCTAAAGCTATCACAAACTTAACCAGACACAAAAAATGTACAAAAGTTTCACTTCTCTGAGACTGCAGATTCTTCAGGAACATACTGCAAGATCTTCTTCAGGCCAGCATGTTTAGTTTCAGTGACTGACAGCTGTCTGTTGTACGCCCTTGTTTACAGTAAATACACATTTCGCTTCCAACTACTTTGCAGGATGAATGTATGTTCCACTATTGTGTTGATGAGTAGTGATGCAACTACTGCCCCTGGACAACAAGATAAATACTTGAAATGTCTTAATGTTTATGTCTGGAATGATTTGTGTGTGTGTGTGTGTGTGTGTGTGTGTGTGTGTGTGTGGCCGAAAGGTATAACTGTGTGGATCTTTTTGTTGTCCCCATCGCGACTCAGCATCTCCGCTGTATGGTGAGTAGCAGCTTTCCTTCTCTGGTATTGTTAGATAGAAATTATTTCATTTCTATAGGGAACACTGTGGCTACCCTGCCATGGACATAAATAATTCATTTTTCATAAAATGTGAAGTTCTATTTCTAAAATGACCTACTCAATTGTAGATAGATGCGACACAGAGCAAAAATATATCTTCATGTTTTATGATACTGAACATTCTACTTAATTTAGTCTGTTATACCTAAATATTCATAACCACCCTGTTATGATACACATTTGTGTCTCGGCTGAATGGTAAATCTATATCTTTGTAGATTTTATATCAGTTTATTGCTCTGTACACATCTGAAATTTAAACTGGTTTGGAATCACCAATCCTTAAAATTTCATATATCGTCTGTTAAAATAAAGTCAGTTTCACTTTTAGTTGCATTTTCTCCTTGTTGAGTCCATTTTCTGTTTGCATTGAAACGAAAAATATTGTGCTTCTGGGTAAATTCTTTACATGACTGCAGTATTTTTTTCTTCCATGGACGGAATTACCAACACGAAAATTATTTTTTTGTTTCATGCAGCTTTTCATTGAAATTCACCACAATAGTAATAATTTTAGTAGTATGTATTGTGATTTACAAGTTTTTGCAATGTCCCATAGAGGACTTTTACCTCCTCAACAGAATATAAAGTTGTTGATATACAGACTATGTTTTCTATAGATTATAATTAATTTGCTTTGAAAAAATCTTGCCATTATTATAGTTAATGAAATTTTACTATAATGATAATGGACGACATTTCATCACTAGAGATAAAGAAACAGTAAATTTCAAGAGCGTCTCATATGCATATATTATAAATCACTAATTTTGGCTCTTCATGATGATCTTCAAATCTACAAATGAAAAACAGATTAGGTAATTAGATGACATTTGCCTACAAAGTGTGTGTCAGTTTAATTATATCCCTTTCTTTGTAATAAATAAAATGTACTTTTAATGTGTCTTCTAATTTTGACAGATGTTAAATTCATTTTTATGAATGAACAACTAGTTGAAGTGTCTGTACTCTTAACATGATGTAAACTGTTTATTAAAAAATCAGAAAACAGTACAAATTTTAATAAGTTTAATAAATTCTTGAACACTGGATGCTACCTATCACATATCAATAGTACTTTAGTTACCTATCTTCATCACTTGGTCTGACAAGGATTTTATTATGCATGTGGTATACCATTTCAAGGCATAATTTTTATTATCACATGCTGCAACTAAATGCAAGATATTCTACATTAACTCCATTACAGTGTGGCAGCCATCAAGCATGACATCAGGTCATGGCTGTTAGTGACAGAGAACTCTGATCGAATGACAGTATGTCATGTACATCTTTCATCCTCATGTGTTACCTCTCCTATGGCAATATCTTTCAGCAGGACAATGGTCATCCACATATGGCACATACCTTTGGCCAGTGAGACCCCCAGACGTATGGGGTACCAACGCAGATATCAACTCTGTCTCAGTATCAGTAATCAGGATATCAAAGATCAGCAACAACAGTTGTAGACCAACTAGCCTCAGGGGAGAGACACTCTGTGTGTGTGTGTGTGTGTGTGTGTGTGTGTGTGTGTGTGTGTGTGTGTGTGTGTGGGTGCGCGTGCATTTGTTGAAGGTCATACCACATTCATGTTCATCTGTATTCAGTTCTGGCTGATTAAAGATTTAATAAGTAGAAAATACGAAGAGATTTTATATGTACTATTAAGTTACAGATGTTGAAAATGATTAAATACTTGAAAGATAATTAACATACAAAGCTTCTAGATAGGAATTTAAAGTTATGTATTTTAGGAAATTTCGATGGGTATATTCTTGTAAAAATAATGTCAGTTTTTCAGTAAAAAATTCTATAATTTCAGAAGGTCACTGAATCAAATTACAATTTTTTACATGAAAATATTTGCACTATTTATCACTTTTATCATACTCTTCATAAGTACAAAATATTTTCTATAACTTCCAGGCATAAATCTTAAAAATGCATAAAATACCACCAGACTGCAAAGTAAGAACATCAGTCAAGCAATAAAGAGTACCATTAAGTCATTATTTGCTGCACAAATTGTGACATGACAGAAAATTATTAGACAAAATATATGGAGGATATGGAGTAATGAAATTACATTATCTAGAAACTGATAATAAAAAAGTACATCACATGTATCATTGTAATTGCTAGGAAACAGACAAGTATGGTCTCTAACTGATGTAACTCATAATTTCAGTTTCCCAGTTTCTTTAATTTTATAAGTTTCATAGTACTGATTATAGTTTGCTGGCAATATTAAGTTCAGAATGAATTCCTCTATAGCTAGGATTATTATTAACATAGTTATGAGAGTTTGAAACTATTTTATTCATACTTTATCAATTTTTAGCAAAATAAAACAAAGTGACACCATACTGCATTATGAAATCCATAGTGTTTCCAAAGTAAGTTTGTGTAAATAATTAACAATATACCTTTCATAATAAAAATGAAACATAATGGTGTATTTAAAATATACTGAACTGTGTGGTTTGCTTCTTTTACAGTATGATTTATGCACAACCTGCTTTGGATTTGTAAATAAGTCCTGTGCACCTACTCTGCCTAACACAACTTAAAATCAGAAAATTAAACATACAAGTGCAAATCCCAATTTTCAGTTTTGATGACATTATTAGCTATTCTACAGAGAAATTGCAGTTTGAATAGTACAAGAAGACACTATGAAAAATATGTCAAATTCTGGTAAGATTTTGTAGTGATGATCAGTTTTTGCAAAGTGAATACTTTTCAAGTACATGACATATGATTTCTGACAGTTAATTATCAAGAGGCAATATTGTAGACAGGTTGGATACATGAATTACTATAAAAATTGTATAAAGTATAACATTTAAATTTTCTGTGATTCACCAAAGCAGAAAAACAACATGTATTCTTTGCAACTGCCCTTTGTCTCATTACTGTTACTGTTTCCTCTCATTTTTCAGAGAAACTATATTTTAAAATTAAAAATTCCCTACAGAGATGAGTTCTTGAATTTACAGTGAAAAATTACTGGCCATTGTGATATATATAAATTAAAATACTCTTTTGTGTCAGATATTGTACCATCACTTATATCAGATGCAAACAGCTCTGAATGTTATATAGGAAGAGTATTACATTGAGAGGCTAAAAATACAGAAAATAACTGACAACAACCTATAGCAATTGTAAGATATAGGGCTTTTCTACCTTAGCACAGAGAGTAATCCTTTTGAATTTCTTCTGTTTTTAATGCATTACTGAAATTTTGTGCTCTCCTTAAGATGAAAATTTAAATTATTCTATTTTGCTGTAACTCATCATATCTATATAACATGTACTCAAACAAGAAGAGTTGTTACTGACTATCTACTAGAAATAAATAAATGTGATATTTCATTTCTTTGACACGTAGAGGAAAATTGAAATGAAAGAACATTTTTCATATGCAAGTAGTTTTACAAGAGAGGAAAAAATTATATTAATAAATATTGGTGCTGTTTAAAAACCAGTCGAATTTTTTTAAGCATTACAATAACTTTTCCATTCCCAGGTGGTAATCACTTTCTCATCACACACTATCACTAGAGTCTGTTGTTTGGCAATTACACTCTTTATCAATCCAGAAAGTAAAACATGATAAACCAAAGGTATTGTTTCTCTATTTCGGCACTCCACTACCTAAAAATAGTTCAACAAAACGATTTTTGGTTATGTTACTTGCAGATGCACAATGAGCACATAGAAGTTGTGAGCAGTTTAAGTAAAAGATATCTCCATTTCTTTCTCTATCATGTTAGAAGCATAGGTTCTGAAATAGATGAGATTTTAAGAAATGGCTGCACATGTACTATCAAAAGTACAATTTTAATGAACAAATATGAAAGACAAGGTGACATGCAGATTATTTATTATTTAACATAAGTTTCCTGTTATTCTTCTTTGCCACAATTTATCAGAATATTGAACTATGTGCAGTACTCATATCGACAACAAGCTAGCAGTGTATTTAGAAAAAACTGAACTCCAGTGACATTTGCTATTAGTGAGTGTGTTAGTTTACATAATATACGCACATTTGTTTGAGAATTACAAGTAGCATGTGATGAGGACATACTGTTTGGATTATACATATGTTGTTAGCAGTGAGGCATAGCAGAACTTGTTATGGCAGGTTTACAAGAAGTCCATCCATAATCACAACATTTACAGCAACTGCTACAGCAAACATAATTAAATTAGCTCTATATATCCCACTAACTGCATACTTTTGAGGGAGAATGATCAGTAGGTTCTAGTTGTTTCATTTGATTTTAAGGATTCTGTTTCCAGATACCATGTAAATAAGAAATACAAAAATAGGATCTTCCTGAACTAAAACCCATTACATTTTATAGCCCTCAAAATTATACCACACAAGGAAAACTCTTGAAATTTAATACAGATGAAACTACATAATGTTACAACAATTTCACTGGTAGCCAAAACTAGGAATGAATGTAGATACTGTAAAATATTGCAACCATCAAGTAATGTATTCTTATAATTGCAGAAAACAATTTTTAATTTAGTTTTTCATCACCAGCTTTATTTGCAATATTGGAACAAACTGCTAGTGTTCTCTAAGTTTAACTTAGTTGCTGATGCTATTGTTTCTGTCCCTGAAATTTCTGTTATCACTGACTTAAAAAATTATGAAAACATCAATGCCCTGATTTGGCCAAATCTGTGCAAAGTGAGTTTGCTAATGAATATTGTAATTACTGTTGCATAGTTATTAGTGATCTGGAGATAAATCAATATTGTAGCATTTATATAAATAATGTTTAGATTTTTAACAAATTTTAAATTATATCTAAAATTATGAATGACATCATCTATTCACCTTCTTAATGGGTGACATTTCTAGATGTCTGCTAATGGCCATTAAATTTTACATGGAACTCCTGTATAATGTAATGCCACTTTAACTGCAACCGAGTATAAGTGATTCAATTCATTCTAATGAAAACTACACTTTTCTAGTTTCTTCTAGTGATTATTAAACTAATTACTTATTGCTATTTAAGTATCTTCCAGTGAGAAACTGCTTTTGTTTCACTTATAACAGAAAATTAGAAACCAACAGAGTAACATAATGAAGCTGACACACAACATAATGAGACAAACGAAGAGAAAAGATGCAAGGAGATGAAGAAATTAAACATATCAAAAACATATGATTGTGCATTATCATATAGTTCACATTTTTGTGTACTTTATCAGACAGTGATATGTCTCTAATTACAAATTCATATTTGGACATTGAAACAGTGAAAGATACTGTAGATGACGAGGAAAATTCGCCAGATTTGATTCTAGTGCTGAGTCATGTTGTTAGGAACTTAATATTGAACATAGGGCGTTATGAAAATGATTGCCATTTCTATTTTCTTACAAAGTACTGCATGGGTTAGGAATTTTTTACGTAGCCTATGATAATAAATAAATTTATCACAATTCCTATATTTATCTAGTCAGTATGAGGCAGTGTTTAGCTGATCACTTTCATTTTGACTCTATTATTGGTGCAATGTATTGTTTTAGCTTGATGCTTTCATACTTAAAGTGTGTTTGCTTGAAATGTGCTTCGTTTACAGGTTTCACTATTAGCTGAGTTCAGAAAGTTTCACGAAGTTTAGTGACTACCAAAGCTGTGGTTCAAAACATTTCTGTATTTCCAGAAGCTGTGTGAAAACTAAGCCTTGAACATTCCACTAAAAGATATTTCAGTGTGAAACTGTATTCATATCATTTACACTACAGAACTGTCATGCTCATCATTCTGAAACAATACACTTCGGAGAACTAAAATTAAGAAAAAACATATTTAAGCAACAGTAAGAAATTTATGACAAAGTTACAATAAAATGGAGATGTTCAGTTATTAGTTGCAATTTTTTTTACTAAATGTTCTCATTTAACTGTATGAAGGAGTAAAAATTTATTATATATACAGTCTTAATTAACTATTAAGTTAAAGGTATCATTATATTTATCACAGTTACATTGCTGTGACACACTTCATTTCATTCACACATAACGAAAAATAGGACGTGGAAAACACGTTTATTGCACTTTAACCCTTGAGTGAAAAGATGTAACCTAGTAAGAGAAGTAATACGGTCACAATACCGAAGACGACGTTGCCATAATGGGTGGCGGCAGTGGAATATTTAAAATGGAGTTTTTTGTATAACTTTGGACACTGCGTAGGCTATCTCCATTGCAGAGTTCTTTCGTTGTCATTGGCACATTTTCACTCAGAGAATCAGGTACATTCATGCTAGGAAATGTGGGTTCCGCCAGAGGGCAAGAGGGAGTGTTTACAGTCATTCGCTCCTTTCCACCTTGACATCCACTTTCTGGTCCAGACTGCTGTGAAACGTCCTCCACCGGTTTCCCTTCCGATCCGTCTCCGCGACTGGTGCTGCTTACTGCGGCGTGTTCCCTGCTGGAATGTATGATCACTTGGTAGCGGTGGCGGAAGGTTTCACTACAGTGCTCGCATTCAAACTTGCGAATGCTATGGCGCCACGTATTGTGCAGCGCCAGTGTGGCCGGCGTGTGGTAGGGGAACAGTGGCGCCTGTTGCGGACACCAGCTGCACCTTATCCTCTTGCGGGAGAGGAGTCCGCTCATATACTTCTCTCGGAGTTGACACAAGGTGCGACTGGCGCCGAGACTTCTCCACTTGGCAGACCGCGGCTTCGGAGACGCCGAGTGTTTCAGGACGCGAATTTCCGACGCGTCTTCTCCTCTCGCTACAACTCGTCTGGGCTGCCTCTGCTTCCGAGAACGTTTCGTGCCAGCTGTAGCTTGGTCAGTTTTTGGAAACGAACAGTCGAGGGAAGTTCCAGTTTTCAGGTCTACACAGCCAGATCCACAGCAGGCAGTGGCAGAGAGTGGTGGGCAGTGGCGAAACTTTTGGCAAACACTGTCACAGAGATCGCAGAGGGTTTCAGGTAAGTGGTGAAGCGGCCTGTGCCGCTGTAGGGATTCGACAGAGTCCAGAGGATGTTGGCAGTGGGGGCAGCAAAGGGGAGTATTGCCGACAGAAGGGGAGTGCATTTTGGAGTGGTCCCTGAGTGCTGACTCCCCGAGCGGAGTGACGAAGGCACAGCCGCGCTCCTTGCAGGCGAGCAGGCGTCCGTTGTGTATCCGCATGTGCTCCAGCATCAGTGCCTGTGACGCGAGGCTGCACTCGCAGACGCTACAGCGGTAGGGCAGCGGTTTGGTGCACGGCTTCTTCGCGGTGGCAGTGGCAGTGGCAGCCTCGGGCGCGCCGCTCTTGGCCGTGTGGTGGACGAGCTGGTGCGTCTGCAGAGAGTTGACGTCGGCGAACTCGCAGCCGCACTGCCGGCAGCCGACGGGCGGCGGAGGCCGCTGGGCAGAGCAGCTTACCGGCTCCTCCTCCTCGTCCTGGTCGGAGGTGTCGGACGCTTCCATGTAGTGGAAAAGGCGCGCCGCACCGAAGTGCTGCTGTTTGGGTGCGGACCGCGGCGCGCTGAAGGCGTGGAGCGGCAGACCCAGCTCATACTGCTGCTCGCGCTTTAGCAGGCCAAAGTGGTTGCTCGGGGCAGCGCCCTGGTGCCTGCAACACGCAGGGGGTCTCCGTCAGCCAATAGATGAAACGCCCTCCTCAGTGCACTCCCTCTTCTTCACTCTAGCAACCACACAGTTCCTCTACTAACATCCTTTCTTATAAACACTACTGATCATTTCTTTTCCTGAGATATCAAACATTTTGAGCATTCACCATCAGACTTTTCGTTTCTCAGCCTTTTTAGTTCTCTTTTTTTATACAAGTCCACAATTAATATTGGTCTCAAAGCTACTTGACACTATAGCAAAAGAGCAAGAAATATAACGAGACTTATAAGTGTAAAGTTCCTTAGTGAAGAGGTGTAATGTGTGAATCCTCACAAGTCAGTCTTTTCAGAATAGCAGCACAAAAAATCGTTACAGCAAAGTGGATATTCAATGTTCATTTTTTTTGTTTTCCTTACCCGGAAGCACTCGCTATCGAATGTGGATGGCTTGGGGATAAGGTGTCGGAAGTAAAACCGTTCCCATGTTCCCACGGACTGCAAAAATACCGAGAAAGGAGGGAGAGTTAGGGCGGCAGCGATAACTGAAAGGAGCGAGAGAGAATTTGAAGCGGCAGAGAAGAGAGAGAGAGACAGAGAGTGAGAGGTAAGCAGGTAGAGGCGGCCTCGGAGCGAGGCCCGGGCCGTACTTACTGGTGGTGCTCCTGTCTGTGGATGGCCAGCTGCGCCTGGTCGTCGGCGAGGAAGGAGCACTTGCCGCAGGCGCGCTTGTTGTGCACCTTGAGCACGTGCGTCGCCAGCCGCTCGGCGCGCGCCGCCTTGTAGTCGCACAGCGCGCACACGAACGGCTTCAGGTGCGTGTTGAGGTGTCGCTTCAGGCACCAGTTGTCGACGCCGGACCACGAGCAGTAGCAGCACGAATAGCGCTTGTCGGCCTTTTTCTTGTTCTTGCTAGCGTGCGACTTGGCGGCGCAGCCCGCGCGCTTGCCGCCGCAGTCGGGTGGAGGCGGGGGATACGTCGGCGGCCGCAGCACCGGCGGGGGGAAGCCGGCGGGCACGTCGAGCGCGTGCAGCGGCGGGTGGGCGGCGGTGGGCGGCGGCGGCGGAGGCGGCACCGACAGCGGCCGCGCGCCCGGCCGGTCGGCGGCGAAGTAGTGGTGCGGCAGGCCCGGCGTCGCCCCCGGCGTGGGCACGGCCGGCGCGGCGGCGCCCGGCGACGGCGCCGGCGGGCTCTTGTCCGGCTGGCGGCGCACGCGGTTCAGGTCGTACGGGTAGTCGCGGTGCATGCGCAGAAAGTGCTTCTTCACGTGGTCCGCGCGGTTGAACTGCTTCTGGCACACGTAGCACTGAAACGGCTTCTCCTCGCGGTGGATGTTCTCGTGGCGCGTGAAAAGGTCGCGCCGGTCCGTCGAATACGGGCAGTAGCCGCAGCAGTACCGCTTGACGCCGCCCGAGTCCTGTTGCTGTTGCTGATGGGATGCCGACGGCGGAGGCGGTGGCGGCGGTGGTGGTGGCAGTGACGGTGCGGGAGGGTGGTGCGACGGAGGCGGCGGGGGTGGAGGGTGTCCGCTTGGCGGCGGCGGAGGACACGCCTGCGGCACCAGCAGCGGGGGCGGCGGCGGCGGCCGTACCAGCCCCGCGACGGCCGCAGCGGCGGCCGCCTCGGCGCGCGCCTTGAGCCGGTGCAGGAACTTGGACACCTCCTCGAGCACCGGGTTGTTGGCGAAGAGTGCGGCGTCGGCGTCGGCGGGCGCCACGGCGTGCTGGCGCGTCAGGTGCGTGCGCACGCAGCGTGCCCAGGCGCTCGAGTACGGACACTGCGGGCAGTGGAAGACGCGCAGGTTGGCGTGCGAGCCGAGCCAGTGCTCGGCGACGCGCGCCAGGAAGCCGACGCAGCCGCAGTCGGCGCAGCGGAACAGCTTCTGCGCCGGGTTGTAGGTGGCGACGCGCGAGCCGCCCGCCCACGCCGGCGGCGGCTCGTCGCTGGGCAGCCAGCGGTCGGCCGGCCCCTGCAGCGCCTGGTGCTGCTGGTGGTGGTGGCTGTGATGCTGCTGCTGGTGCTGCTGGTGCATCAGCGCGGCGAGCCCGAAGGCGGCGAGGGCGCTGCCGTGGCCGTGGTGCGCCTCCTGCTCCTCGTAGTCGGCGACGATGCTGCGCAGCACGGCGCCCACGCCCACGCTCTCGCCCCCTCCAGAGCCGACCCCGCCGCTGCCGCCCCCGCCCCCGCCTCCGCCTCCGCCGCTCCCGTTGCCGCCCGTCTCCACGTCCGCCTCCTCGCCGTACAGCTTGCGGGTTATCTCCTGCACAAACACACAGCAGTGCTCAGTCTCTACCGGCGCGCTCCGTAGCCACACGGACAAGTTTGCCTCGCACGGCACCGTAAGGAGGGAAGCGAAGGCAGGGTAGTCGAAGTTCAGCGTACTGCGACATCGCTCCTACTACAGGACAAACGGATGAGTGATCGATCGACTAGACCGCGGCTGCGAACTGTACCTGTCAGGGTAGCCAGTAGCCACACAGGCTCTTTCAGCAGTTCGAATATTTGGTGATTATTTACGTGACAGGCATAGTATCAACCTCCCCCCTAGTCAACCACAATCTTTGGTTCATTTCCCGTCTAGTGTAGGCTAAGACAAGGAGTGTTGTGTCAGCTGGGGAATAATGTGTAACGCAAGCAGCCACGGGTACTTTAACAGACAAAGGAAACGTATACAAATTTATTATTATTATTATTTCTTTCTTTCTTTATTCGAGTAACCCTTTTGGGGGCTACGATAAATCAACTTTTATTCTGCTTCTTTGTCTTTAATTTTCGTTGGTCCCCGACTTCCTTCGTCCTTCGAGAGTGTCGTTCTTTTTCTTCTTGGGTCTACTTTCTTTCTTCTGCAGGTCGCTTCCTTTCGCGAAATGTTGCCTTTTGTGTTACTTCCATAAAAAGTATTTTGTTATCTATTAGGTCCATTCAAATTCCCGTGTTTTTCACATCTTTGTCAATGTCGGTGAACCATGTGGGTTTGGATTTGTAGCTGTTTAGTAAGCTTAAGATCTGCTTGCTTAGTCTTCTTACCCATTCAGTATGTCTGGCCATAAATGTAGTCTTCTTTTTCTAATTACATCAGTTAGGTTTTCCACTTTCAACTGGAGCTCTCTGTTTGATTTTAACTTGCATTCAGTTACTATTAGTTCTAGGTCCCAGTATCTTCCTTAGAATTCCTCTTTCAACTCTTTCCAGTTTGTCAAGATCCCTAAATCTCGTTAACTATTATTATTATTATTATTCGACTTGTGGGTTATTTGGTGGTCTATGAAAGAATGGTCTAATGTCTGTATTTGTGTCTTTGTATTCTATATGTGTCAGCTGAAATTTTTCTTCCATATCTAACATGTGTCACTCCCTGTTCTATTTGTGCTTGTTCTGGTGGCTGTCTTAAGATTTCGTTTTCCTCTGATTGTTTAATTGATTCGTGTTGTTCTTTGTTTGTTTGCTCTGGGATGTTTGAGTCCATTACTGTATTTTCTTCTTCTGATTGCACATTATTTTGTTCCCGTGTTTGTTGTACTTCTTGTTTGATGTTTTCTATTTCTGACTGGGACATCCTGTTATTTTTGATTATTACACAGATCTGATCAGCTAGTCTTTGTTCTGTTAAAAATTTTAATTCTGGATATCTGGTAATAAATGTTGTGTATACTTGTGATCTGTATTCAGTTGTGTTGGTTCCTAAGTTTGTTGCTTGATAATAACAGAACATGAGGTGTCGGTTAACTTCATCTGACCATCTCATCCTCTGTCTTTGTTTTCCTTCTAGAGTTGTTGCAGGAACCATATTCTGCAAAACACCTCTATTTGGATTTAAATCATTTTCCGTGTGGCTAGCAGTGTCGTTACGATTGTGGACGGGCATAGGGATCAAGCGTCGTCCCCGACCATGACAGCGCTTGTCTGAGGCTTCATTAGTTCTGTCCTGAACCAACTAAACGCACTAAAAGGGGGGTTAGCCCTATTAGTGGTTTGTGCTTTCTCGTCGCCTTTTACGACCGGCAGTACATACCGGAGGCCTATTCTTTTCCCGGGCCTCCACGGGGATTATTATTTCTTTCTTGTCTCAGACGTTATGTCTGGTTAAAAATGGAAGGTGACGCGGACCTTGATCAAGCGTGAATTCCTTTTAACTGCACGGCATATGTTACATCGCATTTAGGAACTTTCGGGTAATTGAACAAGTGTCAATAATTATAGATTTCTGTAGTTGTATATATAAGTTCGGATGTAGCTGTATTGCATTATTATTATTATTATTATTATTATTATTATTATTATTGTAGGATTAATTAATGCGAAGATCAGTCAATAACTTTTTGCTGTATTTTCGTTACCTTCTGCCAAGCCTGTATTCAGACCATATTCTCCTCACAAACTCCACGATGCTCCCACATTTCGGTACTATGGCCTTTCATAGATTGCCGTGATCTGTCGCTTTTGTGTCTTCCAGGTGGTTTCCATTAAAAAATTCTGTTTGACTACCGATTATCTCGCATTCTCAACGAATGCGCACAACACTTCAATGATTTTATTTCAATCTCATCACTGTTTCACTTGCCCTTATTCCAGCTCTAAGGTCATCATTAGCTTTTTTCTCGGTTCTTGATATTCTGGCAGTCCTTCGTAAATTATCCATTTCAACAGCTTACTGCCTTCTTTCGAGGTCACCTTTTAAAATACATAGTTCTGATCCAAAGCGCACGACCGATTCAAACATTAGCGCACCTACTCTTTTCTTATTGTTGCTAGAAATATTCTTGTCCTACCATAAAGAATTCACATACCACATTACTTTCAACTTTGTTGTAGTCTCTATTAATCAATTCACTTTCGTCAGTATATGCCCATAGATATTGAAATTTTTCTACAGAAAACTGAGGCGGGAAAATGGCAGAAAAATGGAAAAATAATTAGGCTAATCAGCAGATCACGCACCACAGAAGTCACGACAACGTCGGACTGTGAACAGATCCAATGTGCACGAAATTCATCACATCGCTTCAGTAACATAGAAAATTTAGAACAATACACAAGCAGTTCGGTTCCGGTAAAAATCTTGCGTAATCCAATATTTTAGTTGGAAAGGGGTTCATGGCCGTGATAAATAGTGTAAGTTTAATGCGCTGGTTGTTGTTTGTAGAATTAAACCATAGTTATATTTTATATTGTTCACTACTAATAAGAGAAACACCCCAACGCACCCCTCTCCCCCCTCCCCCCCCCCCCCCCCTCTGCCCGCCCTCAGATTTAGTGGTAAGATGATCCAGTCGATAGCCCATCAAAAACAGAACACAGATCAAGCATGAAAAAAGGAGAAAGATGTACTAAACCGTGAAAAAACGCAAAATAGAAACAATGAACGGTCCAACAGCGAGAAGTGCAATAACGAGCAACCAGAAACAGCAGTAGCGTCCAAGGGGCACGGTGTTGGACTACCAAGTGGGCGAGCTGTGTTCAAATCTCCCTTGCGCCGTTTTTTGTTTTCCACAACATTATGAGCAGTCCGTCCGGTCATTGAAATGTTTGATCTCTTTCTGTAGTCTTGGCAGTTATCATACTATACGCTGGTTAAAGATGTCCGTCACGTGGTAAGAATACGTTGCCCTCACAACTGAATGTGATGAATAATGAGAGCAGGCGAGATACCACACAGACGCTTCACAGAAATGAAAACAACAAATAAGCGGGTGGGAAATATGTTACAACAAAAGGAATTCAAGAGCTAAGACTTCCAAAACGGCAAGCAACTTCAAAAACGTTACAGACATATGTTTTGACAGAGCACAGATAAACCGTGAGATTGTGAAACTGTTGCGCTAATTTGTTGCAACTTTTGTTACAAACTGTTATGTTTTCATCGTTTCCTTGGGAGTTATCACATTCATATGAACACCTAAATCGGGCAAGGAGGCATATCTCTCTCACTCACTCACCAGGCGTACAAATTAGGTACGTCGATAAGGGATGCCCATCACACGACACATGTGCTGTCACTAATGCCGTGTATGACACACCAGACGCGTTTTCAGGTGTTGGATTCGGTTGAATTGTCGCCTTGTCATCAAACGTTCGCGGTTCCCATTAGAAAGGCACTTCCTTTCAGCTGCTAATAGAGGCAGCTGGTCCCGGCGGAGGTTCGAGTCCTCCCTCGGGCATGTGTGTGTGTGTGTGTGTGTGTGTGTGTGTGTGTGTGTGTGTGTGTGTGTGTGTGTGTGTGTGTGTTTGTCCTTAGGATAATTTAGATTAAATAGTGTGTAAGCTTAGGGACTGAAGACCTTAGCAGTTAAGTCCCATAAGATTTCACACACATTTGAACAATATATTTGTGCAGAATCAACTGTCATTATACCTTACACCTTGCTGTTGCAAACTGACGTTACGCCACGATACATACACAAATTTGAATAAAGCGAACAGCACAAAAAAAAAAAAAATATATATATTGGCGCGAGGGTGGTCCAACACCGTGACCACCTAATCACGACGTCATTTCTCTCCTCGGCTGATCTGTACTGCATTTCTATTTTGCTTTTCTTTTCACAATCCAGTACACCTTCTTCCTGTTTTCATGCTTGATCTGTGTTCAGTTTCTGACGGGCTGTCCTCTGTGCTCTCCTAGCACTAAATCTGAAGGGGTTGCGATGGGGAGGTTCCCTTGTAACTAGGTTCGGCTGCCGGTGTCTGAAACATATCTATGCTAAGATAAATGTACTTAGGATCTCCAAATGAACCCGCCACAAGGGGGAGTAGATTACAATAGCACACACACGCAAGCGTTGGCCTAGAATGAGACAGGAAATAGGTTACCGCCATTATTATTATTATTATTATTATTATTATTATTCTTTCTTTCTTTCTTTCTTTCTTCCTTTTCTCAGACGTTATGTCTGGTCAGAAATGGAAAGTGACGCGGACCTTGATGAATCGTGACTTCCTTTTAACTGTACGGTATATGTTATATTGCATTTAGGAACTTTCGGGTGATTGAACATGTATCAATAATTACGGATTTCTGTAGTTGTATATATAAGTTTGGATGTAGCTGTGTTGCATTGATGTACTGGTGGATATTGTGTGGTATGACTCCTGTAGTTGATAGTATAATTGGTATAATGTCAACTTTGTCCTGATGCCACATATCCTTAACTTCCTCAGCCAGTTGGATGTATTTTTCAATTTTTTCTCCTGTTTTCTTTTGTATATTTGTTGTATTGGGTATGGATATTTCGATTAGATGTGTTAATTTCTTCTTTTTATTGGTGAGTATGATGTCAGGTTTGTTATGTGGTGTTGTTTTATCTGTTATAATGGTTCTGTTCCAGTATACTTTGTATTCATCATTCTCCAGTACATTTTGTGGTGCATACTTGTATGTGGGAACGTGTTGTTTTATAAGTTTGTATTGTATGGCAAGCTGTTGATGTATTATTTTCGCTACATTGTCATGTCTTCTGGGGTATTCTGTATTTGCTAGTATTGTACACCCGCTTGTGATGTGATCTACTGTTTCTATTTGTTGTTTGCAAAGTCTGCATTTATCTGTTGTGGTATTGGGATCTTTAATAATATGCTTGCTGTAATATCTGGTGTTTATTGTTTGATCCTGTATTGCAATCATGGATCCTTCCGTCTCAATGTATATATTGCCTTTTCTTAGCCATGTGTCGGGTGCGTCTTGATCGATGTGTGGCTGTGTTAGATGATACAGGTGCTTGCCAGGTAGTGTTTTCATTTTCCAATTTACTTTCTTCGTATCTGTTGATGTTATGTGATCTAAAGGGTTGTAGAAGTGGTTATGAAATTGCAGTGGTGTAGCCGATGTATTTATATGAGTGATTGCTTTGTGTAATTTGCTAGTGTGTGCTCGTTCTAGACAGAATTTTCTTAAATTGTCTACCTGTCCATAATGTAGGGTTTTTATGTCGATAAATCCCCTTCCTCCTTCCTTTCTGCTTAATGTGAATCCTTCTGTTGCTGAATGTATGTGATGTATTCTATATTTGTGGCATTGTGATCATGTGAATGTATTGAGTGCTTCTAGATCTGTGTTACTCCATTTCACTGCTCCAAATGAGTAGGTCAATATTGGTATAGCATAAGTATTTATAGCTTTTGTCTTGTTTCTTGCTGTCAATTCTGTTTTCAGTATTTTTGTTAGTCTTTGTCTATATTTTTCTTTTAGTTCTTCTTTAATATTTGTATCATCTATTCATATTTTTTGTCTGTATCCTAGATATTTATAGGCATCTGTTTTTTCCATCGCTCCTATGCAGTCGCTGTGGTTATCCAATATGTAATCTTCTTGTTTAGTGTGTTTTTCCTTAACTATGCTGTTTTTCTTACATTTGTCTGTTCCAAAAGCAATATTTATATCATTGCTGAATACTTATTATATTATTTCTTTACTTTCTCAGACGTTAAGTCTGGTTAAAAATGGAAAGTGACGCAGACCTTGATCAAGAGTCACTTCCTTTTAACTGTACGGTATATGTTATAATGCATTTAGGAACTTTCGGGTAATTGAACATGTATCAATAATTACAGATTTCTGTGGTTGTATATATAAGTTTGGATGTAGCTGTGTTGCATTGATGTACTGGAGGATATTGTGTGGTATGACTCCTGTAGTTGATAGTATAATTGGTATAATGTCAACTTTATCCTGATGCCACATGTCCTTGACTTCCTCAGCCAGTTTGATGTATTTTTCAATTTTTTCTCCTGTTTTCTTTTGTATATTTGTTGTATTGGGTATGGATATTTCGATTAGTTGTGTTAATTTCTTCTTTTTATTGGTGAGTATGATGTCAGGTTTGTTATGTGGTGTTGTTTTATCTGTTATAATGGTTCTGTTCCAGTATACTTTGTATTCATCATTCTCCAGTACATTTTCTGGTGCATACTTGTATGTGGGAACGTGTTGTTTTATAAGTTTATGTTGTAAGGCAAGCTGTTGATGTATTATTTTTGCTACATTGTCATGTCTTCTGGGGTATTCTGTATTTGCTAGTATTGTACACCCGCTTGTGATGTGATCTACTGTTTCTATTTGTTGTTTGCAAAGTCTGCATTTATCTGTTGTGGTATTAGGATCTTTAATAATATGCTTGCTGTAATATCTGGTGTTTATTGTTTGATCCTGTATTGCAATTATGAATCCTTCCGTCTCACTGTATACATTGCCTTTTCTTAGCCATGTGTTGGATGCGTCTTGATCGATGTGTGGCTGTGTTAGATGATACGGGTGCTTGCCATGTAGTGCCTTTCCCTTCCAATTTATTTTCTTCGTATCTGTTGATGTTATGTGATCTAAAGGGTTGTAGAAGTGGTTATGAAATTGCAGTGGTGTAGCCGATGTATTTATATGAGTGATTGCTTTGTGTAATTTGCTAGTGTGTGCTCGTTCTAGACAGAATTTTCTTAAATTGTCTACCTGTCCATAATGTAGGTTTTTTATGTCGATGAATCCCCTTCCTCCTTCCTTTCTGCTTAATGTGAATCTTTCTGTTGCCTAATGTATGTGATGTATTCTGTATTTGTGGCATTGTGAACGAGTAAGTGTATTTAGTGCTTCTAGGTCTGTGTTATTCCATTTCACTACTCCAAATGAGTAGGTCAATATTGGTATAGCATAAGTATTTATAGCTTTTGTCTTGTTTCTTGCTGTCAATTCTGTTTTCAGTATTTTTGTTAGTCTTTGTCTATATTTTTCTTTTAGTTCTTCTTTAATATTTATATGATCTATTCCTATTTTTTGTCTGTATCCTAGGTATTTATAGGCATCTGTTTTTTCCATCGCTTCTATGGAGTCACTGTGGTTATTCAATATGTAATCTTCTTGTTTAGTGTGTTTTCCCTTGACTATGCTATTTTTCTTACATTTGTCGGTTCCAAAAGCCATATTTATATCATTTCTGAATACTTCTGTTATCTTTAGTAATTGGTTGAGTTGTTGATTGGTTGCTGCCAGTAGTTTTAGATCATCCATGTATAGCAAATGTGTGATTTTGTGTGGGTATGTTCCAGTAATATTATATCCATAATTTGCATTATTTAGCACAGGGCTTAACATCTGGCCGGTTTTAAGCGCGAGTACTCGCGTCTGCTCAGGCACGTGCTCGCGATCAGGTGCAAGGTCGCGGAGTGGGGAGGGAGGGGAAATGCGCGCGCACGTTTGGATAGGGCCGCAGCGTGCCTATTGAATTCGCGCCGACTGTGTAACGTTTAAAGTACTACGATCAGCTCTAACAGTCACTTCGCTGGTTAAGAATCATGTCAAGTCGCCGTTGTGTAACCCCAACCATGCTTTCGCAGTTCAACCCCCATTGGGAGGAATTGCATCTGTTTACAGAAAAAGATGGTGTTGCAAAATGTTTAGTACGTCACAAAACGCTGAATTCTTTTAGGAAATTTAATTTGCAGCGACATTATATGTCGTACCACGCGAAAGACTACGGAAGTGGAAAATGTAATGGACCAGATCGTGCACAGGAAGTTATTAAACTTAAAAGGAAGCTATCCGAAGAAGATCTGGACGACGAAGAAAAATCAACTGAGGCAGCTCTCAGAGTGAGTTACAAAATTGCTTTGCTTTTAGCAAAATCCCTGCTCCCCATCACTGATGGCGATTTAATAAAAGAATATTTGGTAGTTGCCGCGGAACATTTGTGTCCATCTCAAGTTGAACAGTTTAGGATTGTGCCATTATCTAACATGACCATTATGCGTCGCATACAGGACATGGCAGACGACGTCCCGAGCCAGCTTGCAAATATCCTTAAAGATTTTATGGCGTATCCTCTATCTCTGGACGAAAGTGTTGATATCATAGGAACAGCGCAGCTTACCATATTTATCAGAGGTGTTAATAGAGATCTTCAGGTGAGGGAGGAGCTCCTCGATGTAGTAGCCATGAAGAACACTACAACCAGAGGTGATATTTTAAGTAGTGTTGAAGAAAGTATTGAAAATATAGGATTGTCGTGGAATTCTTTAGTTTCAGTGTCTACAGACGGTGCACCAGCGATGACAGGGAAAAAAAAATCAGGTATCGTCGCGCTGTTGAAGGAGAAAATGCAAAAACTGATCGTGCCGAATGAAACAAGGGACGTTCACTGGCTGATCCACCAGGAAAACTTATGTGCAAAGAGTATCACTCTAAAAAATGTGATGAGTGTTGTTTTTCGTACAACCAATTATATAAGGAAGCATGGGCTACAACACAGGCAATTTAAAAGCTTTCTTGAGTATGTAGAAAGCCAGTATGGTAGCCTGCCTTATTACAGCGAGGTCCGCTGGCTTAGTCGTGGCGAATTATTAAATCGATTTTTTTGCCTATTAGATGAGATAAATATGTTCATGGAAATAAATAATATGCGTGTTCCTGAATTGAAAGAGCCTTCATGGAAATGTGATCTCGCGTTCTTAGCAAATTTAATTAGCCATCTGAATGCTTTGAACGTTTCACTACAAGGTAAAGATCTGCTAATTACTCATTTCATAGATCGATACGAGCTTTTAAAATGAAATTGACACTTTGGCTGGGTCAGCTGGAAACAGGAAATCTAGCTCATTTTTCTACATTATCATCCATGCAAGATGTTCACAAAGACTGTGAACGTTATTCACATGCCCTTAAGGAAGAATTTGATCAACACTTTCAAGATCTGATAGCATTAGACAGTGATTTTGATGTGTTCTCCTCTCCATATTCAGCGAATATTGAAGAGATTCGTCCTGAGCTGCAACTAGAAATTATTGACCTGCAGTGTGACAGAGAATACAGAGACAAATTTCAGAACAAGAAAAACATTTTGCAATTCTACAGAGGCTTCCCTCAGGATAGATTTCCTCGTTTGCACAAACTGGCGGCTACAATAATATCAATGATCGGTTCCACGTATGTTTGTGAAACCTGCAATGAAATGTAACAAGACGCGCCTGAGAAACGCATTGTCTGATCGAAATTTAAACGGCACGCTGCGCCTACAATGCACAAGAACAATTGCTCCGAACACAGACGCAATTGTAAAGGACAAGAAGTACAAGATAACCGAGAACCCCACAATTCAGTGACACCTTTTATTGTGCAACAGTTCACAAATTAATACGAATGTAGAGGCATACACTAAGCTAATAAAATTATGTGGCGTGTGTACATTCTCCTTTATTTGTTTCATTTGTCGCAGTAATAATTCGTGAGTGATATCCCTGCAGGTGGCCGCGGATTTACATTGACTGGCGGCAGCTGATGTGTGCCCCACGTGACTCTCCCCACTCTCCGCTCTGGTCCGGTAGTGGGGATAGCGTGCTCGCGCTGCTCCGTGCTCGCGCCTTGCTGCTCACAGCTTGCTCCGCGAGCACGTATGTTGTGAAGCCCTGATTTAGCATGTTGGATAGTGGGTTATTATTATTATTATTATTATTATTAATATTATTATTATTTTAAGGAACCATCCAGATATTTGGCTGAATAGATTTAGAACACACTCACTGCAACGTTCCGACTGGTGCGGAGATACAATACTCCTGGCAAAAAAGGATGGGGGTTTCGGATTTACTAACCCATGCAAGGCGAGGTCATTAGACACAGAGCACAAACTCAGTGTGGGGAAGAAAGAGGTCCGCGCTCTTTCAAAGAAACCATTCCGGCAGTTGTCTTAAACCATTTATGGAAAATATGCCGAACATAAGTTTGGTTTTCTGAATGAATTTTCACTCTGCAGCGGAATGTGCGCTGATACGAAAATTCCTATCAGCTTAAAACTATGTTCCGAACCGGGACTCGAGTGCCCTATCTTCAAGGAGTGCTAGACCCGAAAGGTTCGCGGGAGAGCTTCTGTGGAGTTTGGAAAGTACGAAAACAGGCACTATCTGAAATGAACCTGTGAGGGGGGGTTGTGTGTGGTGCCTGGATAGCTCAGTCGGAGGAGCACTTGCCCGCGAAAGGTTTCAGTCCCGTTCCGACACACGGTTCTAATCTGCCAGCAAGTTTCAAATCTGGTATACCAGGCGGTGATTCCGAGTACTCAACAGGTAGTGCCAAACCGTGCAAGCAGGGTTGTGCACACCCTGTCCAAGGGGTGGAGCAGTTAGTGGACTTACAGCCAACTAGTAGGCAGAACTGGGGCAATATCTTTAAAGCGATCGCAGGGGCGAACATACTTGCTACAGGGAGATCTGCCAATATACAAACGAATTGTAGTCCTAATAGGCTCCTTCGGTTTCCGCAAAGAAAAAAGGTAGCTCCGAAATAGCGCATGATGATTAAGTGGTGAAAATTTCACCGAAAAACTAAACAGAGTTCTTGCGCAGATAAACTTTGCAGTTTAAGTGAACTTGTCATCCAATTCTGTTACATTGTCTTTGTGAAAGAAACTAATCATATGAATTAAGATCAGACAAAATAAATTTTCTCACGTGCTTCAAAGTATTAAGTTGGGAACTGAAGCGTTTCTTTCTCTGGTATCCTGCACCAACATCGTAAACCATCAAGAATAAATACAGTGAAAAACCACCCAAAGTTGCAAATTTTACTTTTTTATTTACTGATGGCTAGTTTCGGGTAGGGACCCATTTTCAAATCACCGTGCCAGATAGTCAAAATGGTATGTCCAAAAATGCAAAACCATGTTAAAAATATATACATATTATGAAGTGAAATAGATGGGTAGATCATGTAACTAATGGGGAGGAACTGAATAGAATTGGGGAGCAGAGGAATTTATGGTACAACTTGAATAGAAGAAGGGATCGGTTAGCAGGACAAGAAGGGATCGGTTAGTAGGACACGTTCTGAGGCTTCGAGGGATCACCAACTTAGTATTGGAGGGAAGAGTGGACGGTAAAAATCATAGAGGGAGACCAAGAGATGAGTACACTAAACAGATTCAGAAGAATGTTGGTCGCAGTAGTTACTCGGAGATGAAGAGGCTTACACAGGATCGAGTAGCATGGAGAGCTGCAACAAACAAGTCTCGGGACTGAAGACCACTAAACAACAACATGGAGTGCAAATGAATAGTTACAGCGCATATAGCAAGATCAAGAATGAAGCCCATGGATCAGATTTCTTGGCAGATTGACGCTGTGTGCTGAACTAGGACTCAAATTCCGAACCTTGCGTTGCTTGGACGTGAGTCGTGCTTGTGTAGCTCAAGACAGAGCATTCCCCTCGAAAAGCGAGGGTATATTTCTATTCCGAAACGCAGTTTTGATCCTAGAGGAAGTTTCAAAACTGCATACACTCCGTAGAAAGATTGATTCTGTAGTCCACAGATTTCAATACGCAGTGTTTCACTTGCTTGCTTTTCCTCAGTACACACCTATTAGTTTCAGTATTTTCACTGACGGAATATCTACTTTGTGTAACTGTGTCCATCTCGGCCATCACTAAAGTAGCGAGTGTAGTAATGCTTACAGATCGATCCGAATCGAAGATCAGTAACATACAGTAAAGAGCGACTCAGTGATGGTAATCTATGGAGGCAACCACCACCCTATCAAAGTGTGAGCAGGAATGTCTAATTGTTGCCACGTTCGCGCGGACAATACTCGCAAGTGTGTAGAGTGCTGTCAGCGTCACAATAATCGAGGATTACACAGCCCGCGAGGTGGACTTCCGTATCTTATGTGTGCGGCTGGTCCCGGCGGAGGTTCGAGTCCTCCCTCGGGCTTGGGTGTGTGTGCTGTTCTTTGGATTATTTGGGGGAAGAGACCAAACAGCGAGGTCATCGATCCCATCGGATTAGGGAAGGACGGGGAAGGAAGCCGGCCGTGCTCTTTCAAAGGAACCATCCCGGCATTTGTCTGGAGCGATTTAGGGAAATCACGAAAACCTAAATCAGGATGGCCGGACGTGGGATTGAACCGTCGTGCTCCCGAATGCCAAAACCTCCTAAAGCCCCAGCTCGTGCCCGCCACACGCGATTTTCAATATCCTCTCGATCTCTTACACCCCCCTGTTATTCGGCTATTTCGTTTATATTATTAATTTAAACATTCCTGTGAAGGTAATAAAAGAAAAAAGACTTTTGTAAACGTCATCAAAAACTAATAACGTTTACATTCAGCCTTAACTTTTACAAGACACCCTAGTTTCGTAATAAGAAAACCAGACAAACAAAACTATATGTCAATTTTATGCTGTGAAAATTCACAACATGTTGAAGTCAAATTTACATAAACGTCACTTTTACTTTTGTAAGTGCAAGAAGAGAGGTTTATAATGTTCAGGACGATTTTCGCAAAGAAAATAGATGAAGGCGCGCAGTGCGCATGCTCAGTAACTCAGATGGTTTTCGTAGGCCAATCTGCGCTATTTAGCGGTTCGATGGACCACAAGTGTTGTGCATCAATTTGGTCGTCTAGACTTACCTACAGCACTGTGGTACGTTGTAAATGGTTACTGTTTACACCCAGCATACCTGCAGCAGAATAACAAAAGTGACTGACAGTCACAGAAAGGGACCATGTTGGAATTTCGCCGTCACCCGCACAACTAATATATCCGCAGTAGCATCAGCTGTGCAGCTCAGTACTGAATTTTTTCGTAGGTTTTCAGCTAACCTGTAGTACTGAGTTCGGCTTGCAGGGTCGTAATACCCTTACTACACTGCTGCTCACTTTCGCTGTTAGCCGCAGACAATACTTCTGGACATTAGAAAAAAAGAATGGCACAAAGAAACGAATCGCATAACAGAAACGTAACAGTTACATTCAATTTTCCGCAGAGCGATATGACAACGGCGAACAAAGCAGTTGTTGCTGCGTTAGTTCTTTTTCAAACAGCTAGCTGACAATTTGTTGGTTGTTCTGAGATCTGTATAGAATCCAAAATATAGCCAAATATAGAAAAAACTGTGAAATAAAAAGTGGAAATATTAGTTGCAATAGTGGAATGAAAAGTCGAAAAACAGACAAAGGGGGGGGGAGAGGGGAGGGATGGATGGAGGGAGGGAGGGAGGGGGGGAGGGAGAGAGGGAGGGAGGGGGGAGGGAGGGGGGGAGGGAGGGAGGGAGGGGGGGGAGGGAGAGAGGGAGGGAGGGAGGGAGGGAGGGAGGGAGAGGGGGAGAGAGAGAGAGAGAGAGAGAGAGAGAGAGAGAGAGAGAGAGAGAGAGAGAGAGAGAGAGAGACCGATGGGGGGAGGGAGAGGCAGAAAAAAAAGAAGCATGATGTATAGAAGACATATTATGAAGATACGGGAAAATAAAGTGGTTGAGATATGAAGGGAGGAGGTAGTCTAACTGGGAGAAGATGGATGATGATGATGATGATTGGTTTGTGGGGCGCTCAACAGTGCGTTCATCAGCGCCCGCACGAAGCCCCAATTTTTTTCACACTACAATTTTTTACATAGTCCAATCTAGCCACTGTCACGAATGATTATGATGATGAAATGATGAGGACAACACAAACACCCAGTCCCTGGGCAGAGGAGAAGATGGAGCATTTGGTTTACTATTTGTCTGAAGAAAACCTACCATGTACTTTAACTTCTTTGGGAGAAAATTTATAGAGCAGCTACAGCTAATTCAGATCTTTTCGTTAATCTTCTTTAAGCTGTAGACAGCAGTTGCTGACAGATGTGAATATTATCGAAGTTTAATAAGTCACTGTTGCAAAATATTTACAGGAGAAATGGTGGATTTCGGAGAAATGTACGAACACGCGAGGCAATACTGACTCTAAGACTTATCTTAGAATACAGCCTAAGAAAAAGGAAACCTATGTTTGTAGCATTTGTACACTTAGAGAAAGCTTTTGATAATACTGACTGAAGTACTCTCTTTGAAATGCTGGAGTTAGTAGGGATAAAATACAGGAGCGAAAGGCTATTTACAACTTGTACAGAAAGCAAGCGGCAGTTATAAGAGTCAAGGGGCATGAGAGGGAAATGTAGTTGAGAACGTAAGTAAGGTAAGGCTGTAGCCTATCCCCTATGTTATTCAATCCATACACTGGGCAAGCAGTAAAGGAAACAAAGAAAAGTTTGGAGTAGGAACTAAAGTTCGGAGAAAAGAAGCAAAAACTTTGAGGTTTGCCGATGACATTGCTATACTATCAGAGACAACAAAGGACCTGGAAGAACGGTATGGACAGTGTCTTGAAAGGAGAGGGTAAGATGGACACCAACAAAAGGACAACAAGAATAACGGAGTGTGGTCGATTTCCTCAGGTTATGCTGAGGGAATTAGGTTAGGAAACAAGACAGGTAAAGTAGTAGATGAGATTTGCTACTTGAGCAGAAAAATAACTGATGATGGCGGAAGTGGAGAGGATTAAAACGTAGACTGGCAGCAGCAACAAAAGCGTTTCTGAAGACCAGAAATTTCTTAAAATCGAATATAGAATTAAGTGTTGGGAAGTCCTCTCAGAAAGTCTTTGTATGGAGTGTAGCCACGTATGGAAATGAAACATGGACAATAAACAGTTTAGCCAAGAAGGGAAGAGAAAATTTTGAAATGTGGTGCTACAGAACAATGCTGAATTTTAGATGATAAATCACATAACTAATGAGGATGTGCTGAATAGGATTGGGGAGGAAAGAAATTTGTGACACAACCTGTCTAGAAGAATGGATCGTTGTTAGGACACATTTTGAGACATCAAGGGATCACCGATTTAATACTGGACGGAAGTTGGAAGCATAAAAATCATAGAGGGAGACCACGAGATGAACACAGTAAGCAGATTCAGAAGGATGTAAGCTGCAGTAATTCTTCGGAGACAGAGTAGCACGTAAAGCTGCACCACCACCACCACCACCACCACGAGAACAACAACAACAACAACATTCTCTACTGGCCTATTTAACGGCAAGAAAACAAAGAAATAGTGGTTACAGTTGATTTTAATGTGGATTTTCTTAAAATCTGTTCCAGTAGGGATTTATTAGTCAGAAACACTATCATTAAACTCAATTCCTGCAGTAAACTTCTTAACTCTGTTAGCTAATTTGTTACAAACAGCCTTTGATAATATCCTAATAGAAGATCTAATGTAAAAAATTATGTTACGAAACCAGTAGTCAATGGCCTCTCAGAGCATGACATACAGCGGAACAGAATACAGGATCTAATAATCTTAAATCAAGAGGGTAGTTAGTGAGCCAAAAATGTATTATTTTAGGACACTCCTCAAAGATATGAACTAAAGTAATGTATACACTGTTCATGGCATGAAGGAAAAATACAATACTTCATAAATGAAGTCCTTACTTTATTTTAGTACTACAAGCTCTGGAGCGGGAACTTCTTATTTGAAACGCGCGCAGCACAGCGGCCTTTGCTCATGGTTGCGTGGGATTGAGCGCACTCTAAACGCATTTTTAAAGGTTAATTTAGCAGCTATCATGCAGTGGACGAAGTGGACGAGAGAGGAGTACGCTTTCGCTGTGGCGACTTACTGTTCTAATGGCCGTTTGGTCATCGCAATCCAGTTTACCACAGCGCCTACAGGTCGTGTTACTGACCGAAAATCAATTGTTATTTGGGTGGACAAGTTTATGGATACTGGTAGTGCACAGAAAAAGCAACCAGGGCCTTCAAGAACCATGACACCAAAAAACGTCGAGAAAGTAAGGCTAGCGACTATGAATTCACCCGAACGATCTGCACGTAAAGATGCAGCTACTCTTGCAATTTCTGACGGCACAGTGAGACGAATTCTTCATTAACAGTTGAAATTTCATCCATACAAACAGGCAGTGGTGCGCATACTTAACACAAGCGATTTTGTTTAAAATAGCACGTGAAGTCTTGTTCGGAACCCTGCCTTGTGTTCTTCAGCGACGATGCACATTTTCATTTATCTGGATGTGTGAATCAACAAAACGTACGATATTGGAGTAGCACGAACCCCTGAGAACTGCATGTGCAGGCCTTGCGTACAGTACATATACACTACTGGCCATTAAAATTGCTACACCAAGAAGAAATGCAGATGATAAACGGGTATTCATTGGACAAATATAGTATACCAGAACTGACATGTGATCACATTTTCATGCAATTTGGGTGCGTAGATACTGGGAAATCAGTACCCAGAACAACCACCTCTGGCCGTAATAACGGCCTTGATACGCCTGGGCATTGAGTCAAACAGAGATTGGATGGCGTGTACAGGTACAGCTGCCCATGCAGCTTCAACTCGATACCACAGTTCATCAAGAGTAGTGACTGGCGTATTGTGACGAGCCAGTTGCTTGGCCACCATTGACCAGACGTTTTCAATTGGTGAGAGATCTGGAGAATGTGCTGGCCAGGGCAGCAGTCGAGCATTTTCTGTATCCAGAAAGGCCCGTACAGGACCTACGACATGCGGTCGTGCATATCCTGCTGAAATGTAGGGTTTCGCAGGGATCGAATAGAAGGTAGAGCCACGGGACGTAACAAATCTGAAATGTAACGTCCACTGTTCAAAGCACCGTCAATGAGAACAATAGGTGACCGAGACGTGTAAACAATGGCACCCCATACCATCACGCCGGGTGATAAGCCAGTATGGTGATGACGAATACACGCTTCCAATGTTTGTTCACCGCAATGTAGCCAAACACGGATGTGATCATCATAATGCTGTAAACAGAACCTGGATTCATCCGAAAAAATGACGTTTTGCCATTCACCCACCCAGGTTCGTCGTTGAGTACACCATCGCAGGCGCTCTTGTCTGTGAAGCAGCGTCAAGGGTAACCGCAGCCGTGGTCTCCGAGCTGATTGTCCATGCTACTGTAAACGTCGTCGAACTGTTCGTGTAGATGGCTGTTGTCTTGCAAATGTCCCCATCTGTTGACTCAGGAATCGAGACGTGGCTTCACGATCCGTTACAGCCATGCGGATAAGATGCCTGTCATCTCGACTGCTAGTGATACCAGGCCGTTGAGAACCAGCACGCCGTTCCATATTACCCTCCTGAACCCACCGATTCCATATTCTGCCAACAGTCATTGGATCTCGACCAACGCGAGCAGCAATGTCGCGATACGATAAACCGCAATCGCGATAAGCTACAATTCGACCTTTATCAACGTCGGAAACGTGATGGTACGCATTTCTCCTCCTTACACGAGGCATCACAGTAGCGTTTCACCAGGCAACGCCGGTCAACTGCTGTTTGTGTATGAGAAATCGGTTGGAAACGTTCCTCATGTCAGCACGTTGTAGGTGTCGCCACCTGCGCCAACCTTGTGTGAATGCTCTGAAAGGCTAATCATTTGCATACAACAGCATCTTCTTCCTGTCGGTTAAATTTGCGTCTGTAGCACGTCATCTTCGTGGTGGAGCAATTTTAATGGGCAGTAGTGTATTATTCAAACATGTATTATCCAAAGTTGCTCATGGTTTTTGTAAGAGAACGATAGGACAGTTACGGTCACTTCTGAGCGTTACGTACATATAGTTGAAGAATTCTTCTTTACCAAATTCGAAGAAATGAATGCGGGAGATGAGTGCTTCCAACAGGATGTCGCCACGGCTCACACGGTACGAACGTCAATGATACTCTTGGCGAACACCCCGACCGTCTCATCTCTTTGAGGGTCTACCCTCAGTGGCCAACACGCTCGCCAGATTTAGCCCACTGCGACTATTTTCTACGGGGCGATCTGAAATCCTTGGTGTATACCAACCGGCCACGGAATCTAGGTAAGCTGCGGAACAATACCCGTGCTGCATTTTTTTATATATATGTAGAAAGGAAGGTCCCGCGCCGCAGCCTGCATTTTGACCCAAAACTAACCCAGCCTGATATATTCTATCCACATCCTGGAGGATCACGTCATTCCGAATCTTTCGGAAAAAAGTACATCTAATCTAATCTGATTTCAAGCTAAGTGTCCACGCTGTTCAGTGCAGCAGGGCCATTGTCGCCGAGTTTCTAACTTTGGCACCGACTGCAGGTCAGCAGGTACGGTAAGTGATACTCATTGAGTCCACGCCTACACTGATAAGACGAAACATTATGACCACGCCCCACCGCGGAGTTGGATGCCACCTTGTGGAGTTGAGGGCACGTGACTCGGCAAAAGAAGTATTTAAGTGGAGCAGACACGTTCAGTGAAAATGTGGGCTGAAAATGGGGAAGTCCATCGAGACAAGCAACTTTGACAAAGGGCAGATTATTATTATTATTATTATTATTATTATGCAGAGCCTGTGAACGAGTATCTCGAAAATGGCGAAGCTGGTCGAATGCTCACATGCCACTGTTGTGGGCATCTACGGAAAGAGGTTGATAGACAGTGAAACTACCACTAGGAGCTAAATGGATGGACGTGCACGACTCTTCACAGAACGTGAGGTTCGGAGGCTCGTCTGCTCTGTAAAGTAGGATAGAAGGTGATCTGTGGCATCTCTGCAAGAGTACAATGGTGGTGCACGCACAAGTGTTTCGGAGCACACCGTTCATCGTATATTCTTGAATATGGAGGTCAGCAGCAAACCACCCCTATGTCTTCACATGCTGGCCCAATGAAATCGTCAATTACGATTACAGAGGGCACGCGACCATCGAGATTTGATGTTTGACCAATGGAAACGTGTCACCTCTTCGGGTGAATCGCATTTTTGCTGTCATGAGGTGAATGGCGGCTCGAAACGTGCAGCGCGCCCCCGGACGCAGGCTGCTGGGAGCAATATTATGCTCTGGGAGACATTCCCCTGCGCGCTTGCATTGGAGCCGTAGTAATAATCGAAGACATGCCGACAGCTGCGAAGTACCTGCATCCCTTCTTGCTTGATGTCTTCCCCGACGGCGATGCCTTCTTTCAGCGGTATAACTGTTCGTGTCTAGGAGCCAGAATCAGGCTACAGCGGTTTGAGGAGCATCATAGTGAAAAACTGATGTCTCGACGACCAAATCCGCCAAATGTAAATCGTATGGAACCCTTTTGGGTCGCTATCGAGGTCCATCATTGCGTACCCGAATCAGCAGCCCGTTATTTACGCGAAGTACTTGACCTGTTCGTAGACGTCCAACGCCACATACCTCCACAAACCTTACAACAAACTGTCAGGTCCCCGATACTCAGAATCAGTGATTTATTTCGTTCCACCGACTGACAAACAAGCCATTAAGCAGGGGTCACAATGTTTTGGTTCACCAGTGTATATCGTTCGTATAGACGCCCGAAGCATACAAGCATCATGGAGTTACTACTAAGTGATTTTAATACTGTAGAAACAGAGACTCATTTTACCGAAGTGCTCTGTAATAATATCTGGTAAGTCATGAACTTCTAGCACACCATAGAAGTCAGGAAAATCGGAAACTTGAAATATATGGAAAAATCTGACAAATTCACTACTCATTTTAAAAGAGTTTGGACTAGACGACAACACAACAGATGTAACTGAAGCAAATTCAATCAGAATAACATCAAAAGCAAAATTTATAAGGGAACTGTCAGAAAAGTTTGAAATGAAATTAGGAATAAGACAAGGACATGCTTTGTCGCCGTAAATATTTAACTGTGCATTAGAAAAGTGGTTACGGAATGCTGGAAGGCCATAAATACTAAAAATGTACAACTACAAAAATAAAGCCAAACAAGATCACTGCAGATTACATGGCACTTTAAAGTGCTCAAGCACATATCACAAAGCTACATTAAGCTGCACCAGAAGGATTAGAACTATCATTTGGATAAAAATGGAAATGTCGTGTGGCTAGGGCCTCCCGTCGGGTAGACCGTTCGCCTGGTGCAGGTCTTTCGATTTGACGCCACTTCGGCGACCTGCACGTCGATGGGGATGAAATGATGATGATTAGGACAACACAACACCCAGTCCCTGAGCGGAGAAAATTTCCGACCCAGCCGGGAATCGAACCCGGGCCCTTAGGATTGACAGTCTGTCACGCTGACCACTCAGCTACCGGGGCGGACATCATTTGGATAAAAACACATTTTATGACAAACATCAGTAAATCATTTGGATAAAAACACATTTTATGACAAACATCAGTAAAGCACCGCATGGGCTTAAACTAAATGAAAACACAATGTCTAGGTAGCCCATTTTCAATAGAGAGGAGAATGGATATTGCACAAAGTGAAGGGAAGGGGCGGTAGAGACTAGAATACATAAAATGGAGAGGGCTTTTCAAATAACAAAAAAAAAAAATATATATATATATATACAAAAAAATTGTCTTGTAACAGAAAACTGATGCTCTATGAACTGCTGGTTAGACCAGAAGTACTTTACGCAGTGGAAACTAAAACTAAGTAGAAGGTGACTTCGGAGAATTACAACGAAACTAGAATAAGAATCCACGAGAAATACCAGGATTCAAAAGGAGCATTGAATCAGAATACATATTAAGATCTGATACGGAACTACCCGTATATGTGAAATTGGAAATGTTAAGAAGTTTAATGAGAAAACGGAGATTAAAATTCTACGAAGCTGCACGCAGGATGAATAGTGACAGAATAGCTAAACAACTCCTTGTCTTACTAAACAATTACAAATCCAGAAACTCATATAGAAAGATAGATCGAAAATGTGGGAATCAACACGGGAACGAAGCAAGGAAAAAGGCAGCTCCGAAGCCAGAAAAAAAAGGGGTGGGGGGGGGGGGGTTATGAACTAGAAGAAAGCGGACGAAGAAAGAGCAGGAAGAACATTCTAGAAGAGAGAAAGAAATGTGGACGCAAAGTAAAATGCAGTTGAAAATAAAAGAAGCTGAACAATGTTTTTCTATTGCACCCATTAAAAGGGTTATGCAAAAAAATATCGCAAACAGAAAGTGACAAACTATAGGAACAACATATATGCATCTATGCGATACTGTCAGGCCAATAACACGAACTCTGAAATAATTTCGTAATATGAGCATAAAGAAAAAAAATGTGGATTCAGTCGCGTCGGGATTTCGTACACGTGGCATTATAAAGAAACAATTACGACAGACATCTATCATTGAAAGGTTGATTCACACAGCTGCCAATTACTATGTTCATGTTCAACAATGGAATTATTGATGCTTCTTCACCACGTAATTGTAGGATCTCGAAGGCTGGCGAGCAGGTGCTAAAGCAAATAATGCATGCTACTTGAAAGAAGATTTCCAATTTTTGCCTAGAGGGAGACGCAACGGTATAGTAAGTAGTACTTTTTGTGCTCCCAAGGTTCGACTGGTACAATCTCCTGTAAAATACAATATAATTCAAGGATAAGACTTCTGTTGTGTTCATAATGCATGGCCTGTGGTGGAGTGGTTACATGACATAACATAACTGTAATGGACTGGTCTGCACAGAGTCCTGACATAAATCCTGTAGAACACCTTTGGGATGTTCACCCCGATGTTCTGGAACGTCGCTGCCATAGTGGAATGAAAACAGACAAATAGCGGGGGGAGAGAGGGGGCAGAGGGGGCAGAGGGGGCAGAGGGGGGATAGGGGGGATAGGGGGGAGAGGGGGGAGAGGGGGGATAGGGTGGAGAGGGGGGAGAGGGGGGAGAGGGGGGAGAGGGGGAGAGGGGGGAGAGGGGGGAGAGGGGGGAGAGGGGGGAGAGGGGGGAGAGGGGGGAGAGGGGGGAGAGGGGGGAGAGGGGGGAGAGGGGGGAGAGGGGGGAGAGGGGGGAGAGGGGGGAGAGGGGGGAGAGGGGGGAGAGGGGGGAGAGGGGGGAGAGGGTGGGAGAGGGGGGAGAGGGTGGGAGAGGGGGGAGAGGGGGGAGAGGGGGGAGAGGGGGGAGAGGGGGGAGAGGCAGAAAAAAAAGAAGCATGATGTATAGAAGACAAATTGTGAAGATACGGGAAAATAAAGTGGTTGAGATATGAAGGGACTTACTTAGCACACTGACTAGCAAAGATTCTTTAGCATCTGTAGAGTTTTATTCACTATAGAATAACAACAAAATGCATAAGCGTAAGTAAGGCATACTTCCAATCATCTTAAGACACAAATCCTTGAATGATGCAACCGAAGGCCGACAGCAGCGCTTTCGTTTGTTTACACGAGGATTTAACTTACAAACAGTGTAGCTACACTATGTGATCAAAAGTATCCGGACACCCCCAAAGGCACCCTGGGGTGAACAGGTGCTCGAACGTGTTGAAAGATGCAATCGTCATCCCCGAATTGCTCTTCAACAGAGGGAAGTAAGAATGTGCTTAAAATATCAGTGTAGGCCCGTGCTGTGATAGTGCCACGCAAAACAAGTGGTGCAAGCCCCTCCACGAAAAACACGACCACACCATAACACCACCGCCTCCGAATTTTACTGTTGGCACTACACACGCTGGCGGATGACGTTCACCGTGCATACGCCATACCCCCACCCTGCCATCGGATCGCCACATCGTGTACCGTGATTCGTCACTCCATACAACGTTTTTCCACTGTTCAATCGTCCAATGTTTACGCTCCTTACACTAAGCGAGGCGACGTCTGACATTTACCGGTGTGGTGTGAGGTTTATGAGCAGCCGCTTGACCACGAAATCCAAGTTTTCTCACCTCCCGACTAACTGGCATATTACTTGCAATGGATCCTGATGCAGTTTGGAATTCCTGTGTCATGGTCTGGATTGATGTCTGCCTTTTACTCATTACGACCCTCTTCAACTGTCGGCGGTCTCTGTCAGTCAACAGACGAGGTGGGCCTGTACGCTTTTGTGCTGTATGTGCCCCTTCACGTTTCCACTTCACTATCACATCGGAAACATTGGACATAGGGATGTTTAGGAGTGTGGAAATCTCGACTACAGACATATGACAAGTGACACCCAACCACCTGACCACGTTTGAAGGCTGTGAGTTCCGCGGAGCGCCCCATTCTGCTCTCTCACGATGTCTAATGACTATTGAGGCCGCTGATACGGAGTACCTGGCAGTAGGTGGCAGCACAATGCTCCTAATATGAAAAACGTATGCCTTTGGTGGTGTCCGGATACTTTTGATCACATAGTGTAGCTACACTTTGTCTAAGTTAAATCCTCGTGTAAACAAACGCAAGCGCTGCTGTCGGCCTTCGGCTGCATTATTCAAGGATTTCTGTCTTAAGACGACTGGAAGTATGCCCTACTCATGCTTATGCATTTTGTTGTTATTCTATAGTGAATGAAACTACACATGCTAAAGAATCTTTGCTAATCAGTGTGTGGTAAATAGAAGTTACCTGAAATTGTCAGTGTACAGACGCGATCTATAAGTGCAATGAATGTTGACTATTTTACAACATGAAACTTTCTGGCAGATTAAAACTGTGTGCCGCACCGAGACTCGAACTCTGGACCTTTGCCTTTCGCGGGCAAGTGCTCTACCAACTGAGCTACCCAAGCACGACTCACGCCCCGTCCTCACAGCTTCACTTCTGCCAGTACCTCGCCTCCTACCTCCCAAACTTTACAGAAGCTCTCCTGCGAACCTTGCAGAAATAGCAGTCCTGAAAGAAAGGATATTGCCTCCAGTCAGCTTGTAAGTAGGCTGTTTATGTTTTCTTATTGGCAACGTTACGTAGCGCTCTGTATGAAAATCACTGGCTGTGCTGTGTGGAGTCTGTGGCTAGTTTGCATTGTTGTCTGCCATTGTAATGTTGGGCAGCTGGATGTGAACAGCGCGTAGCGGTGCGCAGTTGGAGGTGAGCCGCCAGCAGTGGTGGATGTGGGGAGAGAAATGGCGGAGTTTTGAAATTTGTAAGACTGGATGTCATGAACTGCTATGTATATTATGATTTTTCAATACTATTAAGGTAAATACATTGATTGTTCTCTATCAAAATCTTTCATTTGCTAAATATGCCTATCAGTAGTTAGCGCCTTCAGTAGTTTGAATCTTTTATTTAGCTGGCAGTAGTGGCGCTCGCTGTATTGCAGTAGTTCGAGTAACGAAGATTTTTGGTGAGGTAAGTGATTTGTGAAAGGTATAGGTTAATGTTAGTCAGGGCCATTCTTTTGTAGGGATTTTTGAAAGTCAGATTGATTGCGTAGCGCTAAAAATATTATGTGTCACTTTAGTGAATGTTTGAGTACGTTCAGTTTCGCTCAGCTGTTTGAAAAGCAAATACTGTAAGAGGTTTATCAGCACAGTAATTCATAAATTTTTCTAAGGGGACGTTTCAAGCTCAAGTAGTAGAAAGAAAGGATATTGTCTCCAGTCAGCTCAGTTGGTAGAGCACTTGCCCGTGAAAGGCAAAGGTCCCGAGTTCGAGTCTCTGTCCGGCACACAGTTTTAATCTGCCAGAAAGTTTCATATCAGCGCACACTCCGCTGCAGAGTGAAAATCTCATTCTGGATTTTACAACATCTTTATCACCCAAGATTGCATATAGGAAATTCGATAACTACCTTCGACAGTTACCAGTCGTCTTCAGATCAAAGCATGCATAGCAGTGTCTGAGATAAGAGGACACTTTGTTAATTGGCAGTCAACTCAAAGGAAAGTCATGTTACAAGTACGAGTCCGAAGCTGACATTCCCTTGCGCTGTTAACAGCCAGTCGACAAAGCGTCTTCTTATCTTAGACACTACTGCTTATACTTTGATTTGAAAACGGTCGGAAACAGTAGAAACTAGTTATCAGATTTCCTATATGCGTCCGCGGCTAAAAAAGATTTTATAAAAATCTACAGCCACTGGGCTAAATGTTTAAGGGGGGTAGGACGTCAAACGGGACGACTTGGAGCAGGAGACACACCGCACGAAATTTTAATTACCACTGTCTATACTTTTAAAAATAAATTCATAAAACTTTGTCAGAATGACCATTTACACTTATAGTGGTGGAAGTTCAAAAATATAAGAAAATAATTTATTTTTTTGACATTTGTATTTCACCTTTTTTTCTTTTACCATTGGCTGCATTTGTTGCTATAGGTACACTTTTCTTCATAAGTAAGGGAGATTCTTCGATGAATTTTGCACAGCATACAAACCACACTTACAGGTGTATGAAACACTAGAATGTTCCAAATCTATTAAAAACTGTGGTAAAAATTGAGATAATTAACTATAAAATTTGAGTTTTTTCTAAACATGAAGTTTAAAATATAACAGCACATTCATTTTTTCATAAATTAAATAATATATAGAGTTTCATACACGTGTAAGTATGGTTTGTATGCTATGCAAAATTCATCGAAGAATCTCTCTTACTAATGAAGAAACCTGTACCTACAGCAAGAAATGCAGCCAATAGAAGTGAAAAAAATGATGAAATTTCACATGTAAAAAAATTTGTTTTGTTATATTTTTGAACTTCCACTGCTATAATTGTGAATCCTGAATCCTTCCTGGTCATGCTGACAATGTTTTATGAATTTATTCGTAAATGTATAGACAGTGGAAATTAAAATGTCCTGTGGTGTGTCTCCTGCTCCAAGACTGCCGTTTGACGTCCTACCCCCCTTAAACCAGGTAACCCTTGTATCAAATCTCGCTGGACAGTCGGTTTCGTTTTTTAAAGCCTACTTACAAAATTATGAAAGTTGATATGGAATGATAATGAAGTCCCATGCTTCTTGACAGAGCCTAGGGGAACGATGCGGGAGACCCGCACCTCCCTACTAGGCAAGGTCCTAATGGAGGTGGTTTGCCGGTGCCTTCCTCCAACCGTAATGGGGATGAATGATGATGAAAACTACATAACACCCAGTCATCTCGGAGCAGACCCAGGCCCAAGGCGGTAAGGCTGCTTATTGTTCCTCAGGAGCCGAAAATAGAGACGATAGTGATTTTGGACGTCTGGTTTTTTTTCTTTTTTACTGCAGAATTCTACCAGAGGTGTAGGATTATCTCGGTACAGCCCTGGTTTAGCCGCACTGTATTCCTGCCAGGACGGTTTACTGTTGTACCAGTAGGTATAGTAAACGGCTAGCCAGCGTTTGTAAGCGGGTTGGGTGCTTATAACCACGTGTTGCAATCATGATGAGACGAGAGCTACTTAATCTCTGATGCTAGGTATTTGGCACTACTCGTTCTGAGGACCAGACATACCGCATGGTAATGGCAAGCGAACTAACCTTGAACATGTCTTCGTAGGTGTCCATAGTCGTGGCGGCGAACGCCACGTCCATCATCGGGGACGGCGTGCAGTGTGCCAACAGCCAGTGCCGTCCTTGACGCCCAGCATCGAGCTCCGCCAGACGCTCCTCGCCTGGAAAAGGGCCACAGTGCACTCATTACTATTCTCATCTATTCACAGACCTGAACTACTACTAATACTGCCGGTGCTGTTGCCGCCGTCTGCAAAGAGCGCTGGTCTTATTCTTACCTACCTACTACTGCTTGAGATCATCACAGAAAAAAATTAACGGTCTGGAGACTAGTAGTAAGTCAAAAGAATCCGGAGACCTATTAGTGGACATTAATAACAGGTGCCTCCACCCTACGTCCTTATGGCGGCTTGAATTGTTCTGGGGACAGTGCAAACTGTCGTGAAGCAGCATCTGTGAGGCCCAAACTTCCGGCCTGAATCCAGTGGATCACCTTTCGGGTGAGTTACAACGTCGACTTTGCTCCAGACCCAGGTTGGCTCAAATGTCTCTGGGCACTATGAGACTTAAATTCTGAGGTTATCAGTCCCCTAGAACTTAGAACTACTTAAACCTAACTAACCGAAGGACATCACACACATCCATGCCCGAGGCAGGATCCGAACCTGCAACCGTAGCGGTCGCGCGGTTCCAGACTGTAGCACCTAGAACCGCTCGGCCATCCCAGCCGGCCCAGACACAGACCCAGGCCCAGGCCCAAGGCGGAAAGGCTGCTTATTGTTCCTCAGGAGCCGAAAATAGAGACGGTAGTGATTTTGGACGACAGGGGTCTGGAGCGAAAGTTGATGTTCTAACTCACTCCAGAGGCGTTCCACTAGGTTCAGGCCCGAAGTTTGGGTTCAAATGGCTCGGAGCACTATGAGACTTAACATCTGAGGTCATCAGTCCCCTAGAACTTAGAACTACTTAAACCTAACTAACCTAAGGACATCACACACATCCATGCTCGAGGTGGGATTCGAACCTGCGACCGTAGCGGTCGCGCGGTTCCATATTGAGGCACCTAGAACCGCTCGGCCACACCGGCCGGCCTGTAGTTTGGGCAGGGATGTTATTGTTCGCAAACCTCACAGATGCTGCTTCTTGACGGGATGCTTTGTGATGCTGAAATGAACAGTCGTCTCCAGACTGTTCCTCTACTGTACGCAGTACACAATGCTGCAAAATATGCTGAGATACTTCCGCATTTAACGCTTTTCAATGCGCAATAAAGGGACCACACCATAACCACGAAGAAAACACCCCATACCTTAACACCTCCTCTTTCGTACTGTTGGCACAACACATGATGGCAGGAAATTTTCTCCAGGCACTTGCCAAGTGCAAGCCCTTCCATCGGATTTTCATAGGGTATAGCGTCAGTCATCACTCGCAATCACTCGTTTCCACTCATCCATTGCCCTGAAACTTCGCTGTTTACATCACTTCAAGCGTCGCTTAGCATTCACTGCACAATTATGTGGCATGTGAGGAACTGCCCCCTTCTCATTAACTCCACAAGCACAGCCATTGTGCTTGCTGGACTTCAGGAAGCACTTGCGACTCTCGAGTGATTCCTTCCACTGATTTCAAGCGATTATTTAAAAACCATCCTCCCAGAGCTCGACGGTCCCTGCTATCAGTACATGAAGTCTGTTCGTGTTAGCTGTGGTGGTTTCTTCGCGTTTACACCTCACAGTCACGTCACCAACAGTCGACACAGGCACCTTTAGAGATGTGAAATGTCCCTAATGGATTTGTTGTTACTCAGATGACATGTGATGACTAGTCCACATCCGAAGTCATTGAGGGCTCTGGGCTGACGCATTATACTATTACTGTTTCTCTACTGTAAACATAATACATCCTTCCCGCCTCATTTTATTCTGGCGGGTCGCCTCTCTTAACATCTACAGAAACCTCATTTCGGTATTCTGAGCCGTTAAGGTGATAAAAACGGTGCAATTTTTAAGTTGGGTCCTGGTGTACAGATTGTGCTATTAAATTTCGGGGCACCTGCCTGATGTTTGTAACTAGCAAGGTACAGAAATCCGGCTGTTCTCCTGGAATTTTATAGAACAAGTTTTAAGTCAATCGACCTGTATCGTAGGAATTACATTATGGTCCATAGCTTCAGTTGCCGGCTTAATTTGATTCATTATTGGTTTCAACCTATATGCCCATCTCCAGCTACAAAAATTTAAATATGTGTATGTGAAGGAGCAGCAAATCGGTGGCACAGTCTTGTTACAATGCTTTAAGAAACATTACATGTATTGATCCCTATTATAGTAGTTGTGCTGTACACATTCACAGAGTGTTATTTCAACCGTTCTATGCCTGCAACATACTGACTGTACCTGGTCGTTCACCTACGTTTTACCCACGAATCACTGGAAACAATGCACACGTCTGTAAAGTCATTGCACATAACTTCTACTTAAAAACATGAAAATATACCTATTTTTTGCTTAAACTCAATTGTTAGGATATGTTCAACTTCGTGTTGAGGAAAAAAGGGGAAGGAAATCGGCCTTGCTTTCTTCAAAGGAATCATCCAAGGATTTACCTTGATCGATTATGGAAATCACGGATCATCTGAACCTATCTGGGCACACGGGGGTTTGAACCGCCAACATCTTGAACGCGAGTCCAATGACCATACTACGCCACCTCGCTCGGGCTAAAGATATGCCCATCATGTTCCTCGACTATCGCGGCATCATCCACGGAAAATTAATGTTCCAGAGCAGCCGTAGCCTTGCTAAGATATGATGTGTCATCTCATCAAACGAGACAGATCTGTATGAACCGACCTTTAAGAGAAGTAAGATAGGTGGTTTATGCTGTGGGACGTTGCTCCAGAGATTGAGTCGACGATCGTTTTCTGTCAAAAACGTAACAATCTCGAACACTCTGTGCTCCTTCGCTTTGGCACTAGTGGACTTTCTTTTTACAAAATTGAAGGAAACTCAGTACGTATCTATTACACCGATCCAGAAGCCAGTGAGCGACTGTCTCTAAAGTAGTCTTCTCAAACGCATTTTAAGTGTTGAGGAAGGAAGAGTAGGTGACAACGTCCTATCGAGCTCATATATCGACGAAGCACAGGCTCGGACTGGACAAGAATGGGGAAGAAAGTGAGGCGTGATCTATTGTTGAAGGATACGCTGCCCAGAATCGGCTGAAGTGACTAATTCGTCTGATTTTTCAAGTTCTGCGAGTAATAAAGGGATGCAATAATGTGGCAGAACAGCTCTTCATACGAACTATACTACGTACTGCATAATGTGGACGACTTTGTGGTGAAACCTCCTGCAACAAGGAGCAGCCCATTAGGGAAAGGTGAAGAAAACCCACCCAGTTAGCCGAGTGCGCTAACGCACCGCTTCCGGGAAACTGGGAGGCGAGCCAACCCCGAGTTGAATTCGCATTGCGAATTGATGACGAGGGGTGGCTAGCCGACCAGCCTGAATGTGGTGATTAGGCAATTTTCCACGTCGAGCTAGGTAAATGCCGGTCTGGGACCTAGTTTCCGCTTCATTTACATGCTCTACAAACACTCGAGGAAACGTTACAACACTCGAATATAAGATGTACACCAGACGCAGGCAGATGGGGTACGCAGATTTCTTCCTGAGAGGAGGGGTGGCGTCCGGCCAACAACTGCCACTAACATTCCAGAATGAGATTTTCACTCTGCAGCGGAGTGTGTGCTGGTATGAAACTTCCTGACAGATTAAAACTGTGTGCCGTACCGAGACTCGAACTCGAGACCTTTGCCTTTCACGGGCAAGTGCTCTACCAGCTGAGCTACCCAAGCACGACTCACGCCCACTAACATTGCCAAAACTGAAAGAGCAATGCCGACGGTAAAATGGCAAAGAAAAACAAGGAAAGGCAGAAGAAAAGAAGTAGCATTCGCGCTTTAGCACTCGTTTTGACACCTCACCCACCGTTGTGAAGCCGACGTCCAGATGACACCCGAGCGCACAAGTGTTACGGTAGATGGACCTGTACGCATGTATACCGTTAGTGAGTCGTGTACCTGCATATGTGCAGGCCTGCTGGTTGTTGAACTGCAAGGGTGGTGCAGAGCATAGGGAGTCAGGGGCCGGGGGCCTGGGGAGGGGAGGGGAGGGGACGCCCGCCTCCCACCACCCACTCCACCACCCCTTCCGCCGCCCCTACCCTGCTCTCCCCTCCCCTCGCCCCCCGCCAACCCCGTCCCACTCGCACCAACACATGCGTCACGAGAATGGGAACTAAAAAACGGTCCCGTCCACCTCCTCCTCCTCCCCCGCCATGGGGAGACCGAGGGTGTGTGGTGGCTGTTGCTAGGCGACACTGGAAAAAAAACCCACACCACTTCCTCGGTGCCTCATCGCCGCCGCCGTCTTTGCCGGATGAAATGCTCTGCCGTGTCTAGTGCAGCGGATCAATATGCCTCCGAACCTGCTACGTCTCCGTCGAAACAGTGTTTGCTTATACGATGGAACAGAGGGTGGGGATGAACGGCGTAGTCAGTATTGTCGGGCATACGCAACGAGCTATCACTTAACTGTAATCAACGCCATACCACACCACGACAAAATTGACTCTCCAAGACGGAGTACTATGTGACGAAAGGAACTTTCTCGATGGATTCCATCCGTCAGACGATATAGTTATAGAATTCGCGTTCCCTGTTTTCATTCTGACACATCCACCAGGTACACTTGCAAGAAATGCCTGTTGATTTTCCTCTGTGAAGTCGGTTTTTCGGCTTAGCTACCGCCAACAAGCAAAATCTCTCTCTCTCTCTCTCTCTCTCTCTCTCTCTCTCTCTTTCTTTCTCTCTCTGTGTGTCTGTGTGTGGGAGGGGACGTGGATTTGACCAAATTTGCCAGTTTCTTGTGAATCACAAGTATAGCATATTTTCGAGTGAAAGACAGGCATGACAAATTAAAAATTACACCTTGAAAACTTTGAGGGTTTACAGCATTTGTGTACTACATGGTGTATATACTTAGGGTGGTTGTAGCGTTAACGGTGGCCACGCAGCGTCGGTTATATCCTTTTGTGGTGTTCGTACTGAAAACAAATTCTGACTGGGCAAAATGTTAAATTTCTTTCAGGATTTCTGTATGGGAGCGCCTTAAACACCAGAATACAGACGAACTACCCTTTCCTCACTATCAACGCTTTACGCACCAGCCAATAGTGAAGTTTTCGGAAGCGTGGATACTGAAAAGGCAATACATCATCTTCCGGAGAAGGAAGAGCCAGATTCCGTCTCGTTTCCTCAGCGAGGTTAAAAAGTTGTGACTCGTTACCTATAGACTTGGTAATTACGTGTTCAGACTATGAAGACCAGACACAAAGCTGACCGAACGCCTAGGGACAACGGAAAATATAAAATGAAATGATCGTATGGCATTTATTGGCCGGGATACACCCTTCGGGATTCGACCGCTGTATTGCAAGGTATTTTGTTGACGCCATTTCGGCGACTTGCACGTCAATGATCATGAAGGACACACAACACCCAGTCCTCTGCCGGAAATCGAACCCGGGCCCCCTTGCGTGGTAGGCGGCCACGCTACCGCTGGGCTACGGAGGACTACGAAAATTGTTTCAGGCGACACCAACAACTGCCGCCGCAGTGCCTATGCAATGATTCAGTTCTTTGTACGAGACCCAAAATCACTCTTTCTGGAGTGGAAACAACAACTTAGCCTCCGACATCGGTGATGTTATCGACCAACTACTCTGAACCGTAAATTCCACAGTTTTTGACGATGTTCTTGTTAAACTGAGCAAAAACCGTCAGTAAAAAAACATTGAATGGGATGTGTGGCTGTCCAGAAAAACTGAATTTCACCAGTCGTTTTTTCCCCCTGCAGACAATGCTTGCTCCTGCTACCTTTAAGGACGTTGAAAACATACGTTTTTTGTTATTGAATGCTCGCTGCATGCCATCACAATTGCAGAGAACGTTGTTTCGGATACCATGCCGCGGTTAGTAATTCGTAACAAACTTACAATGAGATGATCGTTATGCAGTCCATGAAGTGCACTAAAAGCCCAGCTATTGGCATAAGACCATAACATTAACTTCATTCGACAATGAGATTTAAAGCACAAAGATTACTTGCACTCAACACCGATTAATGAAATTGGTTTCTCAGATCAGATGACGTCATGAGACATGGGGAAGTGGGCGAGCGAGAAGATGTCCTTTGAAATTCCGATTCGCAAAACGGGAACTTTGCCCTCCGTATTGCAATCACATACCTGGTTTAATCATCAGTTGCTACACCAATCGACCGCGCGACACACCTGGACGTCTAAAACGACACGTAATTACCTCAGTTTTCCTTCTTTGCAATTGCCCCACGCATTTTTTCAAACGTATCGGCGTGATTTCCCTCTACGGTGAACAATAATGTCAGTGACCTTATTGGCAATACAGGTTATTTGCCGACACATCTAAACCTCTTGCTGCAGTCACACGTATACTCTGCGAATAACCGGGTAGTGAGTGGCAGAGGGTGCTTTTAATTTTATCTTATGCCACTTTCCTTTCACTTGCGTTTACGAACGGTGCGCTGTAAGAGTAACAACTGTGATTGTAAGAATTTTATTTTTGAGGTCACTGGAGGTTTGGAGGTTGTGTAGCGACACCAGGAAGATACATTTACCGTACATCCATTTTCCGATGTATCATCAGACGACGGCTGTTTTTTTTATGACAGCTTTTGCTGTATTTATAGGTCTTATTTTATTTGCAGTCGATTTCGGCGTTCCGTTGCACCATATTTAGACCCCTGCTAAGAAGCATGACCTTTAAATACAGCTGAAGGCGTCATCCCTGGTACAAAAAGATGAAATTAAGATAATGGATGTTTTTACATTACTGTCACACGGCCTGTTCTTGGACGTTCCATCGTAGGTTTTTGCCACATACTTCTTCAGAGTGCTTGTCAGTTCATACATTTCTACGACACTTTACTAGAAGTATCACGCGTGCTGCTCTTCTTTTTATAAGCTCTATGCCCGCTGCTTATTCAAACATACGGTCTACAGATACTTTCATCGTTTTCTAACACGCCTACTACTAGCTTTTTATAAGAGGACTTAGACTAATTGCCGTTTTCCAGAAATCTACTGCGAAAAAGACTACCACTTCTCTTATCCGATTCTGAAACTATGTAGTGTTCCATTTAATAGGTCGAGAGACTTTCATTTCTGTCGTACTCGCCAGCGAGTAGAGCAATCCTTGGCGTCCGCATCTGAGGTTACTTTAAGTGCTTTCAAACTTAACTCGACACATCCAGTATCTGATCAAGAATATCCGGACACTCCTATTCCTTCTAAAGGAGCCCAAGTTGACCGTATGTAATGTGATTGTGATGACTGATGGAAGGAACAGAGAGATGTCATGTACTGACTGATAAGGTCCATCGAGCATTGTGGAAATTGGTTGTAAAAAATCGCATGAAATCAGCGGAAAGAACCACTGAAGAATCCCACAGCGTTACCAGCAGTCCCCCACAATGACAGCACTTAGCGGGTTGAAAAGAATAAAGTACAATGATAGAGCAGCTCCTCAAAAGTTACAAATTTCTGTAGTCAATGTTAATCAACGCTTGAGGTGGTGTATGAATAACGCGATGCCTTGTGGTAATCCGTCCGCCTCCACATGCGCCAATAAATATAAAAAAGGGTGGCTAGCTCGCTGGCTGCCATTCTGTGGGTCGCCGGTTCAAATCCGAACACCCACAGTTATATCTAAGAAAACTGACTGCCATGCGCAAGATCCGAGTTCGATTCCCAGTACAGCCAGGAAATTTTCCTTGGCAGCCTCGCAAGGCCAACTGAGGAGCTACTTGACCGAGTAATCGAGTAGCAGCGGTTCCAAAGTCACTAAACCCGCCAGCTACCGGGAGAGCAGCGTGCTGACCACTTGTCCCTTTATACCGCATTGTCAGAGGATGACACGGCGGTCGGTCGCGCCTTTTTTTTTTACTGTGGTAATCCGATGGAAGGATTTCGGTTTGGCGAAAGCCTGGAGAACGTTACCAACCATTGTGTGCATTGAAAAGTTAAGGTCCCTTTATTCCACTTAAGAGAACGCTAAATGAAGGATTGTACACCTCTTACAACACTGTGTGCTGCATACAGTAAAGGAACAGTTCGGAGAGAACTACTGTTTGTACTGGCAATGCAATGCACTCTGTCAAAGAGCAGCATCTGTGAGGCGATCGTTTGTGGACAGTAACAGTCCTGTCATCGACTACGCTGCCGAGAGTTCAGACCTGAAATCAGTAAAACACCTTTGGGACGAGACAGAACGTAGAATTCGCTCAAGACCCTAGCGTCCATCAGTACCTTCTCTGGTTTTGATTCTTGAGGAAGAATGGGGAGAGATTCCCTGCACAAGCACGATTCCCTGCACAAGCACTCAGTCACCTGTGAAAGTGTCCACAGCAGAGTTTAAGCCGTCGCAAATGCGAATGGTGGACCCATTCCATACTAATGATCACTAATAGCTGTCCGGATACTATGGAGCAGATAGTGTACTTCATATGCATGAGCAAATCTGGGCCACGCAAGTCGGCAAACATAAATTTCACAGTGCCCTCCCCACAATGAATTCAAGACTGTCATTAGCTTTCCTATATTTTGTTTACACAACTGTACGAGAGGATTTGGAAATCCATTCTAATGACACACAAGCCTCCAGTGTCGATGAGTGCAGTTGATGCTCTGCCTGTTGTGCAAACAGACCTCCGCAAGTGGCTTGGCACAAAGAAACGTGTAGGCCGGCCGACGGGATCCAAGGTCGACCCTATCGCTCACTCAGCCACCCCGCCCCCTCCCTCACCAACGCCTGTCTACCTGAGCTCCTCTTACAGCACCCGCTCCCTAACCTCCGTCAGCCGCTTCGAGTAACAATTGTCTGTAAAGGTTCCCACAGACTCGGCAACGGCCTATACTTTCACGTTCCAGTGGAACTGTTTTAATAATTTTTAGGTGTTTATTATTGAATTTTGAAAGTTACACAGATTTCAGTTATTTTCTAAAATGAATAGTACACTACTGGCCATTAAAATTGCTACACCACGAAGATAGCGTGCTACAGACGCGAAATTTAACCGACAGGAAGAAGATGCTGTGATATGCAAATGATTAGCTTTTCAGGGCATTCACACAAGGTTGGCGCCGGTGGCGACACCTACAACGTGCTGACAGGAGGAACGTTTCCAACCGATTTCTCATACACAAACAGCAGTTGACCGCCGTTGCCTGGTGAAACTTCGTTGTGATGCCTCGTGTAAGGAGGAGAAATGCCTACCGTCGCGTTTCCGACTTTGATAAAGGTCGGATTGTAGCCTATCGCGATTGCGGTTTATCGTATCACGACATTGCTGCTCGCGTTGGTCGAGATCCAATGACTGTTAGCAGAATATGGAATCGGTGGGTTCAGGAGGGTAATACGGAACGCCGTGCTGGATCCCAACGACCTCGTATTACTAGCTGTCGAGGTGACAGGCATCTTAACCGCATGGCTGTAACGGATCGTGCAGCCACGTCTCGATCCCTGAGTCAACAGATGGGGACGTTTGCAAGACAACAACCATCTGCACGAACAGTTCGACGACGTTTGCAGCAGCATGGACTATCAGCTCTGAGACCATGGCTGCGCCTACGATGGTGTACTCAACGACGAACCTGGGTGCACGAATGGCAAAACGTCATTTTTTCGGATGAATCCAGGTTCTGTTTACAGCATCATGATGGTCGCATCCGTTTTGGCGACATCACGGTAAACGCTCATTGGAAGCGTGTACTCGTCATCGCCATACTGGCGTATCACCCGGCGTGATGGTATGGGGTGCCATTGTTTACAGGTCTCGGTCACCTCTTGTTCGCATTGACGGTGCTTTTAACAGTGGACGTTACATTTCAGATTTGTTACGTCCCGTGGCTCTACCTTTCATTCGATCCCTGCGAAACCCTACATTTCAGCAGGATATGCACGACCGCATGTTGCAGGTCCTGTACTGGCCTTTCTGGATACAGAAAATGCTCGACTGCTGCCCTGGCCAGCACATTCTCCAGATCTCTCACCAATTGAAAACGTCTGGTCAATGGTGGCCGAGCAACTGGCTCGTCACAATACGCCAGTCACTACTCTTGATGAACTGTGGTATCGAGTTGAAGCTGCATGGGCAGCTGTACCTGTACACGCCATCCAATCTCTGTTTGACTCAATGCCCAGGCGTATCAAGGCCGTTATTACGGCCATAGGTGGTTGTTCTGGGTACTGATTTCTCAGGATCTATGCACCCAAATTGCGTGAAAAAGTAATCGCATGTCAGTTCTAGTATAATATATTTGTCCAATGAATACCCGTTTATCATCTGCATTTCTTCTTGGTGTAGCAATTTTAATGGCCAGTAGTGTATGCAGTTTTAAAAATTTCTAGTTGGGGAATGGCACAAATTTTGGGAATTTATTATTTTAAACTTATTTTGTTCCAGAACAGTGCACTGACTTATACTTTTCGTTGATTAACAGGTAAGGAATGAATAGATTAGGGAGTATTAAGAACAAGGTAAGACAAATGAAACGGCATTGGTGACACGAACAGTCACTTCCCACCGCTTGAAATGTGAATGAAGAAAAAGAACAGGGAGAGCACAATAACGGAAAGAATTATCCACACTGGATGTGGAATCACGTTGTTGATTTAAAAGTCGAAACCCATCGAAGACAGACAAACGTGCTGATTATCCGTGTCTCGGAATGTAACGATCGTTGCTAGTTGGCCTGACAGTGAATTAGAAGTCTGGCCCTATTTTCCTGCCTTGTTGTGACAGGGGTGACGACTCTGGAAGCATTTATGCCGTCAGTTATTTCTGGAGCGCCCCCAGCTCCTCCTGCCGCCGCGGCATTTGTAATTTCGCTGCCGCTCTTGGCGGCACCACGAGGGATAGCCACGTGAAAAAAAGCATTGCACGGGCCCGAAAATTACGCTCACCATTACTCAAGGGATATCACGTGACTTATTGGCACGCTTTGCAGCACGAACATCGTGAATTTTCGTTTACATTAAAATGCATCACTCAGGAGACAATGCTGAAGTATTATACCGTTCTTCGGTGAAATTATTCTTCAGCAAGATGTTTTGTTTGTTTTTCTTAATAAAACTTATTTCCACGGATACTCAACTTCAAATGCATGAGCTTGCTGAACAAAGTATTTATTTATTCACTGAGTTCAGTCTTCTGACTGGTTTGGTGCACCCGCAACAAATTCCTCTCCTCTACCAACCTTTTCATCTCAGAGTAGCACTTGCAAATCTATGTGCTCAATTATTTGCTGGATGTATTCCAGTCTGTCTTCCACTACAGTTTTACCCTCTACAGCTCCCTCTAGTACCTCGGAAGTTATTCCCTGATGCCTTAACACAAGTCCTAACGTCCTGTTCCTTCTTCTAGTCAGTGTTTCCCATATATTCCTTTCCTCGCCGACTGTGTGCATACCCTCCTCAGTCCTTACTTTATCAGTCCACCTAATTTTCAACTTTTTTCTGTAGCACCGCATCTCAGATGCTGCGACTGTCTTCTTCTCCAGTTTTCCCACTACTATACAGTGTTGTGCACCAAACGTACATTCTCAAACTTCTTCCTCAAATTAAGGCCTATGATTCACACTAGTAGACTCCTATTCGCCAGGAATCCCCTTTTTTTTCAGTGCTAGTCTGCTTTTTATGTCCTCCTTGCTCCATCCATCATCGGTTACTTTGCTGTCTAGTTAGAAGACTTCGTTAGCTTCATATCACCAATTCTGATGTTAAGACTCTCGCTGTTCTAATTTCTATTACTCATCGTTGCTTTCATCTTTCTCCGATTTACTCTAAATCTATGTTCTGGACTGAGTCGACTGTTTGTTTCATTGAACACATCTTGTAATTCTTGTTCACTTTGTAAGTAGGCTATTTAGGTTCTTATATTGGTAACGCCGCCGCCACGTAGCGCTCTGTATGAAAATCACTGGCTGTGCTGTGTGCAGTCTGTGGCTGCCAGCGGTATGAGTCATTGCCTATTGTCTCTTTGTTGGTGCGCGTCGTTATTGGGATTTGGAGACCTAACTTCTACAAATTCACCTTGTCGAGAGGGCCCCGCCGCGTTTGAATCCCGCCAGTTCTGATGCAGTTCAGGTCTGTCGTTACGATCATATCGTCTGTCGTCATGTCGGTAGATTCCATAGTTTCTTTCTTGTCGGTCACGTGGTTGAGAATTTCTCCCTGAATCATAACTGCCCGCTGGACCGTTGCGTCTAAAGTTATTCTGTCTCCCTTGATAATAATAATTTTGGTTCCCATATTGTCTGTTTCTCTGATTGTCTCTGTGATGGTCACTACCGCGGAGAGGTGATCTTTCCCTGTAATTATTACTACTCTGCCAACGGTTGTCATACGAGTGGTGTCTGTTTTGGTCACGATTTGTGTTGTGAGAATAGCCTTGTCCTGTCCAGTTATTATTTCTTTCATCGCGGAATTGTGATGGATGTGACCTGTAACTGTTGTGTTCCTGTTTTCGCGTTCCGCGATTGTCAGTGTCAATTTCCAATTCTTGTTAACAGTCCCTGAAAAGCTTCAATGTCGTCTTTGCAACGTCCTGCCAAAATAGTATGCCGTAAATGTTCAGGCAATTTGATTAAGCAAATGCGGATGAGTTCTGAGGGGCTGTATGGGTTTGACAGGTACTGATTCTTGTGCAACATGTCTTCAAAATATTTCACAAGACTGGAAAATTCAGATTGTTCGAAATGTTTCAGCATTATGATGCTATGTTTTACTCGGTCTTGTGTAGCTTGAGACCAATATGCTGAGAGGAAGGCAAGATAAAATTCTCCTTCACTGTGACAATCGTAAATTACCGATCGCATTTTTACAGCTGGTTCATTCTCTAAATAGCCACACATAAATTCTAATCTGTGCTGTAATGACCAGTTGGGAGGAAAACAATGAGATAATTGATGGAGCCACGCTTGTGGATGAATGTCGTTGCCAGAATTCTTAAATGTTTTGAATTTACGTGTAGTAATGAACAGCTTATAGTCAAAATCATCGTGTCGGCGAGTAGCATATCGGTCACTGTTACGTCGTGTCGGCGGTTCCATCTCAAAATTCGGTGCACCTTGCCAATTTCTTTCATAATTTCCGAAATTCCCTGTGTTATTATTCTGTGGTTTTTCCGTATTTCTAAGTTCCTCTTCCCGTGTTGGAGCGCGAGTGTCCTCTGAAATATGTAATTTCTGTATTACTTGTGCCAACTGATCTTGTACTTCCCGGATTTCTCTTTTGTGTTACGTATTAATTTGATTCTGATTTTGTTTGAATTTCTTAATTTGTTCATACTCTTCTGTGTCAGTAATGGCTACAGGTCTTGTGTCATCCAGATCATCATCTACCTTTGCAGATAAGTTAGTGAACTGATCCGAAAGTTCGGCTACTTTCTCCGATAGTGTGCTTATTTTCTCAGTGTGTTTTTCTGAACCAAGTTTCAGAGTGTCCATTTGTGTTGAATTCGTATCTACTGTGTCCTTTAAGTTTTCCTGAGTTTTTGCAAGTTGCGTAACCGAATCGGTAGATGCAACTGAGTCAATTTTAGCTTGCAAGGTGTCGTGATTTTCATGAACAATAGTTTGCAGTTCTGTTATGGCTGCTTCGTGATTCTGTAATGCATTTTCATGCCGCGAAAAAATAGGTTGAAAATGCTCACAAGTTTGCGTTTTTACGTCATTACAGACTTTTTGACATTTCGATTCAATGTTATGAAACTCAGTAGTTAAATCTTCACGTGTTTGTTCAAGTGTGGTGTCTAACTTTTGAAGCTTTTGCTGTGTTTGTCTCTGATTTTGTTCCATTGTGTCTAACTTTTGAAGATTTTGTTGGCCCTGACTAACATTATCCTATACCTTTCACAAATCACTTACCTCACCAGAAATCTTCGTTACTCGAACTAATGCAATACAGCGAGCGCCACTACTGCCAGCTAAAGAAAAGATTCAAACTACTGAAGGCACTAACTACTGACAGGCATAGTTAGTTACGTAAAGCCAATGGACGGTCTGTATCCAACGCCTGTGTTAAAAATTTCTTACGTGAAGTTGGCCACGTTGCTAAAGTCATTTAAGATAACCGACCGCAATTCAGATCTGCTGTTTGGTCACGCATGCTTCGGAATCATAAAATCAAACCTGTCTTTATTTCATTGTACTCACCACATTGTAACCCCTCTGAACGGATTATGAAAGAAATCAATAAGCTTTGCAGACTTTATTGTCACAGAAAGCATCAGCATTGGGACAGATATTTACACTTATTTAAAAACGTGCTGAATGAAATGCCTCATGACTCCACTGCTTTACCACCTATTCTTGTACCGAAGAATGAAGAACCACCGAGCAGAACCAGAGAGCTTGTACCTTTTCCGAATACACGTAAACTTCGACACAAAGACATAATTGATTTGGCTATTAAAAATATAAATTCTGCAGCAGACAAAAGGAGAAAACTACACGGTAAAGCAAATGCAAAGAAATTATGTACTGGTCAGAAAGTTCTCATTAAAGCTCATTCATTGTCACATAAGAAGAAACACTTGAGTCACAAATTATTTCTAGTTTACAATGGACCTTACAGAATCCGACGTATACCACATGATAATTGCGTTGAAGTTGAAACTCTGCGTACTGGGAAGAGTAAAGGTTTACACCACATTTCACATGTAAAACCGTTTATTGAAAGATAATCTGCTTTTTAACTTTGTCTTTGCCATATAACTTTTCACTTTACGTTACTAGTATGCTTTGTCAGACTTAGAATCTGTTAACATGCAACAATGTTTGAAGTTAAATATCCAGTCAAGAGCCAAGAGAACTTATTTAAACAGAAATTACGAATGCATTGTTATTGTGAACAGATGACACAGTGTTATTGTGTGTGTACATTCTTGCTTGTTAGTTGCACGATTACCTAATGACTATAAGGCTCACATACTTAGAACATTTACCAGTACCGCTAATGAGATTTTAATGCAACATTTTGGTTTACTTGAAAATACATTCTGGATTTCAAGTACTTTCTGTGAGATACCAGATGACACAGTGGTTAGTTTGTGTGACAGCTACACGATTTTATCACGACGCTACTAATGAGTGACAATTTACAATGTTGCTTTTGCGGTTTTTCTGAATTATTCTGGAAAGTAAAACATGTTTTAGTAGTAACTTTTATGGTATAGCTACAATGAGAGAGCCTTTTCTGTAGCACAACAATACGTTACAGCACAGTACTTCATCACGGCAATAAGTGTAATAACTAAGATATCTATACGCAAAGCATTTAACTTTTGTTTATCATGAGGTAAGTACATTGACTTCTTCAGAACTTAGCTTTCGGAGGACGATAACTACGACACTTCCACAGAGATTATCTTACATCAAGACGCACAGTTTAGTGCTACAGTACACGTATTTGAGTGATTAATTTTGTACTTAAAACATTTATTTTTAAAGATATTTGAAGTACAATGATACAAAGGTTTTCCGTGATACATTTCATTCCATTGCTGTAATCTGTAACACCTGAGGGTATAATTACATTAATCCTTAGGGGGTACACGCCTACTTTGTGTACCATGTGTTTGGCAAGCACAAGGAGCCCTAGCTAATATGGTATTTGCTTATACAACTTTACACATCGGTACCATATTACTGTAACACATAAATTACACAGCTATCTGATTAACAGAGAAAAAAACATTTTTTTACTACGTCAGTGACAGATATTTACGCAATTACACAGTTGGATAACTTCACACTTATGAAATTGTATTTTGTCTGTACTTGTGAACTGTTCATATTTTTTCGGAACCATTGTGATAATATGAGAGCTTTGAATGTCGTATTTGGTATGGGATCATGATTTTTAAAGTACGTTTGAGGTAGATGACACTATTGAAATGAGCAGAGAATTTTTTTTAGGTTTTGAAATTATTGGAGGAAGCTACAACGTTTTTGAGAATTGACTGAGATGTTATGATATTATTACGATGACGATGTGTATTATGCTGTTGAGGTATGTTTATGATCAATAAGCTGATGTTATATGAGGAATCTGATTATGCTATGTATTTATTATGAAGAAATATTGAAGAAGTGTTGACAAATATATGTGTAATAAAGCAAGGAATAATGAGTAGTGGTTAGGGACTCTGACTTGTGAAAAAGGATGTTGGAAACCAAGAATCGTACTTTAAGAGTTATGAAATGTGTGAATGTATCACAATGCAGGCGAAAATTTTTTGCACACTGTTATATTCATAGGATTTTGTTTCTACACATTTGCAATGCAAATTCTCGACCTGTGAAATTTTTTATATGAGACTGTCACTGTAATGCAAACTGGTGTCATAAATATTTCAATAAGAAAGTTAAGTGACCACCTTCACGTAATGAGTCGTGGGCACCCAGCTGCGCGACAGTCGCCTGGAAAAAAGCCATTAGTGTGTGCCTTTCAGAGGCACAGGTGGAAAAAAAAGGGGCCATTATCCTCACTATTGACATTCCTTTGTAGAAAGAATTGCAAATACGACACGCTCAAACTTGAAAACATATGATTACACTGTGGAGGTCTTAATTTATGATATTTACTAAAATGCCTAATGAAATGATGAGAAACATTTTACATCTATTGTCTTTCTAGTTGAGAGAATTTTTTTGCCTTTGGAGACGCCATTTGCCTATGAATGACATTTCATATGTTGCTATATATATATATATATATATATATATATATATATATATATATTTGCTCATTTTGTTTAATATCTAGTTTCTAGCTACACTGCAGAATTGTTTAAAATAAAATTTAATAGATGTACTAATATCACTATTTTCTGTCTACAGACCCAGTAAAGAATAATTTTATGATTTACTTTCATAGAAAAGAGAGCACAAATAGACATTTCCCTTCACAGGAATTGCATAAATAATTTTTTAATGACTTGGTAACTTCCTTGCAGAGTAAGTTTTTGTGATGCATCACTCTAGTGCTAAGATGTGACATAGGTATTAAACATGGCCATTTTTACTGTAATGTTTTTTCTGCTTGAGCTTTGTCATGTTTAGATATAAGTTATTGCATTTGCTGCTGCTGTTTGCCAGGCATAATGTTACTGACTTTGACTTTGTATTACTCTGTTAAGCCAGTTTTACTACAGATCTATTTTTCTTGTTTGCTGCGCATTGCCTTATATTAGTTGTAATATTGCATTTGCCTGGCTAATTTATGCTGCTTGCTTTGCCAATTTGCATTTTTTACCATTGCTGTTTGTGTTAATTGTTTTGCGCTGCTGCATTACCTCGTCCCTTAGTTTAGCATCTGAGCTCAGTAGATTTAAGTTAGCTTAAGATGGGGTAGGCTATATAAGAGAACGAGTTGTGATGAATGGAAAGAAATGCATTGAGAAGCTATAAGAAAATGGTTTGGCCAAAAAAGTATTTAAAAGAGGATATGAACAAAAAAGTAGGGTTTAGGGACAACAGGTTCAGGTAGGATTTTCTTGGAAATAAATGATGAGGTAAGATAATGGAAATAAATAATGAGGTAAGAAATATGTGAAAATATAAATACAGAAAGCATGCTTGGATAGGATTTTTTTGGTGGAAACAAATGTTGAAATGAGACGAAAGATCTATGGAATGAAGTTTTGGGTTGGACTGCAGTAACAAATGTTACACTGAAAACAAACCCTGTCCTGTATTTTTGTGTTATTAGACTATGTGAATGTGTGTTTTTCCTGTCTGTATGTGTCTAGCTAATAAGATTTATGTTGTAGAATTTTTCTGATAATATGTTATTTTCTTTGTAAAGATGTTTAGACATTATTTATTCCGTTCTGTTTTAATGCTCATGTGTGAAGCTGATGTTTCGAAAGTTATTCTGATCTTTTATGTATGTACTCATGTCATAATTCCTGTAACACTGATGTATATGTTATTTCGATTCTTTTGTAAAGCCGGTACTACAAATGTTATCTGTATTGTTATGTTCTTTAATGATGTATATTGTACCTTTGTAATTGTATTCTCATGTTATAATATTGTAATTGACACCAGTTCATCATATTATTAACTTGTAAGTTCCATTTCACTGCACACGTTTCTGTTGGTCATAGTATATGGACAATATGTGAGAAGTAGGGACTCATAGTGTTTGCACGTGTGTTGATAAGTCAGCAAGGGACTGGTTAACAGCATTGCTAGTTCTAAGGACAATTCCAAAAACTTTGTGAATGCACAAGTGGTGGTTTATGGACTTGCTATATTGTCTGCAAGGCTCTTTGATGGTGATTGTGCACCTGCACAGTCGCAACAGATGGCTGCTGGCCGTCTCTACAAGGACTACAGTGGGTCTGCATCTTTGATGGCCCACCAATACCATCATTTCTACAAGGATTGCAGTGGGTCTGCACCTCTGGTGGCCCATCAATACCATAATCTCTACCAGGACTACAGTGGGTCTGCTCTGTGATGACCTACCTACCAATATTCTTCAAAACTTCGACTGACTCTGCTGTGGGTTTGCTCTGTTGTGGCCCATTACCTATCCGCATGTCGAGAGTCAGCACTGTCTTTCCGTTGGAAGGACAACACTACTTCATCAAGGCTGCATGGAAATCCACTACTTCCATGTGCATTCTCTTTTGCTGCTCAGACTTTGAGAAAAACACAGCAATTTTACTGTGATGAACGATCAGGACTGTCTTTATGGACTGTGAGAAAATTTTAGCTTTTGACGAACATTGTATCGATAAGCGTGTGCATTTGATTTCTTTGTTATTGTAATTATGAAAAATTTTTTCAAATCTGTATTGGCCACTGCCCAAAGCAATTTGTAAAAATTTTTGTGGGGAGCATGGGGGCTATGTAAGTAGGCTATTTAGGTTCTTATATTGGTAACGCCGCCGCCACGTAGCGCTCTGTATGAAAATCACTGGCTGTGCTGTGTGCAGTCTGTGGCTGGTTGGCATTGTTGTAATACTCGACATTGTAGCGTTGGGCAGTTGGCTGTTAACAGCGCGTAGCGTTGCGCAGTTGGAGGTGAGCCGTCAGCAGTGGTGGATGTGGGGAAGTGAGATGGCGGAGTTTTGATAGCGGATGATCTGGACGTGCGTCCATCAGAGAGAGTACATTTGTTAGACTGGATGTCATGAACTGATATATTATATATGACTTTTGAACAATATTAAGGTAAATACATTGTTTGTTCTCTATCAAAATCTTTCATTTGCTAACTATGCCTATCAGTAGTTAGTGCCTTCAGTAGTTTGAATCTTGACTTAGCTAGCAGTAGTGGCGCTCGCTTGTATTGCAGTAGTTCGAGTAACGAAGATTTTTGTGAGGTAAGTGATTTGTGAAAGGTATAGGTTATTGTTAGTCAGGGCCATTCATTTAAAGGGATTATTAAAAGTCAGATTGCGTTGCGCTAAAAAATATTGTGTGTCAGTTTAAGCACAGTAATTCATTAATTTTTCAAAAGGGACGTTTCATAACCTTCATTTATGATAACAATACCATCAGCGTATCTTGTCGTTGATATCCTTTCACCCTGAATTTTGTTCCAACTCTTGAATCTTACTTTTATTTTCGTCATTCCTTCTTCGATGTATACATTGAACGATAAGAACGAAAGACTACATCCCTTTCTTCCATCCTTTTTAATCTCAGTATTAGTCACCCCTTAAAATAGCTCTGTAGATGATGGGAGACATGGTAAAAGGTGGTCATGTGACTCTTACCGCTGTGTGGGTCATAACAGTGATACGCCGTTTGTAAGTGCCAGTCGGTTGTATCAAATTAGCGCATTAACACGGGCCGACGTGTTGTCGGGAAAGACTGATCTGTCGTGTACGAATGTGCCCATGAAGAGACTGACTGGAGTTCCCCGATTTGTTTATGTATCAGTGCGAACTGTCCATCGTTTCTGTAATGGTTTGCATTCTTTCTGAGACCATTACCTCTGAGTACAATTAAACAGTAGCTAGTTTCCCGCTCCCTCCCCCGGCCCCAGCCCTTGCCGCACATTATCATCAACTTTAGAAACTAAATGCACTGTGGAATGAAACACTTTTCTCGGGACACTTTAATTTTTAAAATGATGAAAGATGTGAAAAGTGTATGATATTTAGAGTGTGTGTGTGTGTGTGTGTGTGTGTGTGTGTGTTTTTGAATAAATGATGAAACAATTTGTGGTTCATCGCAAGTGATACACGCAACTCCTTCTCAGATAAGAAAGCTAACCATCCGCAAGGAGAGTAGACACTTGCTACAAAACATACTTGCCCTGCATTATTCATCTCCATTACGGCACTTGCTTGACCTGCACACTGCAACCCTACTTAAAACCAAAGAAGTTCAGACGTGTGCACTATACTTATTTTTTGTGAATTACTTGTTTGCTGGACTCCTTACTTCTGAACTGGCACAAATTGGACGACTTCAGGCTGTTAACGCTTTGCGTCTAGCCATTGTAATAATAAACAATGATAAAAATACTGAAAATAGACATATACACTGAAGAGCCAAATAAACTGATACACCTGGCCTAAAATCGTGTAGAGACCCCGCGAGCACGCAGAAGTGCCGCAGCACGACTTGGCACAGACTCGACTAATGTCGGAAGTAGTGCTGGAGGGAACTGACACCATGAACCCTGCAGGGCTGTCCATTAATCCGTAGGAACACGAGGGGGTGGAGAACTCTTCTGAACAGCACCTTGAAAGGCATCTCAGATATGCTCATAATGTTCGTGTCTGGGGAGTTTGGTGGCCAGCGAAAGTGTTCAGTCTCAGAAGAGTGTTCCTGGAACCACTCTGTAGCAATTCTGGACGTGTGGGGTGTCGCATTGTCCTGCTGGAATTGCCCAATTCCGTCGGAACGCACAATGGGCATGAACGGATGCAGGTGATCAGACAGGATGCTTACGTACGTGTCACCAGTCAGAGGCGTATCTAGACTTATCAGCGATCCCATATCACTCCAACTGCACACGGCCCACACCATACCAGAGCCTTCATCAACTTGAACAGTCCCCTGCTGACATGCAAGGTCCACGGATTTATGAAGTTGTCTCCATACCTGTACACTCCCATCCACTTGATATAATTTGAAACGAGACTCGTCCGACCAGACAACATGTCGGTGTTAATGGGCCCAGGCGAGGCTAAAGCCTTGTATCAAGGATACACGAGTGGGCCTTCGGCAGCGAAAGCTCATATCGATGATGTTTCGTTGAATTGTTCGCAAGCTGACACTTGTTGATGGCCTAGCTCAGAAATCTGCACCAGTTTGCGGAAGGGTTGCACTTCTGTCTTGTTGAACGATTTTCTTCAGCCGTCGTTGGTCCCGTTCTTGTAGGATCTTTTTCCGGCCACAGCGATGTCGGAGATTTGATGTTTTACCGGATTCCTGATATCCATGGTATACTCGTGAAATGGTGGAAAGGGGAAAATCCCACTTCATCGCTACATTGGAGATGCTGTGTCCCATCGCTCGTGCGCCGACTATAACAACACGTTCAAACTCTCTGAAGTCTTGATAACATGATTTTGTAGCAGCAGTGATCGATCAACAACTGCGCCAGATACTTGTTGTCTTATATAGGAGTAGCCGATCGCAGCGCCATATTCTTCCTGTTTACATATTTTTGTATTTGAATACGCATGACTATACCAGTTTCCTTGGCGATTCAGTGTAGTTTCTGCTGTGTCGTGCTGTCAGTTAATTCATTTGTCTGTTTCGAAGCGGCTAATGAAGCAATTCCTGGACGACTGCAGGTGCTACCTACAACTTGTAGAAGACATTTTCTTGAGATATTTAGCATTTGTTTCTTATATGTGTCATTTATCACCAGAAATGTGCGGGACAAACCACAACATATGTGTGTAGTCGGTGGACTATGTGTGGAATCTATAAACTCCACCGCAATAAGTCTACTAATTGAAAAAAACGTAACTATTGATAACTTATATGTTCAGTATAGAGTCTTACAAAATTGTGAGAACCGAAATGACCTTTTGAAAATAATTTAGTTTTGTGACTGAAACAGAATAGAATCTTTTAGTTTTTACCCCTCAGAAAATTTCATTTTACCCCTCAGAGGGTAACTACCCCCAGGTTGGGAACCACTGTGTACGGTGTACCACTCGCTCCCGTATAACACAGTGTAAGAGCTGTGGTCGTAAAGAGAACATAATCGAACATTTCATAGGACAGTCCGTTTCAAACCCAAGAACTCAACCAGTTTTCGAGTGAATATTGCGAAGGTGACTGCAATAAATGGACATCAGCAGGATGTTGATTTCGTAATCTCTGTGACCAAATGTTGCTCGCTCTTGTGCCTCTTGATGACGAGTATGCTGTGGACACGTGAAAACAGCCGTGTTCTCAGAGCTGCGCGCTTACCTCATTGGTTTAACGAACTCTCGGGCACTCTGTAGAACCTCGACTGGTCCGCTAAATCACCCGATCTTAATGGTATACCAGGTGTCAGACTACTCGCAACAGAGGGTGAAACGCGCCTTCCAGCATTCTGCAACCAGCAGCTCCGCGGAATGTGACCACTAATGATCGGCTTCAGATGGGTGTGGCGGACCTGAAGAAACTTGGGGATTCCCTTCCTCGCCGAGCTGAAGCCGTTATCAAGTCCAGAGGCGGTATTACACGTTATCAGAGTGATTTCTCCTGAAGGTCATTAATTTTTATTCAGTGTGTTTACTAATGTACACGGCATGGCGGCGGGAGACGTGTACGTTGCCTGACACAGAAGATATGCGACTGATGCTACTTATCTGTGTGCTAACCAAGTATGTTGAGTCAGTTGCCCTCGCCTTCGGAGTAGGACTCACTTGATCCCACTCATTTCTGAATTCGTACCGTACATTGATCGCAACATTTCTACTTGCCTGCGGCTGAGAGGCTGTGCTGCGACTTTGCCACAAGTCTGTACGCTTTCGTGGCCCTTTTCGTTGAAAGTAACAATTTCTAGTTTGTCAGGCCGCGCCATGTGCGACTTCAGTTCCTTCTACACGATCGCAGTTTCGACTCCTCTGCTCGTATCTTCTTCAGGTTCTTTAGGTGTTCAAGGTTAGCTAATGTGCGCACGAGTTATTCCGTTCACACAGAGAGACAAGCATGCGCGCTATTCGAGTGATCACGAAGTCCGCTTTGCTAGCAGCAGTGGCGGCTGACAACGGCGAGCGCTCTGCCATTAATGGAATTCACTGTTATTAGTTCCTCTATTCCGATACTGCACTCCCACTTTTTGCATGAGGGATGGTAACTGATAACTCACTTTCACCGTTCCGTACTAGGCTAAGCGAATTGCCGAGGCGGGACGTGAATTGACGGCCACTGAGAATTGGCCTTGAATCTGACGCAAGCGGACGGCAAGAATGCGGTGCCGTAGGCAGAAGGGCAGCGATCTTGGCGGCGCGACACGACGCGAGCCTCGCTCCCAGCTGACGGGCGGCGCCGGTATGAATGGAGCCGCGAGGCAGGCAGGCCGCCAGCAGGCAGCGGCGGTTCACCTTGGGACGCCCCGCCGCCTGGCCTGGTCAGCCACGCCGCCGCCGCCGCCGCCTACACCCACGCCCGCCTACACCGCGGACACTCAGCCGCAATCACTGGCCGCTCTGTCCGTCGCTACTGGGCGCGCAGCAGGACGCCGTCACATTTGTGATACTGCACTTATTTTATAAGAAAATTAAGCTGCAATAGTAGTACACTAAAGCGCCAGAGAAACTGGTACAGGCATGCATAGCCAAATACAAAGATATGTAAACAGGCAGAATACGGAGCTGCAACGCCTATATGAGACAACAAGTGTCTGGTGCAGTTGTTAGATCGGTTACTGCTGCTACAAAGGCGGTTATCAAGATTTAAGTGAGTTTGAACGTGGTGTTATAGTCGACGCACGAGAAATGGGACACAGCATCTGCAGTGTACGGATGAAGAGGGGATTTTCTCGTACGACCTTTTACCGCGTGTACCGTGAATATCAGGAAATCGGTAAAAGAAAAAAAAAAATCAAATATCCGACATCGCTGCGGCCGGAAAAAGATCCTACAAGAACGGGACCTACGACGATTGAAGAGAATCGTTCAACGAGACAGAAGTGCAACCCTTCCGCAAACTGCTGCAGATTTCTGAGCTAGGCCTACAGCAAGTTTCAGCGTACGAAACATCATCGATATGGGATTTCGGAGCCGAAAGGCCCCTCGTGTATCCTTATGCTTGATGACTGCACGATACCAAGGGATTTCTGAGCTGAAAGCCCACTCGTGTATCCTTGATGACTGCACGACACCAAGCTTTGTGCCTCGTCTGGGCCCATCAACACCGACATTTGACTGTTGATGATTGGAAAAATATTGCCTGTTCGGATGTGTCTCGTTTCAAATTGTATCGAGCGGATGGACGTTTACGGGTATGGAGACAACTTCATGAATCCGTGGTCCATGCATGTCATCAGGGGACTGTCCGAGTTGGTGAAGGCTCTTTTATGGTGTGGGGCGCGTGCAGCTGGAGTGATATGGGACCCCTGATACGTCTAGATACGACTCTGACGGGTGGCACGTACTTCAGCATCCTGCCTGATCACCTGCATCCGTTCATGTCCATTGTGCATTCCAACGGAATTGGGCAATTCCACCAGGACAATGCGACACCTCACACGTTGATAATTGCTACAGAGTGGCTCCAGGAACACCCTTCTGAGTTTAAACACTCCCGCTGGCCACCAAATACCCCGCACATGAACATCATTGAGCATATCTGGGATGCCTTGCAAGGTGCTGTTCAGAAGAGTTCTCTACCCTCTCTTACTCTTGCGGATTTATGGACAGCCCTGCAGGCTTCATGGTGTCGATTCCCTCCTGCCCTACTTCAGACATCAGTCGAGTCCGTCTCACGTGGTGTTGCGGCACTTCTGCGTGCTCGCCGGGTCCCTACACGATATTGGGCAGGTGTATCAGTTTCTTTGGCTCTCAGTGTAGTAGTAGTAGTTTTTGTTGTTGTTGATGTTGTTGTTGCGGTCTTCAGTCCGAGGACCAGTAACCAACTCTTCAAGCCATATATACTGAGGTGGCAGAAGTCGTGATGTACCTGCTACATGCGCGCCGACTACGAGGGTGCGCAGGGGTTCGAGCACCCACATACATGATATTGTTTGATAAAAATAAAATAAAATAAAATAAATATTTCTCACTTTATAAGAAAGTAATGAACTGTTAAAACACTGAGATGGAAGTTAAAATTTGTGACCTCTAAAACGTATCTGTTTGTCTGCGATGTCTTTGTGCAAAGGCAACCAAGTAATACACTCCTCCGTTTCCTTCCTTTCTCCGGCCAAGTCAAAGGCACTCTCCAGGGTAACAGTCGGAATATGCTGCGAATGCAATCCCGTATTTTCGGCTTGCTTTCACGTTTTCGTACAAGTGACATGCTACAGTAGCCCACTTCTTTCGTCAACAATTGTTTTAAAATATATGCTTGCCAATATTGAGCAGTAATAGAGAATAATCAGAGGTACAAGGAAGCCGACTGTTGCAGACTATCTCAATAGTTGTTTTTAAACACAACAGCGGTGTTGTTTAAGATTTCAGTGAAATTGTTTTCACGTATCTGGACTGTTATCGTTTTGTTTGTTGAGAAAATGGCTTTAGACGACGCTGGAACTTGTATTACAGACTGAAGGGGTGTTACCGCACTAATAGTTAAATCGAAGAAGAGAGTCTACTGACGGGATGCGTGGAGCAAAAGCTCTTCGCCGGGCGAAATTTTTTGTAGATAGGTCCATATCGCGTACGTTACGCCTCTGGGTCTGTGTAGTCGTCCATCTAAACCCGTGTTTGATCCCATTTCTATTGCTTTTAAATCAGCTGTCTTACCGACTGAGCTAGGGCGAGCTCAACGTATAGTTACAGTACCAGTACATTTTACTCATCACAGCGCACATCTTATTACATAGGCAGTGTTAATAAAAGATTGTAAATAAAAGGTAATCATTTTAAAAAATATCGAGACTCCCCAGAAAATCAGCCGGCCGGTGTTGCCGAGCGGTTCTAGGCGCTTCAGTCTGGAACCGTGCGACCGCTACGGTCGCAGGTTCGAATCCTGCCTCGGGCATGGATGTGTGTGATGTCTTTAGGTTTAAGTAGTTCTAAGTTCTGGGGGACTGATGACCTCAGATGTTAAGTCCCATAGTGCTCAGAGCCATTTGAACCATTTTTGAACCCAGAAAACATACTACATTCCGCCATCGATATGCACTCACAGATATTTTGCAAAGTCGGTGCCCTTGCCTCCTAATATCGTGTCGAACATCCTTTTGCCGATATAGTGTATCAACTCGGTGTGGCACGGACTTAACAAGTCGCTGGAAACCCTCTGCAGAAATACTGAGCCATGTTCTCTCTATAGCCGTCTATAAGTGCAAATGTTGCCGGTGCAGGATTTTGTGCACGAACTGACCTCTCGATTATGTCCCATAAATGTTTGATGGGATTCATGTCGGGCGATCTGGCTGACCAAATCATTCACTCCAATTGTCCAGAACGTTCTTCAAACCAATCACGAACATCGGTGGCCCAGTGACACGGCGAATTGTCATCCACAAAAATTCCATCGTTATTTGGGAACATGAAGTCCATGAATGGCTGCAAACGGTCTCCAAGTAGCCGACCAAAACCATTTCCAGTCAGTTATCCACGTAAACACAGCCAACACTATTATGGAGCCGCCAACAGCTTGCACAGTGCCTTGTTGGCAACTTGGGTCCGTGGCTTTGTGGTGCCTGCGCCACACTCGAAACCTACCATCAGCTCTTGCCAAATGAAATCGGGGCTCAGCTGACCAGACCACGGTTTTCCGGTCGTCTAATGTCCAACCGAAATGGTCGCGAGCCTAGGAGAGGCACTGCAGGCGATGTCGGTCGTCTGCTGTCATAGCCCATTAACGCCAAATTTCGCCTCGCTGTCCTAAGTGATACGTTCCCCCTATGTCCCACATTGATTTCTGTGGTTATTTCACGCAGTGTTCCTTGTCTGTTAGCACTGACAACTTTACGCCGACACAGCTGCTCCCGGTCGTTAAGTGACGGCCGTCGGCCCCTGCGTTGTCCATGGTGAGAGGTAGTGTCTGAAATCTAGTATTCTCGACACGCTCCTGACAGCGTGAGTCTCGGAATACTGAAATCCCTAGCGAATTCCGAAATGGGATGTCCCATGCGTCTAGCTTCTACTACCATTTCGCGATCAAAGTCTGTTAATCCCAGTCGTGCGGTGAGAATGACATTGGAAACCTTCTCACATGAGTCAAATGGTTCTGAGCACTATGGGACTTAACATCTGAGGTCATCAGTCCCCTAGAACTTAGAACTACTTAAACCTAACTAACCTAAGGACATCACACACATCCATGCCCGAGGCAGGATTCGAACCTGCGACCGTAGCAGTCGCGCGGTTCCGGACTGAAGCGCCTAGAACCGCTCGGCCACCGCGGCCGGCTCACATGAGTCACCTGAGTACAAGTGACAGCTCCAAAAATGAACTGCCCTTTTATACCTTGTGTACGCGAGACCACAGTCACTTGCGTATGTGCATATTGTGTGTGCATATCGCTGTCCCATGACTTCTGTTGCCTAATGTAGTTCCCTCAGCATACCTGATTTAATTTCACAACATTCTGTTATCCTTATTTTGCCTTCATTGTTGTTAATCTTATAATCTCTTTTCAAAACACTATTCATTGCGTTCAACTGCTCTTCGAAGCCCTTTCTGCCTTTGTCAGAATTACAATGTTATTGGTAAACGTCAGAGTTTTTATTTCGTCTCGCTGAACTTAATTTCTCTTTCCAAGTTTCTCCTTGGTTTCCTTTACTGATTGCTGAATGTACAGACTGATTAACATCGAGTATAGGCTACAACCCTGCCTCACTCTCTTCTGAGTAATGGCTTCCTTTTCATATCCTTCGACTCTGAACTACAATCTTGTTTCTGTATGAAATGTAAATAATATTTTGGTCCCTGTATTTTATCCCTACCACCATCAAAATTTCAGATAGTGTAATGTAGTCCGGTCCATATGCCAAAGGCTTCTTCTAAATCTACAAATACGTTAAATACAGGCCTGCCTTTTTTCTGTCTATGTTCTAGGATAAGTCGTAGGATCCGTACTGCCTCGCATGCTCCTAAATTTCAATCTAAAATAGAAGAAAACCTATCCTCCTCATCTTGTGTGTGTGTGTACCGGAGACGATAGTGAGACAGAAATTGCATGTCATCATCTCCTCTCTGAAGTGGTGACTTTAGGTCAGGTTAATTTTAATGCAATGCCTTTCCAGCTGTAATTATCGGTGGTCGCCAATATGGCGGTGATCGTTACGGAGGCTCCTCGGTTTGAATAAAGACACCAGAAGCGTAGGGGGCTAATTTTCTGGGAGGTGGTTGCCGGTTGGGACCAACCAGGAAATGATAACCTAACTGATTTGGAGGGTCCCCGTCCCTCGGAACGCTCTTGTAACGAGAATAGCTTTTTATAGGAACAACCGTTTGGGGTGGAAATAGAAGTACCTACGCTGACGGTTTGTTTTTCGTTGCTGCACTCGTGTTTGTTATTAGCATCCAGCAAGGTCTTTCAGCCTCACTTTTGTCGGTATCCTGAAGCAGTGACCATCAAATAGCATCTCGTGTTAGCGTCCCATGCTAGCGAAATTCTGGCTTTTGAGGCCTCGACAAATTATACGAGTAATGAGAGCCTTTGAAAATCGAGTATGATGTTTACTCTCGCGAAATGCAAGTGATCTACCTGATTTACATGATCAGAAGACGACGACCGGCCGCCGTCTGCTTAACACGGCGATATCCTGCGACTGTTTCTCCTCATTGCTAGTATTTATCTTTCTCATTCGTCTCAACCTTATAGTGCACACACACACACACACACACACACACACACACACACACACACACACAAATATTTTGCTTCACCCCGGTTCCCAGAACTCCTGAAGATAGGCGTTGACTAGTATCAGAGACACACTCCCTTTGACTGTTCAGAGATGTCACTAAACCCGCCCAAAGATGTAAACAACCATGAATGAGCAGCGCCTACTACATGGAGGGGGTCCAACACTCGATCAGTTCCAGACATTCCACCACGAAGGAGGCACACGGCTCGTGTTGTCAGTAGTTCAGCCATGCCTACACGGTCAATACCGCGGTTCGATCGCGTCCGCAGTGTTATTTTGTGCCAGAAAGGGCTCTCAACAAGGGAAGTGTCCAAGCGTCTCGGAGTGAACCAGAGCGATGTTGTTCGAACATGGAGGAGATACAGAGAGACAGGAACAGTCAATAACATGCTTCGCTCAGGCCGCCCAAGGGCTACTACTACAGTGGATGACCGCTACCTACGGATTATGGCTCGGAGGAACCCTGGCAGCAACGCCACCATATGGAATGACGTTTTTCGTGCAGCCACAGGACGTCGTGTTACGGCTCAAACTGTGCGCAATAGGCTGCATGATGAACAACTTCACTCCCGACGTCCATGGCGAGGTCCATCTTTGCAACCATGACACCATGCAGCGCGCTACAGGTGGCCCCAACAACATGCCGAATGGACCGCTCAGGATTGCCATCATGTTCTTTTAACCGATGAGTGTCGGATATGCCTTCAGAAAATCGTCGGAGACGTGTTTCGAGGCACCTCGGTCAGGTTGGACGCCTTAGACACACTGTCCAGCGTATGCGGAGAGGTGGAGGTTCCCTGATGTTTTGGGGTTGCATTATGTGGGGCCGACGTACGCCGCTGGTGGTCATGGAAGGCGCCCTAACGTCTGCACGATACGTGGATGCCATCCTCCGACCGATAGTCCAACCATATCGGCAGCATTTTGCGAGGCATTTTTTTCATGGACGACAATTAGCGCCCCCGTCGTGCACATCTTGTGAATGAGTTCCTTCAGGAAGCACTAGCAGTTTTTGGATTGCGTCTGCTTATCTTTGATACTATAGCGTATTTCTAGAGTGGCCAGCATGTTCTCCAGACATGAACCCTATCGAACATGCCTGGGATAGATTGAAAAGGGTTGTTTATGGACGACGTGACCAACCATCCACTCTGAGGGATTTACGCCGTATCGCCTTTGAGAAGTGGGGCAATCTGGACCAACATTGCCTTGATGAACTTATGTATAATATGCTACGACGAATACAGGCATGCATCAATGAAAGAGGACGTGCTACTGGGTATTAGAGGTACCGGTGTGTATATCAATCTGGACCACCACCTTTGAAGGTCTCGCTGTATGGTGGTACAACACGCAACGTGTTGTTTTCATGACCAAAAAAAAGGGCAGAAATGAGTTTTATTCTGATCTCTATTCCAATTTTCTGCACAGGTTCCGCAACTCTTGGAACCGAGGTGGTGCAAAACTTTTTTAGATGTGTGTTCATGCATACTGTTTCGTTTAACATCGACAGTGTAAAAGGCAGCTGCAGAACATGGCTAGGTAGTCGAAGTGGTTTGTTAGTGAAGGTTATAGATACAGGACAGTTCTGCAGGTTACAACGAGAGGGAACTATGGTCGGTCTTCAGTTATGTATGTCCTGTAACGTTTGCTTCTCACTATGACGTTGGCATTAAATGGCCAGGGGTATTTCAGAGCACTGAAAACGCCTGGCCACATTGGTAGATAGTTAGCTCCGCAGAATAAAACGTTCTCGCTCTATCATATAGCCACTGTGAGCGTATTCTGTGTATTGCTTGCAAAACGTGTAAACGCTGCACTAACAGTTTTCGGATTTCGTCTGTTTATCTTTGATACTGTAGCGTATTTCTGTTCATTGGCATCAGCAGTAAACGAAGGACTTAAACATATTTTGAAAATGACAACCGAAACTGCGTAATTTGTCCTGCGTTAATAATGTAGCTTATAGGATAGTACATTTTACAGGGTGATCGTAATTAAACTTTCACTATTTCAGAGGACACCCATGTAAAGCAGGTGATAGCACGACGATGAAACTTTTAAGGACATGTGGAAGAGGTACAACGAATAAGCCATTGAAAGAAACACATCTCAAATTCAACATGAAAGAGTAAAATTAGGTAATTGCATACCATGTTAACGTTCCAAGTTCCAAACGTTACTCAGTCTCATGAGAATCTGCAACCACGACAGCCTGAAAAAACACTAGAGATTGCTCTCCTGCTGCCTAAAACACCTCCCTCGCTACGCTCATCTTCAACCTCCAACATGTGTTAGTGTACCGTTGATAAACCATGACCTTCAGGTAACGCTACAGACAAAAATAACATGCGGTCAATTCTGATGATCTTAGTGGTCACACGGTTTGGAACGATCGACCAATGATTCGGTTTTCTTTAACCCCGGTGCGGGAAGAGGGCCTTTCCATATTTCTTTAACGCGTCGATACTTGCGAACAGCAAGAGCCCTGTTGCTGTTGTTTTGATAAAACTGCTCTACAAGTAAAGCCCTGCTTACCTTGTCCAGATCCATGCTGACTCGCGGAAACTGTAACGCACACTAGTGCTGGTGTTTCAGCCCTAAGTCACAGTACCATTACCCATGCCTAATGGCAATTCATGGCACTAATACTATTAACAACGCAAATCCTGCAGCTCGCAGACTGAACATCATTCCTTCAACATTGGGCACACACACGGTAAATAGTTTTCCATGTACACAGGTCCAGGTGGGGAAAGTTTAATCATAACCACCCCGAACAACATCTGATCGAAAGTGTCTGGACAGCTATCGGTTGACATTGACTTTAACTCTACTGAGGAGACTTTCTACAGGGTATTTGAATGTCTGTAGAGAAAAGGCAGTCGATTCTGCATCAAGAGCCGAACCATAGAAGGCAGTGATGTCGGACGGTGGTGTCTGGAGCGAGGTCTACGTTCTTACTCGTCCCAAAGGTGTTCCATTGGATCCAGGCAAGGGAACTGGACGGGCCAGTCTATTTCAAGTCTGTTATTGTCCACAAACAATTGCATCACAGATGCTGCTGTGTGACAGGGTACATTGTCATGCTGATACAAATAATCGTCGTCTCAGAACTGATTATCTACACAATGCTGCAAAATGTGTTCTTACTCTTCCGGATTTAGCTTTTTCTGAAGCACGATAAGGGGACCACAACCTAACCACGAGAAACACCCCTATACCGGTGCAGCTCCTCCTCGTACTGCACTACTAGGACTAGACTCCAGGCATTCGCCGAACCCAAGCCTTTCCATCTGATTGCCACAGGATATAGCGTGATTCACCACGCCAAATCACGATCCAGTGGTTCGCTCTATACGCCGCCTCAGGCGTAGCTCAGCACTGACTATAGAAATGGGTGGCTTATGGTCAGCTGCTAGATTCTTATACTCCTTTCTTTTTAACTCCCTATGCACACTCAGTTTGCTAGCTGGACTGCGGTACTACGTAGTAACTCATAACTGAATCCTTGCGACGAGTTCACGCGACTTTTCTTTTTTTTTTGTAATCACCACACGCGAAGTTCGACGGTCCGCCAGTATATTAGTTCTACCTCCTCTTGGTTTAGCTGTGGTTGTTCCTTCGTGTTTCCAGTTCGCAATCACATTACGAACAGTCGACGTGGACAGCTTTAGAAGGGTTGAAACATCACTGATGGATATGTTACTCAGGTGACATTCAATGCCTAGTCCACGTTGGAAGTAACTGAGCTCACCTGCGTGACTCCTGTTGCTGCTTTCTCCACTGACAACTGCTTTTATACTGGCGGTCCACCACTCCTGACATCTAGTTGTCCATTACATAGGATTGGTTGGTTTGTGGGATTAAAGGGACCAGACTGCTACGGTCATCGGGCCCATTACATAGGGATGTCCGGATAGTTCTGATGAGATAGCGTATAGGAAAATGACTCTTAGTACACTGACCGATACATGAGTGGAACAGCCGTCGCCACATTCAGTTACTTGAGTAGTAGTAGTAGTAGTAGTAGTATGGTATTCTGCCTTACGGCAGGTCTTGTCATGGGTTAAGCCTCTTCCACTTTTGTCTGTCCATAGCCAGTCTTTTTATTTCTGAATATTTCCTCCTTTGATATTTTCCAGCATTTGATATCTCCATTTTCCTCTTCCCCTTTTTCCCTCCACCATTTCTTCTATTCCTTCCTTCAATAAACAGCCCATCTTTAAAAATTGTCCAATCCAGTTCCGTTTTCTCTTTCTGATGACTCAGCGTGTTTCTTTCTTCTCCAACTCTTCTTAATACTTCTTCATTCCTTACTCGGCCTTCCCATTTCACTTTTTCCATTCTTCTCCATATCCACATCTCTAGTGCCTCCAATCTTCTTTCATCTTCCTTCCTCAATGTCCAGGTCTCCGCACCATATAGTGCAATTCTCCAGACGTAACATTTGGCAAATCTTTTCCTCAGATTTTTGTTTAGTGGTCCACAAAGTAATTTCTGTTTCCTCTTGAATCCTTCTTTTGCCATTGCAATTCTTTTCCTAATTTCTGTTGAGCAATACATATCATCCATTATTACACTTACCAAGTAATTGTAGATACTAACTTGCTCTATTTCCTCTCCCCCTATTTTCATATGGCATTTTCTCCCCTTTCCTCCAATTACCATGATTTTCGTTTTCTTCTTGTTAATCTTCATTCCATATTCTTCTAATTTTGTCCGTAGCTCATCTAACATTTGTTCCACCTCTCTCGCACACTCTGCCATCACAACCATGTCGTCTGCAAATCTTATATACTCCACTCTCCGACCCTCTATACAAACTCCTCTCTATCCATCAAAACTTTCACCAACAATTTCCTCCAGATATATGCTGAACAGTGTTGGTGATAAACAACAACCTTGTCTTACACCTCTTTCCAGTTCAATTTCTTCACTCATCACATCTCCTGTTCTTATTCTTACTCTCTTGTTCAAATATAAATTTCTAATTAGCCATCTATCCCTCCAGTCAACTCCCATCAGTTTGTCCAATCTGACACAGTCAAAAGCCTCCTTTTCTTCTCCACGTACCTCGCCCCCTAACACACTCAGTAGCCCAATGGCTTCTCTAGTTACCACTCCTCGCCTGAAACCAAATTGTTCATCTATTACGCAATTCAACTTTCCATATAGCCTTCTGTTGAGCGAGCTCAGCAAGACTTCGACTGCATGCGATATCAGGCACATTGTTCTTTGTTCCTCACATAATTTGCTGTTTTTTTTTCTTTTCTGTAGGTATTAAGATACTTTCCGTAAAGTCCTTTGGCCATTTTCCTGTCATGTATATTTGATTGCACAATTCAATCAACTCCCTTTTCCCTTCTTTCTCCAATGACTTTAACAGTTCTGCAGGACTCATTAATTCCCACTGCCTTTCCATTTTTCATCTCCTCCATAGATTCTTCAATCTCACTAGTTAGCACTGCATTTCCTTTGTCACCATCTGCAACTTTGTCTTCTTCTTCTTCTTCTTCTTCTTCTTCTATCCCAAGGTCTTCTTCACTTAGTCGGCTGTCTGCAGCGTATAGCCATTCTATATATTCTTCCCATATTCTCATTATTTCTTGGGGTTCACTCACCATTTTACCGTCTGCTGCCTCTAATTCCTTTAGTCCATTATTGTTTCTCTTTTCCCTGAATGTCAAATCCATTGCTTCTTTGTACATCATATCATATTTTCCTTTTTTCTCTAATTTCTCTATCTTCTCACACTTGTCTGCCAGCCATTTCTCCTTTGCTTTTTCTGTCTCGCTTCTTAATTCATTACTTAATTCAGTTACTTGAAACAATCGAATCAAGGGAAAAAATTTTTCAGTTTTAGAATGCTCTTGTAAACAGTGAAGAGGTTACGTGTTTAATTCAAGAACTAAAGAGATGCTAGAAACACATCTGTTGCCGTTTTCTTTACTATAAAAATAATCCAGAATCATTCATTCTACTGTAAAGTGTGCGCTACTGTGACACGTCTTGAACAAAGTGTGTACCAGTTCGGGGCTCTTAGTCGGTCTGTTGCCAGTCACAGCTAACACTCTTACTGACTGAGCCTCTCTCTAAGGATTTCTAGTACACCAGCAAGAGAGCTTTGTAGATTTTTGGGCAGTGGGAGACAGGCCATGGTACAATCGAAAGTGTGAAGCGGGGTGGTGAATGTTGCCTGGATAGCTGAGCCAATTAGACTATAGCGTCGAAAGGTAAAAGTGTGGGGTGAAGTTCCGCACACAATTTTGATCTGTCACAAAGCGCCCCACCAGTACACTGGTTACCTATTTACCCGTCAAGATGACGCGTATTGTTGGGATTGTTCCTCGGATAAGATTACTGACCTTTCTTCCCCCGTTATTCGTCGCTTAACATAGTTGCCTCCGATGACCGCTATACTGACGATGCTTTACTCATGTTTTTCTTCCTAGGATTACATTCCTTGATAACAGCGTATTCAGATGTAACACAAGCAAAGTTTTGTGTTGACAGAAGTACCCAGTTGAAAAATCGAGTAATTATTAAATGAAGCCCGAATGAGATTTGTGTTAGTAACATAAATTTGTTTTAAGGGAGTAAGTTGACCATAAACTCGTTAAAATCGAATGCCATTTGATCCAGATTCAAATGTTACAGTTTCCTCCTTCCTCCCCCACCCCCTCCCCCTACCCCTCCACACACACATACGTCCTAGCTGACAAAATAATATATTACTTTATTAATCAAAACATGGATTATAACCGAATTATTAATAATTGAAACAAAGGCAAAAGTAATATAACGTTTTTCCGTGCCTGGTTACAAAGCAATATCATAAAAGAGCGGAAATAAAACGATATACGCTGCATCGTAATAACCTGCGATCGGCAGTCTGGCAGTATAAGCACACAAAGATAAAGCAACACACTTGTCTCATGGCTTGAATTATATGATTTCCCGACAGAGTATAAACAAGTATTCGGAACCAACAGATTAGTGAAGAACAAATGAAGTGTGCAATGTGTGTCACTCGTGGGCTTTGTGGCGCTACAGCACATAGTTAAGGAATTTTCCCTGTAAACTGTAACATCACAAGCAGAGCAGGAAACAACACAAAGATTCGGAAATTACGGGGCAACGCTCAACAGTACCAAAACCATAGAGAGAATACTCTTGACAAGCGGCATAGAATTAGGATGATATGGGAACAGGCAGACAGTTTACACTTTAAGCTTATGAGAGGCACGTTACCTCTTGGAACGAGCAATGGTCGGCATTAAGAGCAATCGTGCGCGTGAGCAATCGTGTAATAACTTATTTCTAACTATTGTGTATCGTATTTACTGAGGCGGAGACGAGGACCAGGCAACGTCTGGATAAATGAGTGCGCGGGAAACGTCTGAAAACCAATTTCGTGCTGATCGGTGGTGTAACAGTCTAGTGCTGGTTAATCTGCCGCACCAATTCGGTTGGGATCTAGCTCACCTTGTGCTATCTAGCACCAGGAATTCTTGTGGAAGACAGTGTTGACCGTCCTAGTACTGAATCCGTTCACTGATGGAATGTCCATTCGTACATGATGATTGCCTTCCACGGGGAAATGGAATCCTACAGAAGTGTAATTCAGCCTGTGATAAAGAAGCGTCAAGAAACTTCTGTCTGTGGTTTTCTAATCTCTGAACTGTTCATATTTTAGGTCAATTGAATGCACTATCTGAATAAAGTATCCGGCACAGTTTGTAAAGTGGAATTGACCACTAAATTTCACGAGTGGTGGCTCCGCCACTATAAAAGCAGGCGGGGAGTACAGTGTTGTCAGTAACAGCAGAACTGAAATGTCAATCAAGAGAGCTCGGTGATCTCGAACGTGATCTAGTCGCTGGATGGTCACCTGAGTAACAAATCCATCAGCACAATGACTGAGCACAGGGAGAAAAAAAGAATGGGTTGCAATGGTTGACCCGCTCCTCATGAGCCAAACATGTCTGTAGTGGAATGAGATTTTCACTATGCAGCGGAGTGCGCGCTGATATGACACTTTCTGGCAGATTAAAACTGTGTGCATACCATTTCAAAGAGGACCACGTATGGTAAAGCACTGTGGTGTCTAAATCAAAGCTTGCTTTACTAGTTTTATTATACACTGAGGGTGAAAGAAAGCGTGCATTGGTGGGGCTGTCATTTGTACTCAGGTGATTTGTGTGGAAAGTTTGTGGCAACACGACGGGAGTTAACAGACTATGAATGCAGAATGGTAGTTTTAGCTAGACGCATGGAGCACACCATTTCGGAAACCGTTAGGAAATTCAATGTTCCGAGATTCACAATGTCAAGAGTATGCTCAGAATATCACATTTCAGGCATTTTCTCTCACCACGCACAATGCTAAGACCGAGAGCAGTGGCGTTTGTTAGCACTGAATACTCAATGCAGACAGGCAATATGCGTAAAACAGCAGAAATCAATGTGGAACGTACGACGAAAGTATGCGTTAGGAGTGGCGAAATTTGGCGTTAATGGGCTATGCCAGCAGAGGACCCAGGCAAGTACCTTTGCTAACAGCTTGACATCGCCTGCAACACCTCTCCTCAGCTCGAGGCCATATCGGTTGGAACCGTGGCCTTGTGAGGTGAGTCCAGATTTCAGTTGGTATGAGCCGATGGTAGAGCTCTAATGTGACGCAGGCGCCACGACGCCATGGAGCGAAGTTGTCAACAATGGACTGTGTAAGCTGGTGGTGGCTCCATAATGGTATGGCCTGTGTCTACATGGAATGAACTGTGTCCTCTGCTCCAACTGAACCGATCTTTGATCGGACATGGAGACCATTTGCAACTATTCGTCGACTTTATATTCCCAGACAACGATGTCATGTCACCACCGAGCAAAAGGTGGACGGACTCGATATTTGGAGGTTTTGTCACCTCAGTGCACATTTGTTCCTTATCGTCTGAGGAGTGGCATCCCGCGGTTTGTCTTGTTGCTCAGACTCTCTCCCGATTTAGGTTCTCCCGGCGGTGCTGTCCTATGTCACCGAAGCCAAGGAACAGGCCATAAACTACAATGATAGACACAAGAATTAAAGGTGAGATGGAAGATCTCTAAATTTATCGCTAGAGGAGGTACGCCGTGAACGAGTAGCGGCGCCGGCAGTGGGATGCGAGCCTCGGTGCAGGCGAGCCATGGCGGCCCGTGGTCTGGCCGCGCTGCAGGCGGGCGCACGGAGCCGTGAAGATATCCTCGCCTCGTCCCGTCCCGTCCCGTCCCCTTCCCTCCCAGCCAGCCCCAGCCGCCGCCGCCACCCACTACTTGTATTGATTCGGTCCACCCCCGGGCTGGCGTGGCGCTCGGCGGCCCACCGCCACTACGGTAGGCAACCCGCCACCCACCCTCTCCGCCCGCGCACAGATCAATAATACTGTAGAAAATGCTCCCTCCCACTCCCCCTGCCCCTGGTCTGCCCTTCCCCTCCCCCCTTCCCCCTCCCCTTCCCTCCCCTCCCCCGCCGCCCTCCGCCCCCGCCACCCACGAGCCCACCCACACCGGCTAGGCCCCTGACCTCCGCCCGCTACTCGCCCGCCCGCTAGCTAGCTACACACGCCCAGAGCCGAGAGTCTCTGCCGACTCCCGGTGCATTCCTAGCCGTGCCTCCAGTTCCACTTTCCTCTGCTCTCCTATACAGTCGAACCCAATACTACTCCAAAACTCTTGTTTAGCGGCCGCGTCCGATAACGAAGACCGAGGCTCGATTACCCAACATCGTAAAAAGAGGAACTGAATCACACCCTGCCTAAGCAAGTTCTCTTTGATAGCCAACAATATTCAGAACAAACAACACATTTTTGGGGAAGTGATTAGTTGCTTTAGTACAGAGTCTAACGCTAAACGCGGAACGAAAGAAAGCCATCTGAGTGAGTAATAGCATACTGAGGTGAAAAAAATTATGGGAAACAGCCTAATATCGTGCTCGACTTCCTTTTGCCCGCGCTAGAGCATCAACTTGACTTGGCACGGACTCAACAAGTCGCTGGAAGTCTTCTGCAGATATACTGAACTATGCTGCTTCTATAACAGCCCATAATTGCGAAAACGTTGACGGTGCATATTTTGTGCACGAACTGACCTCTGGGTTATATCCCATAAATCGCCGATGGGATTCTTGTCGGGCGCTCTGGTTGGGCAATCATTCGCTCGAATTCTTCTGAATCTGCTTCAAACCAAGCGCGAACAACTGTGGCCCGGTGACATGGCGCGTTGTCATCCGCCGGCCGCTGCGTTGTTCTTGGTGAGAGATGACGCCTAAAATTTTTAAAATGTTTTATTCTCCGCACACCCTTGTCCCTGAATATCTCGAAATATTGAATTCCCTAACGATCTCCGAAGTGGAATGTCACATGGTGAATCGCACCCAGCAGAGTCTGTTAATTCCCAGAGTGCGGCTATAATCAAAAAATGGCTCTGAGCACTATGGGACTTAACATCTAAGGTCATCGGTCCCCTAGAACTTAGAACTACTTAAACCTAACTAACCTAAGGACATCACACACCTCCATGCCCGAGGCAGGATTCGAACCTGCGACCGTAGCAGTCGTGCGGTTCCAGACTGTAGCGCCTAGAACCGCTCGGCCACCCTGGCCGGCGCGACTATAATCATGTCGGAAACATTTTCACATGAATTACGTGAGTGCAAATGACAGCTCCGCCAAATGCACTGCCCTTTTATACCATGTGTTCGCGATACTACCGCCATCTGTATGTGTACATATTGTTATCTCATTACTTTTCTCACCTCAGTGTATATTAAAACTTTCCTGTCGTGGTGTCGCGCAAAATCGCACTTCCGCCCTGGACCAGGATCCAGTTTGGCAATGTACGACGCGAGAGACAAATTACGCGAAGTACTGCTCCAAAGATTTAATAGGAATCGTTTATATGCGGAATTAGATTAATTCACTGCACTGCTACATATCTAAACTCAGTAAAACTAGGGACGGGAGCCTCGCTTTGACCTATGAGCATATCTAAACTTCTGACTAATCAAAGCAAGTATTTAAATGCCCTGTAGCTAACTATTCTCGGGGAAATTCCGATATCCAGCCACTAACCTGGCATACATACACAATGAACTATTCATACAATGCCTCCAACTGCCTCGTCGCAGCTTCCGCTAGTAATCTCCACAACGAGACAGTAATATCGTTCATCGCTAATATTTGGTCGGCAAAGGAAGTGGAGTTGGTAATGTACAGTTCCTGGTCCCATGTTCCAGTGTCCACTGTTAAATTCCTAAACTCTCCGTAGTGCCTCACAGAGTGAGGGCGTGTGACTATCAGTGGGGACGATAACATGGCGGTCCCCTACGTACCATTCGATAGGAGTAGGCTAAATATCGGCATTGGGTTTTCCGCCTCTCTCTTCCATTTAATCATACCAATACAACCGCGACACTGTACTGCAAAAACACTCACCAGTCATCGACATGGCGCAGACAAGCACTTGATATTTCGTAAATGGTCGGAGGAAATCAACTGAAAACCGCCTCCACTTGGATCTTGCCCAAGACGACAATGCCGGATTCTCGCATCTGCGTCCGAAATCTCAAACTACTATGTGCAGAACTTAGTAGTACTCTCTGTAGAACATTGTTTTTATGATCCAATGGGCCCGCAGTGTTGAAGATATGTCTTGGAGACATTATGTAATAAAATCCTGTTTGTTGCCACAGTACGAGCGATACTCGTAAAGCAAGGTTCGATTGTGTGCGAATTGAAAACCACAGTGAAAATCCGATGAAGCTTTGCACTGATGAGTTGGGCAGTGTCTAGTATGCCCGTCGATGGTGTAAATTCGTTCTTTTCAGTTCTGAGCGCACAGTGAGCACGTTAAGATGCCTAGAAAACAGGCTCTCCCACTAAGTATGAGGGTCTGGTGATATATTCTGCCTGATATTACGTAACATAACTGTAATGCGTTTCCTTCATGACAGTTCTCGGCCGCACTCTACAGGAGCAACGCAGATGCTCCTGCAGCGTTTTCAGTGGGAAGTGTTTGATCATCCACCATGTTGTTGTTGTTGTTGTTGTTGTTGTTGTTGTTGTTGTGGTCTTCAGTTCTGAGACTGGTTTGATGCAACTCTCCGTGCTAATCTATCCTGTGCAAGCTTCTTCACCTCCCAGTACCTACTGCAACCTACATCCTTCTGAATCTGCTTAGTGTATTCATCTCTTGGTCTCCCTCTACGATTTTTACCCTCCAATACTAAATTGCTGATCCCTTGATGCCTCAGGACATGTCCTGCCAACCGAGCCCTTCTTCTAGTCAAGTTGTGCCACAAACTTCTCTTCTCCCCAATCCTATTCAATACTTCCTCATTAGTTATGTGATCTACCTACCTAATCTTCAGCATTCTTCTGTAGCACCACATTTCGAAAGCTTCTATTCTCTTCTTGTCCAAACTACTTAAAGTCATGTTTCACTTCCATACATGGCTACACTCCATACAAATACTTTCAGAAATGACTTCCTGACACTTAAATCAATACTCGATGTTAACAAATTTCTCTTCTTCAGAAATGCTTTCCTTGCCATTGCCAGTCTACATTTTATATTCTCTCTACTTCGACCATCATCAGTTATTTTGGTCCCCAAATAGCAAAACCATACAGCCCCTAATTGGCTCCCCCTGAATTTAATCTCTGCTTACAGAATCGCTGGCAGTGACGACAATACTTTGGCACAGACAATGACCAGAGTAGACAATTAGCGGGAAACACTGGCTGCTGCCTTATGTGAGGGGCGTACTGGAAAGTAGGTACAACGCAAAGATAAATATCTGAGTGGGAGCAGCGAGTGCACAGAGGAGTAGCTTTAAGGTACTGCAGATAAAATATTTTTGATTTTCACAGTAGTTTCCTTTTCTCGACTGATCGGACCTTACTTTCGGAAGAGTCCTCGCAGTTTAATGACGTATTTATGGTGATGGATCCATCACAATAAACACATCATTAAACTACTACAGCAGGAACTTGCATTGTATTAAATAATTTTTTCTGTTGCTACACGGTGGAGAAAATAAAAGTGGCCTACAGAACAGAGATCCAGTGTGCAAAGAAACACAGCAGAGGAAAGGAAATACAGTACTAACGTGATGTTGAAAGTGACCACTATTTATCTCTTAGCACTTTCGGGCCGTGGTCAGCAAGTTGCTGAAGGCAGCTCGAAGCTGGACTGCTGGAATTACTGCAGTCTTATCCGAAATTGTTCTGCTACAGTTCTTGAAGACTATGAGGGTTGTTGCGATACGCCTTAAACTTGAGGGCTTTCCACACAAAATAATCGCACAGTGGCAGGTCAGGTGACCTGGGTGGCCAGCTTGGGACGCGACCGAAATGACCTCTGCTACCGGCTCTATCACCCGTTAAGATTGTGTACATGTGCCCAAGGTTCGGCAGTTGCTCCATTCTTTTGGAAGTAGCTGTAGGTCTTTTCCTCCTCCGTTAATGCTGACAAAAAGTCCGGGCCACTTTTATTTGTCCCACCCTGTATAAATACCAACGAGACAACCAATTTCTTTTTCTCATATCACTAGGGCTATACTCTTGCCGCACTCCATCTAAAATGGCTACAAATAAATCTAGAAGCATTAATTATCCACTGACAAAGCTTGTCACTGTTCCAACGATGAAGGTGTACCAGTTCTCTCGACAGTAAAGGTAGATTATAGAGATAATGAATAAAAGGATGAATATCGTTTACAAGGAACTAAATTTCTCCATTGTATATTTCACTCGGTTTGATGTCGAGATTCTAAATAGCAGCATGTGCAGGACTATTGTTTTACAGAGAGGTGATCAGAAAAAGTCAACCTGCCTGTTGCCACCGAAAGACGAAATCAAAGCTACGTCGGCAATAGGCCATTAAACACGAACGAAGACCAGCGTGTGCGCAGTTTTGTGCTCCGTTTTACACCATACTTTGCGATGGTGTACGGACAGGTATGCCTGTCTAGTTATCAGTTTGAATCCAGTGCGAAGCATTTTTATACTAAAATAAGCGCACGTCTGAGTGGACGACTGGTAAGTGCGTCTGCAGTGTAATGTTATGAATGACTGTGGAACTAAAAGTTACCGTGTGATAGAGGAATACGATAAGAGAAGATCATTTTAACTTATTCCAGAAGATATTGCAGAGATGTTTGGGGTACACCCGATTACCACGCAGTCTGGCCACACGTCGGCAAGGGAAATCAATAATTTAAATATTTTCAACCGGCTCTTGTGTTTCAAATAGCACAAGTAAGTCTCTTTAACATACGTATTTTTCATCACTATTGTTGTCTACTTAAATATGATTAAATGTTTCACGTTGCAAAGGAACACAAAGGTGACGCAGAACAGAATTATTAGATACCTACACATCCAGATGTACAGGAGTTGGAAAAATTCTACGAACACCGAAAACACAACATATTGCCATGCTTTATAAGATGTAAGAAAACCGTTGGCACGCAAAACAGCTCCCAGTCATTTCGGGAAGGATCAACACAGTACCTGTATGGTTTTTCAAGTGACTTTTATACCAGTCACTCTGCAAAACAGTGGAAAGGTCAGATAACGATGCTGCAGTTGGAGAGCGATAACGCACAAAGGCTCAACAATACTGAGTTCTGGTGACTGCGGTGGCCAGAGAAGGCGCGACAATTCACCCTCGAGCTCAAAAAACCAGTCCTGGACGATACGAACTGTGTGAACAGGAGCCCCGTCCACTTGGAACACAGTATCACCACTGGCGAACAGACATTGTACCTTGGAACGGACCTGATCAGCCAAAATGGTCACACAATTTTTGGCAGTAAAGCGACCTTGTAAAATAACCACGGGGAGCATGGTATACCACGTTAGGGCTGCTCAAATAATCAACGAACTCTCGTCATGTTTCACTCTTGGGACGTAAACTCTGGCAGAGGCTCGAAACACTGAACGAGACTCATGCGACCAAATATCTTCCTTACATTGGTCCATAGTTCATGTTTTATGGCTTCGAAACCACATTACCTGTTACGGGCATTTGCATCACTGATGGTTTTGGAATTCCAGATCGCCCTGGAACTGCCTACTTCTAGAGCTCCGTCCGTGTTGTTTTGGTGCTGACAGGTTTCCCAAGTGCGACATTCAGATCTACAGTAACTTTTGCAACTGTCGTTCTCTTAATTTCCGTCGCAATCTTCTGCAAAGATCGTCCGCCACGTTCATTCACCACACACTTTTGTCGCGTTGTGACTTTGCTTATGGTGTTTTCCCGCTTTCCGAGTACGCGGTATAAATCTTCGATATGGTGCCTCATGAATCACGCAGTATTTTGGCTACCTTGGTTACCGATGCACCTACCATACGAACACCAATAAGGTGCCCACTTTCGAATTCAGTTAGCTCGACATAATGCACTCACAATCACACAGAACACAATGTTCTGACCACAACTGACACTTTCAACGTACTGGGAGACATTGCACAGGTGCCGTTCGTGGTCAAATACAGAAGCACGACATGTAACCATGCCATGGTGTATGACGGAGGGTTCTTTACGCAACACTGTCACTCCCCTGCCCCCATTTCCACTGACTAATGCTACGCTTGAAGAATTTTTTTAAGCATTTGTATGAGCTCCAATATGTCTAATCTTCGTGAGATATACGCAGAAGTATGTAAATACTGTCCAAAATTGGTTGATTCTTCTAGGAACGTACGCTCTCCAAATTTTAACAGTAAACCGCTCCGTGATGCGCGAAGACACTCTTACAGTGTCTGCCGCTGGAGCTGATTCATCATCTACGAGACGCTTTGGCGCCTACTAACCGAACCGGTGATGAAACTTGTCGATTTTCTTTGTATCTTTCCTATTCTTCTAACAAATTTAGTGTTTACTTCTCCTTCAAGAGTCTCTCGTTATCGTCTCCACCCTATATGCACTACATGTAAGTACTGTCCAAAACTGTCATTCAGAAAGGACGTACGCGTCTCACAATTTTGGCGGAGGAGCATCGTCACCAATAAGTGATTGGTTGCTGTCTTACTAGACAGTGAATTATGTTGGTACAGTTATTTTGTAATCTTCATAGGAAGTATGGTCTACGAAAATGCTAATCTGCGACTTTGAATAGACAGTGTTCAGAATGGATGCTCCAGCGATCCAACAGCGGCTGTGCGATTGCTCCCGTCGGCAGGTTGCGTCCGTGCGCTGTTGCTTTCTCGAAGAGCGGAAAGCTGTGATGCTATGCCCCTTGTCCGTATCGCAGTGTAAGCTTGACGCCAGCCAAGAAAACAATTGCAACTTGAGACGCTGTTATCTAGTAGCGTAACGTCTATTCTGAATTGCTTACTTGGGATTATGCTTGCAATGGAAAATAATTTTGTTGATACAAGACGTTAATTTGAGGAAAGATTCTAAGGTGCAACCTGCGAAAAAAGTGCTCCAACTAAAACATTCTTATTTGTTTACGTACTACACGAATGTGTAATAAAAACGGTAGTTCCTATTTAAAAAAAAACCGCAGTTGATAGCCGTTTGACCTATGGCAGCGCCATCTAGCGGGCCAAACATAGCGCCATCTGGTTTGCCCCTTCAAGCTAGACGAGTTTCGTTCTTTGTAGTTTTTTCGTTTGATGCATATTTCGTGAGATATTTGGCCCGGTCACTATCAATGGACCATCCTGTATAGTAAGGAATGCTACAGTATAGTACAGACGATAACTGAAACAAATACAGAATGAGGCGAACAGAAATGACACTTTTATTCGAAAACAATAAACACACAAGTCGTGGAGATTTATGATGGTCCCCTGGACGTTACAAAAGGCGGGATATGGTTATTAACAGGGTACGTGATCAGCACGGATGGCAGTGAATCTTCTGCAACGTGCCCCCAAGCTGGCCACAAGGTTGGTAAGGAGTTCCTGTCATAGGGCGTTATAGTCCTGTATCTGCGAGGCTGAGAAAAGCGGGTGGTACTTGGCGCATGTGAACGGGCTGCATATCGTACTCCACACATGATCGATGAGATTTAACTGGAGGGGAACGGGCACGCCAGTCCAAACACCGAGTATCCTCTTCGTTCCAACAGCTCCGCCACCTGTGCTATTTGATGCGATGTCGCATTGTCATCCATAAGGAAGAAGTCAGGGCCGAACGTACCCTGAAAAGACGCGCATGGAGGAGGAGTACAGTGTCACAATGACGCTGATCGGTGAGCGTGCCGTGTTCGACAATGTTCCTTGCTGCATTACCTCTCGCCATATGAGGGTATTTCCAGAATCACTGCTGAGACTGAATCCCTCTCATGCGAGAAGAACATGCGACATCACTCCTCGTTGGTCCAGTCACTGTGGCTTTGACAGCAACGCAAACGGAACCACCTATTCACGGGTGTCAACAGAGCACAACTAGAATTGCGCTTTATCAAAACTGCGATTTGGTACACCACATAAGCGACGTAGTAAATGGTAGGATTACCGATAGTACTGGGAAAGAAATATAAATGAATATGTGAGAGAGGAAATGTTTTTTGTTTGTCTGTTTTGCGTATAATTGGGGCTGCACGTCGTCCAGCGTTAGTCTACTGCGTATTTTATATCGTTGCAAAATACAAATTGCATTTTATAAGTAAAAAAAAAAAACTAGTCGCATAGGTTCTGCACTTTTGTGTGGCCAAAACAGTTACTTTTAATGCAAATACAGTCTACATGCAGAAACACAGTGTACTTCATGATGATCAAAGGAAGAGTTTTCTGCCTCAATTGACAAGTGCGGAAGTTGTTTAGCAGTAACAGAAAAGTGTTTTATATAACCTCGAGGAAGTATCGAAACGGTGTGTGATATGTTCTTGTTTTGCATTTTTTAATTGTACCTTTTTCTGAAGAAATTGCGTTTGCTAGGCGCTTTATGATAAATCTGTATTGTGTTTTAAGTTTATTTTCACTACAATGTCGCTCTGTTTCACATTAAAGATCAACAATTTTCGAATAAAACCTGAATTAAGCGATGGCAGTTTCAATTTCACTACAAATATTGTTTATTATTAAGTAACAGAAAGGAATATAACTGTGCAGGGCAAAAAATGTTCCTTAGGTTAGGAGGCCCTTTACATGTCCGTACCCAGTTTCCAAATGGTTCACCGCTTCCAGTTTCTGGGAGAATCTAATAAGGTACTGGTCGCATACGCAGAAAAATTGATCGAAACGAGGTATCGCCCAACAGTTATGCAACACACCCAATGTACAGGTTGGGGGGTATAACCTTAGCTGTCGAAAGCTATCACGAAAACTATGCTTACTTACGATAGCACACGGCAGCCTAAGGAAGTTTTACAATTCTAAACGCAATGTACTGGTCGTCGGGCATAGAGTCGCAGTGCTACTGTGCAGTGTGAAACTGCGTAGTTTTCAAATGCACCCACTGTTTGACGTGCGTGTCTTCTTGCCCGTTGCGCAGTCTAGCTGTTATTGTAGCTGACCACAGTCAACCACCTCCTCTTCTTTGGGGGGCTGTAGCCCCGCTGACCTCACGCCAAGTAACGTTCAGCTTTCTCCGAACGACTAGGAGGCCTCTGGGTACACGCTCCCACTCATTCATTTCCATTAGGTTGTTAATGTTTTAAGCTTTTAGGTTACTTTATGTAGTCCTTAAGTTTTGCAGAGCAGTGTATAACTACAAATTCGCAGTGTTGATATCTGGAGCGATGCATGCGCAGAAGTCGGTGCAGGGCCGCCACTGCGAAGAGCGGAACGGAGAAGAGGCGCTAGCTGTTCTGTTGTGACGAGACAGCTGAGCGTGGCGGGCTATTTATATGTACAACGGGGCGCTGCAGTCTGCACGCGGTCGCCCACACGCCGCGGGGGAGAACGCCGGCAGCGCGGTCGGTGGGCGGGCAGCGACGGGGGACGGGGGACCGGCGGGAAAACCGGACTGGCCCTGCCACCAAATAGGTGTGGCGTGACGCATTTAGTCGTCCACGGGAGCGGAAGGGCGTCTGAATAGCTGCGCGGCGGGACGCCGCTAGCCTGTCTCGGGCAACGCGCCTCTAGTCGATGATGACATGTTTACACTTTAAAACTACCATTTCTTCTAAGGAGGCGAAAAGGTCAATCTGACTGACTGACTGACTGACTGACTCTCTCTCTCTCTCTCTCTCTCTCTCTCTCTCTCTCTCTCTCACACACACACACACACACACACACACACTAACAAGGAAACAAACACGCGCGCGCGCGTTGTTGAGGAGGAGAAAAAGGCAGGGGAAGGAAAGATAGGGTGATGAAGGAAGACAAAGGGAGATGAATGAGGGGGGTGGGGTGAGTGAGGTGGTAGAGAAAAGAGAGAGAGAGTGAGTGAGTGAGAGAGAAATAGGCGAGGAAGTGGAGGGATGGAGAAGAATTAAAGAGACAGAAAAGGCGGATCAGGGAGAGTAATAGTGGAAGGTAGGTGTGGGGAAACAGGAAGTGGTGCATAGGCGAGAGAGAGAGAGAGAGAGAGAGAGAGAGAGAAGGCGAGGAAGAGCAGAGACGGCGATGAGCTACAGAGAGAGAAAAAGGGATACAGAGAGAGTAACAGTGAAAGGTAGTTGTGGGGAAAGAGCAAGGGGTGCACCTGTTTCGATAGAGACGCCAACAGTCACTTGCTATGTTGCACTTTTTCATGATACCCATTTAAAATCGCCAACGTAATATGCAGATACACGTAATTTACGGGCATTCTGCGTGCAAAGATTGTTGGTAGCGTCGAAATTTTCTTGTTACGTATATTCATGAAGTAATTAATGTTTTAAAGTGGATGTTGTTGTTGTTGTTTTCAGTCCTGAGACTGGTTTGATGCAGCTCTCTATGCTACTCTATCCTGTGCAAGCTGCTTCATCTCCCAGTACCTACTGCAACCTACATCCTTCTGAATCTGCTTAGTGTATTCATCTCTTGCTCTCCCTCTACGATTTTTACCCACCACGCTGCCCTCCAATACTAAATTGGTGATCCCTTGATGCCTCAGAACATGTCCTACCAACCGATCCCTTCTTTTAGTCAAGTTGTTCTCCCCAATTCTATTCAATACCTCCTCATTAGTTATGTGATCTACCCATCTAATCTTCAGCATTCTTCTGTAGCACCACATTTCGAAAGCTTCTATTCTCTTCTTGTCCAGACTATTTCCACGTTTCGCTTCCATACATGGCTGCACTCCATACAAATACTTTCAGAAACGACTTCCTGACACTTAAATCTATACTCGATGTTAACAAATTTCTCTTCTTCAGAAACGCTTTCCTTACCATTGCCAGCCCACATTTTATATCCTCTCTGTTTCGACCATCATCACTTACTTTGCTCCCCAAATAGCAAAACTCCTTTACTACTTTAAGTGTCTCATTTCCTAATCTAATTCCCTCAGCATCACCCGACTTTATTCGACTACTAAAATATAGCCTATGCTTAAAAATGGTTCAAATGGCTCTGAGCACTATGCGACTTAACTTCTGAGGTCATCCGTCCCCTAGAACTTAGAACTACTTAAACCTAACTAAACCTAAGAACATCACACACATCCACGCCCGAGGCAGGATTCGAACCTGCGACTGTAGCTGTCGCACGGTTCCAGACTGTAGCGCCTAGAACCGCTCGGCCGCTCCGGCCGTCTAGCCTATGCTTACTTCGATTGTGTGTACTGAGGTAGTATGACATTCTGCATCGTACACTAAGCACAATGACTCATACAGGGCGTTGCATGAGGAGTGGTCAGTATTCAGAGACGTAACAGGAGCGACCACTCGAAGCAAGAAAGAATAGTAAACATGGACTCTAAAATGCGTAACGTAAGAGCTATGGGCACCTGTTCAGAAGAAGAGGTGTTTCGCAGTAGCAGGATGAACAATGGCCATAGCTCTTGAGGCACAATACAGTCATTGTTTATTGGACCACCGGCTCCCAAAATATGAAAAGCAAGGAGCTTGCAGTAGAAGAGACTTGTCTCACAGTGTCGAAGATGAAATAGTGCTCATACCCCTTAAGGTATGTATTTTAGATCTCGTATTTACTACACTTTTTTGCTTCAAATGATCGTTTCTGTCATATCCCTGAATACTGACCTTCCTCTGGGAGAACTTGTATGTAAAGCTAGAAAATTCCGCTTTCTGGCTCTGATTGGTGTGTATCGACCTACCGTGTTGTCGTTCTCTGCCAATGGCGTAACTTGTGTCGGTATGGAGGGCCATGGGGGTCAGCACAGTGCTCTCCCGGCAGTTTTCGCCTTTCTTTATCTTTGAGCAGCTACTTGCCACTAAGAGAGCCCCTCAGTTCCATGACGAAGCTGAGCGCACCCCTTTTCAATCAAGGCACTACCGAGAATTGAACTCTGTTCCTCAGCAAGGACTCTCATACATGATATAATCAAAATGCTGCAATATGAGCTACATGAAGTCACCACTCACCACACTATTTCACTACAAAATTTGTGCGGTCTTGTCTTACAGTACACACTAATATAATTTAGTGAATACATACAATAATTATAATATAAATAAAACAGAGTTCTGGAGTGGGATGAGAAGTTCCGCCTTATGCAAGACACCTTTTTTTGTTTTGCTTCACCCATACATGTTTCAGCACTTTTGTGCTATCGTCAGTGGGTTTAATTTTTATTTTTAGCTTACATGATGTTATTGTCCGTTTATTTCGGTAGCTATTGTGCTACACGATATACAACTTGCATTAGTTTTCAAGTTGTGTTGCGTTCTCCTGTGTTGTTGGCGAAATAAATAGGCTTACTTCTTAACCTATGGTCGCTTGGCACTGCACTGTCGTCCATGGCAGCGAACACTCACCTATGTTTTGAGAAATCGAAAAACGTGCAGTACCAAGCGACAATAGGTTACGAAGTAAGCTTATTTACTTCGCCAACAACAGAGGAAAACGCACCACAACTTTAAAACTATGACAAGTTGTATATTGTGTAGCACAATAGCTACCAAAATAAACGGACAATAATATCATGTAAGTTAAAAATAAAAATTAAACCCACTGACGATAGCACAAAAGTGCTGAAACATGTATGGGTAAAGCAAACAAAAAAAAAGGTGTCTTGCAAAATGCGGAACTTCTCTTCCCACTCCAGAATTCTGTTTTATTTATATTATAATTATTGTATGTATTCACTAAATTATATTAGTGTGTATTGTAAGACAAAACTGCACAAAGTTTGTAGTGAAATAGTGTGGTGAGTGGTGACTTTATGTAGCTCATATTGCAGCATTTTGATTATACCACGTATGAGAGTCCATGCTGAGGAACAGAGTTCAAGTCTGGGTAGTGCCTTGATTGAAACGGGGTGCGCTCAGCTCCGTCATGGAACTGAGAGCTTCCTTAGTGGCAAGTAGCTGCCCCAAAGTAAAGAAAGGCGAAAACTGGCGGGAGAGCGTGCGTACGATAAATACAGAAACGTGAACTCTGGAGACTTTATTATCAAATGCGTCCAAACAGCACCAACGTGCTGTTATTTTCTTGGCTGCGGAGGGACAAACACCGGTAGACACCCACCGGAGAATGAAGAATGTATATGGGGCAGCATATCTGTCGAAAACCACAAACGTCCGTAGAAACTGCGGCAAGGTGCACTGCTGTTTCATGATAACGCACGTCCCCGTATCGCAAAAGTCGTATAGTCCTGATATCTCCTGACGTGATTATCTCGCCTTCGGTCCCTTAAGCGGAGGTTTACTACCTTTGGCCCGAAAAAAGGAGGTTCTTTCATTTTTTTTTCTCGGGATGTGTTATAGATATCAATGTCAAATTTGGTCTAAATGTTTAATGATATTCCCTCTACAAACTGAAATTTTTTCCATCGGAAATGTTGAAGAGCAAAGACGGAAGTGCCGTCGGAACGAAACAAAATTTCGATGTAGACCGCCACGCGCGGTATGTTAGAAGTCAACCGGGTCGTCTGAAATCAAAATTGAGTTAACATTAGCGAAGTATATAAGATTATTTAGGAGTTGTACCTCGTTTAAGTTATTTGGACCATAGGAAACAAAATGGGGGCCATTTGAAAATAAATAGGGTTTTTTCATCGATTTTTCGACTTCGTCGGCCAAGTAAAAATATTTATAGTAGATGAATCGGAATAAAAGTGGTAAAACTCCTAGACAATTTAGTTAGCTTCGTCGGAAACAAAGAATCATGCCAATTGGTTCGGTAGATTTGAAGTTACCATATCGTGCGATAAAAGAACGTCGCCGGCTGAAGTGGCCGTGCGGTTAAAGGCGCTGCAGTCTGGAACCGCAAGACCGCTACGGTCGCAGGTTCGAATCCTGCCTCGGGCATGGATGTTTGTGATGTCCTTAGGTTAGTTAGGTTTAACTAGTTCTAAGTTCTAGGGGACTAATGACCTCAGCAGTTGAGTCCCATAGTGCTCAGAGCCATTTGAACCATTTTTGATAAAAGAACGTCATTACGAGAAAAACGCGTTTGAAGTTTTGACCACATATAAATGCAATATTATGCAATGAAGTTCAATCTGCTATTTCGGGTCCATAAACTAGTCCTCCCTCTTCATAGAGGGCGTTCTGCTCGATCTGGTCCATCCTGCGCTGCTCCAGAGCCGCTAGTACTGCCGGTGACAAGCGGTTTTCGGCCGCTGGAATCCGGTAGTCGTCCGAATGCTTGGCGAACTGCGCCGAATAGAGTCCCAGGGTGACGTCCGTCGTTGTCATGGTCTTCAGAATTGCTGAATACCCTTCGTTGAAGCTGCTCACTGCCAGGAAAGTCGCAATCTCCACAGTCTTCGCACCAGAATGCAAATGCTTGGGGGCTAATTTCCAAACACACTCGTTCAAACTTTCATCTGAATTTTGTGTGTTTCCTCCCAAGCACCGGTACAATAACTCGTCCTCCGAAAGAAAAAAAAAACTGGTGCGTGGAAAAGGCCGATTTCAGGCAGGTGCAATTTTTTGTTCAACCGCGAATAAAAAAAATTTCCATTCTGTATTCGGAAAAACAGTTTCAGGGGTGGATTCTAAACACTTATGGATCCAAAAATGTAATTTAAAAAAATCGATTTTTTGAACCAAAAGATAGTGAACCTCCCCTTAAGGAAGGGTCGACGCTTCCTGTCGGGCAAGAATGTGCAGCATGCAGTTACGGATTTCTCACTCAGCAGGGCACAGTATTTTACCAAACGAGTATCTTCAACCTAGTGCGTCCGGGCGATGATTGCCTCAGTGAACACGGCGTTTTGCCTAGTGGGCATACCGTTTCTAGGCTTCGTACGGAAGCTTTTTGATCGCCCCCTTATAAATACTGCATAAAATTAGGTTTTGAGTGAAAGGCATTGCAGTTACGGATTTCTCACTCAGCAGGGCACAGTATTTTACCAAACGAGTATCTTCAACCTAGTGCGTCCGGGCGATGATTGCCTCAGTGAACACGGCGTTTTGCCTAGTGGGCATACCGTTTCTAGGCTTCGTACGGAAGCTTTTTGATCGCCCCCTTATAAATACTGCATAAAATTAGGTTTTGAGTGAAAGGCATTGCAGTCTACGGGGGCTGTGAGTAGTCGAATCTTACACGCATCCCATTTTTTTATCCCAGTAAGCCAGCTGGTAACTAATTACATCACAGCGTTTCATTACTATTTACGTAATTAGAGAAAAGGTACAACGTCTGAATCTGCCAAATATCAGGATACGACTATAGCTTCTTACGATGAGACGGTTGGTGTAGTATGTCGGCCAAGAGACAACAAAACAGAACGCACCAGCTACGGCCGTAAGTTTGAGACCCAATTGCGCCTAGAGACCAAGACTGAAAACAGCAGTTTACGCCTAGTTATCCGATTTCGTAGTAGAGGAGGTATAGTTACGGTGGACCCGCAGTCTTGACATCCATATTTCTCTTTATTTTTGAAAAAAAAAATTACATAGACTATCAAAAGTCGGAGGGCAATAATTCTCTTATCAAGAGCTCTCGAGGTGTGTAATAAATAAGAAGCTCTCTAAGACCAGGCATATACCCCCAGATCTTAATAAGAATGTAGTAATTCCAGTTGCAAAGAAATAAGGAGCTGATAGGTGTGAATATTACCTAACTATAATTTTAGTAAGTCACTGTTGCAAAATACTGACACGGTATTTTATAGGAGTATGGAGAACTGGTGGAAGCCGACCTCGGGGAAGATCTGTTTGGATTCAGGACGAGGCAGTACTGACCCTACTACTTACATTAGAAGATAGCGTAAGGAAAAGCAAACCTTTGTTTATAGCTTTTGTAGATTTGGAAAAACCATTTGAAGAAAGTCGACTGGAATACGCTGTTTGAAATTCTGATGGTAGGAGCGGTAAAATACAGGGATGGAAATGTTACACACAACTTGTACAGAAAGCAGACGGCAATTGTACGAGTCGAGTGGCATATAAAGAAAGCAATTATTGAGGAGAGAGTGAGACAGGATTGTAACCTATTCCCGATGTTATTCAGTCCGTACACTGGACAAGCAGCGAAGGAAACAAAGAAAAATTTGGAGGAGGAGTTAAAGTTCAGGGAGAAGAAATAAAAACTTTGAGGTTTGCCGATGACATTTTAATTCTACATCTACATATGCATCAACACAGATACTCCAAAGTCACCGTACGGTGCGTGGCGGAGAGTACCCCATACCACTACTTGTCATTTCCCCTCATGTTCCACTCGCAAACAGCGCGAGGGGAAAACGACTGTCTGTATGCCTCTGCACGAGCCCTAAACACTCGAATCTTGTCTTCGTGGTCCTTACACGCAATGTTTGTTGACGGCAGTAGAATTGTTCTGCTGTCAGCTTCGAATGAAGGATCTCTAAATTTTCTCAATAGCATTTTTCGATAAGAACATCGACTTCCCACCAGGGACACCCATTGAGTTCTCGAGGTATCCCCGTGACACTTACTTGTTGTTCAAACCTACCAGTATCAAATCTAGTAACTCACCTCCAAATTGCGTCGATGTCTCCCTTCGATCCGACCTGGTACGTATCCCAAGCATCCGAGCAGTATTCAAGAAAGGGAGCACCCACGTCCTACATGTTGCCTCCTTCACAGATGAACCACTCTCCCAAAATTCTTCCAATAAACAGAAGTCGAGCATACGCCCTCCCTACCACAGTCCTCACATGCTCCTTCCATTTCATATCGCTTTGCAACGTTACGCCCAGACATTTAAAAGACTTGACTGTGCAGATATTTAAAAGACTTGACTGTGTTAAGCGTAACACTAATGCTGTAACCGAGTATTATAGATTTACTCTTCCTAACCCTCTGCATTAGCTTGCCTTTTGACACATTTAGAGCTAACTGCCATTCATCACACCAACGTTTGTCAGTCACTCAACCTTACCGTACACCACAGCATTGTCAGCAAACAACCGTAGATTGTTTCACAGTATCGAAGATACTGTGCTCATACCCCATAAGGTATATATTTTAGAGCTCATATATACTACACTTTTTTGCTTCGAATGATCGTTTCTGTCATATAAATGAATACTAACCACTCTTCCTGGGACACCCTGTATGTAAAGCTAGAAAAGTTCGGCGCTCATGCTCTGATGGGTATATCGACCGACCGTCTTGTCATCCACTGCCAGTGGAGTAACTGGTGTCGGCGTGGAGGGCCGTGGGGTCAGCACACTGCTCTCCCGCCCGTTTTCGGGGTTCTTTACCTACCAGTTACTTGTCACTAAGGTAGCTCCTCAGTTGCATCACGATGCTGAGCGCATCCCGTTTCAGTCTTCCATCAAGGAAAACTCCTGTCTGTCTGTCTGAACAAATTATTTATGTACTAGTATCTAGAGAACAACAGCGGTTGTATCAAACTCCCCTGGGATACTCCTGACGATATTCTTGTCGCTGATGAACATCCGCTGTCGAGGACAACATGCTGGGTTCCATTACTTAAGAAGTCTTGGAGCCACTCACATATCTGTGAACATATTCCATATGCTTGTATCTTCGTGAACAGCCTGGAATGGGGCACCGTGTCAAATGCTTTCCGGAAATCTAGAAATATGGAATCTGCCTGTTGCCCTTCACCCATAGTTCGCAGTATATCATGTCAGAAAAGGGCAAGCTGAGTTTTGCATTAGCGATGCTTTATTAAACCTTGCTGATTCGTGGACATAAGCTTCTCAGTCTCAAGGAAGTTTATTATATTCGAACTGAGAACTTTTTCGAGGATTCTGCAGCAAACAGAGTTTAGGATATTGGTCTGTAATTTTGCGAGTTCGTTCCTTTAACCTTCGTATATACTAGACTCACCTGCGCTTTTTTCCAGTGGCTTGGCACTTTATGCTGGAGAAGAGATTAACGATAAATTCAAGCTAGGTAAGGAGCCAATACCGTAGAGTAGTCTCTGTAAAGCCGAACTGGGATTCCATGCGGACCTGGTGATTAATTTGCTCCCAGATCTTTCAGTTGTTTCTCTACGCCAGAGACGATTATGCCTATGTCTTCCATACCGCGGGTCTTTCCGATGATCAAATGACGCCGTGTTTGTACGATTCTCGTATGCGAAGAATTTCTTGAACGTGAATTTTAAAACTTCGGCTTTCGTTTTGCTGTCTTCAAGTGCCACATCAGGTTGGTCAACAAGAGACTGAATAAAAGCCTTAGACCAGCTTAGTGATTTTAGATAGGACCAGAATTCTGTCAGAGACAGCAAAGGACTTTGAAGAGCATTTGAACGGAGTGGTCAGTGTCATGAAAAGTGAATACAAGATGGACACAATAAAATCGAAACAAGGATAGTGCAGTGTAGTCGAATTAAAGCAGGTGATGCTGAGGTAATTAGATTGGGAAACTGGACACTTAAAGTAGTAGCTGACTTTTGCTATTCTGGCAGTAAAGTAACCGATGACAGCTGAAGTAGAGAGTATTTCAAACACTGACTGGCAATGGCAAGAAAAGTGTTTCTGAAGATGAGAAATTTATTTACATCGAATGTAGATTTAGGTGTTAGAAGTCTTGTCTGAAGGTATTCGTCTGAAGTGTAGCCTTGTATAGAGGCGAAACGTGGACAATAAACAGTTCAAAGAAGAAGAGAAGAGAACAGAACCTTTTGAAAGTGGCGTTACCGAAGAATGCTGAAGATTAGATCGGTAGAGCATGTAACAAATGAGATGGTGCCGAACAGAATTGGGAAAATGGAAATTCGTGGCATAGCGGTTGAGAGCACACATTGAGACATAAAGGGGTCAGTAATTTAGTACTAGAGGAAAGCGCGTGGGGGGGGGGGGGGCGTGGAGGGGCCTGGGGGTAAAATTGTTGGCGGAAGCCAAGAGATGAATGCAGGAAGGAGATTCAAAAGGATGTAGTTTTAGTAGCTATTCGGAGATGAAGTTTGCACAAAATAGTGTAGCGTGGACAGCTGCGTCAAACCAGTCTTCGAACTGAAGACCACAACAACAGAAACAACAAAAAGAAATAAAATTTTTAAAAATGACATATGTTTGAATGTGTTAGTGTCAAAAGAGCACAAAAGTAGCGACCCTTACACCGTGCCTCCGTGGGAAAACTTGTACAGTTTCTGCAGTGATACAAGCGTCCACGTTATACGTGTGACATGCTGCATAGAGAGGCCGTAGTGTAGGGTATCCCTGTGGATGCAGGCAGACGTGGAGAGCCAGCCTCCAGCTACAGTCTGGCGCTGATAGCCGGCCGCCTGGTGGGTGACGCAACGACCTGCGGCCCACCCACTGCCGCCCACCAGGCGCGCCCGCGCCACCCACCCACTAGTTGCCACGTCTCCCTACTCTGACTTCATCCGCTCACGGACATAGTTACACGCAACACGTCTGATACGTCTGTGTGGGAACAGTGGATAAAAGAGAATCGTGCACAATGCCGAGTGACACTGGACAAAACAATGTGGGCAAAGTTTTGGGTTACCGCCATCTTTCCACATGACCATAATGGAACCTACAGCTTCGTCTACAGTGTTGGTTCGTTGCTGAATGACTGCTGTGGATGCCGACCTGTCTGCTTCACAGAGCTTTAGCTGCACTGGGTAGTGACTGTCGATCAAATCTCAGACACCTCCTGAATACGTACAGGGTGTCTACCAAAGACTTCTTGATTTCAAAGTTAAATATCTGGAAAGCTAGGATCGATACACAAGCGCATTAAACGGCATGTCCACTGTGAAACGTGCAAGGATTTTATACTGAAGATAAACAGAAGTTTCTAAATAGTTAGAAAATCCGCTAACAGATGGCGCTGTAATCGCAACACACAGCGCCTATAAATAGTGAGCCACAGCTCAGAGCGATCAGTTCCACCGCTGAAATGTAAACGCACGTTATCGTAGCTAAGGAAAAGGTTGAACTCATGGTTTCCATTGAACAAGTGTTTTTCTGGTACTGGAATACCACAGGTTAGCACACAGGTCTACGACAGCAAGGTTCTGTTTTCGAACACGATTCAATGTTCCAATAGGACCCGACGCGAAAACCATTCCCAAGCTCTTTTCTAAATTCCAATCGACAGCCTGTGTCGCTGACGACCTAGGCGGGAATGTTGGTCCCAGGTAAATTGTAGTTACTCCTGAAAATTTCGCCACACTTTCTGGAACTATTACGCAAAATCCAAAGAAATCCCTTACAAGAATGCAGCAGAGACTGGTTTGAAGCGTTCTAGCACGCAGAAAGTGTCGAGACAGAGTCTACACATGTCGCCATCCAAAATTCGAAGCACACCTGTTTGAGGTGTGCGACGGAGAGCTGACTACGCGAGTCAGATTCTCAGTGGTTTTTGATGTTGGTATTGCGAAGACGTGGCTTAGCCACAGCCTGGGCGATGTTTTCAGAATGAAATTTTCACTCTGTAGCGGAGTGTGTGGTGATACGGAACTTTCCTCTCAGATTAAAACTCTGTGCTGGTCTAAAACTCGATCTCGGAACCTCTGCCTTTCGCGGGCAAGTGGTCGACCGACTGAGCTACCCAAGAACGAGTCACGAATCCTCCTCACAGGAGAGCTTCTGTGAAGTTTGGACTGCAGGAGATGTGGTACTGGGGAAAGTTAAGCTGTGAGGACAGAGCGCGAGTCGTGCTTGGGTAACTCGGGTGGTAGCGCACTTGCGATCTAAAGGTAAAGGTCCCGAGTTCGAGTTTCGATCTGACGTACAGTTTTAAACTGTCAGGAAAGTTTCATATCAGAGCACACGTAGCTCCAGGGTGAAAATTTCATTCTAGATTGCGATGTGATTGCAGAGACTGCTTGCAGAGGACGAATTTGTGCACGCTGATACTGTACCAGCTGCACTCTTTGAAGCGCCGTCTGTTAGCAGCTTTTCGATCTCCTTAGGAACCCCTGTATAACTTCTGTACAAAATTCTTTCAGCTTTTACGATAAACATAGGTTTTATTGCACCTGTCTGTCTATCTTAGTTTTCGAGGTATCTAATTTTGGAATCAGCGACTCCTTTGCCAGAAACCCTGTACTATAGCTAACGACTCCACAATCCAAAGTAACTGCATTCTGAAAAAAAAGTGCTAAAGTACAACATAGAATTTCCACTTATAAAGGAAGGACGTGCGGTCGATGGTAACGTTATGGGAGACAGAGCACAAGCTCAGAATGGGGGACAAAGTCGGCCGTGATTTTTCGGATTAACCGTCCCTACATTTATTTGTCTTAGCCTGTTTAAGGAAATCACGAAAGACCTCAATCGGAAGGCCGGACGATATGAATCGCCGTCCTACCGAACAGATGTCCAGCCTCGCTTGGATTGATACGTATAAAACAGCATTAAAGAGTAGATAACTGATAATGAATGCCAATAGTAGAGACAAACATACTAATCCAAGTGCCACTTGGGAAAGAATGGAGCGAAGAGAGAGAGAGAGAGAGAGAGAGAGAGAGAATTGAATATAAGTATCCTACACTCATGGTGCTAGAAAAAATTGGAGTAGGAAGAGATTGAATTAAAAACACATCCCATAACTTTCTTCGGGCATAAACAGCCCTTTCTCTAGGAGCAGACGTGGGTCAACACTGCGTGATCTACCGTAGAAGCTGTGTATAAATCTGGCCAGTACGATACGTGTATACAGTGACAAGATGATCATAATCATCGTCGTCGTCGTCGTCGTCGTCGTCGTCGTAAGACTTCGCAGTGGAGAGAGGAAAAACCAATTGTTGGAAAAAAATATCAACCCTTTTCGATCAGGATCGCCTAAAACTGATAAACATTGTCGAAAATAACAGAAATAATCCGTGCAGGTAATGTAAGCACTTAAACTGTAGACTATTCAAATCTCGCACTTCCTACAAAGACATCAGCATGGGCCAAATTCAATTGATGGAGATTAATGCAGACTAATGTCTTCTTTCTTGTTCTTTCCAATACTAATCAGTGTTATGTATGGTGGATACACAAAACAGCTGACGTGTTGGACGTCTTACTTCCCTCCTCTAAAGGTGTAGATTGATTTTTATGTGGCCCGCAGTTTCATAGTATCTACAATTTAAAGTGATACTGAGTGTTAACCGACCGTGACTGTTTCGAAAATATGAAAAGGTCATTCTTCTACCAATCATAAAATTTGTTGACTACTGACATTATTTGATTAGCAATATGTTCCGAGGTTATACCTCTTTGTCAGGCTACAGTGGCAGTACAAACCTGAACACTTTATAAGAACACAGCCACAACCACGCAAACAAAGTGAGTGAATATTTAAAATGTTTCATGTGGACAGGAGACGAAAACACAAAGAGACTTCCCTCTAATTAGGTTTTCCTTCTCTTTTTCCACGGGACGATCTCTAGTGTCAGTGTTTTTTTTTGTATTGCCACTATACACTGAGGAAGAGGTCTAACCTCGAAACATGTTGCTAGTTAATAAGTTTAAGCAGTGCACATATTTTGACAGGCAGCGGTATTAGTAAAAATCTTTTCATATTCATAGTATTTCAGTGCTCGTATCATGCCTCGCGGAGAGAGAATTGTGGGTCAGGACCGAGTCGATGTTTTAGATGGTAAAGTATAGCCTGTGTCTTTAACACAAACGTCGCTGCTCAAGATCATAAAGACTCAGTTCACAACAACGAATCTTGTCAGGCAGGATTTGATGAACGTGTGGATGAACTTTACCAATAACTATGTCTCGACAGAAACTGGACCTGAGCTATATCAAGTGTGTATGATCGGTTTTATAGCAGGGAGTTTGGTACAGATTCAATCTCTCATCGTCGCAGGCGGATATTTATGATGCGCTGCCTTAAGTTATAAAATTTATGCGCAGAAAATTTGCGCGACGTATCGACACTATATGAAAAGTTAAATGTGCTAAGGTTCCTTATTTATCATTATCGATCAGCTTCTCCGCTACTTTGATAACAAAAGGTAACCATGCTGTACACAAAGATGTCAAAGTGACAGTTAAAACGATAGTAGTTCTCGCTACTGAGATTTCTGTGAATGGTTATCAGGATACTTAGCCGAGAATTTTTGATTGATAGCCATTTATTGCTTTCATCAAATGCGCTCCGGTGGTTGTCTTTACTGTGTCCACATTCCTAGGGACCGCACGGCTGCAGGCATCACTGATAGGATCTCTAGCTTTGTAGTGGCGTGTGGCGTGGATGACGAATTTCAGTTCCATTTGGAAGGGAAAACGGGAAGGGGTGGGCGGGGGTAGGAGGAGAGGTTAGGGCGACAAGGAAGGGTAGGCAGCAGTCCGCAGGTAACGGTTCCACCCTTGTCACCAACTTTCCACGAATTGCTCTGGCCCCCTCACTGACGACTAATGGGATCTTACGGGTTTCCATGGCGGTAGAGCCTGAATAAACATTCCACTGAGTACCTGGCGTTTCTTACACACTGTATTTCGCCGACAGTAACTTCTTTTGCAGAATTAAGTAATGGACTCCGTTGTGTGCCATAACAAGTAGAACGGCACGCGTCTCACGATCATCGTAGAAACGTCACCCACTACACACTTTCACGACATCTGTTGTCAGCTGAATTAGATTCATTGAAATCAAATAAATGGATCGATGATGAAATAAAAGAAGATCTTAGAACATGAAAGGATTTAGTGAAAATCAGAAATGGTGAACGTCTTTTATAGTGTATATGTCGCAGCTCATGAAAATTTGTGCGAGACAGGGATCTGAACCCGGATTTGATATGATTGCCACAATAGTTCACCGTTGTGGCACCTTATAGTAATCGGTAAGGTATATCGACGAAACACTGTCAGTCAGACTAGATTATCCTACTGAAAACCGAGGAAGACTCAAATATACTTTAATAATGTTCATCATTGTTTTCGATTATATGAAAATTGTTGTTCTGGACATTCGTAAATCACACCAGTGGCGGATACAGAAAAACCTCAAGGAGGAGGCGCTAAAGATATCTTGAGCTACCTTTACTTTTACCTTAATAAAAAATAATCAAGTTGCATGGAAAGTTTAGAAAAGTTTTATTTAAACCGATTGTATTTATAATCATACGTATCTAAGGTTCTCTGAACAAGAAAACAGTAGAATATCCGAGACTTTTCTCGAACAAATGCCAGACAGAATAACGTATTGAGATCACTAGAAGGGCCGCGACTTTTCTCGTAGGCATGTGCTACCTATCTATGTGTCAGACAGAAGCGTACAAAATATTATGCCGCGGACGCGTGTACTACACAGGAAAGTACAACTACTCGATAACTCTATTCAGTGGAATCAACTGACGAAAGAAACGAACGAATAGCGTGCGGGCTAACTGGTGGGGTTGGCCGGCTCGGGTAGCAATGCGGAGGGCCCCGCAAAGAGGGGGGGGGGGGGGAGCGCCATATGTATCCGCCACTGTCCCCACACTGGCACTGAGAACAACGGTGCCCGCATTTTGATGTGATCAGCATCATGCTCAGTTATTGCTAGAAGAAATATCGGACACACTCCTCGTGGAATAATGCTAAACATCGTTGGCACAACAATTATTATAAGTCGCAACATAAATACCAGACTACCTAAGAGAATATCTTTTGTAATTTTTAAAGTTGTCAGAAAAGTGTTCAGCTTTCAGGGGAACAGATAAAAAAGCAATTCACAATATATCTGTTGTGGATGGGGTAGTGATACTAAGAAGTGCATTGTTTTAATTTGCCCATGAGAAAGAAAACAGCGCAGCAGACTGAACACTAAAACACGTAACAGTGTGATAATTATTTCCAGCGGCCAGTACAGGAACGGATTATGACGGCATTTTTACAAGAAATAATTATTCTCTATTTCCTTGTCCAAATACGGTTCAGTAGCTATGTCATCATCAGGGGGTCATTTTTATCATGTATCTTAGAAATATTAAACGATTTAACGAGAATATTAGCGACTGACAAATAAGGTATAAGCGTATTATTGTTAATATTGAGATTATTCTTGATTTTTTGACATTGAAAAATGTTTGGTTTGATTTGTAGGTCGTAATAGTTGCGACAAAACGCCTAAGCATAATCTTGCAATCACTACCGTGACTGTTAAAACATAATATTCTCAAATACGCAAGAAATTTCAAAAGCGACTTACGACTGCACAGTGAGGTAAAATGTATTTTGACAACGAAAATTGAGACGCATTTATATTTTGCAAAACATGGCAGAATTCAGTTATACATATTTTTGAAAACACGTCTAGATCACCTAGACTGAGGGAACATGGGCACCGCCTACCAGACCTGGGAGACGTGTTTCTATACAAAGCGTTGTAGACACATGTGTAACATTAGACTGTAGCTACGTTTGACGACACACACTATCGAATGTTACCGTGTGGGATGATGTAATGATGGAAAATGGGGTAGCGAGTAATATGTAATATACAACAAATTAAAATAATTGTGCATTACACTGAACTTACTTGTAAAAATATAGCACAAAGGGCGAGAATTCCAACACTGACAAACGTGAGTGTGCTGGAAAATGTAATTAGAATACGACTTTGTAAAATGAAAATCTTTACTTCACTTAAACGCTAGTTACATGCCACGGTATTTTAGTAGTAAGCTGTGCAGTAGCAGCGTAGGCATTCAAGTACGTTTGGCAAATGTTCGACCCAACTTCCAAACGGCTACTTAACTCCGTAAATAATTAAAAGCGTCTCCGCTGAAGCATTATTGCTATTACGATGACAGACAGCTCCAAAAACGATTGCTACGATCTGAATTCTGCGATCTCCGAAAATAGTAAGGCAAGGTAGAAGTTAACTTACCAATGGGGTGTTTTCTAGCAGCGGACCGGACGCTTAAATCCAAAACTTGGGCAGTAGCCATTGCGAACACTTCTCAGAAGCTTCCAAGCCGACGCACTCTGCACTTTTAGTAATCTCCACTGCAACTCGGTCTCAGCGGCGGCGAAATAGCGTCCGTGAAAGGGAAGCAAGTGGCGAAGGCTCTCACATAGATTGCTACGTGGGATACCCGCTAGCGCTCTACTGCAGGTACAGCCACCGGCCCCTAGCTAGTCCCAGAAGGAGCAACACTCACACTACTTTCCCTCCCATCCACCCCTTGTCCGGCCCCTCACACTCCTCCGCAACGACACCGTCTGCCCCCACCACCCTATGAAGAATCGGATAGTGCTAAGGAGCTAATAATTGGAAAGCGTTTGGTGTTGTGAGTCAGCATCTACCGGACTCTATTCAAGTAAGCGCCTTGGTCTTGTTTCCCCGAAGTCTTACCTATCAGCTAACGTACTTTCAGTAAAGAAGGAAAAGCACTTAGAAAAGACATGACTCTACAGCCGAATCTGCAGATGTTCCACCTACGTAGTAAGGGCCACTCTTCGCCACGCTGAAACTACCTCTACCGGTCTGATTCGTCGGCGATAGTCACTCGAGAGACGAACGTAAAAACTAGTAGAAGCCGACTCCGGGGAAAATCAGTTTGGATTCCGTAGAAATATCGGAACACGTGAGGCAATACTGACCCTAGGACTTATCTTAGAAGCTAGATTAAGGAAAGGCAAACCTACGTTTCCAGCATTTGTAGACTTAGAGAAAGCTTTTCACAATGTTGACTGGAATACTCTTTCAAATTCTGAAGGTGGCAGGGCTAAAATACAGAGAGCGGAAAGCTATTTACAATTTGTACAGAAAGCAGATGGCAGTTATAAAGAGTCGAGGGACATGAAAGGGAAGCAGTGGTTGGGAAGGGAGTGAGACAGGGTTGTAGCCTCTCCCCGATGTTATTCAATCTCTATATTGAGCAAGCAGTGAAGGAAACAAAAGAATAATTCGGAGTAGGTATTAAAATCCATGGAGAAGAAATAAAAACTTTAAGGTTCGCCGATGACATTGTAATTCTGTCAGAGACAGCAAAGGACTTGGTAGAGCAGTTGAACGGAATGGACACTGTCTTGAAAGAAGGGTATAAGATGAACACCAACAAAAGCAAAACGAGGATAATGGAATGTAGTCGAATTAAATCGGGTGATGCTGAGGGAATTAGATTAGGAAATGAGACAATTAAAGCAGTAAAGGAGTTTTGCTATTTGGGGAGCAAAATAACTGATGATGGTCGAAGTACAGAGGATATAAAATGTAGACTGGCAATGGCACGAAAAGCGTTTCTGAAGAAGAGAAATTTGTTAACATCGAGTATTGATTTAAGTGTCAGGAAGTCGTTTCTGAAAGTATTTGTATGGAGTGTAGCAATGTATGGAAGTGAAACATGGACGATAAATATTTTGGACAAGAAGAGAATAGAAGCTTTCTAAATGTGGTGCTACAGAAGAATGCTGAAGATTAGATGGGTAGATCACATAACTAATGAAGTATTGAATGGGATTGGGGAGAAGAGAAGTTTGTGGCACAACTTGACCAGAAGAAGGGATCGGTTGGTAGGACATGTTCTGAGGCATCAAGGGATCACCAATTTAGTATTGGAGGGCAGCGTGGAGGGTAAAAATCGTAGAGTGAGACCAAGAATTGAATACACTAAACAGATTCAGAAGGAGGGTCTAGTGTAGCAGGGGATACAACCCGTCGGCTTTGGACAATGACGTCACAAGTCGCCAGAGAGCAGTTTACCATTTTCGCTTTTGCTGTTATGTTTCAGTTTCGTTTTTTTACTGATTGCTTAATAAAGTGGATCTGTTTATTCTATCTCGTGAGATTTTTTTTTTAATGCCAAACAACACTTATCAGCTACTGAAGGGAGCTACAACACTAAGAAGAATCGCTTCTCGTTTGGCAACTTGTGACGTCATTGTCCAAAGCCGACGGGTTGTATCCCCTGGTACACTAGCCCCAGAAGGATGTAGGTTGCAGTAGGTACTGGGAGATGAAGAAATTTGCACAGGATAGAGTAGCATGGAGAGCTGCATCAAACCAGTCTCAGGACTGAAGACCACAACAACAACAGTCACTCGAGCCGTACTCTAGATATTGCATGTGAGATTCACTTGTGACAGGCGGGCAGGAACTTTGACCTGCTTGTAAAGCTCAGCGCAATGGATTGTGAGGCAGGGAGGCGAACAAGACTCGTATCGAATCCATACGCTCGTTTAGGCAAATTATGGGTTGGTACCTGACTTCCACCACTGAAAATACAACACGCAGACAGTTAAGGTAATGTACAAAACAATTTTTACACGATTCACAAGACTTTCCTTCCCCAACCCGCCCTTCCCTCGTGATAACTGATGACTTTCGCGCCGGGAATGACATCGGCAAAGGTATTCAGAATAACAGTACGTTTGTCAAGTGAATCAAAACAGCTGAACCCCCCCCCCCCCCTACACCTCTTACAACGGGTTAAAACTTACATAAGAAGTAACACAGTGGCTTTTGACGTACACTCAGTTAAGCAGTTGTTCCGTTGGCAGCACTGATCAGCATTTGATAGCCTTACTTCGAACACCCAGAGAGTATACGCTAGTGAGACATACAGGCCGCCATCTCTCCAAGTGCTGAATCAACAAACCTACATTTGCCAGCGCGCCTACTCCTGGAATTTTTGCGATTCCTCAGCTGACCTAACATGGCAACACGCTGGACAACCCCACAGACAATAGAGGGCGGCGCTTCCTTGGCGGCTCCGACACAACTGAAGAGGACGCGGACTTTCTACAGCAGCGGTGTAGCGCCGTCCAGGTCAAAGCATCCGTTTCGTCATCTGGCCCACGTGGACAACGGATGGACTATCAGCGGTACAATACTCCGCTCGTCAACCGAGAGCATTTATTACGAGATAACAAAGGTGATAGAAAAATATAAGGACTGTTAGCGTTTTAAATTAAAAACATTAATGACGGAGATCTAAGAGGACGAAAAATATACACAATTAAAAAACCGCAGTTGCAATGAGGTGATAGTCTCTCTCTCTATATATATATATATATAAAAACACTGGAGCACTGCATTTTCGTTTAAAAGCTGAAAGACCTGCACTGGGTGCAAAAGTATTGTGGGAGAAGAGAACATGTTCCATAGAGGTTGGGTGACGTGGGTAATGAGATACGTGTCTGTTAGGTGGGGAAGCTATGGAGATGATAGGTAGGAGATGAAGTAGATAGTGGGAATACCGAAGCTACGAAAGACAGAGGGTGAGGAGGATTAATGTCGGATGGGAAGGATAGTAGTACAAGAAGAAAGCGATAGGGGTGGGTGCAGAGAGAAAAGGAGAGAGGAGCGCTGATGTGGAGTGGGATACGCGAGGAAGGGTTCAAGTTGGTCGGAGGGACAAATATCGGGGCGGATTACGTTGTCTGGGAGGTCATCTGGTTATTTCATTCAGTTTAAATGAGGTTCTAGCGTAGCACGGAGGTCGTTGTATTAATAATAACATAAATCGAAATAATACTTGTTTTTGGCATACGTCCGGCGGATTCGGTTGCTTAGTGATTTAAAGTTAGTTTGTTTACAGTCGGAGTACACATTATCCTAAATATGCCCACATATAAATCTCTTAACAGTTAGTAGGCCAGAAATATTTGTTGTAGTGAAACGTGCACGATAAGCAATATTTGATAAAAGGTGGCGTCGTAGGAGAGTGAAAATCTCGGGACGTACCAGGTGCCTTCCAAACTCAGAAAGCGAGGAAAAGTGCGAGACCTCACCAAGAATATTTGATTACCTGATCAACTAGTTTCACAGAGATATTGATGTCCTGCGTTCCTGGGTTTACAATTCACATGAAAAATGCTTTGAGTGTACAACTGAAAGAGGAGTGCGTTGCTGCAGTTCACAGGAAAGATTCACAGGTCTGGGATCGTGCACATGTCACACCAATACGCAAGAAAGGAAATAAAAATAATTCGAACGTTATGAGATATCTCGGAGAAAACTATCTATTGACACATAGCACGGATTCAAGAAATATAATTTTCATGAAACACAAATGATTCCTTATTCACACGAAGTAATGAGTGCTATCGACAGGGGATCGCAAGTTTATTCCATATTTACTGACTTCCAAAAGGCTTTCGACGCCGTTTCTCACAAGCAGGTTCTAACCATGTAAGACCTTAACTTTTCCCGGCGAATTGAATGTTCAAATAACTTACGGGTTTGCTGCCGGGTGACGTCGTCGACCACCGCCGATATTTTGGCAGGAGCACACGCTGTCATTCTCAAGGCACAACTGCAAGGAGGAAGCAATGTGCAAGGGAATTTAATACCTCGGTTCACAGAGGAGAAACAAGGAAGATACCACACACAGAACAAGTAACCATCCAGAGTCAACACATAACCAAAGATAACCAACATCAGAAATATCGATAGTGACTATTAATCAACAGGTGAAGTAGCAGTAATTCTGTCCCTCCATTTTTTGATGAGAGACAGAGCCGGATTCCAAGCAGCATTTAAACAAAATCCACCATCTCTGTTTATAAGGTTGCTTGATAGTTTGATTTCAACAGCGTCCTTAATAACACTATTCCAATAGCTGGACGTACAAGCGAGAATCTCCGTGTTATTGTATTCCATAGGATGACCGGTGTCAAGGCAATGATCTGAGATAGCGGATTTGCTCGGCTGTTGTAAGCGTGTGTGATGCTTGTGTTCAATACACCGGTCTTCCACAGTCCTGATTGTCTGGCCAATATATGACATGCCACAACTGCAAGGAATAAGATAGATACCACCCTTACGCAAACCAATATCATCTTTTACGGACGCCAAAAGGGCCTTAATCTTAGAAGGTGGACGAAAAATGCATTTAACATCATATTTCCGCAAAATACGGCCAATACTGTTGGAAATGCTTCCTGCGTATGGCAAAAAGGCCGTAGACTTAGGTGCCACTTCGTTGCTATCGTCACTCACCCTTTGCACAGATGGCTGATAGCGCAACGCACGTTTGATCTGCCTCTCACTTATAACCATTCTGACGAAAGGTGACTTCGAGATGTGTGATAGCTCAGCTGCCAAACTTTCAGAGTCTGAAATAACGTGGGCCCTGTGAACCAAGGTACGAAGTACTCCTTCAAACTGAGCTGGATGGTGACAACTATCAGCTCGCAGATACAACTCAGTGTGAGTATGCTTCCTATAAACAGAATGTCCCAACGTACCATCAGTCCTCCTTCTGACCAACTCATCAAGGAAGGGAAGGCATCCATTCTTTTCCACCTCCACAGGGAACTGAATATTCGGGTGGATTGAATTCAGGTGTTCCAAAAACCGGTTTAAATTCTCACTACCATGAGGCCAAACAACAAAAGTATCTTCTACATATCTGAAAAAACACGCAGGTTTCAAGGTCGCTGACTCCAATGCACGTTCCTCAAAGTCCTCCATAAACAAATTGGCCACAATAGGTGACAACGGGCTTCCCATTGCAACTCCATCAGTCTGTTCCTAGTACTGACCATTGAATAAAAAGTAAGTGGAATGGCTCTGAGCACTATGGGACTCAACTTCTGAGGTCATCAGCCCCCTAGAACTTAGAACTACTTAAACCTAACAAACCTAAGGACATCACACACATCCATGCCCGCGGCAGGATTCGAACCTGCGACCGTAGCGGCCGCTCGGTTCCAGACTGTAGCGACCAGAACCGCACGGCCACTCGGGCCGGCAAGTAAGTGGAAGTCAGCACATGTCGAAACAAATTTGTTAACTCAACACCAAACTTAACCTCAATTAGCTGCAACGAATCAGAGAGAGGAACGCGAGTGAAAAGAGAAACCACATAAAAACTGACTAAAATATCAGAGTCATTCAAACGTAATCCCTGCAATCGACGTAAGAAATCTGCAGAGTCCTTAATGTGGTGTTCACACCTATCTACTAGTGGGTTCAACAAACTAGAAAGATGTTTAGCTACATGATATGTCGGAGCACCAATATTAGAAACAATAGGCCTCAACGGGACAGCCTCTTTATGGACCTTAGGGAGGCCATGTAATCTAGGTGGTGCAGCACAGTAAGAATTAAGACTCTTGATAGTCTCCTGTGACAAAGAACTTTTCTTCAGGAGGTTATTAGTCTACGTCTCAACATTCTTAGTAGGGTCAGCACCGATTTTTTTGTCTGTGCTGGGGAAAGGTACGAATTTCGCACCGACGCCTAAGAGTTTGCCAGTCGATTTTATTACTTCTATTAAACAGAATGTTTATAAACTACCTTCCGAGACTGCGGAAGAGGTTAGGAGGGAAGCTTGTCGTGTGTTGACTGGGGCCCGTCCACCCAAGTATAACATTACAGCAGCTGAGGCGGCTGCTTTACGTTCACTCAGGATGGATCCTGATGTTGTTATTTTACCTGCGGACAAGGGAAATTCCACGGTTTTGTTGAACAAGCACGATTGCATTCAAAAGATGCAGTGTCTACTTTCTGATTCGGCTTGTGGCAAAGGAAGGCTACGGCCTAGCATCTCCAACAGGACCACGCCTAGAAATACACTGCGGTTATCGAACGAGCCTTTGCGTTGAAGACAGCTTTACCTCCATAAGCAGCTTTCTAGATTTATGAGATATGTATTATCAACCAATTACATTAATTTGAGAAAGATTCCGAACCTAATGTAACATTTTTAATCTTATTGTACTTTAATGTTATTTTGAATGAGAATTTTATTACACCGCACTACTCACTCCCAAGTAGGAAAAGTGCTCATTTCCTATAACACGTTGTGCCACCGACTACATCTACCATCAGTTCCCCTCTCTACTCCTTTTGCATACTCGTTTCAAGAGAAGTTCCCCACGTAAAACGGGATAAAAATGTGTTTAAAATAGGGAGATATGTCGTCTATATCACTCATAAAGATCATGATTGTCTCATGACGCCTTTTTAACCCGTAAATCGGTTAACTAACTAATTAAATATTGTAAAATATCGAGATTTTCGTGCTTTCGGCTTATACCGAGTGTAACGTTACCAAGCGGCGAGGGAGGAAGCATTCAGTACCTATTTATGTTTTGGGAAATATGACTGTAAGTACTGCATGTATTTCAAAGACATATTTCGCTTTTTGTCAAATAATGCATAATTTATGACTTGTGTGTGTGCTATCATAGCTGTCTTTTACACGATATTCTTCAGCGACTTCACAAATCTTTAGATCAATTAAACTACGAACATCGATTGTATACGAATGCAGAGCTTTACAGATAAATGACGATGATACGTGGTAGAACAGAACGTATTACAGGTTATGAATATTTTAAAATTACTGTATTCGGCCATGCGCGTTCCAGCTGGGGCACTTCTTATGTTAGAATGTCGGCTAGACCAGTGCTCGTCAAACTGCGGCCCGCGGGCCGAATGCGGTCCGAATCAAGAGATCGTGCCGCCCGTGGTTCTCAGACGTGTACAATTTTAACTGATGTAATCAGGAGATCCCGGGTTCGAGTCCCGGTCGGGGCGCACATTTTCAACATGTCCCCAATGATGTATATCAACGTCTGTTTGCAGCTATGGTGTCGATTTAATTATCATCTCATTCTAGAGAAGCTGCACGGTCATCAATGGTATCTGTTCTTTCGGGAACAGATACTGCCTTCATATATAGGTAGAATATGGCTACCAGGTTATTGACCTTCTTGTCCGAACGCACACACTATGCCCCAACTTGTACGGGACTGGTAAATTAATCTGCCACGAGTAATGAGAATGATGGACAAACATCTATTAGACACACTACGAATGTAGTGGTGTGGACATGTGGGGAATGTGGATCTCACGGGGAGCTTGCAAAAGATACGTCCCTGCAGGCGCACTGTCCTCTGTGCCCTCGGTGGCTCGGATGGATAGAGCGTCTGCCACGTAAGCAGGAGATCCCGGGTTCGAGTCCCAGTCGGGGCACACATTTTCAGCATGTCCCCAGCGATGTATATCAACGCCTGTTTGAAGCTAGGGTGTCGATTTAATTATCATCTGATGTGGGACTCCTTCGAGTTGTCCCAATGGAAAGTTAATAACCTCTTGAATCAATGTCGCAACATACAATCCCAGCTCCTACGCACCATCTACAATTTATACCAAAGCCACATACTCGTATAGAGCAGATCTCATCCTATGTAAAGAGGAAGTTAAAGTTCCGCGTTCTGACCATAGACGGGCTAGTATGGTTGGACCACCCGCTGTGTCATTCTCTGCTAATGGCGTAGCTGGATGGAGTATGGAGCAATATGTTGTCAGCACACTCTCCCGGTCGTTGTCGGGTTTCTTAACCTTGGAACTGCTGTTAATCGATCGAGTAGTTGCTCAGCTCGCCTCACGAGGCGATTTGCACACGGTACTAGTCCTCCATCATGGAAAAACCGCTGACAGTATTGGAAATCGAACCCTGAGCCCCAGCATGGGAGTCAGCCGCTCTGACCACTCAACTGCGGAGGCGGACAGGCCTCGTCCCACCAAAACTCACTTAAGTGTCCCATTCCGCCCTACCAATACAGCAACCGTCCAACCCCCACCACTGTAATTTTTTTAAACAAGCTTTCTCCAAAATATTCACTCTTTCAGGCACTGCCATACTCCATGAGTGTGCAAATGCATGACAAAATACTCGGAGCATACAGAGGACATGATCGGATTTCGTTGTAACGTCGTACACTTAGCACTATAGGTGGGAATGTAAATGATCAGAGTTGCAGTTTTCTGCGACCTCTCGAACAGCTTCCAGAATGCATTACTGTTGTTCGTGATAATGGAGCCCTGAAACATTCTGTGGCATCCTGTTCGTTGGTCGCGGAATAACAACAGCCTTACCAGAGAATTACCGTCAAATGCGCAGACTACCGTTAACACGACAACGCAAACGGCTGCGTTTGGAGTGGTGCCGTGACGGCAATGCATGGATGACTTCCGTTGGTGAGTGTGCGCCATGTATGCGGCACCATCAGGTACGGTTTCAGCTCGCATCTAGCAGCGATTGAGGGAACTCTGACGGCACAACTTGACGTCACGGGCATTCTGCATCCTCGTATGTTGCCGTCCAATCGACAGTGTCGTCCTATCATTTTTCAGCACGACAATGCTCATCCACACAATGCAAGTATCTATGAACTGCCTGCGGGTTGGTGAGATACCTCTACAGCCAGCAAGATATTCTCTGATCTGTCCCTTATGAAACACGTGTGTGGCCAGCTTGGTCAGCAACTCCGTCCCACTGCCAGGATCCAGGATATCAAGGACCAGTCGCATCAGATGTGGGCAAGTTTGCCTCAGGAGCGGAGGCAACGGCCTTGTGACACCCTTCGCAACTAAATTATTTCACACATCCAGGCCAGAGGGAGTGATGCGTCATATTGATGAGCGAGCTCGTACTGGCTAGCTCTTTGTGAATTTATTTCGATTTTCTGATCACCGAAATAACATCGCATATTCTCCCACCACGTGATTCATTTCGCTTCCTTCTTCCCTTCTCGGTGTTTCACATTTTTTGTGAGAACTGTATATTAAAGGATGATTTATATTGATCATACAGTAGGCACCTGCGCTGTTTCTGCGTATTTCCTATTTATGTATTTCCTAGATGTCCTCAAACGACAAAAAGCGTTCATGATTACTTATACCATTTCACAACTATCACTGGGTAGGCTTAAATCATCAGCAGATGCTGAATGCCTTCATTGTTTTGCCACTAAATAATGGAATGTAGTCGAATTAAGTCAGGTGAGGCTGAGGGAATTAGATTAGGAAACGATACACTTAAAGAAGTAAAGCATTTTTCCTATTTGGGGAGCAAAATAACTGATGATGGTCGAAGTAGAGAGGATATAAAATGTAGACTGGCAATGGCAAGGAAAGCGTTTCTGATGAAGAAAAATTTGTTAACATCGAGTATAGATTTAAATGTCAGGAAGTCGTTTCTGAAAGTATTTGTATGGAGTGTAGCCATGTACGGAAGTGAAACGTGGTCGATAAATAGTTTAGACAAGAAGAGAATAGAAGCTTTCTAAATGTGGTGTTACAGAAGAATGCTGAAGATTAGATGGGTAGATCGCATAACTAATGAGGAGGTATTGAATAGAATTGGGGAGAGGAGGAGTTTGTGGAACAACTTGACAAGAAGAAGGGACCGGTTGGTAGGACATGTTCTGAGGCGTCAATTGATCACAAATTTAGCATTGGAGGGCAGTGTGGAGGGTAAAAATCGTAGAGGGAGACCAAGAGATGAATACACTTAGCAGATTCAGAAGGATGTAGGCTGCAGTAGGTACTGGGAGATGAAGAAGCTTACACAGGATGGGGTAGCATGGAGAGCTGCATCAAACCAGTCTCAGGGCTGAAGACAACAACAACAACAACAACAACATCGATATGTTCAGAACAACCCGTTTAATCGGTAAAAGAGAAGTAAAGACTTCCTTAACGTTGCGAGGTTTCTTACGTAACAATGCGCTGCGCTTAGCGGCTGCACCCAATACTGGTTAAACTACACGGAGCAGAGACACACTAGCCCGCTTCCGCGTTGAATAAGACATATGGGTGCCTCTACGCATATCATATGTATCACTGATGTTAAAAGCGAAACGGGAGAGTCACTGCATTAATCGCTCGTGGAAGTATCTATGAAGATTTGTGGAGCCACGCAAAAACAAAGGAATTTATCAATTAACAAGTTGATCGCTACCAGTGGTTGTGTTTAGTGCTCCTACTCTAACCTGACGAGAGGTTTACTTTCCGATCAGGAATGCAGGGTATTCTGGAATCTCCGTTACAAACTTCGAGCACTTGTAGAGCGGAGTGAGTACATAATATTTTGAATAGGAATCTATGTCCGGAAACGTCATCCAACGACGCTACAAAGTGTCAAATGCTCAATTTGAGGTAAGGGTCACCATAACGGAAACGAAAGAGTCTGAAGTTATAAACGAAAACTGTTCTGATACCTCTAACAGTGGAATACATGTGGCTAAGGTTGTATGATGATGATGATGATGATGATGATGATGATGATTGGATTGTGGGGCGCTCAACTGCACGGTTATCAGCGTCCGTACTAATTCCGAACCTTTGCTCAGTCCAATCTCACCACTTTCATGAATGATGATGAAATGACGAGGACAACACAAACACCCAGTCATCTCGCTAAGATTGTAGTGGTGCGCCTCCGTAGCGTAGCGGTAGCGTTATCGCCTACCATGCAGGGGGCGCCGGTGTCGTGTGTCCATCATCATTGACTTGCAAGTAGCCGATGTGGCATCACCTAAAAAGGACTTGCAATACGGCGGCCGAACAAACCCGAATGGGGCCTCCCGGCCAACAATGCCATACGGTCATTTCATTTCATTTTTTAGCAACATTCAGAGATGGTATTATGGACAAAAGCAAGGAAAATAAGTCCAGTAAACATGGGCTCTAAAATGCATACTTGAGGAACTAGGAGAACTTGTTCATCTTCGCTGCTGTGAAACACAGCTCCTCTATTGAACAAGTGCTCATAGCTCTTAAGCTATGCATGTTTGAGAGTGTGTTTAGTAGAAATTTTTCTTCTTTCGGCCCATACTACCAGCTCTGAAAATTGTCTACTCTGCAGTCTCAGTAATAATAGTACCAATACATGACTTTCACTGTCGGAACTATCAGAACGGATTTTGCTTATAACTTTCAATCAGAACGTCTCCGGTACAGGGACCCTTACTTCATATTGATACATCTATCCTTTTCCACGTTTTTCAAAGTTTGTAACATCATTACCGGAATCACCCTATATATGCATTCATTCGCAGGCGCCGGCACCTGTAACTCTGACGCTCTGCTGCGTCATGGATGACGTTTTCGGACATGGGTTCCTGTTCAAAATGTTATGTACTCACTCCTCTCTACAAGTCCTAGACGTTTGCAACGGGAATTTCCAAACACCCTGTATATTAATTCTGAAATGTGCAACCTCGAGGAACGAACGAGCAGGCAGTAGTGGCAGCTTGCAGTGGGAAGTTTGGTTTGAACACCACAGTGCTTTCCTAGGCTAGGTCCTATCGGAGGTGATACGCCCTGATTGTCCTCAAGCCTCTGAATTCACGTGCAACCACTTCTACGGATATATACAGTTTAACATGGTCAGCCTCTGTAGGTGAGTGGTCGGCACGGCTGATTCCCATGAGGGAGGACCCGGGTTCGATGCCCAGTACTTCCAGGGGTTTTTCCTTGGATGGATGACCTGAAGGGGGCGCACACAGTTTCGTGATGCCAATTAAGAAGCTGCTTGCTATACTCTGTTGTCGAGAGGTCACGGAAAGAGACAGCCGGGAGGGCTGAGCCCATGTCCCTCCAAATTGCATCCAGTGACGACAATGGCAGAGGATGACACGGCGGTCGGCCGGTATCGATAGGTACTCCGGGAGCTGTGGATCAAGTTAACGTTTATGTTATACGGCTTAAGGTGGCCTATGAACGACGGAACAACAAGAAACCTACCCCACGAAAAAATTCAAGTCTTAATAAAATATTATACAAAAACATAAAAAACTGAAACCAAGCTAGGCACCGTCCAAAGATCTATAACATAGTAAAATTGTTTGACAGACAAACACAAATAAGCTTTGCCGGCGGCTGTGGTCGAGCGGTTCTAGGCGCTTCAGTCCGGGACCGCGCTGCTGCTAGGGTCGCAGGTTAGAATCCTGCCTCGGGCATGGATGTGTGTGATGTTCTTAGATTAGTTAGGCTTAAGTAGTTCTAAGTCTTATAGGACTGATGACCTCAGATGTTAAGTCCCATAGTGCTTAGAGCCATTTGAACAAATAAACTTTAGTATACGTTCTTCGTCAATATCCAGTGACAGTATACACTGACTCTTCAGTCATGGGATAGCGATATGTACATATAGAGACAGCAGTAGTATCTCATTGTTTTCTTCTTTTCTTTTGTCACCAGTCTCCTGACTCGTTTGATGCGGCTGCCACGAGTTCTTCTCCTGTGCTAACCTCCTCATCTCAGAATAGCGCTTGCAACTTACGTCCTCAATTATTTGCTGAATGTATTTCAATTTCTGTCTTACTCTACAGTTTTTGCCCTCTACAGTTTCCTCTATTACCATGGAAGTCATTCCCTCATGCCTTAATAGATGTCCTATCATACTGTCCCTTATCCTTATCAGTGTTTTCCATGTACTGCTTTCCTCTCCGATTCTGCGTAGAGCCTCCTCATTCCTTACCTTATCAGTCCACCTAATTTTCAACATTCGTCTGTAGCACTACATCTGAAATGCTTCGATTCTCTTCTGTTCGTCTTTAGCACTACATCTCAAATGCTTCGATTCTCTCCTGTTCGGGTTTTCCCGCAGTCCATGTCTCACTACCTTACAATGCTGTACTCCAGACGTACATTCTCAGAAAGTTCTTCCTCAAATTAAGGCCTATATTTGATGCCAGCAGGCATCTCTTGGCCAGGAATGCCTTTTCCACCATAGCTAGTCTGCTTTTGATGTCCTCCTTGCTCCGTCCGTCATTGGTTATTTTACTGCCTAGGCAGCAGAATTCCTTAACTTCATCTACTTCGTGACCATCAATTCTGATGTTAAGTTTCTCGCTGTTGTCATTTCTACTACTTCTCATTACCTTCGTCTTTCTTCGATTTACTCTCAATACATACTCTGTACTCGTTAGACCGTTCATTCCGTTCGGCAGATCTTGACATTCTTCTTCACTTGCACTCAGGATAGCAATGCCATCAGCGAATCGTATCATTGATATCCTTTCACTTTGAATTTTAATTCCACTCCTGAACCTCTCTTTTATATCCATCATTGCTTCCTCGATGTATTTATTGAACAGTAGGGGCGAAAGGCTACATCCTTGTCTTACACCCTTTTTAATACGAGCACTTCGATCTAGGTCGTCCACTCGTATTATTCTGTATTGGCTGTTGTACATATTGTATATGGCCTGTCTCTCCCTATAGCTTACCCCTACTTTTTATAGTATTTCGAACATCTTGCACCATTTTACATTGTCGAACGCTTTTTCCAGGTCGTGCCTTGATTTTTCTTTAGTCTTGCTTCCATTATTAACCGCAACGTCATAAATGACTCTCTAGTGCCTTTACTTTTCCTAAATCCAGACTGATCGCCATCTAGCGCATCCGCAATTTTCTTTTCCATTCTTCTGTATATTATTCTTGTAAGCAACTTGGATGCATGACAGTACCTATCTTGGCTACAAGATTTTCTATGTTACATATATTACTCGTTGAGTACCTTGCATTGGTCAGGTATGCATTTATTCCAATTTTCTGTTAGTCCATCTCGTTCTTCCCCCACTCTCTGTCCACTTCTCCTTGTTCCTCTCTCTGTCAAACTGCATTTCACCATACTGTCCATCTGCTCTTTCCCCCTCAGTCAACCATTTCCTCAGCCTCAAATTGCATCTCTTCCACTCATATATCCGCCAAATTCCTCCTGACCTCTCTCTCTGTCCAACTTGCCCTCCTACTCTCCCTGTTCATCTCCTCCTCTTCCGTTCCTCTGTCGCCGGCCGAAGTGGCCGTGCGGTTCTGGCGCTGCAGTCTGGAACCGCGAGACCGCTACGGTCGCAGGTTCGAATCCTGCCTCGGGCATGGATGTGTGTGATGTCCTTAGATTAGTTAGGTTTAACTAGTTCTAAGTTCTAGGGGACTAATGACCTCAGAAGTTGAGTCCCATAGTGCTCAGAGCCATTTGAACCATTTGAACCGTTCCTCTGTCCATTTCCTTCCCTCCCTCTATGTTCATTTCCTCCTGCCCTTCTCTCTGCCTATCTCATCCTCTGTCCCTGTATTTCTACCCCTCTATCTGTCCATCCCTTCCTCTTCCCTTCCTCTGCCCATATTTTCCTCTTCCCTTTTTATACATTTCCCCCTTCTCCTCTGTCTGTACATCTCCTCCACCCCCTATTTGTCCATCTCCTCCTTCCCCCTGCTCTCTCTCTCCACGTTACCATCCCTACCCCAACAGCAGGCTCGTGGTTCTTATCACCACAGCATTTATTTACAGATAGCAAGTAAGATGTGTACTGTGTTTGGTTGAATTCTATCCACTGGTATAGGAGGAGCCTTTTACGGGCCGCTTTGTCCACATATGTACATATCATATAACTCTAACATATTCCACACATAGCTGCACACCTGTTTGATAAAATCTGTAGCAAATTTCTCCCTTCATTTTCTCTTTCACGCAGCTCAGTGTTTATGACGTCATATTTAATGGACTTAGAGTCGTACAATGATGTAATTTTCGTGGTGTATTCAGTGCCATATGTGAATATTGTCTTTAAAATGTTTTTGTTGTGGTCTTCAGTCCTAAGACTGGTTTGATGCAGCTCTCCATGCTACTCTATCCTGTGCAAGCCTCTTCATCTCCCAGTACCTACTGCAGCCTAAATCCTTCTGAATCAGCTTAGTGTATTCATCTCTTGGTCTCCCTCTACGATTTTTACCCTCCACGCTGCCCTCCAGTACTAAATTGGTGATCCCTTGATGCCTCAGAACATGTCCCAGCAACCGATCCCTTCTTCTAGTCACGTTGTGCCACAAGCTCCTCTTCTCCCCAATTCTATAGAATACCTCCTCATTATTTATGTGATCTACCCATCTAATTTTCAGCATTCTTCTGTAGCACCATATTTCAAAAGCTTCTATTCTCTTCTTGTCCAAACTATTTGTCGTCCACGTTTCACTTCCATACATGGCTACACTCCATACAAATATTTTCAGAAATGACTTCCTGACACTTAAAACTATATTCGATGTTAACAAATTTCTCTTCTTCCGAAACGCTTTCCTTGCCATTGCCAGTCTACATTTTATATCCTCTCTACTTCGACCATCATCAGTTATTTTGCTCCCCAAATAGCAAAACTCCTTTACTACTTTAATTGTCTCATTTCCTAATCTAATTCCCTCAGCCTCACATGACTTAATTCGACTACATTCCATTATCCTCGTTTTGCTTTTGTTGGTGTTCATCTTATACCCTTCTTTCAAGACAGTGTCCATTCCGTTCAACTGCTCTTCCAAGTCCTTTGCTGTCTCTGACAGAATTACAATGTGATCGGCGAACCTCAAAGTTTTTATTTCTTCTCCATCGATTTTAATACCTACTCCGAATTTTTCTTTCGTTTCCTTTACTGCTTGCTCAATATACAGGTTGAATAGCCTCGGGGAGAGGCTACAACCCTATCTCACTCCCTTCCCAACCACTGCTTCCCTTTCATATCCCTCGACTCTTATAAAAGCCATCTGGTTTCTGTACAGATTGTAAATAGTCTTTCGCTCCCTGTATTTTACCCCTGCCACCTTCAGAATTTGAGAGGATCAGGAATATATTTAGAAGTAGAGCAGTTATAAATTGAAACGCTATGCTTCGTGTAGCAGTTTTACTGCATGAACAGCGAAAATTTTGTAAGCGATAAACTTTTTTCCTTTCATAATTTTGTGGTGGTCGTCGGCGAGAAGTTGGTTGAAATAGGTCGAGTGTATTAGGAGGAGATGTGGAGCGTACATACATACATTCATATGATAAAAGTGGCATTCCTGGCCAAGAGAGCCCTTCTAGCATCTAACGTAGTCCTTAATTTGAGGAAGAAATTTCTGAGAATGTACGTTTGAGGCACAGCATTGTATAGTAGTGAAACATGGACTGTGGGAAAACCGGAACAGAGGAGAAACGAAGCATTTGAGATGTGGTGCTACAGAAAACTGTTAAAAATTAAGTAGTCTGATAGGGTAAGAAATATGGAGATTCTCCGCAGAGTCGGCGAGGAAAGGAATATGTGGAAAACAGTGACAAGATGAAAGGACGTCAGTTAAACATCAAGGAATAACCTCTTTGGTACTAGAGGGAACTGTAGAGGGGAAAAACTGTAGAGGAAGACAGAGACTGGTATACATCCAGCAGATAATTGAGGACGTAAATTGCAGTTGCTACTTGAGATGAAAAGGTCGGAACAGGAGAGGGATTCGTGGCGGGCAGCAGCAGACCAGTTAGAAGATCTATGACTCAAAAAAAGTGTACGTTTTGAAATAGTATAAGGAAGACCACTTAGTCTAATAATTAAAATATAAGGAGAAATAAGTAACATAACTAATTTAGAATATTCTCGTTATTGCAGATACCTATACTGTAAATCTGCTATTGTGACTTGCAGAGTCAGAATTTTATATTTGAGAAGATGTGAGACAGGCGTAATTGGAGATTAAATTTTCAGCTCTGCATTGCTCAGACACTGCGAAATTTCTTTGTCACTCCAGTACAGGCAGTGCCCAATTTTCTCTGGCGTGTAAGCATCGGTAACACAAGTTACGTAGGGATTGTGTTTCTTTCGGCTTGAATATCTTAATTTACTCTTTTCTGTACCTTTCGCAGAGGTTTCCTCACAACTTCTGTCATAAGGAGCAAAAAGTATAACGTGAATTAAAGAAAGTGGTAAAAGGTCACAGGAAGTGTTGTCCCATTTGAAGATGTACCGAATGATGATCGAATGTTGCATATCTGACCACCCGGAAATGGATTTTTGTAACCAATCTGCCTGATCAGTTCGATGCCACTCTCAGAAGATCTCGAGAAAATCAACTTTGAAGATGTCGAAGATGTTTAATTAAGGCCATTTTTTCAGGATGGGCCGCGTTGATCTTTCGGTGGCGTCGGTAGTAGTATTCGCGTAATCAACGGATCACTGGTTCGTATCTTGATTTTTTTCGTTTTGTTTATTGCTATAAGTTCAAATACCTCCATCCTTTGAATATAAAATTCATTAGATATATGCTAATTAACACATATCTAATAATCGTTTTTACTAAAAATGCACGTTTTCTAATTTCTAACTACTTTCCGTATGCAAAATTCCGGTCTTCATTTCAAATATAAAATCTTAACTATCGATATTTTATAATAAATATGTATTGTTCTTCTAATTTCAACAGTCTTCATTAGCATAAAAGTCGATGATTAAGAATTTATGTTTGCAATGCATGTAATATGTAACTGAATCAGTGAGTTGGAAAAATCGCCTGAAATTTCGCGAAATAAAGATCCTCGAAAATTTTTAAATTTGAATTTCTCGAGAATTTTTGAGAGTTACACTGAAGTGTTGTGGGAGATTGATATTTGAATTCAAACCTTTACGTACCATAAATATAAAAATTACAAAAATCCGATTGTAAGGCAGTCTCCCTTGTGAGAGTTTTGTTACAGACACATGTGTAGTGGACGTGGTAGTCCGTTACGAGTTTGCCGACTTCGAACACTGGATGATGACTGGTCGCTGGAAGACGCAGGAGTCATAAAATGACGGAGACGACACAACAATTCGGGTTTTCGAGGTCAATAGTATCCAGAGTGGATATTCAGTATCGCAGAGACAATGTTCGCACATGCGCAAACCGCCGCACATCACGACAAAAAGTGTTTGACGAACGGACATCATGTCGCCTCAGCAGAGCTGTACGGGACGACGGACAGTCTGCTCTGAGCTAGACTGCTGCTGATTTGAATGTGGGGCGTCAGGAAGGCATTATCTATATACCGGGACCGTACGCAGGATAATGCACCGCGTAGGCTTCATCAGCAGACGTGCGATTCGTGTCGCAGTGGCTTCCCATGAGTTTTGGCCACAGCGTAAATTTCGATAACTATATAACGTCGCGAATGATAAAGTCAGATAGTAGAAAACGAAAGTGTATTTGCTTTTTGCAGTGTCAAGACTGCCTGTAAGCCACGATTTTGATGGTTTCTTGCTCTTCAAAAACAGCCTATGAGAGACGTATGTGAACGCCGTCTCAGTAATTTGGTTCCGACTGTATGACCTTAAATTTAGGAATATATCAAGGACGGATGATTTAACGTGTTGGAAAACTGCAACAAAACGATATGAGGGCTTAGAGCGGGTTTGTGTTCTTACTCCGAGTGGAATTATTGTCAAGCCGCTGAGGATTTCGTTGCAGTCGTCCGGCACTGCATAGAGGTAGGTGTGACGCTTTCTTTAGATAAGTGCAAATTTCAGAACGATGTGCAATGCGTCATGCATTATCTATGTGTTTACTGTAGACCAATCAGAAGTCCCATTTATTTTATTTATTTATTATTTTTAAGTTATAGTCCTTCCGTGCGGTTTGATGTGGCCCGCCACGAATTCCTGTCCCGTGCCTACCTTTTCATCTTAGAGTGTCACCTACAACCTCTGTTCTACAGCAGACTAAATCCACAACTGATGTCGAGGAATCTGAGCTATTACGATATCGACACCGTGCATTAAACCAAGCGCACACTATCTGACCATCCGTACGTAATGCGGAATTGACCACTTGATGTCACGAGATGCGGACCCTCCAGTATAAAAGAAGGCGGGAAGTACTGGGTTGTCAGACGAGAAGCAGTAACAGTAGAATGCATTGGCCAGGAGAGCTCAGTGACGTGGACTAGTCGTTGGTTCAAATGGCTCTGAGCACTATGGAACTTAACTTCTGAGGTCAACAGTCCCATAGAACTTAGAACTACTTACACCTAACTAACCTAAGGACATCGCACACATCCATGTCCATGGCAGGTTTCGAACCTGCGACGGTAGCGGTCGCGTGGTTCCAGACTGTAGCGCCTAGAACCGCTCGGCCACTCCGGCCGGCAACTAGTCGTTGGATGTTACCGAACAAGTCCATCAGGAATATGTCATTCCTACTAAAACAGCACAAGTCGAGAGTCGGTGACGTGACTGTGAAATGAAACGCGAGGGAACAACGACAGCTAAACCAAAACCAAGTAGATCTCAGGTGGTGACATACAGGAGCCGTCGATCATGCTTAAAGCTAGAGCGCTATTATAGAGGCGGGTGTTTCAGTTCCACAAGTATGCTGCGGTTTTCGTATAGAAGAAAACGTGGACTGTTGGAAAAGGGTTTGATTAAAAATATGTGAAGGAGAGACAGAAATACGTCAAAAAAGGAAAATTGTCGTGTGGCAGGAAGAGGTGCAAATTCGAGTGTCTGCACATCCCAAAACTGCAGGAGCCACAGTTTTGTGTGGCCGACCGGCAAGCGGGAGATCGGACAGGTTTGTGTGTCCTTGTTGCGATAATGTCAGACGCTTCGCTCAACGACTCACTGTGCTTTTGTTCACAGCCAGGTCTCCGTAGACATTCAACAAGCGCCTATGAATATCTGCTGTGTCCTGCTTAACAACTTAACAACCAATGAAATTCAGTTTAAGAGAAACCTAAAGGATTTATTGGTGGCCAACTCCTACTCCTTTGATGAATTTCTCAGTAGAACCAACTGATTTGTGTGTGTGTGTGTGTGTGTGTGTGTGTGTGTGTACACAATATAACTTCTGCACAATTTTAGTGCAGTAATGTGTTCATTGTAAATAAGTGTGTGTGTGTGTGTGTGTGTGTGTGTGTGTGTGTGTGTGTAAGTACAATCTAACTTCTGCACCATTTCAGAGCATTAATGTTTTCATTGTAAATAAGTATTATAGTAATTCTATTACATGTTTATTACCTTATAAACCAAAAAAACTTTTTTTTTATTTTAAATTCAGTGCGTTAGTGTTTGTAAAATGATTCTTTCATATCGTGTTCATTAAAAAAAAATGACTCTCACTCCACTTGGGACCTGTGGAAGGTACGTTAGCTTATTTGTTTCAGTTGTAAATATTTGTCATGTATTATTGTTTTTCTGGCATTTTCTATTTCCTGGAGGACCTCCTCACTACGGATCAATTGGAATGAAAGTATAATCTAATCTGGTTTTCTGCCAAAAGAAGCTCAAGGACAGCTCTCTGGCTGGAACGTACTTCATTTACAAACGCCATTTTGAAGACGACGTGTAGCACAGCCACCTACTGGAATTTCATGAAACTATAGGGACTGAAGCGGGAAATTCCACGATTCCCGACAGTAAATTCTGCATATTTTTTTCGTCCGAAATCGGCCGAAAAAATGTGTTGCATTACTTATTGAACGCCCCTTGTAATTGTCGTGGACAGTAAGGGGGTGAGGGGGTTAATGAAGGTACTGTGCTATTGCATCTCTGTAGGAAGTCGATAAATTGTGCAAAGTGTACGTGCTTTTGTGGATGGCTTTAATGAGTGCTTGTTCAACGTAGTGCGTGCGCGCCCGAGTGTGTGTGTGTGTGTGTGAGAGAGAGAGAGAGATCTAAATGGAGAGGGAAGGGTGTAGGGGGAGGGGGAAGAGAAACATACAGCAGCCACGTAAGCAAACTGTGAAAGACCGCTCCATAGCGCATCCAACACAGAGTTCTTAGCCGGTGTGTCATGAACCTTTCGTCACCTACCACAACTCGAGCGCCATTGCCGTTATCTGTACTCAAGATCGGGGGACGTCGCGCATACCGGGGGTTGAGTCACCTCCTTCGACAGCCGTCAGTCTAAATTAGCAGTGAACAACATTTAGGTGAAAATCGTTCGAGACGACTGGGACGTGTCTCTTACTATATGTCTTTGGTACTGGCTTCTACTCTCTCTTACTATATGTCTTTGGTATTGGCTTCTACCCGCTCTTCAGCGACATATAATAATTCCGCGATAACACATTCACATTTTTTTGTCCTGGCGTTCATTAAAACCAGACCCAGTAATTGCGCGTCTTATTTACAGTTAGCATCGGAATTTCAGGAACTGCGTAACCCAATCGACGCTTTTTGTGACGCTGACGCTATTTATGCGGGTTGTAGAGATAGGTCTATCATAGCTACAGGACGCGTCTCAGAGACGTTGGACGAGCCGTTTTGAATACTTAAGTGCTAGTGAGGTAAGTTTGTACTCGAACTCGGAAGGAGATAGATTCGTATCCCTGTCTGGGCATGTCATTTAGCTCTGATGGTTTCCATATTTCAGTTTCGGTGCTGCAGGAATATCCTCTGTAGTAGACCAACGTTAACTCCTTTTTGCATTCTTGTTCCAGAAAACCGTTATACGGTCACAGACGACCCAGACAACGAGGTAGTGGTAAGAAATTTATCTCCACTTCTTCCAGCCTACGAGAGCGTGGGGACTGCTGTGCGCTTATCTAAAACTGTCATAATCACGAAGTAGAGACAGAAGTGAGTACAGTATTGAAGTGATACAAAATCAGCGTCCGAAAGTTATTGAGCAAGGACAGCAAACCAGTATGTAAATAAAACTTCTTCCGTTATGTCTCAATATCTACCGCGGAAACGATAGTGGCCTGTGGAAAACGCAAGAGCGAAATTCGAACCAGTCCTTCCTTTCCAGTTCCGGTGCTCTCCAAACAGACCTCATACACTGATCTTCCACAATCTCTACCGTTTCTTGTGTATAATTTACCTAGCCACACAGTACTAACGCCTTCGAAAGGATGGATGTTGCGGAAAAATTAATTTAACGGCATTCCGAGAATTATTTCAAGAGTGAATTTCCTTACGTTCAGATCGAGCGAGGTTGCCAAATAGTAAGACACTGGACTCGTATTAGTTATGATGATACAAACGTGCAGGGATGATGGAGAAGGGTAAACTTATCAATCTGAGGTGAGGGACTCTGGTCCGGAAACGACCGAGTCGAAAGTTATAAGCAAAACTCGATCTGATACCTCTTGCAGTGGAATACATGTACCGGTACTGTTATTGCTAAGACTGTAGAGAGGCAACTCTCAGAGTTGATAATACGGACCAAAACAAGACAATAAAGTCTAGTAAACATGGGCTCTAAAATACATACGTTAACAACAATACCGATACATATGTTTCATTGTCAGAGGTATCAGAACAAGTTTTGCATATAACTTACCACTCTGTCGTTTCCGAACCACGGTCCCTTACTTTAAATTGAAACATTTACTCTTCTCCATCATCTCTGAACGATTGTAAAATCATCACGGAAACGCCCTTGACTCAATGGAGATGTTGCCCCATAGCTCTTAAATTTTCAAGAATGTCGTGATTCACCATCAAGAGTTACTCGATTATGTAGAATGCCTCCATTTGTTGCGTTAATGCTGTCTGTTGATATAGCATTAATGAGTGCAATGTCTGGCATATTTTATGACTGGCGATGTAATTCATATTACCATGTGACAACAGTAACGAATTCATGGATTTTGTTATCTGACGCCATTGATTTCATATCGCCTAGTATGATATAAATGCTTTTACGAATCTGATGAAGGGCCATGGTCTGGAACTGCTTGTTCAATAAATAAATTTTATCTTCAGCCCTTCTGGCAGTAAAGATTTAGGTTTTTTCGTGGTTTTCCCAAACAGCTTAAGGCAAAACCGGGATGACTGTCTTGTAAAGGGCAACCCGAACTCTTAAAAAGACTTCTTTGTCAGTCAGTAAAACCGGAACCCTTATAAAAATGGCTCTGAGCACTATGGGACTTAACTGCTGAGGTCATCTGTCCCCTAGAACTTAGAACTACTTAAACCTGACTGACCTAAGGGCATCACACACATCCATGCCCGAGGAAGGATTCGAACCTGCGATCGTGGCGGTTACGCGGTTCCAGACTGTAGCGCTTAGAACCGCTCGGCCACCAAGGCCGGCCGACTAGTGGTCCATTTGGTGCTTACTGAGAGAGTACGTCGTGTTACTGAAACAAATCACCACACCCTCCTTTTCATTTCCACATTCATCCTTTCGATGCAGACATAAAACTACACATAAAATCTACTGAATCACTCGTCTAGGCAATACAGCTGTTGTAGAATGCGCGAAATGAGACAAATTGTTGCACTACACTAGTGATCGAAAGAAGACGCATTGTAACCCAGTCTACAACAAATCTCATACGCCCAACGTCAATACTAGAAGTATGAAAGCGAACGTGAAATAGTTAAGCAAACCTCCATTCGATTCTTCTGAAATTATTTACAGAAACCCAAAAAAAATCAAATAGCTCCAAGCACTATGAGACTTAACATCTGAGGTCATCAGTCCCCTAGACTTAGAACTAAGTAAACCTGACTAACCTAAGGACATCACACACATCCATGCCCGAGGCAGATTTCGAAACTGCGGCCGTAGCAGCCGCGTGGTTCCGGATTGAAGTGCCTAGAACCGCTCGGCCACAGCGGCTGGCTATAGAAACCCAAAAAATTATGAAAAACTGGGATGGCCAGAAAGAGACCTGAATCTCGCTCCTTCGGAGTAAAAGTTCCATACCTGAAGCCCTTCGACAATTTACTCATTTGCCAAGGTCTGGGTGGCCGTGCGGTTCTAGGAGCTACAGTCTGGAACCGCGCGACCGCTACGGTCGCAGGTTCGAATCCTGCCTCGAGCATGGATGTGTGTGATGTCCTTAGGTTAGTTAGGTTTAAGTAGTTCTAAGTTCTAGGGGACTGATGACCTCAGCAGTTAAGTCCCATACTACTCAGAGCCATTTGAACCATTTGAGTTTTTTTTGGCGGACAACCAGGGCATATTAGATATTCATAGGTGCTCGCGGAATGTCTAGGATACCTGGTAATTAACGAAAGGACAGTGAGTCTCTGGACGAAGCGTCTGTCATCATCACAACATGGACCCACAGAACTGTCCGATGTCCCGCTTGCCGGCCGGCCGCACACAGTTATGACTTCTGCAATGTCGGAACGCGCGGACACCCTCATTCGATGTGATCGACGGATCACGAACAAATGCCGCGCAGCTCAGCTGGACGTCTTGTTTATAGTGCTTACACACTCGGCCACCAGTTGGGGGTCTGTGCCCGGCGGATTCCTCACCACCGAACAAAAGATATAAAGAACAACGAAGGACAGTTAGTGCAGAAGTTCTTGCACGCTACAATGCTGATCGAGAGAATTTTTTGTGGAACATCGTCATAGGCGATGAAACATGGGTTCATCACTTCGAACCGGAAACAAAACGGTAATCCATGGCTTGGCGCCACACTACCTCTCCTCCGAAGAAAAAGTTCAGCCGTCCGAAGTGGCCGTGCGGTTAAAGGCGCTGCAGTCTGGAACCGCAAGACCGCTACGGTCGCAGGTTCGAATCCTGCCTCGGGCATGGATGTTTGTAATGTCCTTAGGTTAGTTAGGTGTAACTAGTTCTAAGTTCTAGGGGACTAATGACCTCAGCAGTTGAGTCCCATAGTGCTCAGAGCCATTTTTGAAAAAGTTCAAAGCCGCACTCTGAGCTGGTAAAGTCATGCCGACGATGTTCTGGGACTCTGAAGGAGTTACCCTGTTTGATCTCCTCCCTCATAACAATCAGCTCTGAAGTGTATTGTGATATACTCAAGAAACTGAAGCAACGACTTAGGCTTCTCTGTCGCCTCAAAAATGCGAATGAACTTCCCCTTCTCTATGACAAAGCAAGATTCAGATAAGACTTGCGTAACGGTGAGGAACTCACAAACCTTCGACAGTTCTTCCTCATCAACCCTACAGCCCAGATCTCACTCCTTCCGACTTCCAGCTGTTTGGCGCAATGAAGGATGCACTCCGCCATTTTATCGATATGACACACAGAAACTAACGTTGAACTGAACCGAGATAAGCTTCGCTGGTTACTATAGCCACACCAGCAGCTTGCAGGCATGTCAGTTGGCGACTGAGTTACAGCCTCAACCACGGACACTGGCTCGTACAACGCTATCAAGGAGACGATAAATGTTTGCAGCAAGAATTTCAGCTACTTGTGTTGCGCATGCGCATGGGACACATTCGTTCCTCTTTCCGAGTCCCTCGCCCTCTGACAGCTGACATGTGGCCCCACTATAGCAGCGAGATTAGCAATGGGACTAAAACTTTGCTATTGGGCTCTCGTGGCGTACAAAGGATCGCCTGCACTGATGAATAGCAGTCCGTGTATAAGTTCTTCTAGGAAAGCACTTGCAATGCTAGATCCCTGTTGCAAGAGTGATGTCCGTCATAGAAGGATCTTCACATGTGACAAAACGAGGAGCATGGTGCTTCTGACTCGTTTGCAAGCACGCGTTCTGCACGCTCGCGAAGTCTATACGTACGATCCGGCAGTGTAGTCTCATTTCGCTAAATCGTGTCAGAGTATATTAGTGAACACTTCACAGACGTGAAATCTCCGCGGTCACCTGACCTCTGACCTCTGACCTACCGCGCAAGTCTGAGATGTAGCCCAGATGCAAGTTTGCAGTAATGGCATTGATCTAAATGGTTTCCGTGAGGCGTGGGCTCGTGCAGTGCAATCACGGAGCACTGAGGCTCCTCACCGTTTCCAGTGCTACGCCACAACTCGTCAGGTAGAAACATAAAGGACTGATTCATGGATTGCACGATTCCAATTTTACGACTACGAACGAGGTGGAGTAGTACTAAAGGAATTGCATTTGAATTCAGGATTCGTGTAGTTCGGCCATTCTGATACAGAGTATCCAGTGTTTTCCTAAATCTCTTGAAGGGTTCCTTAAAAAAGGGCAAGGTCGATTACTTGCCTCATCGTTATTCAGTCCCCGTTTGTGCTGCATCTGTAATGACCATGTCGTCGACAAAACATTACTTTTTTTTTCTTCTCCTCCTTTCTATGGGAACTCCGGCTTTCTTTGAGAGGGACCACCAGAGATGCTATGAGACGAAAAGTGTTGTTAATCATTACATATAGCACTGTTATGTCCGTAGCAGACATTGTCCTGGTCACTACAGAGGTCCGTCCGTACATCTTTACATCCCCAGGGAAACCTGGCCATCTCATGTAGTCAGTTACATTTTGTTGGTGAAGAAGTAGCAGAAGTAAAATGTACCACGCTAGGGAAAGTTAAGCCGGATAAAAACGGCACGGTTACGCACTGCGGAAACTGGGTTTTGGCGCTCTTCATCAGAACGCTTCAAGTTTCACAGACAAGCTAATTTCTAACATTCCGAAAGGTTGGAAGGTTGTGCAATTTAATGGTTTAAGCGAATATTTGTGCCAGGGATGTAAATGGAAACACGTATCCAAAAACTGGATAACTAATCAACTTGACAAACTTCATTAGCGCCACAAAAGTCGCAGTTAGCAACGCACGGCAATTAACACAACACAGGCAGAAACGCGATAAACGTCTAGTTGACTGACAGGCTTGGTAAAAATTGAAAGAAAGATTACGGTTATCGCCTCGTGCTCCTAGAAGTCCTCAGAGACGGAGACCATACTCATAATGAAAAATAGTGAGAAAGCTTGAAAAAACAAGCAACTGGTGAAGTTTTTCAATATTTAAATCGTGAATGACACAATTACAGGCTTCCCAAAAACATCGAGAAAAAGTAAGCAAGGAGCTCGCTGGTACCCATTTCAAGGTAGCCCTCCTGGTAATCGTATTAGGCAATTTCGGAGAATCACGGAAAACCTAAATCAGGATGGCCTGATAGAAATTTGAAATCGGGTCTTTCCAAATGTAGGCTTGTTCGAAATTGCTTGGAAGTATCAGAATTTTGTCGAAATATGCTTTCTCAGGCAAAGTTGTGTGTTTCGTGTGTGTGTGTGTGTGTGTGTGTGTGTGTGTGTGTGTGAGAGAGAGAGAGAGAGAGATGGCGTTAACTGAGAATCGAAATACAAACTTGTGCACGTTCAGGCTATTGTTGTGAGGCTATTAGAACTACAGGCCAATAGTAAACATTGACCATGCAAAAAGTTCTTCGCTGATTCATTCGTTAGAAAGAAGTATCAAGGGTCAGTAGTTTCTAATGTCTCGACGTTTGTGGGCTCTTTCCGTTGTTAGTAGTCATTGCTACATGTCTACGTGGTTGGGGAAGTTAGAGCAAACTACTGGGGTGGTGTTCAAATGGCTCTGAGCACTAAGGTTGGTTGGTTGGTTTTGGGGAAAGAGACCAAACAGCGAGGTCATCGGTCTCATCGGATTAGGGAAGGACAGGGAAGGAAGTCGGCCGTGCCCTTTCAGAGGAACCATCCCGGCATTTGCCTGGAGCGATTTAGGGAAATCACGGAAAACCTAAATCAGGATGGCCGGACGCGGGATTGAACCGTCGTCCTCCCGAACGCGAGTCCAGTGTGCTAACCACTGCGCCACCTCGCTCGGTAGAGCACTAAGGGACTTAACTTCTGAAGTCACCAGTCCCCTAGAATTTAGAACTACTTAAACCTAACTAACCTAAGGATATCACACACATCCATGCCCGAGGCAGGATTCGAACCTGCAACCGTAGCGGTCGCGCGGTTCCAGACTGTAGCGCCTAGAACCACTCGGCCACCCCGGCCGGCAGGGGTGGTGTTCGAATTGGCATTAGTTAATTCGGTTCTTGGCAGTAGAAACAGGAGAAGAAATATTCCAGTACCATATAATTCGAAAGACTATGCGCTAGTGTTTTACGTTAAGTCCGGAATTCAGCTGCAATGTGTTATACAGGGTGTTTCAAAAAGAATGATCTGATTTTAAAACTCGATATTTATTGATAAAAACATGTTACAAACATGGGAGCAATTGAAAAATACTCACAAAATCTTATAGTTTTAGCTATGCTATTACAAATGCTCTGTATGTCCACCAGCAGCAGCACGAACAACATCTAGACGATAGCTAAATTCTTTGTAGCTCGTTCTCAATGCATCTGCTTTTAGAGAAGTTATGAAGGCTATTATTTTGTTCTTCTCTTCTTCTACGTTTCGAAGTAAAGGGTAAGAATGCATATCAGTGTCTCGGGGTCCCGTGCGCCCTATCCAGCGTTGAGGCAGAGTGCCATTGAGAAACTGGCGTACGTTGTTGCGTCAGTGTGGTGGATCTTCATCCTGTTGGAAAATGAAGTCATCAGAGTCCTCCTGAAGTTGTGGAAAAAGCCAGTTCTGCAGCCTTTGAAGAAAGCTCATTCCAGTCAATGCGTTTTCCTCAAAAAACGAAGGGACCATACACCTTTTCAAGAGAAATGGCATAAAAAATGTGTACTTTAGGTGAATCTCTTTCCTGCTCAATCATATCATAGGGATTCTATAGGCCCTATACGCGCACGTTATCGCTAACATGAAATGTTGCTCCATCACTGAAAATTGACCGTGGTAAAAAATGTAAAAAGATGTTTGTGCTGCTGGTGGTGGACATGTAGAGCATTTGCAATAGCATACCTAGGACTTTAAAATTTTGTAAGTATTTTGCAATCTATCCCGTATTTGTAATATTTTTTTACTAATAAATATGGAGTTTTGAAACGAGGTCATTCTTTTTGAAACACCGTGTATAACGCAGGCATGTGCGAGTGTTTATGGTGACCTGTTCTCCTGATACAGACGATGGCTTCCTTGGCGCTATTCGAGAGGGGTTCATCGGAGGACCAACCGAGTTCTATCCTATCCAGTTTCTCTCTCCTTGTTAACGACACTAAAAGACTTTACATCACTCACCACTTACTTACAAGATAAAGGCTGAGTTAAGGCACAGACTTTACAGTTTTTCAAAGTAAAAATACACAAACATGTCCAAAAAAGTATTAACATTTCCGAGTAGGTAGCTAAATCCCTGCTAGACACCTCAAGCAACAATAGCGTACGACTTTACTTTAGTCCTTATCCGATGGATTCAAGTGGGTATTTAAACTGGGAAACATGAGCAGTGAGCACCTCTGGCAGAGACTGCGTTCAGAACAGTTCTTTGGTTATGCGAGTCTGTTTTTGCGGAGACAGCGCTGAAGATGAAAAGTATGGGATACCTGTTCGATTTAGAATCCGACTAACACTGATTTGTCACTGGAGAATAAGCGACGATGCCTTAATAGAAAAACACGCGGTACATGTAGCTGGCAGCTACCTATCTGGATAATTAATTAATTGTCAAATTACAGATCTGTTACCGGACGTTTTAAAACAGGTCGTACATCTTACTGTTTTCGTTTTTCATCTTTTTCGTAGTTTTATTATCTTTTGTTTTTGTCTACAACATTGTACAAAGAATAAGATTTTTTTTAATAACAAAGATTTAGGGTTGAAATATAAATAAAATTTTGTTCATTTAAGAAGAAGATGATATGATAAAGGGGAGATTTGTTAGTGTCATCAGCGATTGTGACTGGCGGTGAATACTTCGGAATGTTTCTTCGAGCTGTTAACACCACTCGCAATAAAGAAGTTTGGTTATTAGCAGAGAAATAGTATTGATAATCCTCTGCATTAACTTTAGGTGCTCATCCATGTACAACATTTGGTGCTTTCTTGGCTAGATCGCCAGTACATTAGGCTTATTTACTGTTGTATCTCGTTTATATCTCTCGTTACCCTCCTTATGTTCGTCTTCGGTGTCACTGTTTTCGCTATCACTGCGAGTGTCGCTGTCCACCTCTGAAGATTGTTGCTACATTGCATACAGGCATCTTCGCTATGTTGTGACCACAGGTACTCTTCATGTGTTGCTTTTGAAATACTATTTGTCAATGCGTTTAGTTGCGCCCATTGTTGTTCGTCTCCTATTGCTGTGTATATGAGTTTGTCTGTTTCTGTGTAGTCCAAAGGTAGTGGATGTCTATTGTTCGTGTGTTGTCGGCAGAAAAAGACAGTGTGTTCTGGGGAACCTTCTTCCCCACATGCGCATGTAGGCGTCTGTCTCAGACTCATGCGGTTTAAGTGCGTGGCATGATGTCCGTGTCCGGTTAAAAAATGTACCATACCGCAGCTGGGATCGATATGTTTCATTCTCATCCGCCCCAATATGTCATGGAGGAAGCCGTGCAGTCTATGTCCCTAATCACTTACATCCCACTTACTTTGCCATGTATTCAAATGTCAATTTTTAAGGTGACGTTTCGTCTGTATCGGTGCACCAGTTATTGTGTGTAGCTAATCTAGCCTCCTCATCTATAATCAGTGCCTTCCAGCTCATTATTTGATCGTCTTATCTATGGGACATGTTTTGAGCTCCACACACAGTGCATCCACTGAGGTGGTGCCGAAGGCTCCAGGTAATTTAAGTAGACACTTCTCTCGCCATCGTCTAACTAATGCTGGTCAGAGAAATGTCTTACTTAGGCTATCTGGATCCTTCGGCACCATCTCAGTGGATGTTCTGTGTACGGTCCTCGGAACATGTCCTGTCCACGTAACGGTACGCGTTAGCACAAAAGGTTAAGGAGTTCGTGGAGGCACGCTTTCTCTGGATTGAATCCGCCGGGCGGATTAGCGACAGAGGCCTGGATGTAGCATTTATGTGGTTTCCCACATCCGAATAAGAGAATACCGGTCTGGTACCCACGAACTGCCGAGTTACACGCTTCCCAAACATTTTGAAAACGTTCACACGCCTGCACAGGGGTCACATAAGATGGTGTAAACAAAGTCCTTCCTGGGAGACGAGCAACGACAAGAAGGTATGCAGCCATCCTCTACCCAAAGCTAGATAAACATGCCGACCCTGTGAAGATATGGGATAAAGAAGATGCAGCAACCAGCTACGAACAGTGGCCATACGGACAACAAGACTAACGTACAATATTCTGTGAAATATTGTAGTACTGAAAGAAACACCAAACCACCAGAACAGTCACGAAACGAAAAACACGCCCTTTCTAATAAGCTTAAAATTTACAAAGGAGTTACTTACGTAGGACATATACTGAAGATATTTCGTCATTATTTTGTCCATTATGGGCAGACAGAACAAGGCAGCCGCTTATGCATGAGGTAGCCTATAATGGCAGCAGCCACGCAGTGCCTAGCACTGATTGTCTAGGTAAAATGATTTCGGGCGCACTGACCATCTTCAACGGCTTATACTAGAAATCGTTACTGCCAGCTGAACGACATGAAATCTGACATGCTGTTTAGTTATTCCACGATTCTTTGGCGTAATGTTCCATGACAAAACTATTTCCACCGTAATCGAAATACTGCCTCGGGCATGGGTTGTGTGTGATGTCCTTAGGTTAGTTAAGTTTTAAGTTCTAGGCGACTGATAACCTCAGAAGTTAAGTCTCATAGTGCTCAGAGCCATTTGAACCATTTTTTTGTCCCGGCGGAGTTTCGAGTTCTCCCTCGGACATGGGTGTGTGTGTTTGTCCTTAGGATAATTTAGGTTAAGTAGTGTGTAAGCTTAGGGACTGATGACCTTAGCAGTGAAGTCCCATACGATTTCACACACATTTTTTTCCTCACATATCTTGGAACCCATGAACCTACGCAAACAGGTATTTATTGACTTTCAAAAACCTCCTGACGCAGTACCACAACAACGGTTATTAATGAAAGGACCATCATGTGGCGTAACAAAATAAAATTGTCGCTGAATTAATGATTTCACGGAAAGGAGGTAGCAGCACGTTATCTTGGTCAGAGAATGATCGACAGATGTGGGCATAACTTCAGGTGTGCCCCTGAAGAAATGGGCTACGTCCATTACTATTCGCATTATGCATTAATGAGATGGTAGACAATATTAACGCTAACCACATACTTTTTGCAGGTAATGCAATTATGTATGATGAAGTAGTATCTGAAAAAAGGTACAGAAATATCCAGGGAGATCTCGGTAACTTTTCAAAGTGGTGCAGATATTAGCAACTTACTTTAAATCCTCAAAAACGTGAAACTGTACAGTTCACAAAACAGTAACTAACGTACCAGTGAGTCACAAGTGCAGATGCCTAGGCAGTTTCGATTACGCTGCAGAAGTTTCGCTGGGAAGCACTTACACTTCATCCATGCAGTTCCGATCTCTCCCCATGCGAGTTTCCGTATTTTTGGAGTCCTCAAGAAAGAGATTCGCGGTTGTCGATTTGCTTTGGGAGAAGAGGTATGAACCTGGATACAATCTTGTTTCCACAGCACCATTCCATGAAGGCACTGACCGTCTTGTTCCACAGTGGTATAAATGAATTAACAGTTACGGCGATTACTTTTGAAACAATAAACAGTTTATTTACTTGCTTTCCATCTGTTTTCTTTTGACTGCTCCTTGTGTAAATACCTAAGTGCCCCAGTTTATGAGGAAAGGAAATTGGATGATCACATCGACTGAATCGTAGGTAAAGCAGGTGACAGACCTCAGTTCTTTCGTACCAGGTTACTGGGAAAATGCAGTCAGTCTACACTGTACATTGCCTGCTAAAGGCTCGTGTTGCTCATCCTGCAATATGCACATCGGCATCAACACTCCGCCAGCCACCTGAATGTGTGTGCCGAAAGGTACTTCCAGTGCGACTAACTGACGCCCCCTTCCATGTTCCAATCGCGAATAGTGCGTGGTAAGAATGTTTGTTGGTAAGCTCCTGTGTTAGCTTTAATTCCACTATTGCTCGACCAAGGGCGTACCGGCAAGAGGCAACTTCCTTTTCCGACTCCACCCCTCCCCTTTGTAAAATACACCCTCGCAAATCTAACTTGCATCGTGCCCAGCTAAACAGGCGTATCAGTTGAGTATATAACTTAAGAAATACATTCCTGACACCGAAAGTGTCAGTGTGCGATAACTGAAGACAACTTCACAAGCCAAGATCGCTAAACTGGCATTATATTGGATGATCAGTTTCGACAGAGCTGTGCTGTCATCATCGAATTAGATGCTTTAAATTTTTTTTACAGTATGTTGTAAAAATTTTAAAACAAGATCCGATGGTGAAAGCACAGCTCTGTCGAAACCGGTCATCCAATGATACGCTTGTTTGACGATCTTGGCTTGTCAAGTTTTTCCAGTTATCACAAATTGAATGAAATGTGATGGGTACTGACGATTAACGAATATACCCAGAGCTATTTTTCGTGAATTGGTACAACCATCTGTCTTCAACGAGAAACTGAGTTGCTCTCTCGCCCCTGCCTTTTCTAACTCAAGTCCTGGGTGCGCTATTATGCTCTGGGCTTTTTAAACATGTAGAGAGAATAGGAGCAACAACGATCATAGGTTTTGTTTGACTCACTGGAGAGCGTGTCGTAAAGTATGAACTAGGAAACTCTGAAGGAACAGCACTAACTATATCCCGAAATGAAACTTCCTGGCAGATTAAAACTGTGAGCGGGACCGAGACTCGAACTCGGAACCTTCGCATCTCGTGGGCAAGTGCTCTACCAGAAGTAAAGCTGTGAGGACGGGGCGTGAGTCGTGCTTGGGTAGTTCAGCTGGTAGAGCACTTGCCTGCGAAAGGCAAAGGTCCCGAGTTCGAGTCTCGGTCCGGCATAAAGTTTTAATCTGCCAGGAAGTTTCATATCAGCACACACTCCGCTGCAGAGTGAAAATCTCATTCTATATCCCGAAATATTTTTCCTTCTTGGGGAACCGTAGTTACGTAGAACTTTTTGAAAGAAATTTCTGACATTTGACTGTAAATTACTGTTATTTATTTTACACAATCATGATTTCGTCTTTACAGCCATTCTTTAGTGAATGTTGAAATGCTACAATATATCTGATCTCTCTACCTGACGTGTCACCACAGAGAAAACTGATGGGCAAGGAGCTGATAGACTGAGGGAAAAGGAGCAGATGGACAGAGGATAGAGAAGGTGGATAGAGAGAGAGGTGGAGGATATGGACAGAGAGGGGAGAAGATGGACAAAGAGAGGGACGGAGGAGATGAACTGATAGAAGACTGGAGTAAATGCGTGCCTGGACAACGTCGAGTACTCAGCTAGTCTAGGAATAAACTACAACTCTTACAGATACCGTTCTCGCAGCGATCGTGTGTGCTAACTGCAACGTGCGCAGAGGCATTTCAACAGTAGCCCTTCCCTCTCTCTAGACGCGAATGAATAGGGGAGAAACTAATATGAAGTAAACATGAAGTATGAAACACTTCAAATATGCCGCGAAAGTCTGTTATTACGCTTCAAGAAGCAGTATTAAGTGATCAATCTAGGAATGTCCTACACCTCCCTACCCATCGTTTCCGTAGGGACCAGGAAACAAGATAAGCCAACTTGCAGCGCGCATTGATGCGTGTAAACAATAATCTTTCCCTCGCTCCTTATGCGAATGGAACGGGTAGAAGTGTTGATATGTGCCACAGCGGGAAATATACTTTATCACGTACTCCACATTGGTTTGCAGATTGTAGATGTGTAGGCTGGAGAATCTTGGACGATGACCATTTGTCTATTGAACAGGCTTGCAGCCCCAGCAGAAACGGGGACCCTGGACTACCGAAGGCACCGAAAGATGTCTCTGTTGTCACGTTATCGTGACGCTACAGTTGGGTAGCTATTGTAACAGACGAAATAAAGCAGCAGCCCATTATGTCTTCGATTAGGACATTTCTATCATCTTTGGAAGCTGTTGTTGCCTTTTCTTTCGTTGAAAGTGATAACCTGTCAATTTTATACTCATTTAAAAATGTGTAGAAGTCTCAAAAAGAAAAGGAAAATAATTACAGATATGTAAAACAGTGTGCACAAAAAACTATTAAAGATGACGTCCGCAGAAGAAACTCCGTACAAAAAAATCATGTATATCATTTTAGAATTTGCTTAGTTGCGTGGGATCATGCCAGGTGTTACTAACGGAGGGTGATGAACGTGTACAAAGAACTATCACTATTGATCACAGGTTTGTTTCATTTAAGAGCGTCCCTAAAACGCTCAGAAACGTGAACTGGCAGACGCCTGTAGAAGTGACCAATTATCCAATGAAAAGCTACTTGCAAAGTTTTTATAATCAGTATTAAGTGAAGAATGTCTACATCTACATCGATACTCCGCAAATCACATTTAAGTGCCTGACAGACGGTTCATCGAACCACCTTCATAATTCTCTATTATTCCAATCTCGTATAGTGCGCGGAAAGAACGAACAGCTATATGTTTCTGTACGAGCTCTGATTCCCCTTACTTTATCATCGTGATCATTTCTCCCCATGTAGGTCGGCGTCAACAAAATATTTTCGTATTCGAGGAGAAAGTTGGTGATTGGAATTTCATGAGAAGATTCCTCCGCAACGAAAAACGTCTTTGTTTTAATGATGTCCATCCCAAATCCTGTATCATTTCAGTGACACTCTCTCCCCTGTTTCGCGATAATTCAAAACGTGCTGCCCTTCTTTGAACTTTTTCGATGTACTCCGTCAATCCTATCTGGTAAGGATCCCACTCTGCGCAGCAGTATTCTAAAAGAGGACGGTCAAGCGTAGTGTCGGCAGTCTTCTTAGTAGGTCTGTTACATTTCCTAAGTGTCCTGCCAATAAAACGCAGTCCTTGGGTAGGCTTTCCCACAACATTTTCTACGTGTTCCTTCGAATTTAAGTTGTTCGTAACTGTAATTGCTAGGTATTTAGTTGAATTTACGGCCTTTATATCTGACTGAAATTCTTCAGACTCCACGTATCGCTCTCGTGTAAATCGCGAGTACGAGGCTAGCATTTAAACAGGCAATCTTCTCGTGCTCCATACGCGAAAGAAATGGGAAGAAACAGTCATTAATGACTCAACAGTATATGCACTGTGCCATACATTTTGCGGTGGTTTACAGAGTACGGATGGACGTGAAGAGAGCACAGTAATTGCTGCTAGGGGAATAGTTCCGTCACCTCCGGTATGCCCTTAATTACTTCTTCCGGTTTTAGAACGAAATAATCGAGTTTCATTGGGAGAGCTTGTTGTTATTTTACGTATGTAATCAACGCGTATGAGGTTGGAGGGTTCTCACTTCCAATGAAAGAAAATGCAGCAGTCGCTTACAAAACAGCAATGACTGTACCAAGGTATTACGAACTGCTGCTTTAATTCGTCTGCCAGAATGGCTGCCTCAGTTTAGGATCTCGATACGGTGTCAACAGAGACATCTCTTAGTGCCTTCGGTACTCGAGGTTCCACTTCTTAGCAGGACACCGACCTTATTACCTAGCGCACTTAAACCGCGTGATTGTACCTCAAGACATCAAATAGCAGATTTTGGGAACTAGAACCCCAGAAAATACAGCCCTCTTCTGTGGAAATTACAAAAACTTAAGGACACGTGACAGATACACAAGATAATTACTCACGCCAAACATACGAAGCCATTAAGGACGTTGATCAAAGGATCCATCCAAAGAAATTAGCAGAGGAAATCGCTAAGAACACATTACAAAGAATACCTATACACTAGGCCATACTAAGGGCAAGTCGATATGCAGCAAAACGATAGAGTCCATAGGGTGAAAGAAGAAAAAGGAAACACACAAATATTATTTGACTATTAACTCCAGACACTTTGAGAATATATCCAGGGTGTTTCCGTGATGATGTTACAGTTTTTTAGGCGTGATGGGAAAGGGTCAATGTATCAGTTTGAGGTAAGGAACCATAATCTGCAAAAGACAAAGTCGAACGTCACAAGCGACAATCGTTCTGATATCTCTGACAGCGGACCTCTTCTACTGCAAGCTCTTTGCTTCGTTGGTGTAGGGTGGAACAAACAAGAAAATATGTCCCGTATACATGGGCTCTAAAGTGCATTCCTTACGAGCTGCGAGGTCTTTGCTATTATGAAACAGATCTCTTCTACTGAACAAGTGCTCTTAGCTCTCCAGGCGTGCATTTTAGAGCCCATGTTTACTGGATAAAAATGGTTCAAATGGCTCTGAGCACTATGGGACTTAACATCTGAGGTCATCAGTCCCCTAGAACTTAGAACTACTTAAACCTATCTAACCTAAGGACACCACACACATCCATGCCCGAGGCAGGATTCGAACCTGCGACCGTAGCGGTCGCGCGGTTCCAGACTGAAGCGGCTAGAACCGCTCGGCCACACCGGCCGATTTTAATGGATAATTTTCCCTAGTTCCTCCCAAAGACTGAAAAGCAAAGAGCTTGCAGAAGAAGAGGTCCACTGTCAGAGGTATCAGAAAGACTATTGCTTATAACTTTGGATTCGGTCGGTTCCGGACTAGGGTTGGTTACTTCAGATTGATTCATTTACCCTTCTCCATCATCTTTGAGAATATGTATGACCATAACGGACACACTGTATAATTGCATATATATACATTAGCCTAGTGATCGGTTATTCTTACGAAAAGATGACCTTGCAACTGTACGGCAATATAAGATAGTATTTTAAACAATGCCGGTATATTGTTATATAAGGCACTGTAAACCTGTAGTTCTACTTATATTATAGCCAACAAGTTAGATGTAGCTTAATCTGATTATTCTACAACTAACACATAATCAAGTATGGTGTCTGAGAGCCAACGGTTCGATCACAAATAGAGAGGTATTCGCCGTGAGAGCCTCAGCGTGGCCGTTTCTTTCTTCTAAATTACGAAGCAGCCATTTGCAGTCGTGGTCAAAACGTCGGATAATGTTACATATCGACAATGCGATCAGGTACCCTGAAGAACTATTTCGACATAGAGGACGGCCGCGGAACGCTATGCTTATAATTTTATTTCCATTTCAAGAGACACCTATTTTATTTTAAATAAGTAAAAAACCGCTTCAACAAAAAATAAAAAAGAGTAAAAGAAATGACCCGCCTCTACTGGCGGACACGGGCAACGGTGCGTGTGGACGCTGAGATTGATGGTTGCCAGCTTCGGCTCCTTCGAGCTAGGTGGTCAGGAACAGCGACTGTGAGAAAGTAGGAGGTGGGTCTTATACCGAGAAGCAAGTGACAAATAAAAGTCTTGAGCCCCGTTTCTGCTGGGACTAGGCGCCAGCTATGCACTTGCCGCTAGATGGCAAGGAGGGTGCACTCGTCAGCTGACCCTGCGCGTATGGTTCGGTCCGCGCCTCTGTCTCGCCAGCGCTTCGGCGATCGCGTGCTCGCACAGACAGAGCGGGACCTGACGATTTCTGTGAAGCGTGCGGCGCACAGCGGGCGGCCGGCAGCGGTGGCGGGGGCGACATCTGGCAACGACGTGGGCGGCGCGCCGGCGCCGGGCCCGGCGCTGCCCCCGGCGAGGTTCGAGTGCGTGGCTGCGGCGCGCGGACCGTCCGGCGTAGCGTGGCGTGGCGGATCAATGCCCGCGCCGCGTACTCACGCAAAGTGCTCCCCGCTGGCCGTGTCCCGGAATGCGTCGAGCCTGGCGGCGGCGGCAGCGGAGGCAGCAGCAGCGGACCTCCTTCCCCGGCCGCGTTCTCCCCTTCATTTGTTCTCCTTGGCGAGCCCCGGCGTGCTTCCACCCTGGGGCCCGGCGACCGCCCGCCCCCCTCCCAGACCCCCTCCCCCTCCCACCCGCGCCACTCATCCCACACCCTCCTCCATCCAACCCTCTTCAATCATTCCCTAGAATTATCTCCCCCCTCCCCCGCCACCCCTCTCCGCCCACACTCCCGCCCCCACCCGTCCTGGCCAACTCCCACCCCTCCCACAGCGCGTCCCTCCCCCCGAGCGGCGGCCCCCACACCGCCCCCGCCGCCGCCAACCCCACCCGGATTTCCCCCTGTCTTCACCCCTCGCAAGCCGTAACATCGCGCCGGGCCTTGCTCGCTTGCTCTGCATCTCTCTCTCTCGCTCCCTCCTCCCTCCCACCGCCCTCACTCCCCTGCTCTCTCTGCACTACTCACCCTTTTCAGCGCGGACCCCTATGCAACCGAAAGGCCGGCCCTTTTTATAGGAACCGTCGGCAAACTCGAACTTTATCTGTATACATATTCAGTGCTCCTTTTAAGCGCGGCCCGTCCCGTTACTGCGAGCGCGCCGGACAGAGCGGAGTACGAAAGGAAGTCCCACGGTTAGGGCAGCGGCCTTCGCGGGAGGCCGGGCGGTTCTGCGGGGACGGCGGCAGACGGGTTCCCACTTGCCAGCAGCCAGCAGCGAGTTAATGGTCGCTCTGCCGTGTCCCGCACTCTCCCGCGCCGCCCGCCACAAAAGCGGCGTGCGACATGCGCCGTGTCTGCCTATGCAACGGCAGATGCCCTCTGTGACCCGTTCGCTACCTGCTCTTTCTAACATTTTGCAGAGCGTCTGGCAGCTGTCGTATTCTAATGAGTTCGGAAGCCTGTGATGTGGTAAAACCGTTCCGGGAAGTTTTCTACGCTCGTGTACGAGGAACATCACTGTACTTCACACAGATATGTCTACAGGGTGCCAGTATGGACAAAAACAAGACAAAACCATTCAGCAAACATGGGCTCTAAATTGTGCACCTTAAGAGTTATGAGAACTTCATTATCTTCGATACTGTGAAACACATCTGTTCTACTGAAAGCTCTCTGCTGTTACGAGGCCACGCGGGATTAGCCGAGCGGTCTGGGGCGCTGTAGTCATGGACTGTGCGGCTGGTCCCGGCGGAGGTTAGAGTCCTCCCCCTCGGGCATGGGTGCGTATGTTTGTCCTTAGGATGTTTTAGATTAAGTAGTGTGTAAGCTTAGGGACTGATGACCTTAGCAGTTAAGTCCCATAAGATCACACACACATTTGAACAGCTGTTACGAACGACCTACATAATGCAGAAAACAAACAAGAACACATTATTCTTTCACTGTGAAACAGCAGACCTATTGTGTTCTGCTTGCTGTTACATACGACCTGCACTTGCGAGCCATCGCTAAAGGAGTTCCTCAATATGGTTTCTATTCACAGTAAGACATGGTTGTGTTCAACGTCTCGAGGAATAACGGACACTCTAAAAAACTCCAGGTTGGTCACGGATACGCTGGCAAGGATTGATGACGTATTTCTGCAGTGTTAGTACCTCATTAATGAGGCCTGCAGACACCAAAGATTTAAAGTGTTGACACAACCAAAAATCCAAGATACTAAACCCAGAGAAATGAGCTGGTCAACGTAATGGATCCCACCCTGATCAAGCCATTACCCAGTAGCATTTTGGATTATATATATGTCGTGCTCGAACATTGTGAATTACATCGAAGGCAGCGGTCTATTGACACACAGTCAGCACGCATTCAGAAAATATAATTCTCGCGAAACACAACTAGCTCTTTATTCGCGTGCTGTTACATGAGTTACGGGTAGGGAATCTCAAACTGATTCCATACCTCTAGATATCCTGAAAGCTTTTGACACCGTTCCTCACAAGAAACTTCTGAGCAAATTGCGTGCCCATGGAGTATTGGATCTGTGGTTTCCTCTCAGAAAGGTTACGATACGCAGAAATCGACGGAAATTCACCAAGTAAAACAAAACTGATACCTGGCGTTCCCCAATGAAGTGTTATAGGCCCTAACCTACATAAACGATTGAAGAGACAACCTGAGCAGCCCTCTTATATTGTCTGCACATGATGATGTCATTTACCGTCTAGTAAACTCATCAGAAGATCAAAACCAATTGCAAAATGACTTTGACACGATATATGAATGGTGCGAAAAATGGAAATTGTCGATCAATAAGGAAAAGTGTGACGTCATACTCCTGCGCACAAAAAGAAATCTGTTACATTTCGATGACACAATAAATTACACAAATCAAAAGGCTTTCAGTTCAACTAAATACCTAGGAACTGCAATCAGGAAAAATTTAATTTGGAACTGTCACATAGATAATGTTGTGGGGAAAGCAAACCAAAGACTACGTTTTACTGGCAGAACACTTAGTACATGCAACAGGTTTATTAAAGAAACTTCCTACACTACGCTTGTTCGTACTCTGCTAGAATATTGCTGTGCTGTACGGGGTCCTTACCAGACACGACTGACATAGGACATCGAAAAAGATCAAAGAAGGGCAGCTCGTTATGTATTATCGCGAAATAGGGCAGAGTGTGTCACAAATATGATAAGTGAGTTGGGATGGCAATCGTTGATACAAAGACTTTTTTTCGTTCTGGCGAGATCTTTTTAACGAAATTTCAATCACCATCTATTTCCTCTGAGTGTGAAAATATTTTGTCACCAACCTACGTTGGGAAAAATGATCATCGTAACAAAATAACAGAAATCAAAGCTCGTACAGAAAGGTTTAAGTGTTTACTTTTCCCACGCGCCCTAAGAGAGTGGAACGGTAGAGAAATAGTCGGAAGGTAGTTCGAAGAACCCTCTGCCACACACTTATGCGTGAATTGCAGAGTAGTCATGTAAATGCAGATGTAGATTAAATGTCTGTGTGAGGTGTTCCCGGACCTTTTCGGAAAAAATGGGCTGGTGCTTCATAATGCATGAACTGCATCTCCATCCATGGTTGGAATTGTACCTACTCTATCAGGACAGGGAAGGCGTTAAACAAGCGTTGAGTGTACCTTGCGCCAGTAAACCTGTCTGATGGTGCGCAAGGTCGTATTAGTCTATCGCCAATATTTCCTGCCTATGCATATTTCCTCAACTGCATGTGGATTTTCATCAGGCCATACATGTTAGTTATGAAAAATGACAATTTCCTGCCGCGTGAAATCGGCCTCCTCTGTGAATAGTATCTTTGTTGTGAAAAGTGATGTACGTCATATCTTTGCAACAGCCATTGGCAGAGCTGCAGTCTGGCAAACTGGCCTTGTGGGCGAAGTGCTTGGACACGCTGCACATACTGGTATAGCTGTTGTTCATGGAAGATCGCCCAGACTAGAGGATGACTAAACCGATAGATGCTGAAATTGTACATACTATAGTTCCAGAATTTTCTTCCACTAGTTGTAATATTAGCTCCTCCACAACAGGAGTACCAATGGTGCGAGGTCTGTCACAATCCTTGCTGTCGGAGTTGTGGCAGCAGAGTTTGCTAGTCACTGGAAAAGACGACTGAAGAATTGTGCAGATGGTACCCTACATTCTGGATATTTTTCAGCAAAAAGGACACGGGGTTGATAGTTGCCTCTATTTGCCAGAGACCATCGTGGAGACTACGTCTACCAAATCCCGTGTAGAATAATACGTTTCCGTTATGGTGGTAAGTCCAAAGACAGAACTACAATGTAAAAGCATTTCAAAAACTTATAAAAACACGGACTGGTTTCATTAGAACTAATATGCGCTACACTTACCCAGAACTATGAATAAGGTTTACAGTAACGACACTAAAAGATGTATACTGCAAGCTGTATCCAAGGACAAAAACAGAACAATATGTCCTGATTTATTTACTGTATTTTGTAGGTCGTTCGTAATATCAAAGAACTTACAACAGACGAGATGTGTTTCACAGTAGCGAAGATGAATACGTGGCCCTAGCTCTTAAGGTATGTATTGTAGAGCCCGTATTAACTGGACGTTTTTTCTTGTTTTGGGTCCATATTCCCACCGCTCAAAGTACGGAATATTTTTTAACACCCCGTATAAACAAATATTTGTTTAAGAATTTTCATTGCATGTTTATACAACTGTACTAGTTCTTTACGATAACAAACTATATAGAAATAAAGAAACGATCGACAGTCGAGCATGAGAGTGAGCGATGTTGACAGTCTACGTTTTGCAGCATATTCCATATGACCGCGGCAGCAACAACGAGTCGCACCATTCAGAACGGATTTACACGCTGCGCATTTACGTGCACTATCATGTTAGCTCAGCAGGGTTCAAAATTGCTCTGAGCAATATGGGACTTAACATCTGAGGTCATCAGTCCCCTAGAACTTAGAACTACTTAAACCTAACTAACCTAAGGACATCACACGCATCCATGTCCGAGGCAGAATTCGAACCTGTGACGGTAGCGGTCGCGCGGTTCCAGACTGAAGCGCCTAGAACATCTCGGCCACAACGGCTGGCGCGTAGCAGGGTCTTATCACTTTTCTGCACACTTTCGCGACTAGATTAAGTTATTCTGTAAAGTACAATATCCTATCAGTCCAAAATGGTTTCGAGACTCAATAAAAAATTGGAAGAAGTTAAGATGGTAGTTTTAATGTTTCAGAAATCCTACATATCCCCCCCCCCCCCCACTTGAGGAAGACTTATAAAACGTTCATACTACCATGTGAAACTGTCAGAAAAGTCCATCTTTGAGATGTTCAACTCACGCATCACAATGGCTAGAATATCGGTTGCATCATCAAAGCGTTGACTCTTCATGTGAAGTTCTCAACTTTGTTGTCTTGTGGTAGCTTCATATGATGACGCCAAGTTTCTTCATCCGTCACGATTCTTTCTAGAAAAGAATTGTCCGCGTTTTTCATCTCAGTGAACTCGTGGCAGGCTTCACGTGTTGTTGTTTTTGTTCGGGAGTCAAGGTATGCGGAACAAAACCTACATACTTTTGTCTTCTTCAAAACATGCTGGTGAATTTCATGAACTCTAGATTTGGTGATGTTGCTCCACTGCGATTTGTTCAAAAAATGGTTCAAATGGCTCTGAGCAATATGGGACTTAACATCTTAAGATCTGAGGTCATCAGTCCCCTAGAACTTAGAACTTCTTAAACCTAACTAACCTAAGGACATCACACACATCCATGCCCGAGGCAGGATTCGAACCTGCGACCATTGCGGTCGCGTGGTTCCAGACTGTAGCGCCTAGAACCACTCGGCTACTCCGGCCAGCATGCGATTTGTTACACAACAACGTTGACACAGTACGGCCGCACGTCCACTACTTGACTGATGCTGCCTGCTCGCAGCTGACTGGTCGAATGCACATTTGTTGTTCACAGTTGTTAGCTCGAGCTGCCACCGCAGTTACTTCATGACGTCGCGTATATGCCAGGAAAAAAATCAGTCTCGGAACTTTTTGCACAGACAGCATAAACATACCATACAGAGTAATTACAACTGTAACGTTACCGGCATCTAGAACTCACTGTGCCAAGTGGCACATGGTGTATGACAACGGTGAATAGAAGAGAAAGAGTGATCAAGTGCATTCTCTTACTGGTTGTTCCTATGATAGATGTCATGTAAACAGGTTATAACGTAGCATATTCTTAGGAGTTACCATATTGCAATGAAAGCTTAGCTTGCCGTGGAACCGGGAGGAGAGCGGATTTTGGTTCTCACGCTGGCACAGCTAACGCCGGCTACTGGGCTGAGCGAGCCGTGTACTTGCTTAACGCTGCGTGTAATACGTTACACGTACTCTCTACGAATCTGAAGGCGTAGTGCTAAATATTAACCGATCTTTTTCATACTTTATGTACCAAATTCTACGGATAACACAACCACACTGTTAAAATTTCAAATTAATAAATTCAGTACTTTCGGAGTAATAAAATTTACCTAAATCACATAAGAACCGTGCTGGCACTGGAAGCGGTTGGTGCTCGTACGGTAGGTACTTCCAAACCAAGGTAACTGAAGTGTTGGGTGTTTCAAGGAAAGCGGGAAAATATCATCCATTAATACACAATGAAGACGAAAATCGGTGTTGACTGATCGTAGGTGGTCACTGAAGAGAATTGTGATGGACAACAGCTGCAAAACTCACTGCAAAACTGAAGTTCGCACCCGCGTACTGTGTCAGCAACAAAACACCACACAGGGAGCTCCATAAGCAGGGAGTTGCAGGGCGTCCGGGAATTTCAAAACCATTCATCAGTGATGCAAAAGCAGGAAAACGTAGTGCCATAGCCGTAAAGCTGGAGTATAGAGCAGTGGAAGAAAGTTGTTTCACGCTGTGTCCACTTTCTGACCGAGTTTACATCCCGAGAGGGAATCAAGGCGGAATTTGGTGATGCTTTGGGCTGCCATATCGAGGTATTCCATGCATCCCATGGAATTGTATAAAAAATTGACAGTCCCAGGGAACATCGCGCTGTTACCGTGTAACGCAGTCAATTTTTTTGAGTTATCCGTTTTCTGGCTGGTCTGATGTGGCCCGCCACAAATTCCACTCCGCTAACCTCTTCATGTTAGAGTAGCACTTGCACCTTACGTCCTAATCATCTGTTGGATGTATTCCAATCTTTGTCTTCCCCTACAGTTTTTACCCTTAATAGCTCCCTCTAGTACCATGAATCTTATTCCTCGATGTTTCAACACAAGTCCCACCATCCTGCCCCCTCTTCTTGTCAGTGTTTTCCGCACGTTCTTTTCTCAGGCGGTGCTGCGCAGAACCTCCTCGTTCCTTACTTCATCAGTCCACCCAGTTTTCAACAGTCTTCTTGAATACCTCATCTCAAAAATCTCGATTATCTTCTGTCCCGGTTTTCCCATCGTCCATGGTTTCCTACTACATCTGCTGTGCCCCAAATGAATAGGGAGTGGACAAAAATGTGAAGTACCAAAAACATAACACGGTGTAGGTAAGTACCTTCCAGTCGTCTCTGAATTGATAAATACAGGTCCTGTATGGTTTTCAACGGAATCTTACACCATTCTTCCTACGAAATAGTTGGAACTTCAAGTAACGATGATGGAAATGAATAGCGATCACACACCTTCCCTCCAAAGTAGGCCACAAAGACTCAGTAATATCATGATTTGCTTACTGGGCATCAGGACAAATGTGACAATTCATCCTCGTGCTCACGAAACCATTCCTGGACGATGAGTGAACAGAGGCTCTGTCTTCCTGGAACACAGCATCACCACTGGGGCACATACGTTGCACCACAGTGTCGACCTGATCAGCCAAAATGGTCACACATCCATGACAGTAATGCAATCTTGCAGAGATATCATTATCTCCTAGGTGAAACACCTAATCCACAGTGACATAAACACAGTACTCTCAAAGATAAAATTCACTATATAAGAAGGAAATGACAAAAAGTTAAATTTCTTATGCGTCAGAATGCACAGACTCAATAATCAAAATGAATGTTCTGTATACGGAAACCCACCATCACCATTACAGCCATACAGAGAAATTCAAACCACCGTATAACACATAAACATGCAGTTTCCGATACATGCTACACAAATTGGATATATTGGAGTCAATCGGGACAAATACTAAAAGGAGCTGTTGCCGATCAAGCAAATGGCTGCAGAAGATCGATACGAAATAAACATGACAGACAAACTGAATCACAAAATTAAAACAAAAATGAAAGAAACTCTCGATATACAATACCCAACAGATCAATAGCAACGTACAAACACAGGTATGCAGAACGTAAAAACAAAGAACACAAGAACACACGAGATATGGGAAGAAGAAACATCTAGAACAACAAACAAATGGTCCACACCTGCAACAGCAAATCAGCTCAGAGGTTTGCCAACATATTTAAAAAAGAAGGACCGACAATAAGGTACAGAACAGACAACGCTATAAAAAAAGAAACTGAGGACAACCAACATTAATACAAACACAATACATCTGGAATTTATCAGCTCACGTGCCAAGATTGCAATTCAATTTATTTTGGACAGACAGCTACAAATGTGAGCATTACATATGTTTTTGGTGTGGTCTTCAGTCAGAAGACTGGTTTGATGCAACTCTCCATGTTACTCCACCCTGTGCAAGCCTCTTCATCTTGAATAACTACTGGAACCCACACACTTCCGAATCTGCTTACTGTTTTCATCTCTTTGTCTCCCTTTACGGTTTTTACGTGCCACACTCCCCTCCAATACTAAACTGATGATCCCTTGCCGTCTCAGAATGTGTCCTGTCTACCGATCCCTTCTTTCAGTCAAATTTAGCCACAAATTTCCTTTCTCCCCATTTCTATTTAGTACCTCCTCATTAGTTACGCGATCTAGCTTATAACCTGTAGCATTCTTGTGCAGTACCGCATTTCAAAAGCTTCTATTCTCTTCTTCCCTAAACTGTTTATCGTCCATGTTGCACTGTACATGGAAGAAAAGACCTTCAGAAAAGACTGCCTAACACTCAAGTCTATATTTGGTGTTAACAAATTTCTGTTCTTCAGAAACGTTTTTCTTGGCATTGCCAGTCTACATTTCATATCCTCTCTACTTCGGCGATCATCAGTTATTTTTCTGCTCAAATAACAAAACTTATCTACTGCTTTAAATGCCTCGTTTCCCAATGCAATTTACTCACCGTCACCTGATTTAATTCTACTACACTTCATTATCCTTGTATTGCTTTGGTTGATGCTCGTCTTACTTATATCCTCCTTTCAAGGCACTTTCCATTACCTCCATCTGCTCTTTTAAGTCCTTTGCTGTTTCTGACAGAATTACAAAGTCATCGGCAAACCTCAAAGTTTTTATGTCTTCTCTTTGGACTTTAATTCCTACTCCAAATTTTTCTTTGTTTGCTTTACTGCTTGCTCAATATAAAGATCGAGTAACATCGGGGATAGGCTACAAGCCTGTCTCACTCTCTTCTCAACTCTTATATCTTCCGCCTGGTTGCTGTACAAGTTGGAAACAGCCTTTCACTCCCTGTATTTTACCCCTGCTGCCTTCAGGAATTCAACGGGAGTATTCCAGTCGACATTGTCAAAAGCTTTGTCTAAGTCTACAAATGTTATAAATCTAGACTTACCTTTCTTTAACCTATGTTCTAAGATAAGTCGCAGGGTCAGTGTTGCCTCTCGTGTTTCTAAATTTCTCCGAGATCCAAACAGATCATCCACGAGGTCGGCTTCTACCAGTTTTTCCATTTTTCTGTAACGGATTCGAGTTAGTATTTTGCAATCATGACTTATTAAACTGATGCTAGGTGTAGAAGTACGAAACCAGAATTTCCCTATATATGGTTCTAGCCGTCAGTGTAGGGCCCGTGAGACCGTGCATGCAGCGCCATCTGCTTCCTGCAACGCCTGACGACGATTTTCAACACACAGTAACCCAAGTTCCAAACATCGGTATCTGTTTCAAACCCTTAAACATGTCGAGTTTTGTGCCTACGAACTATGATTTGCGGACAGCAATGGTTTTCCATTATTATTTGAAGAAAACATCAACAGAATCGCATTGAAAGCTTGTCGAAGCTTTCGACGAACATGCTCCTGGGAAAAGAAAGTGATTCGAGTGGCTCAAAAAATTCGAAAGTGGTGATTTTGACATAAGAAACGACGAGGGCGGTAAACCATCAAAAAGGTCGAAGATAACTAATCGCAGGCCTTATTGGTTGAATATGATACTCAAATTCAGCAGAAACTCGCGGAACAATTGAATGTGACGCAGAAAGCCGTTTGTCTTCGGTTGAAAGATATGGGAAAGGTGCAGAAAGTGGGAAAATGATTTCCACATGAACTGAATGAAAGATAGCAAACAAATCGAAAGACCACTTGTGAAATGCTGCTCACCAGATAAAAAAGAAAGCCTTTCCTCCATCGTATAGTGACAGGTGACGATAAATGAATATATTTTGAGAACCCTAAGCGTCGTAAATCATGGGTGAATTCAGGCAAACCATTGACATCCACTGCAAGACCAAATCGTTTTGGAAAGAAGACAATGCTGTGTGTTTGATGGAATCAGAAGGGTGCCATCTATTATGAGCTGCTAAAACCTGGTGAAACCGTTAACACTGATCGCTACCAGCAGCAAATGGTGGATTTAAATCGAGCATTACGTGAAAGACGGCCGCAGTATGGAAAAAGGCAACACAGAGTCACGTTGCTCCATGACAACGCCCCATCACACACAGCAAAACGGGTCAGGGAAATCATCGAGGCGTTCAGTTGGGAAATATTACGGCATGCGGCTTATTCTCCAGACATGACTCTGTCTGATTATAATCTACTTGGTTCACTGGGACACGCTCTCGCTGTGCAACGCTTCAATTCGTATGAAAATGTACGAAAATGGTTCGCCGAGTGGTTCGCTTCAAAATAAGTATTTTTTTTTGCGTGGCATTCACAGCCCGCTGGAGAGGCGGGAGAAATGTATGAATAACAATGGAGATTATTTTGAATAAAATATTGTTTATCAGTTTCAAACAACAGATTCCATTTCTATACTTCTACACCTGGAAACTGGTAGTTCGGTACGTTTCACACCTGTCAACAACTGCTTGCTTTGGACTTAGGTCTTGCAGTACTCTGTCAAATTCTTCTCACATTATCGCATATCCCATCTCTTCTTCATCTACGTCCTCTTTCATTTCTATAATATTATCTCCTTTGTATAGACGCTCTGTATACTCCTTCCACCTTTCAGCTTTCCCTTCTTTGCTTAGGACTGGTTTTCCATCTGAGCTCTTGATAGTCATACAGCTGTTTCTCTTTTCTCCAAAGGGCTCTTTAATTTTCCTCTAGATGGTATCAATCTTTCTCCTAGTGAAATAAGATTCTAAATCCTTACATTTGTCTTCGAGCCACTCCTGTTTAGCCACTTTCCAGTGCTTATCAATCTCATTTTTAGACGTTATTATCCCTTTTCACCTGCTTCATTTGTTGCATTTTTATATTTTCTCATTTCATCAGTGAAATTCAATGTCTTCTTTGTTATTCAAGGATTTCTACCAGGCCTTGCTTTTCTACCTATTTGATCCTCTGCTGCCTTCACTATTTCATCTCTTAAAGCTACCCATTCGCCTTCTACTGTATTAGATATAGATTCTATTGTTTAGACACAATGAACAGGAAAGAGTAAAACCAGAAATTATACATTTGCAGAGGAGCTTATGAATGTGAACCACAGGCCAACACACATAAACACCGACCTAAAAATTCTTAAATGCTGCAGCCACCCTCCATAGAAACTTTTAATAGAAGAAAAATTATCATATCACACACACACACACACACACACACACACACACACACACACACGCCATGTGTCAGTTTGTTACTGTGTCTTCTCTCCCGAAAAATTTATGTGCTGTAATCACTATTTCCAATGTGGTACATTTGCCTATAGTTTTAATAATAACAAGAAAATGTGTAAAATAATAATAATAATTGGTTACTTCTGTGCTAAGTGAATGAGTATAATATGAGTCCAAGAATTTATACATCAGAGAAATACTTTTTTTAAAAAGAATTCTTCCAAAAATTTGAGACGTGTTTATATTCCGCAATTTATTTACGAGCTGTGACAGCAACAAAGTCTAATAGCTTTGACAAGATCATAGTTTACTCGATATAAAATCATGTGTGCACTCATTTATCAGTATTTCGCTTGGTACTACAATAACTGTAGACACAAGTATACATAATACAAGTATGAAAGCGCGTAAATAGAGGAATGTAGTTATTTTCCAGCTACGTTCGGGAAAGACATCCTTTCTATAATTTTTTTCTTAGTGGCGAGTACTTCTCTTTCTGACTTGCCTCACTCAAATTCCTGCACTCTTTCAGTTCCGCCCATGGACTTACGTCAGAATGCGAATGGGCATATTTAACTGCCTGGAATATTTTCTGTAGCAAGGCAGGCTGTAAGGCCATACACGTAGTCAAACCTTGAGGGAAGTAATGAAACAGCTCGTACTCCGTGGTAAAATAGCTTGTAATTTTCTAGAGTTCATGCTACTTTATTCTTGGAACGTTAGCTAAGATATTTGGAAACTGACATACGTAAAAATTATAACACTACTAGTAAAACGTTCTGAGGGGGGCCTGACTTCATAACTCCCATACGACACACACACGCACACACGCAAACAATACGCGCCACCCTGCTTCCGCAACATGATTTTGTCCTCTTATACAGTACCTATTGCAATAAATTTGTGTTTATACGTATACTAGCAGACACGCCAATATTTCACAATTATCTATGGAATTTGGATATACATTTCAATCTCCTTCTTCCCATCTCTTTGTTCATCTTCTCCTCACCCATTCTTGGTCCATCTCCTTTTCCTCCCCCTTCTCTCTGTCCATCACCTCCTGCGGCGTCTCCCTCTGTTTATCTACTCCTGCGTCTCTGTCCATCTCTTCCGCTCGCTTCTCTTTGTCCGTCTCCTTCTTCTCAGTCTCTATGTCCATTTCCTCCCTCCGCCCTCTCTGCCCACCCCCCTTCCATCACCTCTATGACCTTGAGCCTCGTTTATTGTTACTGCGAATTCATATTCCGTAGCACTATTGTAATCAAGCCGATAATCCATATACACTTTTCTGTTTTATGTAAAAACCGACTGCGAGGAAGAAAACGAAATTATACCTTATTGCGTAAACAGTTTTTTAAAAATTGTACTTAATGAGGAAGAATATATACGGGAGATACAATTTGCATGTGAGAAAGAAAATAATACCGCACATTCTCATATCAGAACCCAGCTCAGTACTTTGTTGTTTAAAAAAAATATGTAGACCATGTCCGTTAGAATGTCTATTAGAGTATCGTGTAAAAATTTGAAGTAAATCAGTCAAGAATTCTTCAAGATTTTTGGCAAAGACGTGTGTGTATGTGTGTAGCCTATGTTCATCCGCATATTCATTAGAGTATCGTGTAAAAATCTGAAGTACATCGGTCAAGAACTTTTCGGAATTTTTAGCAATACATTTTCCCCTCTGTATGTCTTATGTCAGTCTGAATGTTTATTATTATATGTATGTGGGTGTGTGTGTGGGTGAGTGGGTGTTGGGGGGGGGGGGCAGTCTACGTCCGGCCGCTTGTTTATTATAGTATCGTTTAAAAATCTGAAGTAAATCCGTCTAGAACTTCTGTAGGTTTTCGGTAATAGCCTTAAACTACAAATTGCCTTCATCTATAGGCATGGACTATGTACAGTATACATATTAAAAAATTGTAGCCCATGTTGTCCGAAAGTTTATTAGAGTATCGTTTAAAAATCTGAAGTAAATAGGATGAAAACTGAGGTGACAAAACTCATTGACATCCTTTGCTCGGCATAGTGCAACAACTCAGCGTGACTTGGACTCAACAAGCCGCTGGAAGTTCCCTGCATAAACACTGAGACATGACATCTCTATAGCCGTTCATAATTGCGAAAAAGTTGTTGGTGCAGGATTTTTTGCAAGAAATAACCTCTCGATTGTGTCCCATAAATATGAAGACAGTAACTGTTCTCGAAAGAACAGATTACTGTTGTTGACCGTGCAGCTTTTCCCTGGAATAAATGATGACTAACTGAAACCCTCAGCTGCCGACAGGTGTTGTTGACATACCTCGATGCGTACAGCTGAAAATGTGTGCCCCGACCGGGACTCGAACCCGGGATCTCCTGCTTACATGGCAGACGCTCTATCCATCTGAGCCACCGAGATTAGAGCGACTGCAGGGACTTATCCCTTGCACGCTTTCCGTGAGACTCACATTCCCAACTGTCCACAATTCTACGTATGTAATTTACCTTATAGACATCTTCCCATTCACTCATTACTCGCGCACGCTTTGAGATAAGTCCCTGCAGTCGCGCTATTCACCTGTGTCCTCGGTGGCTCAGATGGATAGAGCGTCTGCCATGTAAGCAGGAGATCCCGGGTTCGAGTCCCGGTCGGGGCACACATTTTCAGCTGTCCACATCGAGTTATGTCAACAACACCTGTCGGCAGCTGAGGGTTTCAGTTAGTCATCATTTGTCCCATAAATGTTCGATGGGATTCATGTCGGGCGATCTGAGTGGCCAAATCATTCGCCCGAATTGTCCAGAATTTTATTCAAACCAACTGTGAACAGTTGTGGCCCGCTAACACAGCGCATTGATATCCATAAAAATTCCATCGTTGTTTGGGAATAGCTGCAAATGTTCTCCAAGTAACCAAACATACCCATTTATAGTCATTGACCGGTTCAGTTGGACCAGAGGACCCACTCCAATTCATGTAATACAGTAGGGCTGCCATCGAAGAAGAATAACTGACAAGGGACACTACTCAGTCTGTGTCATACCAAGATTTGGGTGACGGGGGTCGTGCTCGGATCGTCAAAGTTGTCGAGCCGACCGCTCTCGTAAAGCGGGAAATCTGGGTTCGAATCCTAGTCTGGCACAAGTCTTCATCTGGCGGAACTGGATTGCCCCATTGCAACAAAAGTCGAAAGTTTCCTACATGAGACTAATTTGTTATACACTCCTGGAAATTGAAATAAGAACACCGTGAATTCATTGTTCCAGGAAGGGGAAACTTTATTGACACATTCCTGGGGTCAGATACATCACATGATCACACTGACAGAACCACAGGCACATAGACACAGGCAACAGAGCATGCACAATGTCGGCACTAGTACAGTGTATATCCACCTTTCGCAGCAATGCAGGCTGCTATTCTCCCATGGAGACGATCGTAGAGATGATGGATGTAGTCCTGTGGAACGGCTTGCCATGCCATTTCCACCTGGCGCCTCAGTTGGACCAGCGTTCGTGCTGGACGTGCAGACCGCGTGACACGACGCTTCATCCAGTCCCAAACATGCTCAATGGGGGACAGATCCGGAGATCTTGCTGGCCAGGGTACTTGACTTACACCTCCTAGAGCACGTTGGGTGGCACGGGATACATGCGGACGTGCATTGTCCTGTTGGAACAGCAAGTTCCCTTGCCGGTCTAGGAATGGTAGAACGATGGGTTCGATGACGGTTTGGATGTACCGTGCACTATTCAGTGTCCCCTCGACGATCACCAGTGGTGTACGGCCAGTGTAGGAGATCGCTCCCCACACCATGATGCCGGGTGTTGGCCCTGTGTGCCTCGGTCGTATGCAGTCCTGATTGTGGCGCTCACCTGCACGGCGCCAAACACGCATACGACCATCATTGGCACGAAGGCAGAAGCGACTCTCATCGCTGAAGACGACACGTCTCCATTCGTCCCTCCATTCACGCCTGTCGCGACACCACTGGAGGCGGGCTGCACGATGTTGGGGCGTGAGCGGAAGAGGGCCTAACGGTGTGCGGGACCGTAGCCCAGCTTCATGGAGACGGTTGCGAATGGTCCTCGCCGATACCCCAGGAGCAACAGTGTTCCTAATTTGCTGGGAAGTGGCGGTGCGGTCCCCTACGGCACTGCGTAGGATCCTACGGTCTTGGCGTGCATCCGTGCGTCGCTGCGGTCCGGTCCCAGGTCGACGGGCACGTGCACCTTCCTCCGACCACTGGCGACAACATCGATGTACTGTGGAGACCTCACGCCCCACGTGTTGAGCAATTCGGCGGTACGTCCACCCGGCCTCCCGCATGCCCACTATACGCCCTTGCTCAAAGTCCGTCAACTGCACATACGGATCACGTCCACGCTGTCGCGGCATGCTACCAGTGTTAAAGACTGCGATGGAGCTCCGTATGCCACGGCAAACTGGCTGACACTGACGGCGGCGGTGCACAAATGCTGCGGTTCCTGGTGTGTCCGCTGTGCCGTGCGTGTGATCATTGCTTGTACAGCCCTCTCGCAGTGTCCGGAGCAAGTATGGTGGGTCTGACACACCGGTGTCAATGTGTTCTTTTTTCCATTTCCAGGAGTGTATTTCACAACCAATCAATTAAATACTAACGACTTTCAGGAAGCACTTTTTTGGAAATTTGTGGTAAGGTCTTATGGGGCCAAACTGCTGAGATCTTCGGTCCCTAGGCCTACACACAACTTAATCTAACTTACGCTGTGGACAACACACACACCCATGCCCGAGGGAGGACTCGAACCTCCGACGGGGGGAGCCGCACGGACCGTGACAAGGCGCCTTAGACTTTTAGGAATATGCTGCGTGTTGACATTAGTCTTTTCGTTTACAATGACCACTAGCATCAGCAGTCAGAACAGTAAATTTTTTTCTGCATATTTCAGAAAGAACGCAAAACGGCAGTTTCCTAAGAAGCTCAGACTGTGCCCCAACAGATTACGCCATAGTCATTATCGCTCTTACTGTACAGTAGACTCAATGAAGCTCATATTTACTTGAAAAATAGTTCTCCGTAGTCATTAGTACAGAAATCACTGGTTATCGCTGAATTTTTTGTATAACCTGTTTCACTGAATACCAAGAAACTTCAGACCATCCTTGTAACTGTCGTACTTGGGAAAGAAGTTCACATAATTTCGTAATTGACACCATGTCTCAGGAACCGTGATGTCAGTTGTTATAAAGAATGAGTGATCAACGTCAGGATAATTATTTCTTTTATTAATGATTCCGGGTTTCGACCTGCCTCGCAAATCACCTTCAGATCTGAAATCACAAAGGGTAATTTATTAGCAGTAGTAAAAATGACATCAAACAGTTTTATGTCTTTTTTATTACCGCTGACAAATCACCCCGAGTGACGCCAGATGTAAAGGTGATCTGCGGGGCAGTTCGAAATCGTTAATCATTAATAATAGAAATAGTGATGCAGACAGTATTTTTTCATTTATTATTCACAGAATTATTCCGTCAACAATTTGAGTGTTTTTTGTTGTACTTCTCCACTGGATAATCCATGTGTTAATTTAAACAGTCACTGCTTCCAAACACATACCTTAAAGTCACGCACTCTGCCTCGCTTTCAGTTGTAATGTACTACCAGCAGGCCATCTAGCACAACGACTGTGCGTCGGGCAGCTTCTCATAAGCCACCCATTTCTGTGGTCAGTGCCAAGCGACGCTTGAGGTGATGCAAATAGCGGTCCAATTGAACAGTGGATGACTGTAATGATTGATTTGGAGTTAAAAATCATGCTGTGCCGACGGAAGGGTTTCGGTTTGACGAATACCTGGAGAATAACACCTGTCATCTTGTGTAGCGCCTACAGTGAAATGCGGAGGAGATGATGTTACTGTATGGGGGTGTTTTTCGTGGTTAGCCTGTGCTCGACTTATTGTGCTAAAAAAAACGCTTAATGCAGAAGGATACAACTCATTTTACAGCATTGTGTACCGCTTACAGTAGAGGCGATGATTGTTCCAGCATGACAACGCACCTTGTTACAAAGCAGCATCAGTGGGGCAGTGGTTTGTGGACAGTGGCATTCTTGAAGTGGACTGTCCTGCCCAGAGTCCCGATCTGAACCCAATGGAAACTTTTTGTGATGAGTTAGAACGCCAGTCTCCATCAATACTACCTTCTCTGGTTTCGGATCTTGTGGAAGAATTAGGTGCCACTCCTCCGCAGACATTCGAACGGTGAACACACCCCATTTAATGTCCAATAATAGATGTCCGGATGCTTTTGATCAGACTGTGTATATCTCCTACAATATCGAATCCGAATAGCTCATTGTTTCTCCCTTCGTTGGGACTGTGGTGTCACCGCCAGACACCACACTTGCTAGGTGGTAGTTTTAAATCGGCCGCGGTCCATTAGTACATGTCGGACCCGCGTGTCGCCACTGTGTGATCGCAGACCGAGCGCCACCACAAGGCAGGTCTCGAGATACGGGATAGCACTCGCCCTATTGTACGGACGACTTTGCTAGCGACTACACTGACGAAGCCTCGCTCCTTTGCCGAGCAGATAGTTAGAATAGCCTTCAGCTAAGTCCATGGCTACGACCTAGCAAGGCGCCATTAGCCTTACATAGCAATTGATACTTATCGTATAAAGCATGTCTTATCAAGAACGATGTATACAACAAGGATGGATTAAAGTTAAGTATTCCAAAAACTACGTACTTTTCTTTATAGCATTCATTACGTATCCTGTTTCAGACTCACGCCATCCTTCGTGTGTTTATAGCGTGCATTGCGGTCCCCTCAAATCACACTGTGTCGGCACTTCTGTCGACACATCAGGGACAATTAAAATCGCTCAAAAGAGGAAAGGCCGCTGGACCTGATAGGATACCAGTTCGATTTTACACAGAGTACGCGAAGGAACTTGCCCCTCTTCTTGCAGCGGTGTACCGTAGGTCTCTAGAAGAGCGTAGCGTTCAAAAGATTGGAAAAGGGCACAGGTCATTCCCGTTTTCAAGAAGGGACGTCGAACAGATGTGCAGAACTATAGACCTATATCTCTAACGTCGATCAGTTGCAGAATTTTGGAACACGTATAATGTTCGAGTATAATGACATTTCTGGAGATTATAAATCTACTCTGTACGAATCAGCATGGGTTTCGAAAAAGACGATCGTGTGAAACCCAGCTCGCGCTATTCGTCCACGAGATTCAGAGGGCCATAGACACGGGTTCACAGGTAGATGTCGTGTTTCTTGACTTCCGCAAGGCGTTTGATACAGTTCCCCACAGTCGTTTCATGAACAAAATAAGAGCATGTGGACTATCAGACCAATTGTGTGATAACAGAACGCAGCATGTCATTCTCAATGGAGAGAAGTCTTCCGAAGTAAGAGTGATTTCGGGTGTGCCGCAGGGGAGTGTTGTGGGACCGTTGCTGTTCATAATGTATATAAATGATCTTGTGGATAACATCGGAAGTTCACTGAGGCTTTTTGCGTATGCTGCTGTAGTATATCGAGAGGTTGTAACAATGGAAAATTGTATTGAAATGCAGGAGGATCTGCAACGAATTGACGCATGGTGCAGGGAATGGCAATTGAATCTCAATGCAGACAAGGGTAATGTGCTGCGAATACATAAAAAGAAAGACCCTTTATCATTTAGCTACAATATAGCAGGTCAGCAACTGGAAGCAGTTAATTCCATAAATTATCTGGGAGTAGGTATTAGGAGTGATTTAAAATGGAATGACCATATAAAATTAATCGTCGGTAAAGCAGATGCCAGACTGAGATTCATTGGAAGAATCCTAAGGAAATGCAATACGAAAACAGAGGAAGTAGGTTACACTGCACTTGTTCGTCCACTGCTTGAGTACTACTCACCGGTGTTGGATCCGTACCAGACAGGGTTGATAGAAGAGATAGAGAAGATCCAACGGAGAGCAGCGCGCTTCGTTACAGGAACATTTAGTAATCGCGAAAGCGTTACGGAGATGATAGATGAACTCCAGTGGAAGACTGCAAGAGAAACGCTCAGTAGCTCGGTACGGGCTTTTGTTGAAGTTTCGAGAACATACCTTCACCGAGGAGTCAAGCAGTATATTGCTCCTTCCTACGTATATCTCGCGAAGAGACCATGAGGATAAAACCAGAGAGATTAGAGCCCACACTGAGGCATACCTACAATCCTTCTTTCCACGAACATTAAGTGACTGGTATAGAAGGGAGAACCGATAGAGGTACTCAAAGTACCCTCCGTCACACACCGTCAGGTGGCTTGCGGAGTATGTAGATGTAGATGTAGACCTGGCCAGCTGCTGGGCCTGTGGTAGCTGGGTTGAGTTGTTTGGGGTAGGAGACCAGACGGCGAGTTCATCGGTCTCATCGGATTAGGGAAGGGCGCGGACGGAAGTCAAAGGAACCATCCCGGCATTTGCCTGGAGCGATTTAGGGAAATCACGGAAAACCTAAATCAGGATGGCCGGACGCGGTATTGAACCGTCGTCCTCCCGAATGCGAGTCCAGTGTGCTAGCCACTGCGCAACTTCGCTCGGTGTGGTAGCTGGCTTCACTTTCCAAGGCATTAATGTTCTCATATGAAGTTTTTTTGAATATATCGAATAGGAGAATTTTAATAATTTTTAATTGTAATTCCATATTAATATAATATTAATGCAAGAATCCCAGCACTTTGCCCCATGTCTCACCTTACACTCAGGGTTTCAAAATTTACTCTCTAGACAACATTTATTGGGTTTATAGAACTAAGCGTAAGAAATTTTATAGATTCTGAGAAGAGAATACATAACCTTTGAAACATAATTTTCAGGAAATGCAATTTAAAGTTCAACCTAACGTTTTTCTCTTATGTCTTGAGAAAGCTTGTACTTAGGGTCTTCTTTTCCTTTAATGCTTCTCTTCTGGTTTCTTGTTTTCTGCCTTCTTTCCTTTATCAGGTTTTCGGGTGACTTCAGCTGCAGACAGGCGCTGTAAGTCTATTTTTCTCAAGATGTTTTGAGTGAAATTTTCTGTCTTAAAGCCCGTTCTATCTAATACCTACATCCTCCCTACTTTCCCCATCATTAAATACAAGAACTGCGTCATAAGTTGCAATTCTGACAACTGTAGCAGATGAAAACGTCTCAAAACAAGAAATACTTCTTCATCAACAAAACAGCTGGTTTATTATTGTTTCTAAGACACGGAACAGTCACAGATGATCTATAAAACCAAAGATTATATATAACAGCCTTCTAGATGCATCCCGCGCACGTTCGCTTGAAAGTAATCCATGGAATCGTTGTCCACCGAACTAGTATTGAAGTCTTGCTTCAAAAAGTGTGCGCTGCAGGAAGGTGGTGTCATACATTTATTTTTGAGACGCTTGGGTTGCGATTTTATCATTGAAAGTTTTGCAACTTATTGTCCAAGAGTTCTACTACTAAATAAAAAAAATTAAAAATCGACATTTTCGGTCAATTCCAGTAGCGTCCCTCCTTAAAAGTTTCATAGTTACCCAGTTAATATTTTTTTGAAGATAGATTACTGCTGTACGTTAAATGTAAGCATATTTCATTAGTACAGCATAAGTACATATTTTTATATTATTGATGTCAATATGGACGTAGGAAACATTCGAATAACAACTATCAAATCGCTCGGTAGGACCAACTCTTAACAGCCTGTGACTCAATCACAATGGCATTTGTCTCCCTGGTGTAGCACGTTACTGTGTAGCCATGGCAACTGGATGTCGCGTAGGGCTGCATCCCATATAGTTTAAGAATCATATACTTTAAGACGGTCCAAACTTTTTAAACCTTGATATTTCTCCACTTTTTCTGTCATCGAGCGCAAAAACTTGTGTTTTCTAACTTTGGACCTGCAGATGAAGTACAGGCGAAGACACCTGTAATATAGCACGGCCGTTTTCTTCATACTATACTACAGTGGCTGTACGGTGTAAAACTGAATAAAGTCTCAGCAAGACATGACAGGTAAAATCTAAACCTACTGTTGAGATTTGGGAGGGACGTATGACAAAATTCACGGGTACATATAAATTAATGTAACATTTATTGTTTGACACATTACTGAACCAAATTTTGCACGTGTTGTCACTATGTTATTGGATATAATATGGAGTTTTTTTCAATTTTTTTGAAATAATTTGATCAGGTTGTTTGTGTATACTTTTAGAACACATTTTCTCAAAAATTAGTATACTTATCAGTCAGTAATTAGATAAACCAATTTATGTACCAGTTTTTTAAAACCAAACTTAGAATTCCCGGAACAATGTTTTAAATTTGTGTGTATGATTTATAACAATTTTTATTTCACAAATGTTTAAAAAACTTGACAGTAATGCACTCTGAAAAATTTTATACTACAGAAAGTAGTGTTATAGTATGTAACAAATTTCCCCTTTTTATCTGCAATGGTTCAGCAGAAAATCTTCCTTATCTAATGAAAAATGCAAGTTTCGGGAGGCACAGAAAAAATATGTTATTAGGATTTATGCCAGAAACAAGTACCTTGATCTTTTTAGTCTTCGTGTAGCTCTTTTATTCTAGTCTGATCCTTCTAGCGTGCCGTTTTGGCAATGTCTTTCACTAACATTTAAGAACTAGCAATACAAGCATCATCAATCTTCTTCGACAGATTTACAGTATAGTACCTGCATCAAATCCTAGTCTCATAAGGGTCCTAATCCTTTCAGTGTTACCCTCACTGAACACCAGGCAAGCGTCATATGACGAAATCTTAACAACAATAAATGAATGAAATGTTGTCTTCGTGCGTCTCTTCTGAATAAGGTTCTTAAAACTTTTTTTCGCATTTTGTGTTCCACCATAAGTGCATTTTGTTAATAAATAGTAATTAGTCGCAGCTTTCTATACTGTACTGTCTTCTCTAATGGCAGGAAATGACAAAATATCGCAAACAAGGACAGAGTAGTGTAGAAAAAGGGGCGTGCACTGTGCGTTCGTTGAAACACGATGGCTTTTGCACCATTTGTAAAGTGAATTAAACTCTGAAACCTGAAGATAATATGTTGCAGATCCAACTGGTGACAAAAAGTTTCGCTATTTTTGATCAGTTTTTCATATATTCCCCTTACGATGAGTGCAAGCGAAGGGACTGACTTTGTGGTAACTGGGAAAGGGTACCGAGCAAGTATAATGCAACATTGTTCATACTGTACTAGCTATTTGAACTATCCCTTTCTGTAACTCATTAAGAGCTATATAAGGAAGCGACTGATACGATATCGGGGACTCTATTTCTGAATTTTTCTGTAAACATTCACGTCCCCCAAGACTGCAAAATAATGCCGAAACCGCTACCACAGCAAGATACAGTATAGTAATTTCTCGCGAACAAATTGACAACCAAATAATTTAGTATTTATTGAAACCAGTGTGTTACCCCTTGCGTGCGACTGAGTGGAATCATAGACAATCATTTCAAGAAATATGAGCCGTTCAGCTTGTTTTTATCAAATTCTTTTGCGATGCTTTTCTGCGCCTTCAGACTTCCGGGACAATTCGGTTGTTCTCTCGAAATTTACCCGTCAAAGGATTCCTTATGCAGCGAGCAAGAGGCCATTTAGACTATTGCGCGTTGCCGTAGGGCTCTTTTCGAGAGTAGTGCCCGTGGGTTGTGTGGTGGCTCCCCGTGAGGGTCCGCGAATGACGCGGACTGCGACGACAGACGCCGGGGCATTCGGCTGTGGTGCGTCTAAGCTGTCTGTTACTTGCGTAGTAGCGTGTGCTCTGGCTTGCCATTGCTAGAGGCAGGTGTGCCTCGAAGATCCCTATTAGCGTCCAGGAGAACCAATCAGGAGACTGTTTGTTATTTTGGAATTCTGTAGGGCGGACTCTTGTGGAGCCTGCAATGAATTAGTGACATTGTGGCAGACTATTGTGGGAGTCTTGTCAATTATTCGTACTCTGCTATCCTGTCGCCACCGTGTTAATACTACCTGATCTGCAGAGCTAAGTCATGTGCCGGTGCGTTTTTTGTACCGAGTCCTCCAGAAAGATGCGAGAATTTTTTGTACTACTTATAGAGTTCCCGCACCTCGGTTACATCTGAAAATGGAGTTATGTTTATTCTTACGTCAACCTTTGAACAGTGCTGAGACATATGTGTATTTAATCTTTAAATTTTGAAGTGTTCACTAGCTGAAGTTATGTAATTAATGTTGCTCTTCTTAAAATCTATTCACTGCAGTTAACTTTGCTATATCACGTTTTGAAAATTTTGGTGATACGAAGCCCACGCCTACTACAGTAGTACAAGTTTATATGTCAACTAGCTCTGCAGATGACGAAGAAATTGAAGAAATGTATGATGAAATAAAGGAAATTATTCAGATTGTGAAGGGAGGCGAAAATTTAATAGTCATGGGTGACTGGAATTCGGCAGTAGGAAAAGGGAGAGAAGGAAACGCAGTAGGTGAATATGGATTGGGGGGAAGAAATGAAAGAGGAAGCCGGTTGTACAGAGTTTCAGGGAGAGCATAAGGGAACAATTGACAGGAATTGGGGAAAGAAATACAGTAGAAAAAGAATGGGTAGCTTTGAGGGATGAAGTAGTGAAGGCAGCAGAGGATCAAGTAGATAAAAAGACGAGGGCTAGTAGAAATCCTTGGGTGACAGAAGAAATTCTGAATTTAATTGATGAAAGGAGAAAGTATAAAAATGCAGTAAATGAAGCAGGCAAAAAGGAATACAAACGTCTCAAAAATGAGATCGACAGGATGGCTAAGCAGGCATGGCTAGAGGACAAATGTAAGGATGTAGAGGCTTATCTCACTAGGGGTACGATAGATACAGCCTACAGGAAAATTAAAGAGACCTTCAGAGAAAAGAGAACCACTTGTATGAATATCAAAAGCTCAGATGGAAACCCAGCTCTAAGCAAAGAAGGGAAAGCAGGAAGGTGGAAGGAGTATATAGAGGGTCTATACAAGGGCGATGTACTTCAGGACAAGATTATGGAAATGGAAGAGGATGTAGATGAAGATGAAATGGGAAATATAATACTGCGTGAAGAGTTTGACAGAGCACTGAAAGACCTGAGTCGAAACAAGGCCCCGGGAGTAGACTACATTCCATTAGAACTACTGACAGCCTTGGGAGAGCCAGTCCTGACGAAACTCTACCATCTGGTGAGCAAGATGTATGAAACAGGCGAAATACCCTCAGACTTCAAGAAGAATATAATAATTCCAATCCCAAAGAAAGAAGGTGTTGACAAATGTGAAAATTACCGAACTATCAGTTTAATAAGTCACGGCTGCAAAATACTAACGCTAATTCTTTACAGACGAGTGGAAAAATTAGTAGACGCCGACCTCGGAGAAGATCAGTTTGGATTCCGTAGAAATGTTGGGACACGTGAGGCAATACTGACCCTACGACTTATCTTAGAAGCTAGATTAAGGAAAGGCAAACCTACGTTTCTAGCATTTGTAGACTTAGAGAAAGCTTTTGACAATGTTGACTGGAATACGCTCTTTCAAATTCTGAAGGTGGCAGGGGTAAAATACAGGGAGCGAAAGGCTATTTACAATTTATACAGAAACCAGATGGCAGTTATAAGAATCGAGGGACATGAAAGGGAAGCAGTGGTTGGGAAGGGAGTGAGACAGGGTTGTAGTCTCTCCCCGATGTTATTCACTCTGTATTTTGAGGAAGCAGTGAAGGAAACAAAAGAAAAATTCGGAGTAGGTATTAAAATCCATGGAGAAGAAATAAAAACTTTGAGGTTCGCCGATGACATTGTAATTCTGTCAGAGACAGCAAAGGACTTGGAAGAACAGTAGAATGCAATGGATAGTGTCTTGAAAGGAGGGTATAAGATGAACATCAACAAAAGCAAAACGAGGATAATGGAATGTAGTCGAATTAAATCGGGTGATGCTGAGGGAATTAGGTTAGGAAATGAGACACTTAAAGTAGTAAAGGAATTTTGCTATTTGGGGAGCAAAATAACTGATGATGGTCGAAGTAGAGAGGATATAAAATGTAGCCTGGCAATGGCAAAGAAAGCGTTTCTGAAGAAGAGGAATTTGTTAACATCGAGTATAGATTTAAATGTCAGGAAGCCATTTCTGAAAGTATTTGTATGGAGTGTAGCCATGTATGGAAGTGAAACATGGAGGATAAATAGTTTGGACAAGAAGAGAATAGAAGCTTTCGAAATGTGGTGCTACGTAAGTATGCTGAAGATTAGATGGGTAGATCACATAACTAATGAGGAAGTATTGAATAGGATTGGGGAGAAGAGAAGTTTGTGGCACAACTTGACTAGAAGAAGGGATCGGTTGGTAGGACATGTTTTGAGGCACCAAGGGATCACCAATTTAGTTTTGGAGGGCAGCGTGGAGGGTAAAAATCGTAGAGGGAGACCAAGAGATGAATACACTAAGCAGATTCAGAAGGATATAGGTTGCAGTAGGTACTGGGAGATGAAGAAGCTTGCACAGGATAGATTAGCATGGAGAGCTGCATCAAACCAGTCTCAGGACTGAAGACCACAACAACAACAGTGATTTATACGGCAGTTGCAACTGCATTCTTCTGGAATTGAATCACGTCAAAATTCGCGAAAGTTCAGCTAAGTTTTCTAACTCAGACCTTAAATTGTTTAATTGTAACAGAAAGTTCTGTGAAACTGATGTCAGTCTTGAAACTTTCTTTTTCTGAGTCATAGTCAGTGTGTGAAACTTTCAATTTGAATATGACTGCATGTGCGTTGCATTCAAACTGTTAAGCTGCTATTCTTGTAGCATGGTATCATTAGAAACTATAATATGATGTGAAGGTATGTGACGTTCAATTGCGAGGGAAAACTAAGTTTTGAGTTTTCATATTTAAACCTAATGTTCGTGTAATAAATTATTTTTTGGCAGTATATAAAAAATATTTTGGGTCCGGCACCTTACCGCTTTCTCCCCTCGTCTATCACTACAAAATATGCCCTTCATTTAAAATTAATAAAAAGTTTATCTCAGATTTCAGTAGGAGGCAAGTGCCCCTTCTTTCCCCGTTTGCGGACGCCTACGGGGTCTGACAGCAATATGGTGACAGTGTGCTGATTCCATATCTGCTAAATAAGTGGGGGGGATAGCAGCTCACAAGCTATTGTTTAGGCTGGTCATAGAAAGAGACTCAGAAACATAGAAATGCTGACAAAAATTGCATGTATTCTTCACGACTTTCAGTGCATGACCTGTGATGTGAAGAATGTATAGAATTCCATGGAGTGCGGGAGACATCAGAAAAAGAGTTGTGCCAGTGTTTCGCTACGCAGGGAGAGTTTACCTGTATAATGCGACGTGGTTTGATGCAGCGATAGTATCCACGCCGGCGTCCCAAGCGGAGGCTCAAATTCACGGAGATGGTCGTATCAGACGCCCTCTTTGTAACACTGTCCGCCTACAAGTGACCTCTTGCTCTACCACAAACACTGTTGGCTTTTATTAGGGGGGCTGACTTCAGAGAATCTGATGCACTGTCCCCCTCCCCCCACCTCACTTCTTCCCACTCACTCGCCAATTGCGAAGCCACTTGGGCCATAGGCACGCTCCTCCCATGCGAACGACAGAAGAATTTGTTTCTGCTAAGTTTCCTGGTAAAGTCGATTTTCCACGAGCCCTGCGTCTGACATTATCTCTAAGAAATAGCAGTACCTGTGTTATTGACAAGTACGAGCCGAAGCAGAAGGCACTGCAGCGACTACAGCCGTCAAGAAATGCAGGAAATGTATTGAGTACATGGACCACCATTGGTTGTATATTGGAATGATGATGGTGAAAGTTTGTACCACACCGCGGTTCGAAGTCGGGTTTCCCGCTTTACGCGAGCAGTCGCTGTAAGCGCTTCGGCTATTCGAGTAATAATCGCAGGCAGACCAAAACATCTACATGTCGTCGTCTTTGTGTCACAACCTGCACTCGTACTTTACTTACCCGTCCAGGAAGGACATCCTTATTGAGAATCGAAGGCCTGGCGTGAATGTTCAAAAAACATTCCGTCGTATTTCTTAATAACAAAGGCACTGCTATTTCGTATTTATTCGCCAAGACCAGGCCCTCGACTGACAAAAAATGGTGAAAACGGCTCTAAGCACTATGGGACTTAACATCTGAGGTCATCAGTCCCCTAGACTTGGAACTACTTAAACCTAACTAACCTAAGGACATCGCACACATCCATGCCCAAGGCAGGATTCGAACCTGCGACCGTAGCAGCAGCGCGATTCCGGGCTGAAGCGCCTAGAACCGCTCGGCCACAGCGCCTCGACTGACACTCCCACACTACCACACTACCATTCCTTCAACTTTGTGCCTAACTCTTTGGTTTCGAATAAAAATATTCGTATCAACACACGCCTTTCCTTCCTAGAACATGAATTCATTTCTGAGATCTACGTACCCGATGAACAATAATCTATCCTACTATCCTACATCTACCGTTTCAAATAAAGGCTGCAGCTTACCCTTTCCTTGCACAGCTGCAATGCTACCGGCCTCCTTCAGTATACTCCCCGTCTCTTGACCCTTCAGAATACTCATCCAACATCTTTCTTCAAATCAATTCTTCTCCAGTCTCATCTATATCGGAAACCCTTACTTAGAAAATGTTATCACAAGCCCACAGCACCATCATCCTCACAGGATTCAACGGCACACTCATCACTATTAAGCTTCAGATAATATTTTTTATTATTATCAAAGCATATTAAGTATTTTTCGTTGTTTTATTCAAAGGCGGAACCATTTCAACGTGGACGCTGCCATTCCTCCCCCTCCCATTTATTCTGGTGGAATGCGAATAGCAGATAAACAAAAGCAACAAAAAAGTAAACCTCTGCAAGTGTTGTATCCCATAGATCCCTGCACTTTGCAGAGCACAACCAGTTTATAAAAGACATCATATTTACGCCAGTGACTGTAACACTTTCTTTATTTCACGATTGCAATTTCGGCCTTAGGCCATTATCAAGTGAAGATGCTATGGTTATTAGGCCATGTCAACCTAAAATGAGCTGACACATTTATATGTCGTTGTCATTACTATTAGTAGTACAGAACAGTAAATTTTGCCACACTGTCGCAACGTATACGATCGTGTTATGCTCCACAATGATATCTGTGGTTATTTCACGCAGTATTGTTTGTCTGGAGGCACTGATAACTTAACGCAAACACCACTGTGTTGTCCATATCAAGCGGTACTGCCTGAAATTTGGCAGTCTCGGCACACTGTTGACACTGTGGATCTCGGGATATTGAATTCCCTAAGGATTTCCGAAATGGAATGTCCCAAGCGTCTAGCTCCAACTACAAATTCTGCGTTCCGTCTGTTAATTTCCATCGTGCTGCCACAATCACTTTCGGACACCTTTTCACACGAATCATCTAAGTACAAAATGGCTTTTATATCTTGTGTACGGGTTAATACCGCCATGTTGCAATCTCATGACTTCTGTCACCTCGGTGTATGTGGCACGTAAGAGGGCAAAGGCACGAGTGAAAAGCTTCTCCTAAACTCCTGCATCGATTTCAGCCAAAATTGATACGCATATTACATACGATCTGGACAGAAATGCTGTGGAGTAAGAGCCAGCAACATCTTATTGCGATATGGGTGATAACGTGGACAGGGGAACGGACATGAGGAAGTGGACAGAAAGTGAAGTAGGAGGGGAAGATGAACAGAGTGAGGGGAGGAGGGGGAGGAGGAGGAGGAGGAGGAGGAGGAGGAGGAAGTAGAGGGGGAGGAGGAGGAGAGAGAGGGGGAAGGAGGAGGTACAGGAGGGAGGAGGAGAGGGCGTTAGAAGAGGGGAATGGGAAATGAACAAAGGGGGGAAGGAGCAGATGGAGAGAGAGAGGGTCAGGAGGAGATTGCAGAGTGGAGGGTGTAAGAGGTGGATGGAGAGTGGGATAGGGAGGAAATGGAAATAGATGGGGTGGGAGGAGGAGATAGACAGAGAGGGGGAGGAGGAGATGGACTAATAGAAGATTGGAATAAATACATAAAAAGGCAACACCGGGTGCTCAGATAATAACGAAATATAAAGTTTCTTCAGGGTTGAAACTTCCCGGCAGATTCAAACTGTGTGCCGTACGAGACTCGCTCTCGGGGCCTTTGACTTTCGTAGGAAAGTGCTCTAGCGCCTGAGTTACCCATGCACGACTCACAATCCGTCCTCACAGCTTTACCTAGACCAGTACCTCGTCTCCTACCTTCCAGACTTCACACAACCTGTCTTGTGACCTTGCAAGAATAGCTCCTGAAAGATAGGATATTGCGGAGACATGGCTTAGCCACAGCCTGGAGGATGTTTCTTGAATGAAATGTTCACTCTGCAGCGGAGTGTGCGCTGAAGTGAAACTAACTGGCAGATTAAAACTGTGTTCCAAACCGAGACTCGAACTTAAGAAGATTGCCTTTCACAGGCAAGTGCTCTGCCGACAGAGCTCTACAAGCAAGAGTCAGGACCCCTCCTCACAGCTTTTCTTCCGCCAGTATCTCATTTACTACTTTCAAAACTTCATAAAGACTCCCCTGCATCTCCCAAGTTGTGGCTAGGCCATTTCTTCGCATATCCTTTCTTCCAGGAGTGCTAGTTCTGCGTGGTTCGGTGAAGAGCTTCAGTGAAGTTTGGAAGGCAGAAGACGAGGTACTGGAGAAGTATGGCTGTGATGAGGGATTATGATTACTGGAGCACACTACACGCGTACAGTCAGTTACTTCCCATTGGTTCCCCAGTGCGCGAGCACCCCAGACCGTAACACCTGGGATCTCAACATGATCGAAACACAAGATCTCACTTCTCTTGTACCCTAGCTGTACACATTTATAATAAAATATTCGCAAACTCCTTCAATGTTGCTGCTGCCCACCCTTGGAACAAGCTGTCCTGCACTCTGTACACAATGAAGTACCATGCTGCTTTTAGGCACTTCCCTCTGTCACCCTCGTAACGTTATTCCTAAAAATTAACGTATTTGGCCAACTTTTCCTCTGTCAAACAGTAAAGCCAACGCTTCTGTCTTCTCCCAGTTAGGCTCCTTTAGTCTTTTACTTTCCCTATGAATCACGCCACTTCCTTTTCAATTACGTTCATTAGCTATCTAGGTGTACAACGATTTCCCGAAGTGCAAGGGTTGTGTCTTAAATATACCTGGTTCTAGGTATCTATATTCTATAATGGGAATATGTGTAGTGCTGACGAGTTTGTGTCGTCAGATGATGAAGGAGGGAGAGGATAAAATCTGGTACTGTCACATGACTCCTCTTGAACAGCACGGAATGAATCGCCAGACGGCGTATCTAGACTAACGAAGTGTCGTCATCAACAGTTTCACATGCTCTCATTCCGTTTGACAATGCAGATAGGTTTGAAATTTAACCCGCTACACTGTCCCAAAGTCTGGTGTCGTCCCCTTGCCGGCTAGTATTAATGATAATTTCTTCCACCACCAGTATTCGAATCGGCTGCACACGAGTCAAAAGCTGTCAAATAAGCATGCCTTAATGACCTACTGGCCTATGGAGGCGGCTGAGGGAAGTGTGTCCAGGTGCACGGATGTGTTGAGGAGTTTGCAGTAGTCATTGGTAGTCACATGACAGGGCGACTGAAAGGCTGCAAAGAGTCAAGTCATACAAATACCGAGGCGCAATGATCTGTAGGGATAAGAAATGGAACGATCACAAAGACTTAGTCACAAGTAAAGCAAGTGGCAGATTGCTGTGGTACAGTACTGGGGAAAATCGGTCTATAAAGGACATTGCTTGCAAATCACTCGGGCTCCCATCCTAGAACATTGCTCAACAGTGTGGGACCGAACCATATAGATCTAACAGGGGATACTGAATGTATAGAGAGAAGGGCAACACTGTTGCTCTGAGTTTTTTTTTTTTACCTGAAGTAGAGCCTCACAGAGATACTGAAAACACTGAGCAGGTAGACACTTGAAGATGGACGCTAACTATCCCGAGAAAGCCTGCATGCAAAGTTCCAAGCAGCGGCTTTAAATGATGAATCTAGGAATGTACTACAACACGCTACGTGTAGATGCCACAGGAATCTCGAGGACGAGATTGGATTAATTACGACACGGACAGAGGCATTCAAACAGTCATTTTTCCCGCGCTTCGTACGTGAATGGAATGGGAAGAAGCCCTAATATCTGACAGAATGGGAACGACCCTCTGCCATGTACTTTACAGTTGTTTGCAGAATATTGATGTACATGTAGATGTACTGTAAATGTAGAATGGAGTAAGTTTCAAGGGGGTGCACTATCCAAATTGCCGGAACAAAAGCCCAAAAATTCCCGTATTCAGTGTGTTTTCACTCCGTTGTTTCTTGTCATTTCTCAAACGTAGTGCCATACTGGCGTAGAAAAATACCATGATTCAATTTTTAAAAAATTCTAGTGACTGTTTTATTCAATTGTCATTCAAGCGACATTCGGTAACGGAAGCGATTAAGGTCCTCGAAAGCATACTACTTTTGTCTGAACCATTTTACACAACTGTTTTCTTTCATTCCATCTTATTTCATGGCGTAAATTTAAGATGTGCTCACAAACACTCATTGTAGCTATGTACCCGATACTGATGCTCCTCTCTCCGGAAAATCCACGCAGGAGTGCGGATAGGTCTCGATAACTGAGCATTATGGACTGATATTGACTTTCCTTTTTTATGTTTTCTGACTGGTTTGATGTGGTCCTCCACGAGTTGACCTCGCCTCTTTGTCTCAGGGTAACACTTCTACATGATTTGTGGTGCATCTCCTAATCTCAGTCTTCCATTACCCCTCTTTCCTCTACGGCTTCCTCTAGCACAGCGACGTTATTCCCCGATGCCTTAACACGTGCCCTAATGTCCGGTCCCTTCTTATAGCTAGTGTTTACCAAAAGTTTCTTTGGTCGCCTTTTCTGCAGAGAACATCCTTTTCCTATCAGCGTTATTAATTTTCAGCATCTTTCTGAAACGCCCCATCTCAAAAGCATCTGCTCTTTTCTCTTCTGGTTTTCCTACAGTACATGCTTCACTTCCACGCAAAGTTGTGCTCCACACGCACGTCCTCCAAACTTCGTTTTTAAAGTAAGGCGTATGACATTCGTTGAACTGTTTTCAGTGAGGATTTTTCTCGTTGTCTGTACTAATTTTCTTCGTATATTCTCCTTATTTCCTCCATTATGCACAATTTTGTCTCTAAGGAGGCAGAATTCGTGTAGTATGCGATCTCCAATTTCGATATTAAATTAGTCGCTAATCTCGTTTCTGTCACTTTCCAATAGTTTAGTCTTTCTTTGGTTCGCTTGTAATCCGTATTCTGTGCTCAGGGGTCTATTAATTCCACACAACTGACCATGTAATTTTTCCTAACTTTCGTACACGACAGGAATGTCATGAACAAATCTTACGATTGAAATTCTTTTACCTTATATTTTACTCCTATTTCTATTTCTTCGACCCTTTTTTTGGTACCCGTAGTGAACAGTAGAGGAAGAAGACTGTATTCCAGCCTTACGGCCATATTAATCTGTGCACACTTCTCTTGGGCTTCCATTCTTATCTGATTCTTGTACATATAGAGTCCGCCAGAAAATGTATACACTCTTTATCAGGCTCTATCGAGATATCGATATGGTCGTTCGATTTGAGTTACGAGTGTGTTTTAGTATGGTCTTTGGCTCAACAGTTGTTAGTACTTTCATTTCGGTATTGAGAAACAAGATGGCTGGAGCACGCTTGACATTCGAGCAACGAAAGTGTATTGTGAAGTGGTTTTGCAAGTTTGATAATGCTGTTGAAGTGCAACGTCGGTGGAGGCGCGAGTCTGAAACAGAACCGCCAACCTGCCTGACAATTAAACGCATCATTGACAAGTTTGAATTGCATGGAACGATTTATGATATTCACAAAGGAAGATAAAGAAGACAGCGTACAGCTACAAGTTCTGCTTCGTCGGCTCTCGTCTTAGAAACGTTTGTTGATTCCCCACAGAAGTCTCCTGCGCAATGTGCGCTTGAAGTTGTGGTTATCAGTAGAAGTGTACGAAGAATTCTGAAAGCTGCATAGTGGAAGTTTACGTTCCACGATTATTGGACACAATTAATGGTGACGATCCTGATCGCTAAATTCAATTTTGCGAATGGTATCAGCAAATGGTAACTGATGACGAACAATTTGTGACGAAGGTAGTGTGGAGTGACGAGGCACTATTTAAATTTAAGGGAACCGTGAATCGGCATAACAGTGTGTACTGGGCACCGGAAAATCCGCATGTTTATGTGGATAAAGCGGTTAATCTATTAGTGGTTCATGTTTGGTGTGGACTGTCATCTAGGAGCTTAGTAGGACCCTTTTTCTTTGCTGCTACTGTCACTGGAGAAGTGTACCTGGAAATGTTAGGCACATCAATTATGCCTGGTATACGTGCGCTTTATGGAGCTGATGAAGAGGTCTTCTACCAATAGGACGGGGCGCTACCACACACTATCACCTAGCCGTACGAGCTTTCCTGGATGACAATTTTCCGTGGCATTGGACTGGACGAAGAGGGCACATTTAGTTCCCTCCACGGTCGCCAGATCCAATACCTATGGACTTTTGCTTGTGGGGAACTGTGGAAGATAACGTCTATCGACGTAAGCCACGCACACTGGAGGAACTTCGCCAGGAGAGAACAGCGACATGTGCAGCGATCTCCACTGTAACACTGACTGACGTAGTCGTTTTGTTATGTATATAGCCGCCAACGGTGAACATTTTGAAACTTTAAAGTAACTATGTGCAAACTGAAGGTTGTACAACGTGTGTGATCAATTATTATATGTAAAATGAACACATACACTATGTGATCAAAAGTATTCGGACAACTGGCTGAAAATGGCTTACAAGTTCATGGCTCCCTCAATCGATAATGCTGCAATACAATATGGTGTTGGCCCACCCTTAGGCTTGATGACAGCTTCCGCTCTCGCAGCCACACGTTCAATCAGGTGCTGGAAGGTTTCTTGGGGAATGGCAGCCCATTCTTCACGGAGTGCTGCACTGAGTAGAGGTATCGATATCGGTCGGTGAGGCCTGGCACGAAGTCGGCGTTCCAAACCATCCCAAAGGTGTTCCATAGGATTCAGATCAGGACTGCAGGGCAGTCCATTACAGGGATGTTATTGTCGTGTTATTGTCGTCTAACCACTCCGCCTCACGCCGTGCATTATGAACAGGTGCTCGATCGTGTTGAAAGATGCAATCGCCATCCCCGAATTTCTCTTCAACAGTGGAAACAAGAAGGTGCTTAAAACATTAATATAGGCCTGTGCTGTGATAGTGGCACGCAAAACAACAAGGGGTGCAAGCCCCCTCCTTGAAAAACTCGACCACACCATAACACCGCCACCTACGAATTTTACTGTTGGCGATACACACGCTGGCAGACGATATTCACCGGGCATTCGCCATATCCCCACCCTGCCATCAGATCGCCACTTAGTGTACCGCCACACAACGTTTTTCCACAAGCGAGGCGACGTTTGGCATTTACCGGCGTGATGTGTGGCTTATGAGCAGCCGCTAGACCATGAAAACCAAGTTTTCTCACCTCCCGCCCAGCTGTCATAGTACTTGCAGTGGATCCTGATGCAGTTTGGAATTCCTGTGTGATGGTCTGGATAGATGTCTGCCTATTACACATTACGACCCTCTTCAACTATCGGCGGTCTTTGTCAGTCATCAGACGAGGTTGGCCTGTACGTTTTTGTGGTGTACGTGTCCCTTCAAATTTCCACTTCACTATCACATCGGAAACAGTGGACCTAAATATGTATAGAGGTGTGGAAATCTTGGGCATAGGCGTGACACAAGTGATACTCAATCACCTGACCACGTTCGAAGTCCGTGAGTTCCGCGGAGCGCCCCATTCTGCTCTCTCACGATGCCTAATGACTACTGAGGTTGCTGATATGTAGTACCTGGCAGTAGGTGGCAGCACATTGCACCTAATATGAAAAACGTATGTTTTTGGGGGTGTCCGGATAGTCTTGATCACATAGTGTAAGTAATACTTTTCGTTCCTTAAAGTGTATATACATTTTTTTGGCGGACTCTCTATATACATTTTTACCCTTTATCCATCTGGGGATTTCAGAGATCTTGATTCACTTTACACAGTCGAACTGTCTTTCTAGAACAAGACATCCTATGAAACTGACTTTATTACGAAAGGTGATTTTGGCTGCACAGGTCAGTCAATACTTCATTTTCTAGATTTTCCAAAACTATATTTTAGCGTGTTACAACTACAGTGCTATAGAATGTTGTAATTGTTTCTTGATGGAATTTCTGCTATTTTCACTCTAAAAATTTTCAGTTCAGTTCGTAATGTGTCGAGTGTGTACTTGTGTGAATAACTGTGATAAGTTATTGTGAAGTACACAGTTGTGTTTTTGTTCCTGTGGATGTCTATGAAATTGAATCGAAGGAACAGAGGGTAGACCAATGCTGGCGCATAGCCAACGGCTCTCGAATACCTCTAAGCGGGCCGCAGAACTTAATGTCCCTGTCCGGCGGAAGGGGGCCCATCAACGTTGACACATGCCGCCATTCCACCGCACTAGCATGCCTTAACGTCATTGGCGACGGGGGTGGAACTGTAACAAGACTGTTTCCAAAATATTATGCGTGACAGTCATTCCACGCTCATGTGGCTGTTACAGCCTCAGATGCGTTTCATGGCGATTCTCTTTCATCCAACTCCCTCTCTGATTCGCTGCCAAGTTGCGCTGGAGTTGTTATTTCCGTTCGTGACAGACTGTCACGCAGCTGAGTTGTTGTGAAATTGTAAGTATCTGCATGTACCACCTAGTACAGTGCGTACCCGAAGTATCCTGAAGAAACAAAGACCCAGTTCAGAAATGTGCTAAACAGTGAATACTGCAGTCCATAATATCTGGGTTCAGGCGGAGATATCACAAGCGTGGACACTCGTGTGTTATGCTATAGAGAGCCACGAGACAAGCTGCCTTGAATTAGTTAACAGGTTAGGTATAATTAAGTATCGCATTGCTATTGCCAACGACTACGTACCAAACCTGTCACATGGAAAGACACCGCAAAACCGCACTAACTTCTCTGTCTGTACGCCTTACGTAAATAAACGACGGCTGTAAAATGATGCCTTCGTATTTTTTATGTGAAAAATATTCAAGCGTTTTCAACTAACGCTTTGTAAACGAAGCTGTTTGAACGAAACAAACGTTATTAACATTCCACAACTTTATTCTTCGTGTCTACACAGTTGCAGGCCTCTGCTGCTAGATGCCCTCGAATTGTACCGTGTAACATGGCGAAGTGTACCGTAAGTACACTACTGGCCATTAAAATTGCTACACCACTAAGATGACGTGCGACAGACGCGAAATTTAACCGACAGGAAGAAGATGCTGTGATATACAAATGATTAGCTTTTCAGAACATTCACACAAGGTTGGCGCCGGTGGCGACACCTACAACGTGCTGACATGAGGAAAGTTTCCAATCAAATTCTCATAAACAAACAGCAGTTGACCGGCGTTACCTGGTGAAACGTTGTTGTGATGCCATGTGTAAGGAGGAGAAATGCGTACCATCACGTTTCCGACTATGATAAAGGTCGGATTCTAGGCTATCGCGATTGCGGTTTATCGTATCGCGACATTGCTGCTCGCGTTGGTCGAGATCCAATGACTGTTAGCAGAATATGTAATCGGTGGGTTCAGTAGGGTAATACGGAACGCCGTGCTGGATCCCAACGGCCTCTTATCACTAGCAGTCGAGATGACAGGCATCCTATTCGCTTGGCTGTGACGGATCGCGCAGCCACGTCTCGATCCAAGTTAACAGATGGGGACGTTTGCAAGACAACAACCATCTGCACGAACAGTTCGACGACGTTTGCAACAGCATGGACCATCAGCTCGGAGACCATGGCTGCGGTTACCCTGGACGCTGCATCACAGACAGCAGCGCCTGCGATGGTGTACTCACGACGAACCTGGGTGCACGAATGGCAAAACGTCATTTTTTCGGATGAATCCAGGTTCTGTTTACAGCATCATGATGGTCGCAACCGTTTTTGGCGACATCGCGGTGAACGCACATTGGAAGCGTGTATTCGTCATCGCCATACTGGCGTATCACCCGGCGTGATGGTATGGGGTGCCATTGGTTACACGTCTCGGTCAGCTCTTGTTCGCACTGACGCCACTTTGAAAAGTGGAAGCTACATTTCAGATGTGTTACGACCCGTGGCTCTACCCTTCATTCGATCCCTGCGAAGTCCTACATTTCAGCAGGATAATGCACGACCGCGTGTTGCAGCTCCTGTACGGGCCTTTCAGGATACAGAAAATGTTCGATTGCTGCCGTGGCCAACACATTCTCCAGATCTCTCACCAACTGAAAACGTCTGGTCAATGGTGGCCGAGCAACTGGCTCGTCGCAATACGCCAGTCACTACTCTTGATGAACTGTGGTATCGTGTTGAAGCTGCGTGGACAGCTGTACCTGTACACCCCATCCAAGCTCTGTTTGACTCAATGCCCAGGCGTATCAAGGCCATTATTACGGCGGGAGGTGGTTGTTCTGGGTACTGATTTCTCAGGATCTATGCACCCAAACTGCCTGAAAATGTAATCACATGTCAGTTCTAGTATAATACATTTATCCAATGAATACCCGTTTAACATCTGCATTTCTTCTTGGTGTAGCAATTTTAATGGTCAGTAGTGTGTGTCGCCGCGTCAGAAACAGAGCGCTGTAATCGAGTTTCGAATTCGAAGAGTTCGCCCACAAATGGTGCACCCTCTCCTTCAGCATGACAATGCCAGTCCACACACGAGCATTGCGACATCTGCAACAATCCGACGCCTTGGGTTCACCGTGATCGAGCATCCTCCATACAGTCCCGACTTGATCCCATCCATTCATCTCTTCCCAAAACGTAAAGAACACCTTCGAGGACTTCACTTTGATAATGATGAAGCAGTGCAAGCAGATGTGAGGTTGTGGCTCCGTCAACAGAGTCTAATAGTCTACAGTGACGGTATCAACAAACTGGTCTCTCTTTGGGACAAATGTGTTCTTCGCCAGGATGACTACGATGAGAAATGGATATGCAGATAAAGAATAAAGACGTAGAATAATAATGTTTTATTAAAAAAGCGTTATGCGTTTTTCACAAATAAAAATCGGAGGCGTTACTTTTCAGTACTACCCCTTAAATCGTAGAAACCGACCTGTTGTGTCCAAGCGTAAAGAAAAGAGCAACAGACGTTCTCACAACAGAACAATGGCTGTCGCTTGAGAGATTCCTGCTCATGAAATGTAACGAGTGTTATATGAATACCGCGAATACAGCGGTGGATACACAGACACCATGGGACACTGGAGAAATGTTTGAATTTTAAAGCAGGACAGCGGTGGGAAGTAGGATGCGAGCAATATTTTCGGTCATCATATAGTGTACTTTCACACAACCAGCTCGGCTATGGAAGCGTGAAGTGAAGCAATTCTGCTACTTTGGAAGCAAAATAACTCTTCACGGACGAAGCAAGGAGGACATGAAAGACTAGGACAAGCAAAGAGATAATCCTGTCCAGAAGAAGTCTGCTTGTAACAAACACCGGTCTTAATTTGAAACGAAAAACAAGCAAACACTGTCCGAATAAGCCTTGAAGGCCCAACGGTACCGACTGACTGCCATGTCATCCTCAGCCCTTAGAAGTCACCGGATGAGGATACGGAGGGGCACGTGGTCAACACACCTCTGTCCCGGTAGTATTTAGTTTTCGTGACCGGTGCCGCTACTTCTCAGTCAAATAGCTCCTCAATTGGCCTCACAAGGGCTGAGTTCACCCCGCTTGCCAACAGCATTCGGTGAACGCTCTCGGTGACCTAACCAGGACCGACAGCGCTTAACTTCGGTAATCTGACGGGAACCGGTGTTACCACGGCGGCAAAGCCGTTGCCGGTCTTAATTTGAGAAAGAAATGAATGAGGATGTACATTTGGAGCACAGCATTCTCTGATAGTTGATCGTGGACTGTAGGAAAACAGGAAACGAAGAGAATCGAAGCGTTTGAGATATGGTGCTATAGAAGGATGTCGAAAATCTAGCGGGATGATAAGAAATGAAGAGGTTTTCTTTAGAATAGGCGAGGAGAGGAACATTTGGAAAACATTGTCGAGAAGAAGAGACAGGATGACGAGACTCATTTATTAAGACATCGAGGAATAATCTCCATTGTTCTTGAGGGTGTTGTAGAGGTTATAAACCATAATGAAAGATAGAGATTGTTATACATAAAGAAGAGTAAAAAACGGTAATGCGCGAGTGGCGTCTCGTTCTAGGTGAAAATTGAGCAAGCAGCGGTTTCGATCGATGCCTATCTTTGTAATGTCAGTTTAAATATTTACGAGATTATTTCGGCTCAAATGCACTTGTCTACATCTACATACATTCTCGGCAAGCCACCATACAGTGCATGGCGGAAGGTATATTGTACCACCAATAGACATTACGTTTCTTGTTTCATGCGCAAATGGAGCGAGGAAAAAACGACTGTTTATATTCCTTCGCACGAGTCCCAATTTGTCTTATCTTGACTTCGTGGTCGTTACGCGAAGTATACGTTGGCAGTAGAATCGTTGTACAGTTAGCTGCAAATTCCGGTTCTCTAAATTGTGAAATGAACTCTTTTACATCGTAAAGAAAAAAATTATTAATTAGTTAACTTGCTTGCTCTTTGACATTTGTCTTTGACAAAGATAAGACAGGTACTGCACTAAAAAAACTCTTTGAATTTTTTTTTGCCTAGATGCATTCATTACAAAAATTTTTGCCTGTGCAGTACAAACAATCAGTGAAAAAATTTGACTATAGATGAATATTTTTCCTTCGTAGCTGCTGCAAGGAGAGAAAGGGTTAGGTACAGAACGAGTTGGCGGTCGGAGGTTTCCGCTTCTCCGGTTCTCAGAGAACGCCAGGCAAGGTTGGAGAAAACTGCTACAACTCGTGATGAAGACTCCGTCTCTCTCTTGGCCACAGAAGTACTCACAGTCGCCGTAAGATTTTCTGGAAAACACTTTCAAAATGACAAGGTTGAAAAAACAGTCAGTGGCAGTGTGGCATCTTCTGACTAACAAAGTAGTCGCTTAGGGAACGTCTTGAACACACAAGTTGACGGCGAAATATTGCGCGTTGTTCGGACCGGGATAGTAGTAGATTCGCCCAGTATTGTTAAATCGCGAAGAACTCACTATGCACTGTATTGCAAAACACGCCAACAGTTTTTATGAAGGTCCGGGGATCCAACATCGAATAAAAGTTCGTAAACGATATTTACCATTTTCACAAATTAAATTTTTTATTCTTGATAATTGCGATTACAAGTTAACCTCTGCACTTCTTATTACTTCTATCTGCAAACTTATCTCCAACAAAAAAACACAATGACTAATCGTCATTACTTATTTACAAAAATTACAAGAAAACACAGATGTTCCTCCTTTTTTTCAGCAAAGAGCGTTGTCGTCAGAGGAAAGAGCGTTGTCGTATCAAACTGCGGTAGCGCATCATCGCTGGAAGGCGCAGCTGGAATATTACAATCATGTTACATTACGTAGGAACATTACAATTGTCCCAACAGTGTTTCAAAAACCGAACATGTTCTTCCCTCCAGATATTACCGGCCGGGGTGGCCAAGTGGTTCTAGGCGCTACAGTCTGGAACCGCGTGACAGCTACGATCGCAGGTTTGAATCTTGCCTCGGGTATGGATGTGTGTGATGTCCTTAGGTTAGTTGTTGTTGTTGTGGTCTTCAGTCCTGAGACTGGTTTGATGCAGCTCTCCATGCTACTCTATCCTGTGCAAGCTTTTTCATCTCCCAGTACCTACTGCAACCTACATCCTTCTGAATCTGCTTAGTGTATTCATCTCTTGGTCTCCCTCTACGATTTTTACCCTCCACGCTGCCCTCCAATACTAAATTGGTGATCCCTTGATGCCTCAGAACATGTCCTACCAACCGATCCCTTCTTCTGGTCAAGTTGTGCCACAAACTTCTCTTCTCCCCAACCCTATTCAATACTTCCTCATTAGTTATGTGATCTACCCATCTAATCTTCAGCATTCTTCTGTAGGACCACATTTCGAAAGCTTCTATTCTCTTCTTGTCCAAACTATTTATCGTCCATGTTTCACTTCCATACATGGCTACACTCCATACGAATACTTTCAGAAATGACTTCCTGACACTTAAATCAATACTGGATGTTAACAAATTTCTCTTCTTCAGAAACGCTTTCCTTGCCATTGCCAGCCTACATTTTATATCTTCTCTACTTCGACCATCATCAGTTATTTTGCTCCCCAAATAGCAAAACTCCTTTACTACTTTAAGTGCCTCATTTCCTAATCTAATTCCCTCAGCATCACCCGACTTAATTAGACTACATTCCATTATCCTTGTTTTGCTTTTGTTGATGTTCATCTTATATCCTCCTTTCAAGACACTGTCCATTCCATTCAACTGCTCTTCCAAGTCCTTTGCTGTCTCGGACAGAATTACAATGTCATCGGCGAACCTCAAAGTTTTTATTTCTTCTCCATGAATTTTAATACCTACTCCGAATTTTTCTTTTGTTTCCTTTACTGCTTGCTCAATATACAGATTGAACAACATCGGGGAGAGGCTACAACCCTGTCTTACTCCCTTCCCAACCACTGCTTCCCTTTCATGTCCCTCGACTCTTATAACTGCCATCTGGTTTCTGTACAAATTGTAAATAGCTTTTCGCTCCCTGTATTTTACCCCTGCCACCTTTAGAATTTGAAAGAGAGTATTCCAGTCAACATTGTCAAAAGCTTTCTCTAAGTCTACAAATGCTAGAAACGTAGGTTTGCCTTTCCTTAATCTTTCTTCTAAGATAAGTCGTAAGGTCAGTATTGCCTCACGTGTTCCAGTGTTTCTACGGAATCCAAACTGATCTTCCCCGAGGTTGGCTTCTACTGGTTTTTCCATTCGTCTGTAAAGAATTCGTGTTAGTATTTTGCAGCTGTGACTTATTAAGCTGATAGTTCGGTAATTTTCACATCTGTCAACACCTGCTTTCTTTGGGATTGGAATTATTATATTCTTCTTGAAGTCTGAGGGTATTTCGCCTGTTTCATACATCTTGCTCACCAGATGGTAGAGTTTTGTCAGGACTGGCTCTCCCACGGCCGTCAGTAGTTCCAATGGAATATTGTCTACTCCGGGGGCCTTGTTTCGACTCAGGTCTTTCAGTGCTCTGTCAAACTCTTCACGCAGTATCATATCTCCCATTTCATCTTCATCTACATCCTCTTCCATTTCCATAATATTGTCCTCAAGTACATCGCCCTTGTATAGACCCTCTATATACTCCTTCCACCTTTCTGCTTTCCCTTCTTTGCTTAGAACTGGGTTTCCATCTGAGCTCTTGATATTCATACAAGTCGTACTCTTATCTCCAAAGGTCTCTTTAATTTTCCTGTAGGCGGTATCTATCTTACCCCTAGTGAGATAGGCCTCTACATCCTTACATTTGTCCTCTAGCCATCCCTGCTTAGCCATTTTGCACTTCCTGACGATCTCATTTTTGAGACGTTTGTATTCCTTTTTGCCTGTTTCACTTACTGCATTTTTATATTTTCTCCTTTCATCAATTAAATTCAATATTTCTTCTGTTACCCAAGGATTTCTACTAGCCCTCGTCTTTTTACCTACTTGATCCTCTGCTGCCTTCACTACTTCATCCCTCAAAGCTACCCATTCTTCTTCTACTGTATTTATTTCCCCCATTCCTGTCAATTGCTCCCTTATGCTCTCCCTGAATCTCTGTACAACCTCTGGTTCTTTTAGTTTATCCAGGTCCCATCTCCTTAAATTCCCACCTTTTTGCAGTTTCTTCAGTTTTAATCTACAGGTCATAACCAATAGATTGTGGTCAGAGTCCACATCTGCCCCTGGAAATGTCTTACAATTTAAAACCTGGTTCCTAAATCTCTGTCTTACCATTATATAATCTATCTGATACCTTTTAGTATCTCCAGGGTTCTTCCATGTATACAACCTTCTTTCATGATTCTTAAACCAAGTGTTAGTTATGATTATGTTGTGCTCTGTGCAAAATTCTACCAGGCGGCTTCCTCTTTCATTTCTGTCCCCCAATCCATATTCACCTACTATGTTTCCTTCTCTCCCTTTTCCTACACTCGAATTCCAGTCACCCATGACTATTAAATTTTCGTCTCCCTTCACAATCTGAATAATTTCTTTAATTTCATCATACATTTCTTCAATTTCTTCGTCATCTGCAGAGCTAGTTGGCATATAAACTTGTACTACTGTAGTAGGCGTGGGCTTCGTATCTATCTTGGCCACAATAATGCGTTCACTATGCTGTTTGTAGTAGCTTACCCGCATTCCTATTTTCCTATTCATTATTAAACCTACTCCTGCATTACCCCTATTTGATTTTGTGTTTATAACCCTGTAGTCACCTGACCAGAAGTCTTGTTCCTCCTGCCACCGAACTTCACTAATTCCCACTATATCTAACTTCAACCTATCCATTTCCCTTTTTAAATTTTCTAACCTACCTGCCCGATTAAGGGATCTGACATTCCACGCTCCGATCCGTAGAACGCCAGTTTTCTTTCTCCTGATAACGACATCCTCTTGAGTAGTCCCCGCCCGGAGATCCGAATGGGGGACTATTTTACCTCCGGAATATTTTACCCAAGAGGACGCCATCATCATGTAATCATACAGTAAAGCTGCATGCCCTCGGGAAAAATTACGGCTGTAGTTTCCCCTTGCTTTCAGCCGTTCGCAGTACCAGCACGGCAAGGCCGTTTTGGTTATTGTTACAAGGCCAGACCAGTCAATCATTCAGACTGTTGCCCTTGCAACTACTGAAAAGGCTGCTGCCCCTCTTCAGGAACCACACGTTTGTCTGGCCTCTCAACAGATACCCCTCCGTTGTGGTTGCACCTACGGTACGGCTATCTGTATCGCCGAGGCACGCAAGCCTCCCCACCAACGGCAAGGTCCATGGTTCATGGGGGGGGGGGGGGTTAGGTTAGTTAGGTTTAAGTATTTCTAAGTTCTAGGGGACTGATGACCTCAGAAGTTAAGTCCCATAGTGCTCAGTGCCATTTGAACCTCCAGATATTTCCATTTGAGTTCTCGAAGCATATCCATAATACTCGCAGTAGCACGGGTCTGAATCGCTACGATATTTTCATTTAATGCGACACGGAGGGGATCCCAAACACTGCTCAAGACTGGGTCGCATTAGTGTTCTATACGCCGTCTCCCTTACAGGCGTGTTACGCCCACCTAGAATTCTCCCAATAAATCTGAGTCCACACTTCGCCTTCCCAGATCTTACGAGCTCGTTCCATTTCGTATCGCTTTGAAGTGCTATGCTTAGGTATTTAATCGTCGTGACTGTGGCAAGCAGCACACCACTAATACTGTATTCGAACGTAACTGGAATTTTTTTTCCCGGCGCGTCTCCATTAACATAGGTTTTTCTACATTTAGAGCAAGCTGCCATTCATTACACCAAATAAAAATTCTGTCTAAATTATCCTGTATCTTCACTCACTCAACGACCACACTTTTCAGCACGCTGCAGCATAATCAGCAAACAGTCGCGGTTTGCTGCTTATCCTATCCACCAAATCGTTTAATATGCAGATAACATACCACGTTTCCCTGCGGCCCTCATGACGATATCCTTACCTTTGATGAACACTCGCCGTCCAGGACGACTTACTGGGTTCTATTACGAGTACCTAACAAGTCTTCGAGACACTCACGTATCCGAGAACCTATTCCGTATTCAGTTTTTAACAGTATGCAGTGCGGCACTGTGTCAAACGCTTTCCGGAATTCTGGAAATACCGAATCTCTTGTTGCCCTTCATCCACGGTCCGCACGACATCGTGCGAAGAAAATGGAAGCTGATAATGTGAATCGACTAAAATTTTGATAACATTAAAGGCGACGCCTTTCCGAAAAACAAGTTACTGTTTTCAAACACACACACACACACACACACACACACACACACACACACTATCAGCTATGCAATAATAAGTTTTACACAGGGTGGTCAAAAACAGTCTGAAAACTAAGTGCGTCGCAATGTTCACTATGTTGAGAAATAATTGTTAAGAGAAAAATCCGATATGTTGCTCCTTTTCCGGGTTAATTAACATTGAAGATCTCTGCGCGTGCAAATTCAAGCGGGCCGCCACGGACGGTGTTGCCAAAAGCTTTCTTCGTTTGGTTTCCTAAAACAGAACACTGGAGCGTTACAAAAATTAGACATGGGACAGTAGTAACAATTGAATCCGAGCCAAAGGCTGAGCAGTCACTGCGCTATCATGTACGGTACGAGACGAATCGACACTAACAGCATCTGGTTGACTGCCTGAATTTGCGGTCGCAACGGCCTGGTTGGCTAATTTAATAGCAACAGCTATCCTGGCCTAGTTGATTCTTCATCTACATCCATGTGCATACTCAGAACACCACTGTGATGTGCATAGCAGAACGTACTTGCCGTTGTACCCCGTGTTAGAGCTTCTTTTTGTTCTATTTGCATAAGAAGAGCTGGAAGAACAACTGCTTAAATTTGCGCGTGGTAATCACAAGGGCTATTTTTTTCAAGGTCCGATCGATTGACAAATTAAAACCACACTGAAAATTCGATGAATGCCCGTCGATCGCGAGATGCCGCACTTTTCGGGTTCTAAGTGCACAGTGAGCAAGCGGAGACGCCTAGAACGATAAAGTATCCCACCAAGCGTGAACTCTTGCTGAGGGCAATCGCCTGTTTTCATACAGCCCATATAACGCAACTGTTATGCGTGTGGCCTCACACTGCAGGGGCAATGAAGACGCTTCTGCTGCGTGTTCGATGTGAAGTGTTTGATCACCCACCATACAGCTCAGACTCGGCTCCCTCTCATTTTCATCTCTTCGCTCTGATGAACCGATGGCTGTGAGGACAGCATTTTGTCACAGACAACTATATGCAGACCAGTGTAGAGAATTGGAGGAATTCGCAGGTGGCTGCTTTCTATGACTAGGCTATTGGAAAGTTGGTGCCAAGCTACGACAAATGTCAAAGTCGGACTGGCGACTATGTCGAGAAGTAGCTGAAATGTGTAACTAAATGTTGCAAACAGAACATTTTTGATTTTCACTGTAGTTTCCATTTCACGACCGATAGGACCTTAAGAAAATAAATAGCCCCCGTTGTGTAATCTTGCTTTCGCACTCACTACGGGAGCAATACGGAGGCCTAATATTTGTTCACAGGATGGTTTACGTAAATCTAGAAGGGTCTGACAGTTCAGGCTTTTCAGAACGTCCTTAGCATTGCTCTACGATTCAAACAAATCTGTGATCATTTTTGTTGCTCTTCTCTGAATGCTCTGAGTATCCACCATTGCTATTATTCGATATATGGATCCTACACACTGGAGTAATATTCTATGAATAATCGCACAAAAGTTTTGCAAGAAATTTACTTTGTAGACTGACTGCATTTTCCCAGAATGCTATAAATCGTAATCTGCCAACATCATTACGCATGGCTGAGCCAATGTGGCCATATCTTCACAAACTGTGGCACCCAGGTGTTTGAATAACCTGACTCATTACAATTCTGATAGTGACATTGTCGTCGTAGAACACTGCTTTTTTGAGTTTTGTGAAGTGTATAATTTTTCATTTCCAATTTGAAGCAAAATGTCAATCTTTGCACCACTATGGATTATTTTACATACTGCAAAAACTTTTCATATTCAAAAAATTTGAAGTTACTATTACTATTGACATTGAACACACACTAACAGCCATGGTTCTATCATACTTTCCTGGGGCACACTGAAGTTACACCAACATCTGTCGATATGCTGCGTCCTCCTTACCAAGAAATCATCAACCCAGTTCGTTGGATACCCCATAAGATGGTACTTTCGCTTATATGCGTTGGTGTGGTATCAAGTCAAATGCAAGAAGTTCTGCGTCTATGTTACTGCTTGTTCTACCGCTTTCAGTATGTCGTTTGAGGAAAGCGCGAACTGGGAGTGGTATGATCGACGTTTTTTGAATTCTTACTTCTTAATATGATGGAGGCCACTGTGTTCACGATACCTTGTTAGTTTCATCTCAGAATATGTTCCAAGGACGAAGGTGTAAGTTGTGTCATACACACGTCGAGTTTTCTGCCGCATGAAATTACAAATCCTATGGCCGACATATTCGTCCCGAGAGAGTAGCAACTGTATCGATATTTCAAACAGTTCTCATTTTTTCTTCAGTCTCAGTTGCGCGCTTTCTGATATGACATGTTTCCAACTCTTTGGATCATCTTCAGATCCACATAATTGCGTCAGCAACTCGTCGTGTTGTGTTAGTGCTTCACCCACGAGTCTGTCAATGATGTGAGGGTTTGACACGGACTCGACCGGTTGCTGACGCAACTACATAGATCAAATGGCTCTGAGCACTATGGGACTTAACATCTAAGGTCATCAGTCCCCTAGAACTTAGAACTACTTAAACCTAACTAACCTAAGGACATCACACACTGTAAGTAGGCTGTTTAGGTTTTTTTTATTGGTAACGCCACCTCTGTATGAAAATCACTGGCTGTGCTGTGTGCAGTCTGTGGCTGCTTTGCATTGTTGTAATACTCGCCATTGTAGTGTTAGGCAGCTGGCTGTGAACAGCGCGTAGCGTTGCGCAGTTGGAGGTGAGCCGCCAGCAGTGGTGGATGTGGGCAGAGAGATGGCGGAGTTTTGTAATTTGTCATGAACTGCTATATATATTATGACTATTAAGGTAAATACATTGTTTGTTCTCTATTAATATCTTTCATTTGCTAACTATCCCTATCAGTAGTTAGTGCCTTCCATAGTTTGAATCTTTTATTTAGCTGGCAGTAGTGGCGCTCGCTGTATTGCAGTAGCTTGAGCAGCGAAGATTTTTGTGAGGTAAGTGATTTGTGAAAGGTATAGTTTAATGTTAGTCAGGGCCATTCTTTTGTAGGGAATTTTGAAAGTCAGATTGCGTTGCGCTAACAAAATATTGTGTGTCAGATTAAGCACAGTCATGTATAATTGTTCAAAAGGGGACGTTTCAACACATCCATGCCCGAGGCAGGATTCGAACCTGCGACCGTAGCGGTCACGCGGTGCCAAACTGAAGCGCTTAGAGCCGCACGGCCACACCGGCCGGCTACATAGATCTGAAGATGATCCAGAGAGATCTAAACGTGTTATGTATCAAGACACGTGCAACTGAAACTGAAGAGAAAATGAGAACTGCTTTAATTCACAAAGAGACGACAAAACAGTTATTACAATATTTCGAAGATTCTTCAGCTTGAGATCACAAGTGTAGTTTTATAATAAATAGTTTATGCTGAAATATTCCAGAATTTTTACAATGAAAGACACGGAAATCCACAAGCTGTTTAATGAACCAGATACGCGACATGTAGTTAAGAGCAGAAGAATAGAATGACTGGGTCATGAACTGAGAAGAGAAGAAAGGATGGTGAAGGCAGTGGTAGAAGGGAAGCCACAAAGATTGAGAGCCTTGGCAGGGAGAAACAGAGGTGGCTGTATGGAGTCAAGAGAGACTGGAGCCCTAGTAGAGCGTGACCAGTGCTAGAGACCGATGGAAGAGGCTAAAGACTGAGGCAGTGGACCGACTTCAGTTGATGTGGCCAACTTAATAAGTGTAGGAGGTGGGCAATCACATACAGTACCACGCCGAAAATGGTATAGGAAACCTGTTGGCTGTTAAAGCAACTGCCAGTCGTCATGGGATGGATACATGCAGGTCCTGTATGGCTTTCAGGGGAATCTTATACCATCCTGCCGGCAACAGTGGCAAGTTGAAGTTACAATGATGAAGGTAGATAGCGATCACACACTTCTCTCCAAAGCAGACCACAAATGCTCAATAGTATCGAGATCTGATGACAGCAGTGGCTAGGACAGATGAGACACTTCATCCTCGTGTTCACAAAACCTGTTGTGGACGATACCAACATTATGAACGGGCGCTCTGTCTTCTTGGAAGACAGCATCACCACTGGGGAACAAATATTGTGCTACGGGATGGGCCTGATCAACCAAAACGGTCACAAAATCCCTGGCGGTATGCGACCTTGCAAATTAACCACGCGGCTCATGAAATACCACGATAAGGCTGCCCACATCTGCACCAAACCTCCCCCTTCCCCCTCCCTCCACCATGTTTCACTCTTGGGACGTAAACTCGGCTAAAAACCTGAAACAATATGAAACAAGACTCATCCGACCAAATGACTTTCTTCCATTGTTCCACAGTCCAGCTTTTATGGCTTCGGCACAACGTTTTCCTGTTGCAGGCATTTGCACCACTGATGACTGGTTTCGGAATTCCAGCTCGCCCCATTTTATGGAGCTTCCTTCGTGCTGTTTTGATGCTGACAGTGTTCGCGAGTCCGACTTTCAGTTCTACAGTAATTTTTGAAGCTGTCGTCCTCTTGTTGTTGTTGTTGTTGTTGTTGTTGTGGTCTTCAGTCCTGAGACTGATTTGATGCAGCTCTCCATGCTACTCTATCCTGTGCAAGCTGCTTCATCTCCCAGTACGTACTGCAGGCTACATACTTCTGATTCTGCTTAGTGTATTCATCTCGTGGTCTCCCTCTACGATTTTTACCATCCACGCTGCCCTCCAATACTAAATTGATGATCCCTTGATGCCTCAGAACTGGTCCTACCAACCGATCCCTTCTTCTAGTCAAGTTGTGCCACAAACTCCTCTTCTCCCCAATTCTATTCAATACCTCCTCATTAGTTATGTGATCTACCCATCTAATCTTCAGCATTCTTCTGTAGCACCACATTTCGAAAGCTTCTATTCTCTTCTTGTCCAAACTATTTATCGTCCATGTTTCACTTCCATACATGGCTACACTCTATACAAATACTTTCAGAAACGACTTCCTGACACTTAAATCAATACTCGATGTTAACAAATTCCTCTTCTTCAGAAACGCTTTCCTTGCCATTGCGAGCCTACATTTTATATCCTCTCTACTTCGACCATCATCAGTTATTTTGCTCCCTAAATAGCAAAACTCCTGTACTACTTTAAGTGTCTCATTTCCTGATCTACTTCCCTCAGCATCACACGAGTTAACTTGACTACATTTCATTATCCTCGTTTTGCTTTTGTTGATGTTCATCTTATACCCTCCTTTCAAGACACTATCCATTCTATTCAACTGCTCTTCCAAGTCCTTTGCTGTCTCTGACAGAATTACAATGTCATCGGCGAACCTCAAAGTTTTTATTTCTTCTCCATGGATTTTAATACCTACTCCGAATTTTTCTTTTGTTTCCTTTACTGCTTGCTCAATATACAGAGCGAATAACATCAGGGAGAGGCTACACCCCTGTCTCACTCCCTTCCCAACCACTCCTTCTCTTTCATGTGCCTCGACTCTTAGAACTGCCATCTGGTTTCTGTACAAATTGTAAATAGCCTTTCGCTCCCTGTATTTTACCCCTGCCACCTTCAGAATTTGAAAGAGAGTATTCCAGCCAACATTGCCAAAAGCTTTCTCTAAGTCTATAAATGCCAGAAACGTAGGTTTGGCTTTTCTTAATCTAGCTTCTAAGATAAGCAGTAGGGTCAGCATTGCCTCACGTGTTCCAACATTTCTACGTCGTCCTCTTATTTTTCGTCAAAGTTCTCTTCAATGGCCGTCTGTCACGATCAGTCAACACACACCTTCGTCCACGATGGAACTCGGCAGTTGATGTTATAACTCGGCAGTTGATGTTATCCAGCTTTCCCTTTATGTGGTATAAATTTTCGATACGGAGTCTCTTCGGCACTAAACGCTTCGGCTACCTTTGTTACGGAAGAAAATGGCTCTGAGCACTATGGGACTCAACTACTGAGGTCATTAGTCCCCTAGAACTTAGAACTAGTTAAACCTAACTAACCTAAGGACATCACAAACATCCATGCCCGAGGCAGGATTCGAACCTGCGACCGTAGCGGTCTTGCGGTTCCAAACTGCAGCGCCTTTAACCGCACGGCCACTTCGGCCGGCTGTTACGGAAGCACCAACAATATGACCACCAACAACTTGTCCACGTTCGAATTCGCTTAGCTCAGACATGATGCACTCACACCCACACAGAACACTTTTCTGACCACGACTGTCACTTGCAACTTATTGACGACACTGCACAGGTTTCGTTCGTAGTCAAATACAACATGCATCCTGCAGGCTTGGCCAACATCTCTGTTTATGTTCGACTACGCATCTCGTGCGGCGTTTTCATAATTTTGTCCGACCTCTGTAAGTGCACAAATTTGGGATCACTGACCACCAAACAGTGAGTTGGAAACCGTTAAGACGCCATGCAGTAGCACTATGCGTGCTACAGGCTATAACACAAGATTAGCAGACTGATATTTGGAACGTTCGAATTTGCATCAGCACGGCTTTAGAAAGCATCGCTCCTGCGAAACGCAACTCGCCCTTTTTTCACACGATATCTTGCGAACCATGGATGAAGGGTATCAGAAGGATGCCATATTCCTTGACTTCCGGAAAGCGTTTGACTCGGTGCGCCACTGCAGACTCCTAACTAAGGTACGATCATATGGGATTGGTTCCCAAGTATGTGAGTGGCTCGAAGACTTCTTAAGTAATAGAACCCAGTACGTTGTTCTCGATGGTGAGTGTTCATCGGAGGTGAGGGTATCATCTGGAGTGCCCCAGGGAAGTCTGGTAGGTCCGCTGTTGTTTTCTATCTACATAAATGATCTTTTGGATATGGTGGTTAGCAATGTGCGGCTGTTTGCTGATGATGCTGTGGTGTACGGGAAAGTGTCGTTGTTGAGTGAGTGTAGGAGGATACAAGATGACTTGGACAGGATTTGTGATTGGTGTAAAGAATGGCAGCTAACTCTAAATATAGATAAATGTAAATTAATGCAGATGAATAGGAAAAACAATCCCGTAATGTTTGAATACTCCATTAGTAGTGTAGCGCTCGATACAGTCACGTCGATTAAATATTTGGGCGTAACATTGCAGAGCGATATGAAGTGGGACAAGCATGTAATGGCAGTTGTGGGGAAGGCGGATAGTCGTCTTCGGTTCATTGGTAGAATTTTGGGAAGATGTGGTTCATCTATAAAGGAGACCGCTTATAAAACACTAATAAGACCTATTCTTGAGTACTGCTCGAGCGTTTGGGATCCCTATCAGGTCGGATTGAGGGAGGACATAGAAGCAATTCAGAGGCGGGCTGCTAGATTTGTTACTGGTAGGTTTGATCATCACGCGAGTGTTACGGAAATGCTTCAGGAACTCTGGTGGGAGTCTCTAGAGGAAAGGAGGCGTTCTTTTCGTGAATCGCTACTGAGGAAATTTAGAGAACCAGCATTTGAGGCTGACTGCAGTACAATTTTACTGCCGCCAACTTATATTTCACGGAAAGACCACAAAGATAAGATAAGAGAGATTAGGGCTCGTACAGAGGCGTATAGGCAGTCATTTTTCCCTCGTTCTGTTTGGGAGTGGAACAGGGAGAGAAGATGCTAGTTGTGGTACGAGGTACCCTCCGCCACGCACCGTATGGTAGATTGCGGAGTATGTATGTAGATGTAGATGAAGTGAAATAAAAAGATGAAATGTTAAGGTCATGTAGACAGCTATGTTATGAAATAGATGCGATAAGAAGGGTGTCTGACACTGTCAGAGAAAACATCCTAGCATTCTTCTAATGTGGTTTTGGCAGAAAAAGACAAAGGACATTATAGACTGATGTATGAAGACTTAAACTCTGCTTCTCTTTAACAACCATTACGTCACTTCGGAGCAGATTGTACACACCTGTAGAGTGTTAACTGACGGCGTAGAAGACGGATGCATGACACCAAATTGTCTGGTGGCGTCAGTGCCACGTAATAAATGTATATTATTTGTCTAGATAACAGTAAGCGTAAATGTATGATAGTGCGTTCCTCTTAGTTCCTCACGAAAGCTCGATGGCGGCAATTACGAGTGTAAACAAAATCTATCAACGATAATGGCGCATTTGCCATCTCGATATTACTCACTTAACAGTTCCTGCGAGTTCAAACAGTCGTATTTACAAGCCGACGACGATAAATATCGTGGACAGATCTTTATTTGGCGCCGATTAGCCTTGCTGTCGCAAGACAGACGCTAGTCGCTGCGACAGCAGGATTAAAAGGCTCTTCGCGCGCTTTGTTTCCATGGTAACAGATTGCGCTCTAATGCTAAAGAACGCGAGGCATTTACGCGTCATATTTATTTCAGTACATATTTCCAAAACAGATAAAATGGCCTCATATTTCATCCAAGTTACTCGCTCTCCATGCAGCTAGCGACGAAGTACTGTACATTTTTCGTACTGACAATCAAATCAAAACACTTCTTGAAACGGTGCGGTAACAGCTGTGAAATATGTGACCAAGCTGATAATAAAATTAAAATTCGTAGTACGTTTTTGTCATTTAACTCAATTAAGACAGTCTAGTGCGCTGTCAAATGTAAACAACATAGCTGCCTGGCAATTACGAAATATTTAATATGACGTATTAAATTGCTCTTACAGTGGTTGGCGACTAGCAACTATAGAATTATGTGAATTTCGGCACATCTGTCACTAAAAAATTAAAACGACACAGCAAAAAACTACATTATAACAACAAAACTTCATACTCGTATGGACTGAGAGAGAACAGTGACAGACCGATTAATTTTGACAGGTCAGAGTTGGTGTTATAAATGAAAGAGGCAAGCAACTACAGATCGTAATGGCACAAATGACGGCGTTGCTAACATACCTGACGAAAATGCTGCATCGCGACTTCACTAACCATGTGTTTCCCCGCTGCGGTGTCTGTGTATACCTCTCGCCTACACCAACCTCCGAAGAGAGTAGCCATGAAACACAAGTTCGCCAAGCGCTCGGTAGAGAGCAGCATCACTTTTGCGCGCCCATCGCGGTGTAGTTAATACCTCGAGCGCTAGAAAGCAGCACTGCAGTTTTACCTCTCAACGATTTGTTTCCGTCAAGTGGGCGGCGATCGACGAATTGCCGAGAGCACAAAGAAACTGGGAACTATTTTGAACAACATGTGCTACTGTCTCCATGTGGCGGTTTCCGAATTTGAAGAACCGGTGGAAGAAAAGACATACGAAATAAAAGAGTGCTGTGGATCCAGTTCGCTTCACTCAGTTATCTGTTCGTATACAGTACTCTTCCTTACGCCCTAAGATTTGTGTGCAAGTTTTATAATAGTTTGTAGCCATATGCATACAGCTAATGTATTCCTGTACCATTTGTCTTTCAACCATGGTGTTCATGAAATTTCTTTTGCGTTGAAGCACAAACCGTAGTAAGTGTAAGAGCGTTCAAACGGGAAAGATACCATATAAAGTGTTAAACGAACTTAATGGTCACTTTCAACGGAGAAGCCCTTTCAGTATCGACAATGACAGATCTTTGATATGGGGTGTATTTTAAATTAGAAGAGAATGTGGCGTAACAACTCGATAGCAAGCTTGTGCGTTAGTGCCAACAGTCTAAGGATGCGATCAGCGAAATTTGAATCCCCAAAAGCAACCGCGCAGCTATACTCGAAAAAATTGGCAATTAAAATCATTTAGACAACCATTTGCCGAAGAATGATGAGTTTGTGAAGAAAATAACATGCATCTAGGTCAGAGTTTCATGAGGTATTTTTGACACTCCCACAGTAAGTATTCATAATGGGCGAAATGCATTTTATAACTTTGATCATGATAGGTCCATTTAGTTTACACTTGTCAACAAATCGAAACTTTTTTTTGTGTATCTGGGTTCTAGGTAGGTGGAGACACCAAATTTTGGGATGCTGGATTCTGGGGTGCAATCAGATTTTTTTTATTCACGTCACATCTCTGAGATGCAAAATACTGATAAAATCACATCAATTTAATTTCCAGTATGTGGTGAACATTAATAAAACCGAAAATTGTACAAACAATTACATTAAAATCATAGCAGTCAGCACATTACACAGAAAATCACTTGTATCATCGAAACAGTAATCATAATTGTAAACGTTAACGTGTTTTGAAGTTTAATGTCAGTTTATGTGGAGAAAAGGAATGAGGATGTTTTCCTTTTGCAAAAGGGCTCACCAGTCTCTCTAAACAAAAACCAAAAGTAATTCCTCATTATAGAAGGCTTCTAGCGTCGAACATAGTGATGTTCCATATAAGTATTCACCATGTTAATCGCTAACGGTACCCAAATTTTGAGAAAAAAAAAGATTTGTGAAAGTAAACAGTGTTATTTTCACTTCATTTTATACCCCATTTTTTGTGGTTGCCGAACAGTTCAGTCACTACAGAAACGTAATTCGTTTATCATCTGTTCCCCAAAAAGTCATAAACTGTGGCACTGAAAGAAGTCTAAGCATGCGTCAGTTTGGTAACAGATGCTTCAAACTGATGTCACTTGTTTTGGAAAAACTTCTTACAATTGGTTGAAATCATCGCCCTATTAATCAAGAAGATTTGCAAAAGTCAGCATCAGGTCTAGTTTAGTATGAAATGGAGGCAGTACGACTTCAGTTGGTAAAATAATGGTTTGCTCTTGACATTTCCTTTCCTGCAGTATACATGGTTCTTCATAAGTACCTCTGCTTTAGCGGATACCCGAGCGAAAAGCTCAAGACTTACAGAAAACAGACACCTGCCAGTGGATAGGGCATCTCCTGGTGCTAAATATAGGCACCATTATGACACGGCAAACATCAATACCTGCGTGTAATTCACTAAAATTGCTGACACGAATTGGCGGGGAAGGCGTGACAGCAGCGCGCTTTGCACCTAGTTTATTGGGTTGCCTATCTGCAGGAAGCAACTAATCCGCTGCGACAATACAGAGCATATGATTTGTTTACGATGGTGTACTGAAAAGTAATGCCTCCGAATTTTTTATGTGAAAACTCTTAAACCTTTTTAAATAAAATAAGAGTTATTAGCATTCAACATATTTATTCTTCATTTCTACATCTTTATTTCTCAACATAGTCACTTTGGAAATGAGCACATTTCTCCCAACGAGAGATCAATTTGTTGATACCGTCACCGTAGCTTGTTTGATTCTTTTGACGGAGCCAGTAGCTCACCTCCGCTTGTGCCGCTTCAAAACTATCAAACTGAAGTCCTCGAACGTGATGTTTCAGTTTTGGTAACAGATGAAAATCTGATGTGCCCAAGTCGGTATTGTACAGAGGATAATCGATGACAGTGAATCCAAATTTCCAGATTGCTGCAGATGTTGCAGCACATGCTGAAGGAGAGGGTGTGCATGTGTGGACAAACTCTTAGAATTCGTGGTTTCAGGCATCTGAGAGTCTCTCACTCACAGTCATAATAACGTTGCACATCACCAAGTTGCACGCTACAATCCGGGGCCCTCTAGCGACAGAGGGCTACAAATATGTAGATACGAAGAATAAAGATCTACGGGAGCTGTTCAGAAAGTAAGGCACGATCGATAAGGAAATGAAAACCACAGTGAAAATAAAAAAGTTTTATTCGCAACAGTTAGCCACACCTTCCAGTTACCTCTCTAAACAGTCGCAGCTCCGACTTGGACATTTGTCGTGGCGTTGTAAGAGCTTTCCAGTATCCTCGTCACACAAAGCAGCCGCCTGTGCTTTCCGCCAATTCTCAACGCTGGTCTGCCCTTCGTTGTTTGTGCAAAAATGTTGTGTTTGTAGCCAGCGGTTCATGTGAGCACAGATGAAGAGCGGAAGAAGCCAATTAAGGGTTGTATTGTGGGTGATCAAATACTACCCATCGAAAATGCTGCAGGAGCGTCTTCATTGCCCCTGCAGGATGCGGCTGAAAAGTGTCTTGAAGAAAGAAACGCATGGCACTTATGTTATGTGGGCTGCATAGCTTCAGGTGAAATCTCTATCAGATCCACATACTTCGCGGGAGGCACTGTTGTTTTAGGCATTTCTACTGATCACTTTGCACTATAAGCCGAAAAGAGCGACGTGAAGCGATCGACAAGTACACTAAAGAGGTTGGCCAAGACAACTGTGCAAAGTTTCATCTAATTTTCACAGTGAATTCCATTTTGCGTCTAACGTGACCTTAGTTTCCGAATACACCTCGTAGAATGTTGATAACGTTCGCTGTATTTATAAAGCTGTAAGAGTTTTCATATAAAAATTGGGAGCCATTACTTTTCTGTACGCCCTCATACGTGTTCTGATTTGCCTGCCCGCTACTGCAACAACGTCACGGCACTTGTTACAAATCGAAATTTGGAGAAATGCCGTATTCATTTATGTGTGTCTGTTTTATGTACGTCTTTTAGTTTTCCTGCAGTCGTGTTCTGAAATACCAGAGGTATTTATTAATAACCCTGTACACTGGTTTCCTAGGCCATTCCTTGACACTGTAGTAGTTTCTGATGTCATGGCTATCCCACAAACACTGAAAAGAACTGTATTTTCTGATCCCAGCCTGTAATTCTAAAAGCATTCTATCTACTTTTAAATCACAGCAGATTATGCACCGATGATCTTTATATTTGGTGGCCTCCAGCAACACGATCATATTTTTGAAATGTTTTCTTTTTATCCACTGAATGATCTAAAGGTATTGATTTAAATTTTTCGGCGAGATGCAGTAACGTAGTTTTTAAAATACTTTAAACAAATCACTAGTCTATCATCAACGTCAAGGGTTACGCTCAGCACCCTAGTCTTGCCTCGAACCATTCACATAATGTGCAAACGCACAATGAAGAAGTCTATGCTGAACACTCAATCTTTCCTTGAAACATTCACGTATGTGCACACGCACAATGAGTCTTTACTTTCAGAGTACGAAGACATTTGTGATTCTGAACGTTGAAATTCTTGTTCCTTGAGCCAAAAGATTCTGTTGCTGCAATCTAGATTCCAGAGTTTCAGTTTATTATTTAGACTATTTCAAACCAAATATTTTATAAGGGCCAAATGAAAATATGTCATATGGATGAGTCAACTGTTTGTTATTTCAAGCCGGCCGAGGTGACCGAGTGGTTCTAGGCGCTACAGTCTGGAACCGCGCGACCGCTACGGTCGCAGGTTCGAATCCTGCCTCGGGCATGGATGTGTGTGACGTCCTTAGGTTAGTTAGGTTTAAGTAGTTCTAAGTTCTAGGGGACTGATGACCTCAGAAGTCTCATAGTGCTCAGAGCCATTTGAACCATTTTGTTATTTCAAAAGTAATCGCCGTAACTGTTAATACATTTGTTCCATAGCACATTGCAAAACAAGACAATCATTACCTTCAAACAAAAATGTTTGCGGTTGCTTACTGTAATGTAGTCAAGTCAATAACAGAATGAGAAATGTGCGATACCAATGAGTATCAATATCTTCAGTTGGATTTAAATAACTTCGTATATACACATATTCATAAAAAAATCAATTGTTTCATATTTAAATATTCATATTATACATATTTAAATTAATGTTGAAGCATTTTATTTCAATTTTTAAATTACTTTATTAATTGTTTCAAAGATGTACCAGCGATTATTATCGACCAAGTTGTAAATTCTGAGTTTTTATATTGTGTGTCTGTCGTGGTGGTAATGTTATGTGAAGTGGACAATCTCGGTAGAATAGCTATTGTATTTGGAGCTAATGTGTTTTTGTAATACTACTGAAAACAGAAGTACTTTGTGTTAATATTTCAGTGTGAGCAAATGTTAGTGAATATGGCCCATTTCAAAGGTCAGAAACTTTATTTTTTTAATAATCATTGGTAGCCGCATGAACAGCATCATCCTTTCATCAGAAATAAGAGCCGAGGCGAGCTTCATATCCCACAGAAGACAAAGAGGCCATCAATGAAAAGTAACGTAAACAATGTAAGTAGGCTGTTTAGGTTTCTATGTTGGTAACGCCACGTAATGTTATGTATGAAAATCGCTGACTGCGCTGTGTGCAGTCTGTGGCTGGTTGGACTCATTGTTGGAATATTCACTAGTGTAGCGTTGGGAAGTTGGATGTGAACAGCGCGTAGCGTTGGGCAGTTGGAGGTGAGCCGCTAGCAGTGGTGGATGTGGGGAGAGAAATGCCAGAGTTTTGAGAGATTACTATGAGCGGACGATCTGGACGTGTGTCCGTCAGAAAAAGGAAATTTGTGAGACTGTATGTCATGAACTGAGATACATAATACGACTTTTGAACACTGTTAAGGTGTTACATTGTTTGTTCTCTATCAAAATCTTTCATTTGCTAACTATGCCTATCAGTAGTTAGTGACTTTAGTAGTTAGAATCTTTTATTTAGCTGGCAGTATTGGCGCTCGCTGTATTGCAGTATTTCAAGTAACGAAGATTTTTGTGAGATTAGTGATTCATGAAAGGTATAGGTTATTGTTAGTCAGGGCTATTCTTTTGTAGGGATTATTGAAAGATTGCTTTGCGCTAAAAATATTGTGTGCCAGTTTAGTGATGATCAGAATAAGTAAAGAGAGAACTGTCTGAGTACGTTCAGTTTTGTTCAGGTGTTTGAAAATCAAATAACGTAAGAGTTTTCACAGCACTGTCATTCTTAATTTTCTAAGGGAACGTTTCAGTAATATTTTATAAGTGTAAACGTGAATGAGGAATTCGATGCAGTTAAATTAAAAGAAAGGATCAGCGTCTGCTTCGAAGGCAATTCATTGAACATGAAGCATTGAAGACCCATTACATTACTGAAACATGACTGTACGGCGGCAAGAACCTATTCATTCGAAGCAAATCGACGGACACGGCGGACCCACATGTTGCCAACGTTATTTCGACTACGCTGCAGAAGTTTCATTGGGAAGCATCCTTCATACTGCCCTGATCGCTCCCCGTGAGATTTCCATATTTTTGGAGCCCAGAAAAGAAAACATCCTTGGTCATCGATTTGTTTCGAACAGAGGGGCGCCCGCGTGGGCACAATCACGCTGCCGCAGGCAACCGCAGAAATTTTTCCATGAAGGCATTTACGGTCTTGTCTCACAGTGGCATAAATTTTTTGATAGTTGGAAACAGTAAATAGTTTACTTATTTTTTTCCATCTGTCTCGTTTTCGTTTGATTGCCCCTTATACTTTCGTCTGAGATTTGAGGTGAGGTAACGTATCTTGTGATTCAAGAATGTTCTTGTTCCCAAGACTAGCATCTCGTTCACTTCCAGTAGATATATGTATAGGCCCGATTTAATTTCCAAATCGGAGAGAGATATAGGCAATCCTTCACGATGAGGCGCAGTTTTATGTAATGAGGACAAACAAGGGTCTGTAATACTACGTTTGGTTTTACCGTAATGACTTGTCACACTTGTCGTGCAAAAATATGATTGTTTACGATCTCTTGGGTGTCTCTAAACCATTGGAACAGCAAACGGCTTGACAGCGATTTCCTCTCATCTATTATACAAGTTGGTTGTGCAGGTTATGCAAGCAATGTGCGGCGCGAACGTTTTATTCTGGTCGGCAAGGGCACAATCGAAGTTCAGTTTATGAGCTTTATTTACTTCCTCCCTGGTTTCCTTTGTTTTCTTGGAGTGAGCTTACCTCACAGATAACAGACGTTATCGGGGCTACTTGCACAGGCGCACGACTTACTAGCAGTAAGAGTGTCACGGCCTTTAACAGTAATAATAATAAAATAAATAAATAAATAAAAAATGTCGCTGCCTTGCGATTGACATGGCACCGCAAAGAGCATAACAAAAGTAAATTTAACAAGTTAAGTGTAAACGATATGTCACAACGTAACTGCACTGCATAAAAAAGATGAAATCTTACTTCTGGTGGTGTAACAAAGGCATGTGGAAACGTATGACTAACTGAAGGGGGAACAGCAGGGTGACGGATGAAAAATCTCGAAATTTTTTATTACGGAATTCGAATGTATTTACATTGAAGAATCATTCCTCAAAATATTATGCTCGAACTCCAAAAAGTAACGACACTGTGAGCGTTTGAAGTCGAGCGTGTACGGCATGCCTCGGCGTCAGAGAACCGCTTCCGCGCTCACGCTCCCTTCAGTGCGTCCGCGAGATGTTTAGAGCTGATTCTAAAGGTGCAAATGTTTACCAATGTCTCGAGCACATAGTAGACTTTTACTTTTCTCATTTGGAGATATGCTCCAAAAATAATATCCAGCCGAAGCGAAATTGTCAACATTGCTTCAAATTTGGCCGTATGTCTATTCAATGTAGGCCATACTGCATTAATGCAAGTGGCAAATGTCCTTCAAATCAAAATCGGCGATGAAATGGGCCGCTTCTGTGAAGACAGAGACGCCAGCGGCGATGTGCTCAGCGACGAAGAGGGCTTATCAGGTCAAAGTAGCAGAAAGCGGCTATCCACTAGCCGGGCCGATACCTATTATGGACCAGGCATCCATGATATACCGTAAGTTTCAAGCTTTGTCCTTTTTTATATGATAAATGCTTGTCAACCTTTAAGCGCATTTTTCAAAAAACCGTGTTTTTCGGCATGGCTGTCGTCTTCCACGCTAGAATTTTAATTCGATTTCAATGATTTTTGTCTCCCTTGAAACAAACTGAATTTTCTTGAGTTTATAGCAGCCGATCTTTTTTATGTTGATATTTAGTATTTTTTCGGCCAAAAAAGAGGAGTCAAAATATGGCCATCTTTTTCAAATATCTGTAATTTCACTTTTTTCCCCAAATCCGTACGCTGAACTAAAGTTACATCTGTAAGGACCAGAGTGATATGTTAACTTCATATTATAGGTAACCACAACCAGAGTTACAGCGACAACCGTCACTCTACCTTCTTTCAGAGCTCCGCCGCGCCGGGTAGCCGCGTGGTATTGGGCGTCTTGTTGCGGTCCGCGCGGCTGCCCACGTCGGAGGTTCGAGCCCTCCCTCGGCCATGGGTATGTGTGTTGTCCATAGCGAAAGTTAGTTTAAGTTAGATTAAGTAGTGCGTAAGCCTAGGGACCGATGTCCTTCTCAGTTTGGTCCAGTAAGACATTGCAACAAAGTTCCAAAATCTCAGAGCTGCCTCAGGAAAATCCCTATCACACATTGAAGTTATTAATATTTTAGAATAAAGAAACACCAATAAGAACTGCAATTTATGCTTTATTCATTGCAGCAAACCCAGTTTCTTCACTTCATTCGAGCATGGAGAAAAAAGTCCCGAATTCGAGCAGTATTTTCGTCTGTCACCCTTTCGTTCCCCCTTAAGACGTTCTGAAGTTGTTCCCTTACAATAAAAATTGATATCACCTCTCTGAGCATTCTGGCAAATAAAACTTACCTGCCATCTAGTGCTTTTTTAAAACTGAAACTCTGTAAAAAAAATAAAGAAGTAACTTGATAGTGATAATTTTTATACACCGCCCCACAAAAAAAGTAAAGTGCCCAGAAGGGGATGAGGCAACCAAATGAAAATTCATGAGTGAAGAGGATATGTGACGTTATTCCAGTGATTGCAACTTTAAAAAAGAACTTGGAACTATGAGCCCATTTACCAATAAGACGTTTCAACCCCTCTGGCCTGGATGCAGGCACTGACTCGGTTGGGATTGGTGTCATAAAGCCATTGTACCCTCTCCTGGTCCACAGCAGTTGCAACTGGTACTTGATATGACGGGTATTGTCTCTGGGATGGAGGTGACGTCCGATCTGTTGTATTAGACACAGATCTGGGGATCTTGCTGGCCGCGGGAGTATCTCGACATCACGCAGACATATCTTAGAGACAGTTTCCATGAGAGGACGGGCATTATCCTATCGAAAAATTCCACAATGCCACATGAGAGATAGCACAAAAGGAAGGGGCGGGGGGCTACGTTATTTCCGAGGAACACTATTGCAGAAATTTAGGGAACCGGCATTTGAAGCTGACTGCAGAACGATTCCACTGCCCCAAGCATACATTTCACGTAAGGACCACGATGATAAGATACGAGAAATTAGGGTTGATACGGAGCCATATTCTCGCTTTTATGTTTTTTTTGGGGAGGATATTACAGAACAACGCCACTTAGATCTTCGAACGGTTGAGACATGACAAAAAGCACGAGAAACATCTGAGAAGGGGCGTCGGGTTTTCTCCTTCTTCCCGAACATCCGAGAACGGTTGAGACCTAGACACGTTGATTCAAGCCGCGGTGCCGCGCCTACTGACCGCTCAGTTTGAGGCGACATCTAACGGATTGCGCGATCCCTTCCGCCGGAGGATCGAGTACTCCCTCGGGCATGGACGTGTGCGTTGTTCTTAGCATAAGTTAGGTTAAGTAGTGTGTAAGTGTAGGGACCGATGACCTCAGAAGTTTGGTCCCCAAGAATTCACACACATTTGAACATTTTGAACAAGTCACGGTATGGCACACTTCCTGGCGGGCCATGGCCTTACCCAGTACACCTGCACCGCTTTGGCCTTAGCCAAAGTGTTACATGTGAATATGGGGAACACGGATCCTCCAGACAAATAACACACACACACACACACACACACACACACACACACACACACACTTAGGATCACACACACACACACACACACACACACACACACACACACACACACACACACACACGCAGGATAAATGACAGAAATGGAAGACACAGGGCAAGTTTTAAGAGACCCAGATAAATGGAGCATGCCTAACCGGGTCACTGATGAAACATCAAGAGCGCTGCGCAAGACTTGTAAGTAGCATCGACGATATACAAGATCAAGACCCGAAACAAACCTTATACCACAACGTGATGCAGGGCACAACAGAGATTGAAACACTGACATAGAAACAGATGAACATATAGACACAGATGATGACATGAACTCTCCAGTATCACCAGATATATATACGACATAGTAGCAGGTCACACGATTGCAACAATACTATAGGTAATACAAACGTGCAATTTATAAATAAGTTAGTAATAAAAATGGTTCAAACGGCTCTGAGCACTAAGGGACTTAACATCTGAAGTCATCAGTCCCCTAGGACTTAGAACTACTTAAACCTAACTAACCTAAGTACATCACACACATCCATGCCCGAGACAGGATTCGAACCTGCGACCGTAGCGGTCGTGCGGTTCCAGACTGAAGCGCCTAGAACCGCTCCGCCACATCGGCCGGCAGTTACTAATAGAAATAAAATAACAAATTTTCCTGTTCGTACAAGTAAAACATGAAATTACTTAGTTCTTTGCATCATTATTTTGAAACATGTAAATGTGTAATCTGTGGAATGCATAAGATACAAACTGTAAAAGTCCGCAGCTCGTGGTCGTGCGGTAGCGTTCTCGCTTCCCGCGCCCTGGTTCCCGGGTTCGATTCCCGGCGGGGTCAGGGATTTTCTCTGCCTCGCGATGACTGGGTGTTGTGTGATGTCCTTAGGTTAGTTAGGTTTAAGTAGTTCTAAGTTCTAGGGGACTGATGACCATGGATGTCAAGTCCCATAGTGCTCAGAGCCACAAACTGTAAAACATGTGAACTTTATAAACTGTGCGTAGACTTACGTATGCAGTGTAATAAGACGTAAAGACACAAGGGCACAACATAGATAAGCAGCACCCTTCGGGGAGACGAGGCTCGAGGTCACCTCCCGAGGCTCCTCTCCCGCTTACGGCGCTATTAAGTGAAGGAAGCTATTGCGTTAACAAATAGTACTGTTATACCTTAAACACAAATCGCGTAGAGTTAATATCGCAACATACACGGTGATTATAATTAAAGTTAGACTTTCAAACCACTGTAGAAATAACACCAATGGTCAGAATGAGGTCAAATTGCAATGGAATAGACGCGCGGGATTAGCAGAGCGGTCTGGGGCGCTGCAGTCATGGACTGTGCGGCTGGTCCCGGCGGAGGTTCGAGTCCTCCCTCGGACATGGGTGTGTGTGTGTGTGTGTCCTTAGGATAATTTAGGTTAAGTAGTATGTAAGCTTAGGGACTGATGACCTTAGCAGTTAAGTCCCGTAAGATTTCACACACATTTGAACGTTTGCGGTGTAATATTATTGGAGAAGAGGGAAAATGTATGGCACAAGAAAAATAAATAGTTACAAAATGTAGCAATAGATGGCGCTGTAAGCATCATAATTTAATAGTGGTCGACTACAAATGACAAATGAATCATACAACAATGCCTAAGGTGTACGTTGGACGTTAAACGAACTGTACTCGTCAGAGTGCTTGGGTGTACAGGTGTGACACTATTAGTTACATTAGCCCATCCATCACAGCAAGGTGGCGCGCAGAGTGGCCGCACGGTCTAAGGCGCCATGTCACGGACAGCAAGGCCCCTCCCGCCGGAGGTTCAATGATGATGATGATGATGATGATGGTGATGATGTTCGGTTTGTGGAGCGCTCAACTGAGCGGTTATCTGCGCTCATACAAATTCCCAACCTTTGCTCAGTCCAAGCTCGCCACTTTCATGAATGATGATGAAATGATGATGACAACACAAACAGCCAGTCATCTCGAGGCAGGCGAAAATTCCTGACTCCACCGGGAATCGAACCCGGGACCCCGTGCTCGAGAAGCGAGAACACGACCGCGAGACCACGACCTACGGAACCGGATGCTCCAGTCCTCCCTCGGAAATGGGTGTGTGTGTGTGTCATTCTTAGCATAATTTAGTTTAATTAGTGTGTAAGTCTAGGGACCGATGACCTCAGCAGTTTGATCCCTTAGGAATTCACACACATTTTTGAGCCACGGCAAAGTCATGTCACATCGGATGGAAAAAAATTGGTTTTTAATTGTCCTGAGGCCAAGAACCGCATAAAAAACATCAATTAAAATCAAATCGGCTTATTAATTTTCGTGTGACTGGCGCAAAGCTAGTTCAATATGCTGTCCACCGTCTTCTGCAACAAGTTGAAATCGAGAGACAGCATTTTCCACAACTGATCGAAGTGTTTTCAGGGTCACATTCAGAATGTGTTGCGCAATGAGTGCCATCAATGCACCTAAGTTTGCAGTCGGAACACTGAACGCAACATCTTTCAGATAGCCCCACAGCCAGAAGTCACACGGATTAAGATCAGGTGACCCGTAGGCCAGGCTGTAGGGAAATGGCGGCTGATAATTCTAGCATTTCCGAAATGGCGCTTCAGCAGCTGCTTAACAGGATTTGCAATGTGCTGAGGTCCGCCATCTTGCATAAACATGATCCCATCCACACATCCACGCCGCTAAAGACCTGGAATGACGTGGTTGCGCAAAAGACACTCATATCGCGTAGCAGTGACGGAACAGGTAACAGGACCGGAAGCATCTGTCTCTTCGAAAAAATGCGGCCTTACGATAAATGATGCCGTATACCCGCACCACACAGTGACCTTTTCAGGATGAATTGGTACTGGTTGATTTGAGTGTGGATTTTCTGATGCCCATATTCGACAATCCTGTTTGTTGACATATCCTGTCAGATGGAAGTGGGCTTCATCTGTCTACAAAATCTTCCACGTCCAATCATTGTCCAACTCCATGCAAGGTCTCTCTTGCTGGCAGGTCAACAGGAAGCAACTCGTGCACGTAGGGTAATTTTGAATGGATAGCAAAGAAGGATGTTTTGTAGGATTTTACGCACCGTGGTCACGGGTAGTTCCAATATTCGGCAGTTCTCCGTGCACTACACGTTTGCGCACCACCACTCGTCTCCTCCTTCCTTGCTGTGGCCATTACTTCCAGTGACATCGAATCAATTCGTTTCCTCTCTGCCAGGTTGCACACCAAAAGAAACCGTCTTTTCGAATTTCCGAGTCGTTTTCTCCAGACCCACAGCAGTCATCGAACCAACGCATTTTTTCAAATCCTTCAGTGTCCGGAACTTCTACAGAGCGACGTGTGCACAGTTATCATTCTTGTAATACAGCTTTACAAGCAGAGTGCGATCCTGAATTGAGACAGTCATGGCGAACGACGCAGACGCGAAAGGAGGAAAAGCCGTGTACCCGGCGTGTTTATACCAACTTCAATGGGTCGTACTCATGACAGGAATTTACATTTACGTATTCTGACACATACAGCGCCATCTACTGATCAATTTTCACACTATATTTTTTGTTCTGCCCTACGTTTTCTCCCTTCTCCGACAATATTCTGTTGCAATTTGACGTGATTCTGACCAGTGGTGTCATTTCTACAGCGTTTTGAAATTTTAACTTTAATTATAATTACCCTGCACGTTCATACAGTAGTAGCTATAGTAGAACAGAATATGCTAATTTAGGTGAGACGCATTCGAAGTGTTTACGGAAGCCCTCCCAATTAAAATAGCTAGGTAAAGGGACCTCTTTCCCTAAATTTTCCTTCCGTGCATCATTTTCTTCTTAAGATTACAGTAATTTTTTCCAATGATACTTTGTGTATGGTGTGTTTTTTTGTTTTGTTTCTCTTTTTTAATTGACAATTTAATTTATAAAAACAAGAAAAGTACTAAAATTCTAAAAATTGTCTAGTTTGTAGAAGTAGCAAACGACCCACTGTAGTCACCACGGTGGTGGGTCACTCTCTAATGTTAATAATAAATAATAAATAAATAAATAAGTCGTTTTTCCTCACTCTCTTCGCGAGTGGAACAGGAGAGGAAATGACTCGTTCCCCCAAGGACCGTTCGTTGGCTTGCGGAGTATATATGTACATGTAAATGTAGATCTCAGTGACGTACCGTTGTGCTGTCAAGCTTCTCTCAATCTCTACCATCCGTGACCTGAAGCTGTACCCGAAGCTCCCTACACGATGGCGCCAGGATAATACTGCTGTGCCTCTCCGAAACACTGGGTGAATGGAACATCTCCCCAGGTCGGCATCACACAGTGGGGCCGAATCCTCTAAACGTCGCCGAAATCCCAACAAGACGCTTAATTCAGACAAAACGCATCACACGTGGGTTTTTGTGGTCGCTGATTACGAATTTGAAGTTAAAAATTGTCTAAATAAAATGGCGGATACAATATAGAAAGGAGACGCATGAAAACCCGTCATAACGTTTTAATAATAGCGTATATAGAGGACTTGGAGAGCAATAATTACAACAGTTAGCACAGTGACAACATGATTTGTTTATTAAACCAAAGAAACAAACTTCAAAATCGGTGATTAAGTACAACTAATAGACTTAGTAGTATAATCACCGATAGAAGTAACAGTTATGATAATAATAATAATAATAATAATAATAGTAATAATAATAAGAGCTATTGAAGACAATCGATCTTAACATTCAAAACTTAATCTGATTGATGTTTAAGATGTTGTTGTGCTGCATACAAAAATATGTGATTGGTGTCATACCTATTAATCCGAATCAGTATCTGTTTCGATGTCTTCGGAGTCAGAATCCACATCGGAATTTTCTATCGCCGGGCGTTGTGTGATTGTAATTGCAGGGGACAGTAACGGCTCGATTGCCTCCTTCGAAAAACGTTTCATATGTTTTGTGGCGGTTTTCTAATACTGGAAACATATGGGTCGGAAGTTACCAGAACCCGTTTGGAAACATCTTCCATTGTTTTTACTCGTGTACACTTTCTGGAAAAGTCTTCGCGATTTCTTTTAACATCTTTGTTCCTAGCTTCTTGTGTTTCTTCGGATAATTGACCGATTGGTAGCAATGCGCGGTATATTATTTGTGGACTGTGAATCAATAGCTTATGCACTGTAGTGGGGATATAACTCCATGGATACAGATCAACGATTTTTCTCGCAGTTACCAGCGTATAATTATGTAACTTATCATTATTGATTTTATGTCAACTCGAAACGACTTGTAAGACGACGTGAAACCGTTCTATCAAATCTATGTCCAATGATGTTATCGGAGGAGATGTTTTCGAATTTTCCAAAAAGGTTCGAACTGTATTTCCATCAATGGTACTTCCGTAGCCAGGTTTCAGACGATTGTCAATAATTCCAACTTTTCAGCTGAATCCCTTCTGAATGATCTTCTTGCGCGTTTCTACCATTTCTTTTTCTTCGGCACTGCTTGCTCGTCATTCTTTAATCCTAAGTTTGAAAGACAAATGCAAGCAGCATTCGAAAAATCTGATCCAAGCATGTAATGGTGATAGTCCAAACCTCAGATTTTGTTCGTTGACTTCTTTTTGTAAAACATCATCGATGTCATTGAAATCTTTACTAGTCCACATACATAGCTTCGTCGTAAAGAGTTTGTGGATGCGAGTGCGTTACATACTTTGCCGTTTATCATTGTGAACACCATATTGTACGAAACCGTGATTTCTTTTCCATGCAGTATATTTTCAAAGGCAGCAAGTGACTTTATCTGCTTTTCGGTGTATTGTGCCTCACTGACCGTACGTTCTGTGGTTTTGTGCAAAAATTCTATTCTCAATGCTCTGTAGAATCGAGGAGACGAAGGTCTAGGATTCTTCCAAATCACGATTGTTGCATCAGATTGTGAATCCACAGAAATAAGTTGTAAGGGTACCACTGATCTACAAAATGCATTTACATTTGATACTCGCTCATCCTCAAAAGTTTGTTTATATTTATGTTGTTCAGAACTTACGTCACAACCCCATTTGCAAATGAACTACGTTTGGCTAACATTCGCTTGATCCACACTACGAATGATATCCTCTTGGATGGTTGTATGAGCGAACAATGCTTGTAGCTGTACTTCAGCCACGTTTTCTGTGAAGTTTTTTTTTCCGACGGTTACTTGTAGGAAGGATAAAGCTTATAGTTATTCTCCTTACTTATCGTTCTCAATCCCTGATATGGACCCTTTATGAATATTTATTTAACGTTTATTGAAAGCGTGTCTCCGGGAACAAAGTTTTCTCGCTTGTGGTCGATTAAAAGACCTGTTGATACTTGGACGCTCTCGATGAACTTGTCATTGTTGTATCATAAACAACCTTTGCAGCCTCCAATTGACCTGCTGAGCGCAGGCTAATTTGAGTAGTAGAAGCTAACTCTTCTGGCGTCAAAGTTTCACGAACTGACTGGGTTCTTCTGTGTTTCGAACTCTTGCTCAATGACGCAAAGTCCCGAGGCGATGGCAGATCACGGTCAGCCTGATATTTGCCACTAACCGTAGGTGCCGGAAATGAAGCGGGTGCATTAAGGCATTCATTTTTTGTTTCAAAAAGGGGCCCTCTGTCCCGTTTGCCTTTTGTCACCTTGTTCTCAATTTACCAAACAACGAGGAGAGAGAGACTTTCATATCCTCCGGTGCCTGCAACTGTCGACCAATTTTCTCTGGAAGTTGTTACTTCAGGTAAGGGATTAATGCAGGTAGGCCATCATTCAACCATCGCTTAACGATGTTGAATATTTCCTGCCAAGTGGATTTCACGCACTGTTCGTCCGAACCTGTGTGAAAAATATTACAGTAGCATTAGCAACAGGTTAAGTACAGGCAAATAGGCAAATATCGTAAGCGAGATGTACGGGAGACTGTTCTGAAGCCTGCTGCGGCGCGCGCTACATCGACCGTGGCGCGGCGCCGCGCCGTGTTGTGGTATGATATGTGGGACGACGGGCCGAGGAAACATTCATTATACAATTGAATAAGCAGATGTAGGCAGCTGGTTGTTGTCAATTCCATCAGATAATTGATCAATATGTAGTTAGGGGGTTGTAATTCTGCGGTGTATTGCGGTATATGCTACTTTTGCTCCCGTTGAAAATGCAAGTTCGTCAAATTATGGTCGTTTTGTACAAGCATCGAAAAAGGTATAATATAAACAGGATAACCGTGTGATTTAGACTGCATTAGTGTTTGAATATGTTCTATATACCTGTAGCAATCGTTTCCATCTTGCAGAACTGAATTTCTTCGCTTCACTAACAAGGGAACCTCCCCATCGCACCCCCCTCATATTTAGTTATAAGTTGGCACAGTGGATAGGCCTTGAAAAACTGAACACAGATCAATCGAGAAAACAAGAAGAAGTTGTGTGCAACTATGAAAAAAGTAAGCAAAATATACAAACTGAGTAGTCCATGTGGAAGATAGGCAACATCAAGGAGTGTGTGAGCTTAGAAGCGCCGTGGTCCCGTGGTTAGCGTGAGCCACTGTAAAATTAGAGGTCCGTGGTTCAAGTCTTCCCTGATGTGAAAATTTTAATTTCTTTATTTTCACAAAGTTATGATCTGTCCGTTCGTTCACTGACGTCTCTGTTCACTGTAATAAGTTTAGCGCCTGTGTTTTGCGACCGAACCGCAAAACCGTGCGATTGTTATCGAAGTCGCGAGCTATATTTGCTGGATTCATATTGCCCACGGAATACATCTCACGTATTTAATGCACTCTCGTCCAAAGTAGTGAGCAGTCAACTGCCAGCCAGGGAGCCTCGTTAGCAGGAATACTCTCTCTTCCGAGCGCTGTAGTCGACTGACGTCGTGTGTTTCGATGTTTGTTTAGGTGTGGCGTCCCCATACTACGGCGCAGTTACCTCGCATCGGACGGACGGACGGACGGATAATAATTGTCTGAAAAAAAAAAATTAAACTTTTCAGTCGATGGACGACTTGAACCAAGGACCTCTCGTTCCGCAGCCACTCACGCTAACCACGGGACCACGGCGCTCTTGAGCTTACAATCTCCTTGAAGTTGCCTATGTTGCAAATTGACTACTCAGTTTGTATATTTTGCTTATTTTCTCGTAGTTCCACACAACTTCTTCCTGTTTTCTCGATTGATCTGGATTCAGTTTTTCAAGGCCTATCCACTGTGCCACTTATAACTAAATCTGAGGGGGGTGCGATGGGGAGGTTCCCTTGTAAGTAAAAATCCACTCGCTAACTGAACGTCTATTTTCCTAGCTATCACAGCGACGCGTGTGCTCTCCACGAAGGTCGTCTTCGATCCGACGTAATTCGACAGGCGTTTAAGGTAGGGAAGCATCCTTTTGGGGTGAGATGCATGAATCCTTCCCCTATCCAATCAACTGTCCACATTCCCGGATTCGAAAAGTCATTTTTCGGGGTTATGGCCACGTTTTTGGTAATAGGCCCCAGTGTGCGCCGTAGTCGTCGCGAGACGATGATCGTCCGTGGTTGTGAAGAACCGCGATTCATCGCTGACCGTAATACGATGCCATTCGTCAGCAGTCTATGCTTCCCGGTCACGGTGTCACTCCAGACGCAGCTGTTTGTGCTGTGGTGTTAACGGCAACCTTCACATGACACAGTAATTCCGTAGTCCGGATGCTGCTAGTCTTCGACCAATGGCACAGGATGAATGTTACGGGCAGTCCGTTACCTCTGGTGGCAGACGCAGATGTCAAGGACTTACGCAGTGTCGTTGCTAGATGTTTTGCCGCCCCAGGCGACAACTGAAAAATGACGCCTCCTATTTTTACTACCATCGGTCCTCCCGATTTCGACTGACACGTGACATGTGATCCGCAGAGACAAAAACAAAAAGTACTCAGTAGCAGCTGCTTTATTTTTGAAGTAGGACGAGGCAACGTGCTTACTTTTGTCAGAGTAAGTAAAGACTTTTAAGCAACTGTTCCTTACGCTTTTGAAAACAGTTCGGTGTTTTAATTTTCCTCTTTTTCATTTTTTCTCCTGATTTCCACAATTTTTTCCCTGTTTGATTTGAAATGAAAATTTTCCGCTCTTTGTCGCCCCTAAAATATTGACGCTCTATGCAGCCGCCTAGTCTTTCCCGATGATAGAAACGGCCCTGGGGTTACGAAATGTTTAGTGCACATTACGACGACCCTTTATTTGATTTTCATACGAGGCAGACCGGAACATTGACGTCGAGCATATCGTGCTTCAAGTTCCTATGCAGTCCACCATCGCGCCGCTGTCATATCTCAACGCCCGAAAGTCTGAATATTGCACGATCTGACCAGCTGGCGAAATAGAGACCCACAACATGACACCTTTAAAACTCTGTCAGGTGCTGATAACGCGGTCTCATTCGAGTACGTATCATCTCCGTGTCCTTGGTGGTAATCACTCAACATGTGACTCTGTTCATGCCACTTATGCAGTACGCCCTACCAGGCCTGGTAACAACACTAAACACGGACAACACCAGTGCACTCTCACGGCCGTTCTGCCTGTCGCAGGTAACAGCAACTCTAATCATGTATACCTGACGACGGTCTGTACATGAACGGAGTTACAGTGACTGCTGACGATGTATTGCGCGTGCTTCACTTTCTTTATCAGGCAGAGAATTTGTAATATATAAATAAACAAAATAACAAGATCGACTGAAAATAAAACACATAGTTTTAAATTTCGGAAAATCTCGATAGTAGGTCACTCAATGTATATGGGAGTTTGCACTCAAACGTTCCTTCTTTCTAGACAAGAGCTCAGACTAATTCTTGAAGTATGAATACGAAAAAAGTGTACCTCCAGACTGAGGTATAACAAACAGCACGGAGCAGAGCTGTAAATACAAACTTCGATTAAAGGCTATATTTTTTGACATCCAACACGTACACGAAGCGACATTCACTATATTTATAACAAGCAGTTGGCAGATTTGTACGTATATTCTGTTAAATTCCCAGTTGGGCACAGATCGAGAGGCGGATCCTTCCTTCACAAATGGTAGTCGCTGAAATTTCTTTAAAAAACCGTAACGGTTAAACACCTCTTATTTATTTAAAACCTTTAGTTTAATGGAAGTCGTGTAAAATACAGATAGCTATTCTGTGAGGCAGAGAAGTCAGTCAGAACCGGACGGAATTTGTGCGCTGATCAACAATCTTGTTGTGATGAACAAGCCAGACTGAGTGTGATTGTTAGAAAAGCCCATTAGCGTATTGTCAAGAGGGAAAAACGGAAGGAAGATTAGTGTCTAGCATTCCGTCGACAACGAGGTCATTAGAGACGGAGCACAAGCTCGGATTAGGGTAGGAAGGGGAAGGAAATCGGCCGTGGCCATGGCCTTTCAAAACAACCAGCCCGGTATTCACCTTAAGCCATTTGGGGAAATTCCCTAAATCTTTATGGCCGGATGGGGATTAGAACCGTCGCCCTCCCGAATCCGAGTCCAGGGTCCTACCACTACGCCTTCTCGCTCGGCGTCTCAACAGGTTTATCTGTTTGCACCTTACAAGCGAAACACACAAGGAAAAAAAATCCTTTAGATTATGGCTTCGTGGATAAGCATATTCACGGTGACTAAAGATATATCAGGAACGGAATCTCCAAACGATACTGGATAGTGCCAAGATAACGGAGAACTACCGAGCGAGTGGAGCAGTGGTTAGCAAAATAGGTCAAATGGCTCTGAGCACTATGGGACTTAACATCTATGGTCATCAGTGCCCTAGAACTTAGAACTACTTATACCCAACTAACCTATGGACAGCACACAACACCCAGTCATCACGAGGCAGAGCAAATCCCTGACCCCGCCGGGAACAGTGGTTAGCACAGTGGACTTGCATTCGGGAGGACGACGGTTCAATCCCGCGTCCGGCCATCCTGATTTAGGTTTTCCGTGATTTCACTAAATCGCTCCAGGCAAATGCCAGGATGGTTCCTGTGAAAGGGTACGGCCGACTTCCTTCGTCGTCCTTCCCTAATCCGATGAGACCGATGACCTCGCTGTTTGGTCTATTCCCCCAAACAACCCAACCCAACCCAACCCCGACCCAAAACGGAGAACTAGTTTAAGCAAAGGGCCTTCGGTGTTAAGTTAACTTCGAGAGTAGTGAGTGCAGAGTAATTTCCTTTCATGACTTAAAGAAATACAGCCATAGGGGAGCGTATGACGATTATTGAAAACACCTTTGCGAGAAGATAAGTAGTGTACTTTCTGCACCTGAATTATGAAAGAATAAGGGAGTCGTTGGTTAAATTGAAGTTTACTTAGGCTTCTACAACGCTTGTGGGGTACTAAGAGGGACGAAAATTACATTTTAGTTAGATTGCTAGTACAGTTACCTTTGATAATTTCTGGAAGTCCCACTTAACTACACGGAATCCACACTAAGAGCAACGTGCTAAAGAAAAGCATATTAATGTTTCTGACGTCCGTTCTCTCCTCGGATAGTCATTTAGCCCTTAGCACTTGTGGAACAGCTGGAGAGCTTCAGCCAAATTTCCATATTGTCTTAGGCGGTTTGAACGATCAGTCTTCTCAGCCGTGAGTTATCCTCAACCAACTGAACTCACTAACTCTTTAACCACAGTGAGAAATTCCAGTCACGGGGTGAGAGCTCAGATAGTTGATGTAGTTAATCCCACTGTAATTTATGAATTATCTCGATCTAATTCGTGAATGTGAGCTTTAGGACAGAAGATGTTCCTGGATGATACGTCACAATTTTGCGAGCATCGTCGACATTTTTTAATCGAAAACTGATGATATGAGTAATGGTTGTGTGAAAATATGCGATATTGTAGTTTATAATTATGTTTGACATCAATCGTTTCGTTAGTACACAGGAATCACAGGCTTTCAACGTAAATAGCGTACAATGAATTATTCACTGATGTGGCAAAAGTCAGGAGATACTTCCTAATATCGTATCGGACCTCCTTTTTCCCGGCGTAGTGCAGCATCTCGATGTGGCATGGACTCCACAAGTCGTTAGAAATACTGAGCCATGCAGCCTGTGTAGCCGTTCATAGTTACGAAAGAGTTGCCGGTGTAGGATTTTGAGCACAAACCGACCTCTCCTTATGTTCCATACATTTTCGATGGGATTCGTGTCGGACGATCGTGACGGCGAAATCATTCGCTGGAATTCTCCAGAATGTTCTTCAAACCAGTTTCGAACATTTATGTCCCGGTGATATGGTGCATTGTCTTCCATAAAATTCCGATCGTTGTTTGGGAACATGAAGTTTATGAATGACTGAAAATGGTCGTTTCCAGTCAACGATCGGTTGATTTTGACCAGAGGACCCAGTCCATTCCATTTAAACGCAGCTATCACCAGTTTGTACAGTCCCTTGTTGACAACTTGAGTCCATGGCTTGCGGGGTCCGCGCCACACTCCAATCCTACCATCATCGCTTACCAACTAAAATCGGGACACATCTGCCCAGGTCACGGTTTTCCATTCGTCTAGGGTCCAACTGATATAACCTCGAGGCCAGAAGTGCCGTGCTGTTAGCAGAGGCTCTCGTGTCGGTCGTTTGATATCATAGCCCGTTGAAGCCAAATATCACCGCACTGTCGTAACGGATACTATCGTCGTACTTTCCACATTGATTTCTGCGGTTATTTCATGCACTGTTGCTTGTTTGTTAGCCTAGACAACTTTACGCAAACACCGCTGCTCTCGACCGTTAAGTGAAATGGCTCAAATGGCTCTGAGCACTATGGGACTTAACTGCTGTGGTCATTAGTCCCTTAGAACTTAGAACTACTCAAACCTAACTAACCTAAGAACATTTACCGTTTAAACACGCTGTATGTATTTACAAATGCTGAGTATGCTGAAATTTTCCTATCCTATCCTGCAGAGGTGGAAAGCAATTTATGATCAGTTGCACTGACGGTGACGCAGAGACCGGTGGAATAAACTGGCAGTTCCTGTGGTCGATGACGGCGAAGTTCAGGAACTGAATGGCTGTACCGGAGCATAGCACGAGGGGTGTTCAGTCATTTGGTCGACGTCAGAGCCAACTTCCTGCTGCGTCACTGACTTCCCATTACCCGCGTACCTCTTCCCACGGAATGCATCCTTCACTGGGCCAAACTGATGGAAGTCGGAATGTGCGAGATCCGGGCTGTAGGGTGAATGAGGAAGAACAGTCCAACAATGCTTTGTGACTCCTCGTGGATGTGCGTTGTCAAGGAGAAGGAAAAGTTCGTTCGTTTTTATGCAGCGACGAACACGCTGAAGCCGTTTCTTTAGAAATTTGGGATTTGTGGTAAAGTCTTATGGGACCAAACTGCTGAGGTCATCGCTCCCTAAGCTTACACACTACTTAATCTAACTTTAACTAACTTACAGTAGGGACGACACACACATCTATGCCCGAGGGAGCACTCGAACCTCCGACGGAGGGAGCCGCGCGGACCGGGACAAGACGCCCTTAGACCACGCGGCTACCCTGCGCGGCATTTCTTTAGTTTCCTGACGGTAGCACATTACACTTCAGAGCTGATCGTTGCACCATGAAAGAGGACATCAAACAGAGTAATTCCTTCATGGAAGACGTCGCCGTGACTTTACCTGCTGGGAGTGCGGCCTTGAACTTTTTCTTCGGATGAGAGATGACGTGGCGCCACTCCATGGATTTCCGATTTGTTTCCAGTTAGCAGTGATGCAGCCATGTCTCATCGCCCATGACGATGTTCGACAAATGTTTGTCATGATCAGGCTAGAAACGCCCAAGCAGTTCCGCACAGACAGTCCTTAGTTGCCCTTTATGGTCTTCTGTTAGGCGGCGAGGAACTCAGTTGACATACACCTTTGAGTATCCCATCTGGTGGACGAGTATGTCGGCCGTATCAACAGAGACGTCCAGTTGTGCAGCGAGGCGTCTCATTGTGATCCATCAGTCACCTCGAATGAGAGTGTCCGCACGTTCCAACACTATAGGAGTCACAGGTGTGTGCGGCCGGCCGGCACGCGGGCGTTCGGACAGGTATGTGCGACCTGGATGCGATATTGACAGAGGCGTCGCCCACTGACTCGCAGTACTTTTGGTCACTGCCCGGTCTCCGTAGACATCCTGCAAGCGCGTATGAATACGTACGACATATATAAAGATAGTAAATGTTCTCGAAAGAACAGATACCATTGATGACCGTACAGCTTCTCTAGAATAAATGATAATTAATTGAAACCCTCAGATGCCGACAGGTTTTGTTGATATACCTCGATGGGGACAGCTGAGGGTTTCAGTTAATTATCATTTGTTGTAGAGAAGCTGCACGGTCATCAATGGTAACTGTTTTTCGAGGCCGGCCGGAGTGGCCGTGCGGTTCTAGGCGCTACAGTCTGGAACCGGGCTACCGCTACGGTCGCAGGTTCGAATCCTGCTTCGGGCATGGATGTGTGTGATGTCCTTAGGTTAGTTAGGTTTAATTAGTTCTAAGGTCTAGGCGACTGATGACCTCAGAAGTTAAGTCGCATAGTGCTCAGAGCCATTTTTTGTTGTTTCGAGAAGTTACTATCTATCCAGCCATTGACCTTCGGCTGTGTGAATGCGCACAGCTTGCCCGAACTCTTACGGGAATCGTCACCTTTGTGTGTGCGAGCAATGAGTGGAAGGGCAAATATCTATTAGGTATATTACGTATGTAGATTGTGGACAGATAGGAATGTCGGTCTTACGGGAAGCGTGCAGTCGCGCTATTCATCTCTGTCCTCGGTGGCTCAGATGGATAGAGTGTCTGCCATGTAAGCAGGAGGTCTCGGGTTCGAGTCCCGGTCGGGGTACACATTTTCAGCTGTCCCCATCGAGGTATATCAACAACACCTCTCGGCAGCTGAGGGTTTCAATTAATTGTCAAATACCTTCGACGTTCTGGTTTTCCGCCAAGACAAATGCGATGACAGCTCTCTGCTTCTAACGCACCTGCTTTGCAGACGCCATTTTGAAGGCTACGTATAGCGCCACCACCTATCGACACTCCATGAAACTATAGGAGCTGAAGAGGGAATATTTCAAAATGTCCTTCAACAAATTCTGCCTTTTCTCGAATGAAATTGGCAGATAAAAATGTGTTGAATTACGTATTAAACGCCCTGGTACGGAGAGTAATGAACGTCGTTGTAAGCTCGCACAAACAGTCTAGGGAGCAATCCGAATCGAAAAACTGAAACACGGGCAAGGTCAGTCACTTTGCTATCAATGGCATGGATCGAAGTGTTCAGAGAATAATGAGATCTGCAATGGGCCGCGGTATTTACGGACTCTGCGTCGTCAGTGTACAGGCCCACGTGACATGGCCGCGGCGGCGGGGGAGTTGTCCGTGGAGACAACCAGCGGCCGCGGTGTCAAGTCCGCGCACTTCTGACCCTTCTTCCATGTCGATACGCAGTATAAGTGGGGAAACCGAATCTCTGTCAGACACCAAAGATATGATATTTTTGTAAGGCTTTCGTAATGGAAACGACACTGCTGCTGCTGCCGCTGGCTTGTAGAGATTACGATAGGCAATACCCTTATTGCGGAGCTCCAAGTTCGAAAGTGTTGATCGTATTTTCAGTAAAATGTATGAAACAGGTGTAGTGTCCAGCAGTAATATTTCATGTGAACACGCAAGCAGACGGAGTGTGGAAGAAGTAGAAGACATTATTCATCTGATACAACTTAGTCCAACAAGCAAATATAGAATTTTCACGCATGTCGGTATTTCACTTCCAAGAATATGCCGGACATTACGATTGCAATGCCTCTATCCTACCAATTTACAGCAGGTTCAACATATTCGAGATGGATTTGAAGGTAGACGATTGGAATTTTGTAGTTGGATAATTGCAAATAGCCGAATAATGTCATTAACTGTTTACTCACGAAGCCACTTTCTTCTGTGACGGCGTTACGGATGTCCGATGAAAACCCATAGATGATGTATATATGCAGTTTGAAGCGACGAATGAATATTTGTACCAAGGCAGTTACTAGACAGATGCGCTGACCACTACGCCACCCTGGCACAGTGGCTTTGCACAACTGCAGGGACTACCCTAGCACACCTCCCTGGTATTCTCCTTAAATTCAAACAGCATTAGAGAGGATATCCAACTGTATTGGATTAGCAATTAAGGATAGAAACACCTATGCCTGAACTCCAGGTACGGGTAGATCCCTTGTGACGTTCGATACTGAGGTGCTATTCCAGTATAGCTGGAGAGTCTCTGCAATGCTGTCTGAGTTTAGAGGGAATATCAAGCGGGCTCAGGCGTGAATGGGAATTTGGATGGAAGAGGGAGACATGCTAGAGTAGTCCACTCGGTGGTGCAGTGGTTAGTGCATCTGCCTACTGAGCAGGAGACACAGGTTCGAATTCTGATCTTGATACAAATTTTTATTCGTCGCTTCAGTCTGCGTATATACATCACAGAGGTCTGAAAAAGGCTCTAGAACCAAATAGTTTCATTTGATGAAAACGCGTATGCCTTTTTGGAGGCACATTTTCAAGAACTCTTTTTTGTACTGCACCGTTTTACGGGCTCGCACAATCTAGACTTTCTTGAAAACGAGTTCCTGCATTATTGGAGGAGGTTATTTTGGCTACACGGATGGGTATGTTCTTCTAGCATAATCATGTCCCTCCACATCCTAGTCGTCAGGTGACAAATAGTCTAAACTTAACATTCCACAGAAAGATGGATCGACAGAAACATTTCTTGGCCATTAATGTCTCATGACCTAATTCCTTTGCATCTTTTTCCTGTGAGGATGGTTTCGAGACGGAGTCTACAAAGAAAAAAAGAAAAAAAGAATTCAAATGTATGTGACTTTCTAAGGGACCAAACTGCTTAGGTCATCGGTCCCTAGACTTACACACTACTTAAGCTAACTTATGTTAAGAACAACACAAACACCCATGCCCGAGGGAGGACTCGAATCTCCAGTGGGAGGGGCCGCGCAGTCCGTGACATGACGCGTCAAAGCGCACGGCTACTCCGCGCGGCTACAAAGAAAAAGTAAACACAATAGACGAAATGCTCGTTCCAATTATGAATAGCGCCGCTGTCATAAAAGAACGCTAAGATGTCATCGGAGGAGCTACACGTGGTGTTGTCAAGCGAATTCGAATGTGTGTGTGTGTGAGTGTGTGTGTGTGTGTGTGTGTGTAGCCTACGCGATATACAGGCGTTGGGAAGGTGTAGCCTACGCGATATACAAGCATTGGGAAAAAAATATGGTGCGTTGTTGTATTTGACCACGGACGGCATCTGTGCAGTGTCCTCAATACGTTGCAATTGTCAGTCGTGTCCAGAACAATGTTCTGTGTTGTTATGGGTGCATTATGCCGGAGCTAAGATAAGTCGAACGTGGGCAAATTGCTGATGTTTGTATGGCGGTTGTAAGGGATCCGTGATCCCACGAACATAGATATTAGTGTCCGACACCCAAGTCGATAGCAGACGGGAGTTGACTGTCGAGTGCTGCAGGAGGCAGTGAGATGAGTGTCGAGTGGGCAGCAGTACTGGGAAGACGGGCAAGAGTGGTGGTCGAGGTGAGTACGGTGTCAATGGCACATGTGCCGAGTGAGTAGTAAATGGTAAATTCACTGGAGTTTGACAAATGAACGCGTCCCCCTGATCGTCGTGGGGTTGACCCTCATCGATACCGATTCGCGAGTGATATAAAACCAAAAGTGACAAGTGCCGAATTACGTGTTTCGCGTCAACCGCGTCGAGCAGCAACAACTATGGATTGTAGTGAGGATTATTGTGAATGTTAACCATAGTTGCGTGTGACGAAGTGCTTAAAATCATCAGCCAATAAAAGATATAACCGTAATTAGACGTGTCAGGCGAAGGTAACAACTGCCTCAGAATTTGTGTGTTAATAGAAAATACACATCAGTTCGTATATCGCAACCTTTGTGGTCTATAGTAATAGAAATATAATCATCAACTATTCCGTCTCAGAACAGCCGCACTCGGTTAAAATACCCCGAAACCACAGCAGAAAAACCAATGGCCTTTCATCCATTAAGCACACGGTCATATAATCATAAAAATTAACTGTTTGGCGTCTTCGGTAAATCACACAAAACCCAATAAAGGACATAACGGGGGTGTTTCACGGTGCTTCCGTAACCAAAGTAGCCGAAGTGTTGTGTTTCAAGAGCCACCATATGGAAGATTTATACCACATATATTGAAAGCGAAAAAACATCGCCCGCTAAGTCACAACGCGGAGGAGAATGTGTATTGATTGATGGGGACAGACTGTCATTGAAGGGAATTCTGACGAAAAATAAGAGGGCTACATCTGGAAAAGTCGCTGCAGAACTGAATGTCGCCCTCATGAACCCTTTCAGCACCAAATCAACACGAAAGGAGCTTCACAAAACGAGCTGGAATTCAATATCACTCATCAGTGATGCAAATGCCCGTAACAGGAGTACGTGGTGTCGAAACCACATAACCTGGACTGTGGGGCATTGGATGAATGTCATTTGGTTGGATGAATCTCGTTTCACATTTTTTACAGCTTCTGGCCGGGTTTCCGTCACAAGAGTGAAACATGTCTCGGGTTAGGTGATGATGTGAGCTGACATATCGTGGTATTGCAAGTGGTCTGTGGTTACTCTGCAAGCTCGCGTTACTGCCAAGGATTATGTGACCATTTTGGGTGATCACGTCCCATAGTACAATGTTTGTTTCCCAGTGGTGATCCGTGTTTCAAGACGACGGGCCTCCTGTTCACATTACTCTCATGGCCCAGGACTGGTTTTGTCAGCACGAGAATGAATTCTCCCATCAACTCTGGCCAACACAGTCACCAGCTCTCAATATTATTGAACCTTGCTGTTCTACTTTGAAGAGAAGCGTGCATGGCCGCTATCCACCTCTATCATAGTTACCTCAGCTCGCCACTATTTTGCAGGAAGAATGGTATAAGATTCCCCAGAAAACCACACAGGACCTGTATTTATCCTTCTGACAGGTTTGCTTCCATGTTCCCAAGGCCAGGAGATCCTCTACAGAAGATAAGTCTGGCGCCCTACTTCCTATCCATGAAGATGTCCCAACTTTGGAAAGAATACGACTTCGCTCCAGAAATCTCCCAAATCCGCCATTAAATCTGGCCCAAGAACTGTCAGCTGCCAACTTCAGCATGGGTACTAAATGGCACGAGAGCTGGAGTGATAGTGCCTCCCCTGACAACCGTGAACTTATCTGTCCATCAGAGAAACCTAAGGGCTTTGAACTTCCACGACAGCTATGGAAAAGCCTAAACAGAATCCGAACAGGACATGGACCACGTGCACACAATCTATGCAAGTGGGGAAAGCTTCCCAGCCCTAGCTGTGACTGTGGGGCACCTAATCAAACAATACAGCACATCGCCCAGGACTGAATTAAGAGCCTACCAGGGTAGTCGGGCTGACTTCTTCAACGCCACACCGCCCTGCCTCGAATGGATCGCCACTTTGGACGTCAGAATTTGAAGACTTGTGTAACGCAAAATATCTGCTGTGATGTTACTCTTTATTGTGTTTATGTATTATATTTTATCTGAATATGTATCCTTCACTTATGTATTTTATAGTGTAGTTTATCATATAATTTCATAATGTAATAAGTGTAAACCATGTGTGTAGCGCCATACGCTAAATAAATAAATAAATACTCTTCTGTGAGGCAGGAAGCTGCTTTGAACCCCAACGATTTTCCTACACTGTATTAAACTTTGTAATGTGTCGTGTTTTTGGCATTTCATATTTTAGTCCACTCTCTGTATGTACAGTAATGGGTCTGTTTTAAATAGTACCATACATTTTTTGTTCGGCAACCCACTCTCTCTCTTTAAGGCCCGTTCATAAAATTTACAGTGTATCATTCACGTAAACATTTCGTTATGAAGAAGCTAACGCAAAACTGATTTCGCCTCTCCCGTACTATCACCCAGTGGAGTTATCTGGGGTAACATAACTCGCCTACTCAATGGAGTTGACAGTAAGTAAATGGATACACAAGAAATTGCGTTCGAGTCCTTCAGTCAACCGTTTTTAGTTGAAGGTTTGTGTGAGTGCAACGCACACAGACAAAGAGCAGATAGAAATGCGCTCATCGATGAACAACGTAAATTAGGGGTGAAAATTCCATACACTGAAGCATCACAACAGGGCTAGGAAACATCGGTAAGAAAGATGGGTCCTTGTTAGGATATCGCTCTCTGTAGAGTTCTCGCTGGGTTGCATTACGCCTATATTCAATCATAATAATAGATGAATAATGATTATGTAGGTTTTAATCAAAGACAGCCTGCACTATACACAACATATCATTTCAAAGTACTGCAATACTGTACTGCATGTACCCACATTGTAATTAAGAAAAAAATAATGCGATTACTATTCTGCTAGCTTACATTCTTAATACGAATGACGTCCTTACCAACACCCGCTTATACATTTTTACTGTTTCTGTACAAAAAGTTATTTGGAGTGGTCAAGGTGAATGGGACACATACGTGGGAAGACAACACAGGGAATCATTATAGCGACGATACCGGCCGGCAATGGGGAAATACGTGTCGAACAGAACTGTTGTTTCTTCAGTTTCTTCTGCTTTGGGAAATGTGATAGGGACTTAAATTAGGAAATGGGACACTAAAAGTAGACAATAGATGTTGCTATTTGGGAAGCAAAATAACTGACTGCAGCAGGATCTAATAAGAAATGTAATTAAATTATATAAAAAGATCAATGAAGAGATATTATTTAATTATATAAATGAGAGTGTATACTTATATTTAAATGTGTTGAATTGGAAATTGTAATACCTGTAGATACATTCCTACAAGACCATCATTTAGTTCCCAATCGCAGCTTAACTAAACCGGCTTATTATAGAGTATTTTCTCAACTCAGAGCTGTTCTCTATTCTTGTAAGTTTTTCTAATCAGTTATGACAGTACCTTGAATCTCCTATTTTGTCTAAGAGGCGATGACGTATGCATTGTTCGTAGGATCCTGTGTAGATGTTCGGTCGCCGTGCAGTTATGTGGACTTCATTTCTTACGGCAGAATTCTTTTTCTTCAAGGCTCTTTTGGGACACAACTTGAAATAATTTCTGATGCGGATTTTCCTATTCTTTAACTCGATTATTATTTCACTTCATGGAAGTACACACTCTTAACATTAACTTCATGGCAGAACGCACAATTGCAGTTACACACAATGCGAGAAGACATTGCCTCCCGCCTCCATACTGCCCCGCTAGCTGACATCTCACGACTGACAGTCCTTGACGTCTATCTTGGCTCAACCACCACAACAAGAAGAGCACAGCTGAGAGATATATCTATCTTATTCAAAGACTACTCGGAACTCGTTCTTTATCCGTGACAGCGCTTTTTTCTCTGGCGTTCTCACGCTCAAGTTGAATAGATCTATATACTATTTCGGATTATTTAATCACTTATCATTGAGAAAATAAAAGTAATTGACGAAAGAATTGCGTAGATGATTTCTCTTTCAGGTTCAGATAATTATTTGTTGTCATTGCAACCTAAAGTCTCACCTCATGATGACGGCAGAAATAGAAATAATTTAAAATGCAGACTATGATTAAAAGAAAAGCACTTCTGAAAAACATAAAATATAAAATTAAGTGTTAGGAGGTCTCTTTTGCAGGCATTTGTATTAAGGGTAGCCTTGCACGGACGTGAAACTTGGACGACACACAGTTCAGACATGAAGAAAATGAGAAGCTCTTGAAATTGAGTGCTACAGAAGAGTGTTGAAAAATAGATTGGGAGATTGAATGAAGTAAGCGCGTATGGCATGAATGAAAGGGAGACCCCGAAGGACAGGTTCAGCTACTGTAACGTTCCCTGGCAGCACACACACTATTAATAAAATGAAATGACATTTAATTGTACTATATACGCCACTATGAAGCAATTCGTATGTACTGTAATTGTTTAACAAGAAACATTATTTAATTTTGTATAAAGGACATTCGTTATTATTGTAATATTTTCTGTAATAATATTCTTGATGTATTTACGATTGTAATATTTCTATACTCACAATGTAATTACGAAACATGTTAACATCTGCGATAAAAAAAATGTAAAATACAGCCACAGAGGAAAATAATGTTGTAAGATTACAAAGAGACATTCACAATCAGCAATAGTATAAATAGGAATAGATAATGTGCATTCTTTGTCGTCTTCCTCGAGAGCTGAGAGAGAGAGGAATCTGTGACGTAGCATTTTATGAATGAGTAGACTTCTTTTGTCTATATCTATCTTTAGCCGCCATTAGAGGAGAAATTACAAAGTAATGTAAGTTTAATTATTGTTGTGGTCTAAATACATTATAATTTATCAAAATTGTGTATTACTAATGTAAATTAGCTTGCCCATGTCATCTATAATATTTCTTTAAAGAATTTTCAGCATTTTTAGCGATTATCGTTGGTGTTGCTGGGCTGTGCCGCGACCGAACGATTTGCAGCGGCGGCACATTTAAAAAATTGTTCCGCTAAAAAATTAACCAAACCCGTAAATCGGGAGCAGATAAAATTAGCAGTGAATTACGAAATATTTTTCTTTTACAGCGATCCTGAGGCTGACGGAATTTATTACTGGTTTTACATTTGGGCATTCATAGGCGGATAGTTAACGTTGAAGCTGTTAATCTGTTGGTTCTTTCAATTTTTAAAGCAAATAACTTAAACGTATAGTGAAGTGTGTTTTGTCAATGATAATTAAACGTTCAGGTCGGCTTGGCAATATTTAACCATTTTATGCTAACAGAGACAGTCTTGTGTTCCATAGCTAACGCCGGGAAAGAATTCAGTAAATATTTAAAAAACCACTGCATTTAGAAAATGTGTGCCAAGGCCGAAATACGTAAAAAATTTAATTTATACAATTTTCAAATAAATGTTATTAATCAGTTAGTATGAATTTATCAGGATTAGAGGGTTGCTAAGGTTCACGTAATTTTAAATGTGCTTAATTCTGTGTAAATGAATTTTTATTACCACACGTAAATAAGGGGTTCTACAACAAAGTTCGTACTGAAAGAGCAAATAACAAAAATATTTAAAGCCATTTCTTCCCCATTTTCATCCATTCGTCATTTTTTTTACATAAAAAAATATATATTTTTTTATTTCATCAAACTACCTAATTAGAAAAGTTTTACTTATCCTTCCCGCCAGCAGGTACCTTTCTTCCTCGAAGTATGAGAGCTGCCTTTGTATCTGTCAAGTGTATGTGACTGTAATTGGCATGTATAGTCTTGAGTTATGTCCGTGTTGGAGATGATAAGAGAAGGGAGAGGGTGAAGCCCAATGCTGGCACATACACTATGTGATAAAAAGTATCCGGGCACCCCCAATAACATACTTTTTTCATATTAGGCGAATTGTGCTGCCACCTAATGCTAGGTACCCGATATCAGCGACCTCAGTAATCTTTAGACATCGTGAGAGAGCAGAATGGGACGCTCCGCGGAACTCACGGACTTCGAACGTGGTCAGGTGATTGGGTGTCACTTGTGTCACGTCTGTATGCGAGATTTCCACACTCCTAAACATCTCTAGGTCCACTGTTTCCGATGTGATAGTGAAGTGGAAACGTGAAGGGATACGTACAGCACAAAAGCGTACAGGCCGACCTCGTCTGTTGACTGACAGAGACCGCCAACAGTTGAAGAGGGTCTTAATGTGTAATAGGCAGACATCTATTCAGACCATCACACAGGAATTCCAATATGCATCAGGATGCACTGCAAGTACTATGACAGTTGGGCGGGAGGTGAGAGAACTTGGATTTCATGGTCGAGCGGCTGTTCATAAACCACACATCACGTCGGTAAATGCCAATCGACGCCTCACTTTGTATAAGGAGCGTAAATATTGGACGATTGAACAGTGGAAAAACGTTGTGTGGAGTGACGAATCACGGTACCCAATGTGGCGATCCCATGGCAGGCTGTGGGTATGGCGAATGCCCGATGAACGTCATCTGCCAGCATGTGTAGTGCCAACAGTAAAACTCGGAGGTGGTGGTGTTATGGCGTGGTCGTGTTTTTCATGGAGGGGCTTGCACCCCTCGTTCCTTGCGTAACACTATCACAGCACAGGCCTATATTGATGTTTTAAGCACCTTCTTTCTTCCCACTGTTGAAAAGCAACTCGGTGATGGTGATTGCATCTTTAACACGATCGAGCACCTGTTTATAATGCACGGCCTTTGGCGGAGTGCTTACACGACAATAATAGCCTTGTAATGGACTGGCCTGCACAGAGTCCCGACCTGAAGCCTACAGAAAACTTTTGGAATGTTATGGAACGCCTACTTCGTGGCAGGCCTCACCGACCGACATCGATCCCTCTCCTCAGTGGAGCACTCTGTGAAGAATGGGCTGTCATTCTCCAAGAAACTTTCCGGCATCAGATTGAAAGTATGATTGCGAGAGTGGAACGTGTCATCAAGGCTAAGGGTGGGCTAACACCATACTGAATTCCAGCATTACCGATGGGGGGCGCCACGAACTTGTAAGTCATTCTCAGCGAGGTGAACGGATACTTTTGATCACATAGTGTAGCCTACTCTCCCGCAGCTACCAAAGGGGCGACCGAGCTTAACGTACGCATCCATCGGACTAACCACCAAAAACAGTGTCGCATGCCATCACTTTATGAGACACTGCGTACAGGCTTGGAACAGAATCCAGGACATTGGCTGAACCACCCCCCCCCCTGTCCCCTCTGCATTAAGAGCAAAGGGAAGATTGTTAAGGCACAGGGCGTACGCGGGCGGTTCTCCAGCCACGTACTGGTCGCGTCCGACGGAGATTAAAATCGGTGATCTGACGGGAACCGGCGTAGCCATCTCAGCACGGCCGTTGGCGACAGATCAAATAAATTATGATGAGTTACAGAATATAGTTGGGGAAAAGTGAAATCTGTGGCACAGCTCGACTAAACGAAGGGACCAGTTGACAGGGCAAATTCTGAGTCATCAAGGAATCATCAGTTTGGTAACAGTAGGGAGTGTGGAGGGGTGAATTCTGTAGAGAAACAACAAGGCTTGAATGTAGTAAGCAGATTCAAATGGCTGTAGATTGTGTTAGCTACGCAGAGAAGAAGAGGCTTGCAGAGGATTGGCTAGTGTGGCGAGTTGCATCAAACCAGACTTCAGACTGAAGACCACAACAATAACGTAGAAAACTTTTACATCGCAAACTAAAACGTCTTTCACACGAAGTAAAAATTTAACGCCTCGCAACATATATCACAAACTGAGTTTGCAGTGTTTAACGTTATAGTACTCCATTCAGTTCTTTCATTTATTCCAATAGAAGCTGTCCTGTTTACCTTTGTCAGTTCAGCATGGAAGGTATTTGTATTAAATTTTGCTTGAAAAATGTAATAAAATGCAGCACCGTATTCGTAATGTTGAATGTGGCTTTTGGCGAATCTACTGTGAGTAAGACAAGTGTAATTTACGAGTGGTATACACGTTTTAAAAAAGGTCGAGAAGACCCATTCAGTGATTCGGATTAGTAGGATTAGTAGACACACTGTCCACTACCTGTTTGGTGGCGGTGACAAATCAGCCCTCGATTTCTGGTAATACCGTAACGACCGACATCGTGCAGTTGACAAGAACGCTACGTACAAATAATATTTCTCGAACTTTCTCCGGCGTGCTTTCTGCAACCTCCCTCGTAGCTGGATCGTCCATGCCAGAGCAGCTGACAAACGTTCCTTTCCTCCATTTTACAGTTTCGATGCCATTAACAGTTAGACACACTTGCGAGAAGACGTGCATTGATGATTTTCTGATGGGTCGCTACCACGCAGGCCGGTCTTTACGAGGACGTGCTGGTGCGACGGAGATGGAGTAACAAGAACATAAAATAAAATCGAAAACTGTAAAGAAAATAAAATAAAAATTGCTTTCTTCTATTCTCATTTCCTGTTTGGTGGACGTTACTGGTATCTTTATTGACAGGGGCGTAAAGAATATGGTTCTGGAAAATCGCCGTATCACCGTCAGAGAGGTTGCTGATGGTTTCAGCATATCATTTGGCTCATGACAAGCAATTTTTTCGGATGTTTTGGGCACGAAACGTGTTGCAGCTTAGTTTGTTCCGAAATTGTCAAATTTCGATCAAAAACGATGTCGCATAGACGTAGCTCAGGAACTGCTGAATGAAGTCTACTACGATCCAGAACTTCTAAAGAAGGTTATAACAGGTAACGAAACGTGGATGGACTGGTTTGACGTCAAAATAAAGGGCCAGTCGTCCCAGTGGAAACTGCCTCAGAAGCCAAGACCGAATAAATTTCAATAAGTTCGAGCACATGTGCAGGTTCTTCTCACTGTTTTCTTCGATTGTAGTGGGATAGTGTATCATGAGGTCCTGTCTTAGTGTCGTACGATTAATATGAAATACTACCTGGAAGTGGAAGAAGCAATCGGAAGAAAACGACCAGAATTGTGGCCAAACAAATCGCGGAAATTGCACCGCTATAGTGCTGCCGGTCACCTCAATACTTCTTGCTAATTTTTTGACAAAAACGAAATCGTTATGTGATCTCAGCCACTGTATTCGCCGGACTTGACTCTCTGCAACTTCTTTCGATTTCTGACGCTGAAGAGAACCATGAAAGGACATCCTTTTGCCACTATTGATGAGATAAAAGCAGAATCGCTGAAGCACCAAAAGTTCTTCACCAATTGTTTTGAAATTCTGAAACAATTTTGCATTCGAATATTCGTGTGTTTTTATGTACCTATTGGAACAGATATGGTTTATACTGTCACTATAGGGCGATTCAGCTGCCCCTTCCGAAAGGTTGCAACAGGATATGGGCGGGTTTTTATATACACAATGGAGTGCCACGTACAACAATACATATACACGTAATAGTTATAGCGGAAATCAATTTAGAAATGCAAATCTTTATTTGTTCATAATCTTATATCTCAAAAGTTTTTCGCCAGTTGCTTCGAAAATTTGACACAACGTTGCATTGGAATACCAAAAATCTCAAAAACTGCTCGACTGATTTACTTCAAATTTTTACGTGTTAGTCTAATAAACGTTTGGAGACACGTAAGTTGTTATCAGACAACACAGTATTAAACTGGTGTCAAAAATTAAAGCAACAAACCCCCATTTCTCCGTCTTGTGTCCAATTCACGACATAGTCATATAAACTGTGAACACGTGAACGTACAATCACGTCCTGCACGGAAGGTGGCATTTCGGTCAACGGAAAACCACGCCAGCTATGACGTCAGGGCACTTATTCAACGGAGTAGTGTTTGTCGGGTAGTCCCACATCCAAAATTGCTGTGTACACATCACAGACAGTGGCACAGAGAAGACGCCTACCAGACTCTTTGTGGTGGAGGGCTGTAGGAAGAATGGGAGCTGTACAGTTGCAAACTCATGTGGCCCGATGGCTTAACGTGAATCGCTCTGTTGTTTCCGGATGAGGCGACTGTTTATAGAGACCGAAACTGTATCACGAAGACCAGGGCTGTGCCGACCAAGTGTGACATAAGAAAGAGAGGACTATTATTTGGCTGTAAGGGCACGACGGTACCGCCTTAGTACTGCGCAGCAACTGGTATCTTTCCTCGCAGCTTCTACTGCATGTGTTGTATCGAGGCAAAAGGTGTACAGAAGGCTTCGACAGAGAGGCCTTTATTGTTGGAGACTTGCTGTAAGTGGGCCTCCGACGCGTCTTCACAGAAGGGAACGTCTAGAGTGGAGTCGTCAACATGCCACCTGGACAATCGAAGTGTGGGCCAATGTTCTTTTCACAGATGATTATCAATTTGGCCTGGAGAGTGATTCTCGAGGGATTGGCATCTGAAGGGAATGCATGACACGTTTATGAAAGAAATTGTCAAGGTGCAGCTGCACAGTCGCAACAGATGGCTGCTGGCCGTCTCTACAAGGACTGCGTTTGGTCTGGCCCACCAGTACCATACTCTCTACCAGGACTGCAGTGGGTCTGCTCTGTGATGACCTACCTACCAATATTCTTCAAAACTTCGACTGACTCTGCGGTGGGCTTGCTCTGTTGTGGCCCATTACCTGTCTGCATGTGAAGAGTCACACTGTCTTTCCGTTGGAAGGACAACACTACTTCGTCAAGACTGTATGGAAATCCACTACTTCCGTGTGCATTTTCTTTTTCTGATCAGACTTTGTGCAATGCAATTACTACTGTGATGAATGATCAGGACTGTCTTTATGAGAACAATTTTTGCCTTTTAACCAACTGTGTATCAATAAGTGTGTGCTTTTGATATCTTTGTTATTGTAATTATGAAACATTTTTTCAAATCTGTACTGGCCACTGCCCAAAACAATTTGTAAAATTTTTGTGGGGAGCATGGGGGCTATGTAAGTAGGCTGTTTAGGTTTTTATGTTGGTAACGTCACGTAGCGCTCTGTATGAAAATCACTGGTCGTGCTGTGTGCAGTCTGTGGCTGGTTGGCATTGTTGGAATATTTGCTATTGTAGTGATGGGCAGTTGGATGTGAACAGCGCATAGCGTTGCGCAGTTGGAGGTGAGCCGCCAGCAGTGGTGGAGGTGGGGAGAGAGATGGCAGAATTTTGAGAGCGGACGATCTGGACGTGTGTCCATCAGAAAGAGTAAATTTGTAATACTGGATATGATGAACTGATATACATATGATGACTTTAGAATATTATTAAGGTAAATACATTGTTTGTTCTCTATCAAAATCTTTCATTTGCTAATGCCTATCAGTAGTTAGTGTCTTCAGTAGTTAGAATCTTTTATTTAGCTGGCAGTATTGGCGCTCGCTGTATTGCAGTAGTTCGAGTAACGAAGATTTCTGTGAGGTAAGTGATTCATGAAAGGTATAGGTTTTGTTAGTCAGGGCCATTCTTTTGTAGGGATTATTGAAAGTCAGATTGCATTGCGCTAAAAATATTGTATGTCAGTTTAGTGTTGATCAGAATAAATAAAGAGCGAAATGTCTGAGTACGTTCAGTTCTGCTCAGCTGTTAGAAAAACAAATAACGTAAGGGGTTAACCAGTACAGTAATTGATAAATTTTTCTAAGGGGATGTTTCAATTTGTCGCAATGTGTGCACAAATCTGTTAAGTTGGAAAAAAAGGAAGAACATTTTCGTCTACTGTGATGCGTGTTGCAGTTCGTTACGTTCAGTGTTCTTCACATTGTTTCTACTTTATTATCATCTGTTTATATTGTTTTGTGGCAAAATAAACGCAACCTTATAAAATTTCCGTTTGTTGCTTTAATTTTGGACAATAGTGTATTTATGGCTTATCAGCTTATGATTAGAATACTACTACAGACACTGAATTTGCAATAAGAATAAACAAGGCTCAAGGTCACAGAAAGGGGGTTAGAGGAGGTAGACAGAGCGGTGGAAGCAAGTGGACATAGAAAGTAGAAACGAGGAGAGGATAGAGAGAGGAGGCAAGAGAAGATGGGGAGAGGGGATGAGAAGATGGACATAGAAAAGGGGGAGGTGGTGATGGACAGAGAGTGGGGGAAGGAAGAGGAGATGGACAAAGAAAGACGAGGAGGAGACGGAGAGAGACATGAGGAAGAACGAGATTAGAACATATATCCAAGTACCATAGATATTAGAAAAGTGTGTTTTCTGTTTTTTTTTTCTTTTCTTTTCCATTTAACTAGAGCGAGCCATAGCAACGCATGGCCACGAGTGCCCGATAGACCCGATCCGAAATTCTAGATTCTAATGCTTTACTGTTCTTGTCATTTTCCCATAATTTTTCGTTGACTGTGTCAGTAATCGTGTGTATCGTGATGTACTTTTGGATATCTGCAAGTGCTACGAAAACGTCGAACTATATTGTCAACCGTAATTTTAATCTGTATCTTTCAAAACTTTTGGTAGTGGTACGCCCGCATCTCGTGGTCGTGCGGTAGCGTTCTCGCTTCCCACTCCCGGGTTCCCGGGTTCGATTCCCGGCGGGGTCAGGGATTTTCTCTGCCTCGTGATGGCTGGGTGTTGTGTGATGTCCTTAGGTTGGTTAGGTTTAAGTAGTTCTAAGTTCTAGGGGACTGATGACCATAGATGTTAAGTCCCATAGTGCTCAGAGCCATTTGAACCATTTTCTTTTTGGTAGTGGTACCTTCATACAAAAACAATCGTTCCCTAATTTCCTTGTGTTTTTACGTGAAAAAGATATATTTTTGAGAATTTTCGTAAGTTACGAGTGTTGTGTATGGCTTATTTCGAGGTAAATCGGCGTTTGTGATATACAGCTACTGTAAATAACTAACATATTGTGTCGCAATAGTCTTTCTCTCCTAATAGAAGTGTATGTTTTCTGCATTTACCGTAAATTAAAGCTGTTGTAGAATTTGATAGTTACCATTACTTCAAAAACCTTTCAGAGAAACAGTAAATTTTATACTAAGTTTTTCTGTCATTAATATAAATATCTCTATCCAGTTGTTAATCGATTCAATTCTTGAAGGATACTGGTTGTAGTTGTTGCATTGCAGGCCTATCATTTAGAAGAGAATCAGCAAACTTAGTTTAAAGCTATTTGTTTACTGATCTGTAAAAAATATTGCACCGGTCTCACAGCCCCACAGTGTATGTTGTTCTCGGACACGGGATAAGTTAGTTGCTGTTCGTAAGCAGCTGAAAATGGCGCTGACTGCTGTCAAGCGATTGGAAGTCACTGAGAATTTGTATGTTTTCAATGTTGCTGAGAGTCGTGTAACAGAGTTAGCGAACGTACTTCAAGTACTGCCATTTCCTATGGAATCTGTCACCCCTACAGGAAGTATGGGATCTAACACTACTCGTCAGCTTGACTGAGAGTGCCATATGAGTGGTAGTTGCCCTGTACAGGGGAGACAGGGATTAGAGAGAACTCACGGTGTTACATCCATCCCCTTAACCAACAAGTTCGAGGTGTCTTCCGTTGAGACTGAAACTGAGCTAGTGAGACTAACTTCACCTGTTGGTCAATATGCCGTGTCCCTTCTCAAGAGGCAGACGTAAAATTGTAGGCATCTTTTAAGCGTTCCCAATTTAAACATGCGATAAGTAACTGTACCACTTAGGGAAATGGCACCATTTGCACTCAGTTTGTATGCCTGTATACCTCATTCAGCATGTTGAAGAGGCGATACCGACAGCCACCGAGGGAATAGGCTCCAACAAACTGCAGACTATGGCTCACATTGGGACAAAAGATGCCTCTCATCTGGGTTTGGAGGTCGAAAAGGGATCGTTCCAGCGACTGGCAGAGAAGATTGAGAAGACCAGCCTTGTTCACGGAGTTTATTGGAGTTGATATTGTTGTCAGAATTAATCGAAGGCTCCTAGTTCTGACGAAAAATTTGGAAATTTGTGGTAAGGACTTTGGGGCCAAACTGTTAAGGTCATCGGTCCTTAGGCTTACACACTACTTAATCTAACTTAAACTAACTTACGCTAAGTATAACACACACATCCATGCCGTGGGAGGACTCGTACCTCCGACGGGAGGAGCCGCGCGAACCATCAAAAGACGCCCTAGACCGCGCGGCTCGTTCTGACGAGTTTTATGTAACCAGGTGTGAAAATATACTCCTGGAAACTGAAATAAGAACACCGTGAATTCATTGTCCCTGGAAGGGGAAACTTTATTGACACATTCCTGGGGTCAGATACATCACACGATCACACTGACAGAACCACAGGCACATAGACACAGGCAACAGAGCATGCACAATGTCGGCACTAGTACAGTGTATATCCACCTTTCGCAGCAATGCAGGCTGCTATTCTCCCATGGAGACGATCGTAGAGATGCTGGATGTAGTCCTGTGGAACGGCTTGCCATGCCATTTCCACCTGGCGCCTCAGTTGGACCAGCGTTCGTGCTGGACGTGCAGACCGCGTGAGACGACGCTTCATCCAGTCCCAAACATGCTCAATGGGGGACAGATCCGGAGATCTTGCTGGCCAGGGTAGTTGACTTACACCTTCTAGAGCACGTTGGGTGGCACGGGATACATGCGGACGTGCATTGTCCTGTTGGAACAGCAAGTTCCCTTGCCGGTCTAGGAATGGTAGAACGATGGGTTCGATGACGCTTTGGATGTACCGTGCACTATTCAGTGTCCCCTCGACGATCACCAGTGGTGTACGGCCAGTGTAGGAGATCGCTCCCCACACCATGATGCCGGGTGTTGGCCCTGTGCGCCTCGGTCGTATGCAGTCCTGATTGTGGCGCTCACCTGCACGGCGCCAAACACGCATACGACCATCATTGGCACCAAGGCAGAAGCGACTCTCATCGCTGAAGACGACACGTCTCCATTCGTCCCTCCATTCACGCCTGTCGCGACACCACTGGAGGCGGGCTGCACGATGTTGGGGCGTGAGCGGAAGACGGCCTAATGGTGTGCGGGACCGTAGCCCAGCTTCATGGAGACGGTTGCGAATGGTCCTCGCCGATACCCCAGGAGCAACAGTGTCCCTAATTTACTGGGAAGTGGCGGTGCGGTCCCCTACGGCACTGCGTAGGATCCTACGGTCTTGGCGTGCATCCGTGCGTCGCTGCGGTCCGGTCCCAGGTCGACGGGCACGTGCACCTTCCGCCGACCACTGGCGACAACATCGATGTACTGTGGAGACCTAACGCCCCACGTGTTGAGCGATTCGGCGGTACGTCCACCCGGCCTCCCGCATGCCCACTATACGCCCTCGCTCAAAGTCCGTCAACTGCACATACGGTTCACGTCCACGCTGTCGCGGCATGCTACCAGTGTTAAAGACTGCGATGGAGCTCCGTATGCCACGGCAAACTGGCTGACACTGACGGCGGCGGTGCACAAATGCTGCGCAGCTAGCGCCATTCGACGGCCAACACCGCGGTTCCTGGTGTGTCCGCTGTGCCATGCGTGTGATCATTGCTTGTACAGCCCTCTCGCAGTGTCCGGAGCAAGTATGGTGGGTCTGACACACCGGTGTCAATGTGTTCTTTTTTCCATTTCCAGGAGTGTAGCTTATACTCGTTGAAACCGGTCATCACTAATAAACAGACTGACATGACGAAGTCATGAGACACCTCCTAATACCGTGTCGGACCTCCTTTTGTGCGGCGTAGTGCAGTAACTCGACATGGCATGGACTCAACAAGTCGTTGGTAGTCCTCTGCAGAAATATTGCGCACGCTGCCTCTATAGCCGTCCATAATTACGAAAACGTTGCCGGTGTGGGATGTTGTGGACGAGCTGACCTCTCGATTATGACCCACAAATGTTCGATGGGATTCATGTAGGTCGGTTCCGGGTGGCCAAATCATTTACTCGAAATGTGCAGAATGTTCTTCAAACCAATCGCGAACAATTGTGACTGGGTGACATGACAACGTTGTTTGGGAACGTGAAGTCCATGAGTGGCTGCAACTGGTCTCCAAGTAGCCGAATATAACAATTTCCACTCAATAATTGGTTGAGTTTGATCAAAGGAGCCAGTCCATTCCATGTTACCACGGCTACACCATTATAGAGGCACGACCAGCTTACATAGTGCCTTTTTGACAACTTGGGTCCATGCCTTCGTGGGGTCTGTGTCACATTCTAACCCTACCTTCAACTCTTAAGAACTGAAATAGGGACTCATCTGTCTAGACCACGTTTTTCCAGTCGTCTAGATTCCAACTGATATGGTCACGAGCCCAGGAGGGGCGCTGCAGCCTTGTCGTGGTGTTAGCAAAGATACTCGCGTCTGTCGTCTGCTGCAATAGCTCATTAACCCCAGCTTAGCCGCACTGTCCTAATAAATACGTTCGTCATACGTCCCACATTGATGTCTGCTGTTATTTCATGCAGTATTGCTTGTCTGTTGTTACAGACAACTCTACTCAAGAGTCGCTGCCCTCCGTCGTTAAGTGAAGGCCGTTGGCTACTGCATTATCGTTGGTGAGAAGTATTGCCTGCAATTTGTTATTTTCAGCACACACTTGACACTGTGGACCTCGGAATATTGAATTCCTTAAGGTAGAGTGTAGCATGCTTCTAGCTCCAGCTACCATTCCGCGTTCAAAGTTCGTTTAGCTCCGTCGTGCAACCAATCATCTCGGAAACCTTTTCAAATGAATCGCCTGAGTACAAATGACAGTTCCGCCAATGTGTTCCCCTTTCATAAGATGATACTACCTTCATCTGTATACGTGGATAGCACTATCCCATTGCTTTTGTCATCTCAGTGTACCGGTATATTGTGACCTAGATTGTGGTAATCAGACAAATTGAATACAGAACGAGTGTGGTGTCTCCTCGATAGCATAATTCCGTCTTTAGTAATAACATGTTTGAGTTGTCTATTCACAACATCGCTCTGATATGGTTGCACCTACGGTGCGCCTACCTGTGTCGTACAGGCACTCGAGCTGCGGCACTTCGGCTAGTGCTCTATGTTAAATGTGGGTTTTTTGTCTTGTCTGGAGCTTTCAGTGGTGTAAAAATGTACCAAGTTATTTTTTTAGTGTGTTGTATGAGAGCTAAACGGAACTACAGTTCTTTTATCTTCCATTTTAATCACAGATTATCATGTTCCAGAGACCTAGACTTACAGGATGCAACGCTGGAACAACATTATTTTGGTGGGTTAATTGGACTTTCCGCGCGTTCCTGTTAAAGCCGAAAAGAAGGTTACAAAACTTGTTGAGTACAGTGGCGAATAAAACTGAATTGTACCAACATGCTGGCGAAGACTCCATAAGTAAAGAAGGCAAGCTAAGGGGCACATCCATCGGTTGTTCAGCACGTTGTGCGAGAGACTTCAAAAACCCAGAAAATTGAAGTCTAATGTTCATGTCGATGCTGAGCTCAATGGAGGCAAGAGTACGATTTCGAATTCTACAAGGACACAGACATCATCCATTTAAAAGAAATCATTCTGACAATCGTTTTGAGCGATCAAAAGAAACGTAAATCTGAATGACTGAATAGAGATTTAAGCCCATCTCCTCTCGAATGTGAGTCCAGTGCTGCACGCCAAGCCCTACATCGTTCGCCATATGTTATGTCTGTAGGTCCCTTTCTGGGTGCCAAAACGTTGTCTCTCAGAAAAGTACAGGGTGTTTTCAAACTATTCGTTCAAATTAATACTGGAGGTAGAGATCATCAAAACAAATATGTGGCGATAAGGAACAAATAGTCTCTGAAGACAGCTTTTAATGTTAGGGAATAATTTGTTAATGGTGCTGACTGGGAATGTGTATAGGGATGATTGGCTTTGAGATCTGCTTGGAAACACACCGATCCATTTGCAAGCATCACCGCCTTGTGTCAACAACGGTGACTTCCTTATCAACACACTAACTGACTCGCAATCATTACCGCCTTCTGAACAACAACTGTGAAGATACAGCGGTCTGCGTATGCCGAAGTGGCTGAAATGCATTTGAATACTGGTTTGTGGACGGAAATGGACGAGTTGCTGTGAGAGAGTATCGACAGTGCTTTCCCAATCGACGCGTTCCCCGATACCAAACATTCGGACATCTCCATCGCATGCTGCGTGAAACAGGCACTTTCTGTGCAAGTATGCGTCGCACAGGTCGAAATAGAACACTTGGGACTCCCAAAATGGAAGACGAGAGTCTGCGACATGTTGAAGCTGCTCCATCCAGAAGTACACGACGTATTGCACACATCCGTGGCGGCAGACATAGCTTGTGGAATTGGTTACAAGACTATCAGCTTCTTCATTTCGATTTTTGTGCATATCAGCCCTAGCACATGAAGACTTCTCCAACGCTTGCAGTACGCACAATGGATTTAACAACAGATTTCCCTGTGTCCATTAGTTCCGGCCGAGATCCTGTACACGGATGAGACTTAAGGCTGCTTCAATATCCACAGTTCGCATGTTTGCGCACATGTACTCGACCTCACGTTCATCTAAAGCGATTTGGTGCTAACGTCTGGGCCGGCATTCTCGGTGATAGGTTGATCGGACCATACAGTTCTCCATTTCACCCCAATGGACGGAGATATCGCATCATTGTGGAACATGTATTTGCCAGAACTGCTGGGGGATGTAAATCTCAATATTAGACAAAAGATGTACTTCCAGCACTCCAGCATTGCTGTGAGGAATCATCTGTGAGCCACCTTCTGCAATCGATGGGTCGGCCAAGATAGGTTTTTGCTTGGCCACCCACCCCACCTGACCTCACGCGTCTGGATTTCTTTCTCTGGGGGCTTACGAGGTGTGTGAGAAAAGTAAGACAACACTGCGAGCGATCCGACAACACTATGGTTGTTCTACTTGTGCCAACCGGTGTGTTCATCCCTTTCTGATACTCAGTCCGAGTTTCAGCTCCATACAGCCCTCGCGTGATTTTTAAGATCGCCGTCAGTGAAGTTGTTCAAAAATGGTTCAAATGGCTCTGAGCACTATGGGACTTAACAGCTGTGGTCATCAGTCCCCTAGAACTTAGAACTACTTAAACCTAACTAACCTAAGGGCATCACACACATCCATGCCCGAGGCAGGATTCGAACCTGCGATCGTAGCGGTCACGCGGTTCCAGGCTGAAGCGCCTAGAACCGCACGGCCACAACGGCCGGCTAGTGAAGTTGTTTATGTTTTTGTTGTGTGATACCAAAATGGAGCAGCGGAATTTAGAGCAACGTTATGCCATCAAGTGTTGTGTTAATTGGGGAATCCTCGAGTGTGATATTAAAAAAATTGAAATAGGCCTTTGGGGAACATTCTTTATCGAGAGCACAAGTTTTTTGCTGACGCAAATCATTTTTGGAAGGCTGAGAACACGTTGAAAATGAACATCGCTCAGGGAGACCATCAATTTCAAAAACCGACGAAAATGTCGAACGTGTGCATGCTATTATGAGATTGTTCCTCCAGGACAAACTGTCAACCAAGTGTTTTACAAAAATGTCCGTGGAGGCTCAGGAAAATAGTGAATCGAATGAGACCGGACTTTGCATACAAGTGGATGCTGCGTCATGACAACAAGCCATGTCACACGGCTACTTCAACGACGGAATTTTTGACCTTATAAAACATCCCTGTTGTTGCACAGCCCCCCCCCCCCCCCCTCCCTGTACACTTGATCTGACTCCCTGTGACTTTTTTCTTTTCCAGAAATTGAAAAATGTCTTTTAAGGACGTCATTTTGGGACTCTGGAGAACATTCAGAAGAATGTGACGGACGTGTTAAAGACCTTACCAGCTGAAGTCTTTCAGCGTTGCTGCCGAGACTGGGAACAACGACCTACGGTGTCTAGCTGCCAGAGGGAACTACTTTGATGGGGACAATATTGTTGTTTGAAAAAAATAACTTTGGTATATGAAAAAATCTGTCTCATTACTTTTTCCACACTCCTCGTATGAAGCAGCTGGTGTATGAACCTTTTACGGAAGCAGAAGGAGGTCTGTCACTGCTGGTTTCATTGCGGACCATCCAGGAATCTTTGAATGGACACGACAATCAATGTGGTACGACGATGTACTGCGTGCATACAGGCCAATGGTCGCCTATTCGAGCAGTTTCTGTGAACGCCACTCATGTAATTAGCACGCTAACTCCCTTCTACGTAAATCATCCATAACATAGAAACTGCTGTTAGGAACGATATGTACCATAACTATATGTACATGTTTTAATCTTCTCTACATCCTGTGTTAATCTGAACGAATAATTTCGGAACACTCTGTAACTGCTATTTAATAAAGTGTACATTGAAGCTTGATTTACCGTGATACGACTGGTACTACTACTACTTTTGATTAAGCCATTCAGTTAATTCATTGATTTTGGCGCGAGGCCGATTACTGTAAGATGATAAAGCTGTGATAGAATTTGCATATATTCTGCAAAAAATTATGAAGGTTAGAAAGTGTAGTTTAGGGATTGGGAGCTTTAAAATTATGGAGCGTATGTACTAGACTACTATAAATCAGCAAAACCAATGAGATAAAACATTTACAACGAATAACTGACTGAGAAAACACACATATTGAACACTTACTCGGAGAATAAGATTCTCGCAGAGCGTTTTGCATTGGTAACAGTAGAGACATGTGTTCCGTGGAACTGGAAGATAAAAAAAATTACAGGAATACCGCTAAAGCAATAGCAAGCGGGCAGCGGCGAGATCTGGTGCGACGAGTTCAGCTGCTGGATGTTCTTTACGGAAACTCTCCTTCTCCTGATCTTTGGTGAATGGTTAGCCCTATGGACTGTTACTTCCGTCGATTAATATCCATACCAATACTTTTCTTCTTCGATAGTTCTTTTTGGAGTTGTTCGAAAACAGACGAAAAGAATCTAGACTAGTATGTTACAAGAACAAGTAATGAGTTGCTAAAATGTGTACAGTACAACTAGCGTTGGGATGAAACCGGTCAATTTGGTTGTGGTGACAGACTGGTCTGTAGCGTCGCCTCTTTAGGATTAGGTTACAAGGTGATAATTTGGTTGTGAGTTAGCGAAGTTAACGAATGTGAATGACCGATAAAGCTTGTGGTAACAGACTGACCTGTAGCGTAGCCTAATGTTTACGTTCGGGGCACATTTAATCGGTCGATTTCCGCCGAACGGCAGTTGTACCGAACTCGTTTCAGTTGCTCGAGAACATGTTATTCCACCAGCACGTGTGACCATCTGGTGGCGTTGTGGCACTGCATACCGGTGCCTAAGTTAAGATACGTGCCGTCCTACATTTGTCGTAGCAGTGACTGACCGGCAGCCTAAACCTCTCACGGTCCGACATTGAAGCTATCTGATAGAATTACGCCGTCGATAAATCCGAGTGTAGGTGCAATGCCAGTTTGGAAGGTCAATTTTGGAATCTCTGTATGCGGTTGAAATCAGCATCGGTTGCGTTCTCCTAGGGGATACCAATTCGATTCTACACAGAGTACGCGAAAGAACTTGCCCCCCTTCTAACAGCCGTGTACCGCTACTCTCTAGAGGAACGGATGGTTCCAATTGATTGGAAAAGAGCACAGGTAATTCCAGTTTTCAAGAAGGGTCGTCGAGCAGATGCGTAAAACTATAGGCCTATATCTCTGACATCGATCTGTTGTAGAATTTTAGAACATGTTTTTTGCTCGCGTATCATATCATTTCTAGAAACCCAGAATCTACTCTGTAGGAATCAACATGGGTTCCGGAAACAGCGATCGTATGAGACCCAACTCGCTTTATTTGTTCATGAGACCCAGAAAATATTAGATACAAGCTACCAGGTAGATACCATTTTCCTTGACTTCCGGAAGGCGTTCGATACAGTTCCGCACTATCGCCTGATAAACAAAGTAAGAGCCTACGGAATATCAGACCAGCTGTGTGGCTGGAATGACGAGTTTTTAGTAAACAGACCACAGCATGTTGTTCTCAATGGAGAGACGTCTACAGACGTTAAAGTAACCTCTGGCGTGCCACAGGGGAGTGTTATGGGACCATTGCTTTTCACAATATATATATATATATATATATATATATATATATATATATATATATATATATATATGACCTAGTAGATAGTGTCGGAAGTTCCATGCGGCTTTTCGCAGATGATGCTGTAGTATACAGAGACGTTGCAGCATTAGAAAATTACAGCGAAATGCAGGAAGATCTGCAGCGGATAGGCTCTTGGTGCATAGAGTGGCAACTGACCCTTAACATAGACAAATGTATGTATTGCGAATACATAGAAAGAAGGATCCTTTATTTTATGATTATATGATAGCGGAACAAACACTAGTAGCAGTTACTTCTGTAAAATATCTGGGAGTATGTGTACGGAACGATTTGAAGTGGAATGATCGTATAAAATTAATTGTTGGTAAGGCGGGTGCCAGGCTGAGATTCATTGGGAGAGTCCTTAGAAAATGTAGTCCATCAACAAAGGAGGTGGCTTACAAAACACTCGTTCGACCTATACTTGAGTATTGCTCATCAGTGTGGGATCCGTACCAGGTCGGGTTGACAGAGGAGATGGTGAAGATCCAAAGAAGAGCGGTGCGTTTCGTCACAGGATTATTTGGTAAGCGTGATGGCGCTACGGAGATGTTTAATAAACTCAAGTGGCAGACTCTGCAAGAGAGGCGCTCTGCATCGCGGTGTAGCTTGCTTGCCAGGTTTCGAGAGGGTGAGTTTCTGGATGAGGTATCGAATATATTGCTTCCCCCTACTTATACCTCCCGAGGAGATCGCTAATGTAAAATTAGAGAGATTCGAGCGCGCACGGAGGCTTTCCGGCAGTCGTTTCTTCCCGCGAACCATATGCGACTGGAACAGGAAAGGGAGGTAATGACAGTGTCACGTAAAGTACCCTCCGCCACACACCGTTGGGTGGCTTGCGGAGTATAAATGTAGATGTAGATGTAGATAACATCTATGTGCTCCAAAATACGGCGCAGGAACGTCTTATACACAACAATTCCAAGCCCTGTGGGAGTATCCACGTCGGTCTAACATCGCTCAATACTGTCGCAGCCGTTCCGTTGCTTTTCCAGTTGTTACAATTTTCAAAAACTGCTCTGTAGCCGTATTAATATACCATTATTCAAATGAGGGTGCCCAATCCATTTAAATTATTAACACTGTAAGAAAGTGCGCACACACTTAAATCTAACATGAATGATTGCAAATCTAAGTATTTCTCTTTCCTTCAATTCTTTATGGTGAATGGTCCTTGTAGTGCTTTTCTGCAGCTTTGGACGGATAGCCGGCTGTGAGAACGCATAAGAGCTTACACTGTGTCGGAATAATACGCACGTAATATTGTGTGGGGCTTATTCCAGACTGCGGATACTACTTTATGCACAGGTGGCCAAAATATATCCTAACAGCGCCTGAAGCTTCGAGCATTGGTTGACAGTTAATATTAGAGAACACCAATATTGGATAAACTAAATCAGCATACTAAGCTTAAGACTTGCATACGTGTATGAGGATAATTATGCGCGCCACGCTCGTAAAGTCGGCATTACCCTCTTCCAGCACAAGATGAAACTTTATTTCTTTTTAATACGTACAAGCAACCGTGCACGAGACCGTATCTGAACTGCTTCTATACGTAATTGGCACCAGATATCGTTAAGCAGTTAAGAATACAGTGTTGTTGGACTTTTAAATAACTGGTAATAACATTCAGCACAGTTTGATGTTTGAAGCATTACGTTTTAGTAAGTAGTAAGTATATTTGTTAGTAAGAGACTGGACGATATATCTACTACGTATCATTTAACAGCGTCGCCTTTCTGCTGATTACATTGCGGACCAATTTGTTAAACAATTTCTGTTTAGACGACTTTTTAGCTGTTTTAGGGCTAAATTTGCAAGTTGTTTTCTTCCATCACGTTAAATTTTTTCTATACACCGTATGTGAATGAGATTTCTCTCGGCGGGATCGAGAGTTGAGCACAGCAAGCACTATTGCGCTTCTATTGGTTGACATAATTCCTCTCCGACCGGCGAGAGGAGGGCTAAATGACACCGTAGCAGACCTGCAAATGGTTCACGTTGTCTAGGCTAGTTCATTTATACTTGAGATATTGTACTGATACGTTTTGTGTCACTCTGATACAGGGAAGCGCTTTTCGACTTGGAAACTGAGTTCTTGTTTGCATACCAATTTACATGTGTTTTGTTTATATCTACACTCCTGGAAATGGAAAAAAGAACACATTGACACCGGTGTGTCAGACCCACCACACTTGCTCCGGACACTGCGAGAGGGCTGTACAAGCAATGATCACACGCACGGCACAGCGGACACACCAGGAACCGCGGTGTTGGCCGTCGAATGGCGCTAGCTGCGCAGCATTTGTGCACCGCCGCCGTCAGTGTCAGCCAGTTTGCCGTGGCATACGGAGCTCCATCGCAGTCTTTAACACTGGTAGCATGCCGCGACAGCGTGGACGTGAACCGTATGTGCAGTTGACGGACTTTGAGCGAGGGCGTATAATGGGCATGCGGGAGGCCGGGTGGACGTACCGCCGAATCGCTCAACAGGTGGGGCGTGAGGTCTCCACAGTACATCGATGTTGTCGCCAGTGGTCGGCGGAAGGTGCACGTGCCCGTCGACCTGGGACCTGACCGCAGCGACGCACGGATGCACGCCAAGACCGTAGGATCCTACGCAGTGCCGTAGGGGACCGCACCGCCACTTCCCAGCAAATTAGGGACACTGTTGCTCCTGGGGTATCGGCGAGGACCATTCGCAACCGTCTCCATGTAGCTGGGCTACGGTCCCGCACACCATTAGGCCGTCTTCCGCTCACGCCCCAACATCGTGCAGCCCGCCTCCAGTGGTGTCGCGACAGGCGTGAATGGAGGGACGAATGGAGACGTGTCGTCTCCAGCGATGAGAGTCGCTTCTGCCTTGGTGCACATGATGGTCGTATGCGTGTTTGGCGCCGTGCAGGTGAGCGCCACAATCAGGACTGCATACGACCGAGGCACACAGGGCCAACACCCGGCATCATGGTGTGGGGAGCGATCTCCTACACTGGCCGTACACCACTGGTGATCGTCGAGGGGACACTGAATAGTGCACGGTACATCCAAACCGTCATCGAACCCATCGTTCAACCATTCCTAGACCGGCAAGGGAACTTGCTGTTCCAACAGGACAATGCACGTCCGCATGTATCCTGTGCCACCCAACGTTCTCTAGAAGGTGTAAGTCAACTACCCTGGCCAGCAAGATCTCCGGATCTGTCCCCCATTGAGCATGTTTGGGACTGGATGAAGCGTCGTCTCACGCGGTCTGCACGTCCAGCACGAACGGTGGATATACACTGTACTAGTGCCGACATTGTGCATGCTCTGTTGCCTGTGTCTATGTGCCTGTGGTTCTGTCAGTGTGATCATGTGATGTATCTGACCCCAGGAATGTGTCAATAAAGTTTCCCCTTCCTGGGACAATGAATTCATGGTGTTCTTATTTCAATTTCCAGGAGTGTATATATGAACTGAAACATTTCCTTACATCTGCCTCTGTCAGTTGAGCTGAAAATGCTTAAACAGCACCGATTCGTTTTATTATATTTGTGACAGTTTTGCCATTCCCAGTCAAAGGACAAACATTGGCACATTTGTCCAACCAAGCCTATTTTTCACATCGTAAAGTAAAAATATGTATATCATGGATTCCACATAAAGTGTGGAAGCAGTAAAAACGTCAGGATACAACCAGAAAAACAAATGTATAATACAGTATCCTAGTTTACCATCAGCATATGCCCAGTGTGCCTCATTCAGCTGAAATCTCAGTGCTAGTTTTCAAGTTTTTGGAAATTTGTGGTAAGTTCCTATGGGACCAAACTGCTGCGGCCTTCAGTCCCTAGGCTTACACATTACTTAATCTAACATAAACTAACTTACGCTAAGAACAACACACACACCCATGCCCGAAGGAGGAATCGAACCTCCGACGGGGGGATCCGCGCAATTCGTGGCAAGGCGCCTTAGACCGCGCGGCCACCCGACGTGGCAGTTTTGAAGTAATTGCCCTCTTTGGAAGTACAAGTATAAGAGATCAGACGATCAGAGTGAGACCTAAGATAAAGATTTTGCTGCTGAAGATGATTCTGTTCGTAAGGGTTTTGGGCAACATGAGTTGAATGATTTTGCACGAGATTTACAACTGTTTAAAAATAGCACAGAACTGTTAGCATCAAGACTGTGCGAGAAAAACTAGCTTGAAAGAGGAGCTAAGCTATGCCACTTTTAATCAAGAGAAACTATGTTTTTGCAAAACTTTCGGAGTGATGGTGGATTTGTATATTGCCATGACGTACATTGTTTGTTGGAAGGATTTGGAATTTCAACATACAGGGCTATTACAAATGATTGAAGCGATTTCATAAATTCACTGTAGCTCCATTCATTGACATATGGTCACGACACACTACAGATACGCAGAAAAACTCATAAAGTTTTGTTCGGCTGAAGCCGCACTTCAGGTTTCTGCCGCCAGAGCGCTCGAGAGCGCAGTGAGACAAAATGGCGACAGGAGCCGAGAAAGCGTATGTCGTGCTTCAAATGCACTCACATCAGTCAGTCATAACAGTGCAACGACACTTCAGGACGAAGTTCAACAAAGATCCACCAACTGCTAACTCCATTCGGCGATGGTATGCGCAGTTGAAAGCTTCTGGATGCCTCCGTAAGGGGAAATCAACGGGTCGGCCTGCAGTGAGCGAAGAAACGGTTGAACGCGTGCGGGCAAGTTTCACGCGTAGCCCGCGGAAGTCGACGAACAAAGCAAGCAGGGAGCTAAACGTACCACAGGATGGTGCTCCACCGCACTTCCATCATGATGTTCGGCATTTCTTAAACAGGAGGTTGGAAAACCGATGGATCGGTCGTGGTGGAGATCATGATCAGCAATTCATGTCATGGCCTCCACGCTCTTCCGACTTAACCCCATGCAATTTCTTTCTGTGGGGTTATGTGAAAGATTCAGTGTTTAAACCTCCTCTACCATGAAACGTGCCAGAACTGCGAGCTCGCATCAACGATGCTTTCGAACTCATTGATGGGGACATGCTGCGCCGAGTGTGGGAGGAACTTGATTATCAGCTTGATGTCTGCCGAATCACTAAAGGGGCACATATCCAACATTTGTGAATGCCTAAAAAAACTTTTTGCGTTTTTGTATGTGTGTGCAAAGCATTGTGAAAATACCTCAAATAATAAAGTTATTGTAGAGCTGTGAAATCGCTTCAATCATTTGTAATAACCCTGTATAACGCAACTGATTGACTACTGTTCATCGAAAGCTCAAAACGGAGCTCGAAGTGACCCTTCCTCCACAATAGAAAATTATTTTTTGGTGTCCCAATCGGCTATTTAGATTGTTTGCGAGAAGTTTATGAAGACACAAAGAGAGTCAGTGACTTGTCGAAACAAATTTCCAACGTTTGCTGCAGTGGAGCACTGAGGTAACACAATGGCGACGGAGTGTGCAGTGATGTTTGAGTGGGGTGGAGGATATGCTCGGATATCCGACTTCGAATCCCGGTCCAGCACTAATTTTTATCTGCCGCCACTGAGTTATCTCAGTGTCACAATGCAGCAAAAGTCGGAAATATCTCTCGTCAAGTGTATACACTTATCAGCCGGAACGTTATGACCACCTACCCAATTGCGGGTAATTCCACCTGTGGCACGGGTAACAGCGGCGACGCGTCGTAGTATGGAAGCAACGAGGTCTTAGTAGGTCGCTGGAGGGAGTTGGCACCACATCAGCACACACAACTCACCTAACTTCCATAAATTCCGAGGAGGGTGTCGATGTGCTCTGACAACATGTTCAGTCACATCCCAGGTGTGTTGGATCGGGTTCAGACGTGGCGAGCGGGGAAGGGAGGCAGTGGGGTGGGGGGCAGCACATCAATTGGAATTCGCCACTGTGTTCCTCGAACCACTCAATCACACTCGTGGTCTTGTGACATTGTGCATCTTGTTAAAAATGCCACTGCTGGTGGGAAACATTATCGTCATGATGGGATTTACGTGGTATGCAACAGTGTACGACACTCCTTGGCTGTCATGGTGCCTTGCGCAAGCTGCACTGGACCCATGGATGTCCATGTGTACGTTCCCCAAAGCATAATGGAGTCGCGTCCACCTTGTCTCCGTCCTGCAGTAAACGTGTCGACGGATTCGCGCCCTCCCGTTGGGGCGATGAAGAAGGTATCGGGATTCATCAGACCATGCAACGCTCTGCCACTGCGCCAAAATCCAGTGCCGATGGTCAGGTGCCCATTTTAGTCGTAGTTGCCGATGTTGTGGTATTAACGTTGGCCCACGCATTGGTCGTCGGCCTCGGAGGCCCATCGTTAGGGGTGCCCGGTGGACTGTGTGTTCAGTCACATCTGTGCTCTGACCAGCGTCAACGTCCAATGTTAGTTCCGCCAAAGTTCGCGCCTGTTCTGTTTTATCAGTCTGCCCAGACCACGACGTCCGACAGTGAGAACCAATCACAAGACGTCTGGAAGTGGTTTAAACTTGGTTTCGCCACGTGTTGAGGACACTCACCACAGCACTCCCCGAACACCCGACAAGTCGTGCAGTTTCCGAAATACCCGTGTCAAGTCTCCAGGCGATCGCAATCTGCCTCGGTCAAACTCAGATCACGCACCTTCCCCATTCTACATACGGACAGCACGCTCACTGATACTACATGCACCGTTCGTGTGTCTGACTAGCAGTCATTCCTCGACAGGTGACGCTGTCATCACCTGGACGGTTTTATGTCGATAGTAAGTGGTCATAATGTTCTGGCTGATCAGTTTATATAAGGTTGTGGATCAACACAGTGTATTGCACAGACCATACCTATATAAGTCAGTGGTTTGTTGCAATATTACATGCGCCACTAGATCATCCGTGTTGAAGTGAAAATTATCTGCTTCCTCAATGGCTAGCAACACGTATGTACGAAGCATCCCTGTTATTTGTGTTTGGGAGATCGTCGAGCTCGTGATAAGCATTGAGAGCAGCGGCACTGCCTGCCGAGAGCTGTCCTGAATCCTCGTGGTCCAAAAATTCTACATCAGTTATTTGTCGGCAGAAAGAACGTCGTATTTCCACCTGTGCATATAAAACTGGGTCTCATAAAGGAATTTGTTAGTCAATTGAAGGAGATCGTTGCAAGTATCTCGTTTCGGTACTTTCTTGCTTGTCGTATGAAAAGATAAAGACTTGGGTGTTCGAAAATCCACAGATTCGGCAGCTCGTTATAGATGAAAATTTTGTCACAACAATGATAGTTCTTGAAAAGAATGCTTGGTTGGGGTTCAAAAACAATGTCAAATTCTTTCTTTGAAAAACACGAGCACGGAATTATATCGAAATTGTCCAGCAGCCCTTGGAGAACAGCAAAACGTTTGGTGGGAAACTGAGCATCAAACTGCATTTTCTACATGATATATTGCTAACTTCCTGAAAAAACTTGGAGCAGTCAATGAAGAGAAGGGTTAGTGATTCCACAAACATTTGAAGGTCATAGAGGTACAGATCGAGGTAAATGGGATGTACATATGTTGGCTGTCTATTATTGGAGCGTCTGGTCCCTTTAATCCCACAACCAACCAACCTATTATTGGAGCACAAAGTGACAGTGTCCACAAATTAAACACTCCAGAAGGAGGTATAAGCGAAAATTTCACCTTAATATGCATTTTTGCTGTTTCGAAAAGAAACTTAACTATTTATATGACAACAATTTAACTTACGGTAACTCTGTGCAGCCTTTGCATGGGTAAAACTGGTTCATCTTGGACAGCATACTTGGTAAGTTTTCCCTTTATTTTCCTTTATATCCGTATTTTCCACAACTTTCGAGACAAAGAGAGGATATCCTGTAGATTAAGAAGTTGATGTGATGGACAAAAACAGTGTTTATTTCTAAAGTCGTCAGAGGCCAAACATTAGTCGGAAAGAAGTCACGGATCTAAATTTCTGTTCTCCACTTTTATTTATGTGTAAATTTTTGTTTTGCCTTTTCGTAAGTGTAGATCAATTTCATTAATGTGTATTAACAGCCAATTTAAAATTTCTCCAAATAATTTTTAGTACCAGCTAGTAAGGATTAGCACATCATATTGCGCAGTTCGGCCACGGTTTCATCGCTGACTATTGCGGACGAGTGAGTCACGTCTTGATTAATCCCGCTGTATGTTTTTTTAGCTAGCGTCTTTATTCAAGCAAGGTTAATTAATTCAGGGACAAACTTACAGCCTAAGACATTTATTCACAATATTCTGTAGTTCGTAATTTGTGAATTTATGTTGTTCACTAAAACAAGAGCTAATTCACTACCAAGTCAGCGGTGTCATATAAATAGACACCATGTTATTTATATTTTCTTTTAATAAAGAAAATATATGTCTTACTTTTTTCCTCGTTTCCGGAATATTTGTTACGAAATATTTCTGTGGACTCGAGAACCAATAACGATAATATTTCTCCTGTTTTATTAATTTTTAAATCAATAAAATTGTACCCATATAAAATCTTCAGGCCAAACTTATTTATAAAAAATTGAATCTATGAACTTAGTTCCTGTTATTCAAGTAACTAACAGCAAACTAAGATTCAGCAACTCTTTTTTTATTTTAATATAGCGAAACTTTGGTGGCTTTTTTCGACTCCATTACAAATCGGTGGTAGTAGACAAGCGCCAGCAGTTCTATGTGTCCAAGTACAGCGATTTCGATTTAAAAAATGCAAACAAAAAATCTGATTGCCTCCATCACTTTGGGCCCTGAAGTTATGCAACCCAAACAATATTAGCTCTCTTCGGGTGTTATCAGATCGCGTTCCACCATCGTTACCTAAATTAATGGTCACTCGCTTCTTCAAAGCAGAATATAATGACAATACTGTGACTTGCTTGCATAAATTGTTCCAATGGGTTACTACATACCGTTGCGGTAAATATCTTGACAGTTTATGGTTGGTCTGTACTGTACAACCAAAATATAGTTACCTTCTGAAATTCGCTAGTGCTGCCCAATCAAATTCGTTGCAAACTGAGTCACTATCACTCAACGCAAACAACCAATCTATTCTCTACACAAAAAACGCACCACACTGTTCTCTTAGTTTTTGCAGATCTTCCGAATAAATACAACAAACACTTGATTCTCTCAGAGTTTGCTAATCACATATAAAACGCATAGACAACTCTCAATGGCATCAGAGTTTCTTAAACAGGAACACTAACCCAAAATGTATGGAACAAATCAGATCAGTATTTGACTTTAGCTCAACTCATGCATCAACAACAAGTGCTTGGTCTTAGTACAGTCCTTTCAATGAAGTTTTCCATTATCCAACAAATTATTTAGGTCCGTTCTTACTCCATTACTTAGCAAGATCTCCATTATTAGCCATGCAGTGATTAACAATGGGAACCACTAGACGGTTATTCATTGACAGAAACTCGCAGAGCTAAACAAATCAGCTATATTAGACCAGTCATCATTGTGAACTGTAAGTACCCAAGCTCTGTCAGTACTGGAAGTTCCACCACTCCGCTGCGACTATTTGTCAAATGGCTAACTGTAACAGTCAGCATGCCACAGACACTGGAAACTCCTCAGTGTGAAACTGACTGTCCAGCACAACTCCTGCGCTATAACTGACCATAAGACCGATGTTAAACCATTTTGGAGCCCCTTTCACAAACAAAACTACAGTGTTACCATTACTTTTAACTATTAAATCGTTATTTCAGATGACCATCATATCTTCTTCTCATGGCCAGCTTCCACTGCTGTAGCATGTCTGCCATTCGAACTATTATTTCCATCGGCCACTGATTCTAGTATGATCTTTGCTGTTCGCTTTTCTATTGATACAGGTCATTGCTGCTGAGTGCTTACCCTACAACACATTTTAAATAATCACTTTTGTGCAAATATTTAGAATAACTGATGAAGAATACTCAACAAATGACACTGTTAGTCCTGCTGCAGTGTCGATAAGTTAAGATGACGAAACTGCCCTGACGACAACTAAAACATATCAGATCTTCCTTTGGCCTGTCACCAGCTCCAGAGAAGCATGGCATGAAGACCATACAAATGATTCTGCTCAAAGCCAGAATTCAGTCAGGAACACAATGGGAATCGAGTGCTGATTTCCGACAGATGCGAGGACTCTGGGCTGCCACCATGGGTGCGGCAGACCAAGAGGCCCTGCACGTTGTCTACTTTCCGTGTTAGAGAAGCTTGAAGAATGCCTGTTGGGAAAGATAAGCTCTATAAACAGAAGAGAAAAATAAGATCCACTCAGCCTACTGGGGGCCAGAGGAGGCCACAGATGTATATGCTTACATTTTTTAAGGAGGCCATTTCTAGTTTAAATTTTGTAAGGAGGCTCATGGTTGCCTCATGATAATTAATTTCACAACGATGTCACAGACTCACGAGGGCGAGTGTGCAGCCGTTTCTATTAGACGAAATACCAAAACAGACATAAAGTGGAAGAGAATTTCTGTCGACTGTGGCTCTCAAAAAGAGAACTCAGCGATATTAGTTAACCACGACAGTTTTGTTAGGAGGTGGGAAATTTTTGCAATTGTTATAAATTTTCCACTGGTCCGAACTTCAGCGTTAGTAGAAATAGCTAGATTTTGTGGAGCAGAGGAAAATGACACTTTGGTTCAGGGCATGACGCAGTGCATTACTTGAGCCTCGATCTACAGGGAGAGTCGGTTTCACTTTAGTATTGCAAAAGGAGATGTCTTCGCTTTACAGTTGATCACAGCCTCTACAGCAGCCGGTGTTTGCACCTGAGTATCAGCAGGATGGTAAGTATGGGCCGCATTTGCATACATCGTGACGGGGAGAACATGAGGTTATTTTTTCACATCAAAGCTTCGTTTTTTTCATCTGATGCATATAGTCAGCTAGCTGAAGAATATATTCACCTAGACGAGAGAACTGGTGCTCATACGTACTATTCTGAGTTCTTTCTTTAGGCTATTGACTTATTCAGCAATCACTGGCGATTTCAGAGGAGACAAAAGACTTTCACACCTGTGTGAAGGTCTTTTGCACATGTTTTTGCACCATTGTACCCTTCTGTAATTATTTGCATTATTTATTCTGTAGCTAGAATCGCATTAATGCTTCCAGCAATGAATGGGATTGTTGTAGTGACCTTTAATTTAATTTAGTAGAATACTGGTAGCCGTTATCAATATATGTATGTGAGATATAGTATTCATATTTCATGTTTAGATGGGCCACTCCTGTTTAATTCAGATATTTAATTAGGTATCCGGTGCATGAGCTTGCCCTCTCATTTCGCGTGAACTCATAGAGAGCTATCTGTCTGCTGTATAGGTCATCGGGTTTATATCTCGTAGCATTTCAGGGCTATGCTAAATGCTCATGCTATACCCCACATAAAAATTAGGAGAATCTTCTGACGTACGCAATTGTTTTATAGGTCGCCAAATTAGGACTTTGACGAACCTGGTCTAGGATTACTCCGAGCCCTGGTAGTTTTCTAATGTTTAGCCGTGGACAGTTTGAATAATTTAACCGTTTATTGGATTCTCAGATCACAAAAATGCATCTGAACTCTACAATGATAACAAACGTCAAGTACCAGAAGCACTATTAACTTGCAAGCGGAGTGCTAATTTGTACCTTTGTCACAGTAAGAAGAGGGAAGATAAGTATAGTCAGTCGTTGCTCTGAATCGCGGAGTTGAATTTTTGAGGGATTGATTTAACAATGTTTGTGGTTTTGGTAGATTTTATTGTATTTTCTTGTGTACGTGGAGTTGGCGAACTGTTGTGGGCCTTTTCTAGGAGGCAGATTTCAAGTATTAGTGCATGTGCAATAGGTTGAAATGTGTCGGGGTGTACACCAGTCCCTTTAAGGTTAGTGCACGAAATTGTATTGCCTGTTTTGAATCACTTGAGAGGAACATGAGAGAGGTAGACGGTCTGCGTCTCACTGGATGCAAGCAATGCAGTTTGTCCGGACATATCGCGCCTTGAACTCGCCTCGGTATTGTGCAGCGTGTAAGCGTTACGGGCACACGTCAAGGGTATGTGAGGAATGCGCTGCGCTGTGTGTGAGGAGGAGAAAGCAAGCAGGGTTTCGATAGATACATACAGGAAACAGTTCTGCCAAAAACTGTATTTATTTTATTTCAAGTAGTAACAGGTACAGCGATCAAACGCAAAGAGTGTTTACGGCATATCCATATTTTGGTAAATGCGTGGCTATATTCAGGGCAGTAAATGTAAGTTAAACATTAAAACCACTTAGACAGAGCAAACCACAAAAACTTGCCGCACATATGTTGCACAAATAGAAAGTGCTCACAGGATGGATTGGTTGTCAAGGGCTCGTATTGTTTGCTAACTGATACTAACAGACTAAAAGTAGGAAGAATTAAAATGTCATTGGTGTTGGGTGGAGTATTCCAGTGCGGTTCGTTTACGAGTTATCGTATTTTGAGAAGTTCCCACACCGACACATGTGTTTGTGTTGTTGTTGTTGTTGGTGGTGGTGGTATATGGTAGCGTACACTAAAGAACGACACAATCACGCACACTAGCTATTTGGATTCAGACCAGTAACGAAACAACTGAACGATCACAGGTTGTGTGCGAAATGACCATCGGCAGTGGCAATACACGCTTCCAGTCTAGTACAGAACGACCAGCATTTCAGCGGAGATGTTCGAGCAGGCTGCAGCAACACGTCGCTGCGTATCACCGGGTGCAATAGGTATGTCCTTGTCGACAGCGTATTTCAGCTTTCCCCACAGAAAAAAGTCTACAGGTGTCAAATCCGGGGACAGGTCGGCCAAGGTAAAGGTCCTCTGCGTCCAGCCCAACGATTTGTAAACATTTCGTTAAGTCACGCTGTAGTACTTCTTGCACTATGATATGGACAATCACCATTTTTGTACAACAGATTCCTCTTAGTCTGCAGACGAACGTCTTCTAGCATCCGTCAGAGATAGTTTGTTTTGAGGCTGCGATACTTGTGCACTTTCAGTGTTCTGTCTTTCAAAAAAGGGCCTATCAGCTGATGTTCCCTATCCCACACCACACGTTTACACTCCATGGACGCTGCCATTCCACCTGAAGAAGCAACGAGGATTGTCAACAGACCAATAGTACATGTTTTGGCGGATTACCTGGCCATGACTGATAAATGTGGCTTCATCACTAAAGAAGGTACATGATATATCTGGAGTATCCTGCCTTAAGGCCCATACACGGAAGTTAACACGCTTCTCTTAATAGTTTCCATGCAGCTCTTGATGGAGAGAGATGTAATTGGGATGGAGAATGGGTAGGACATCTGCCGGACTGACGCCACTTTCTCGTGCGAATACGCGGGAGCTAACGTGCGGATCAGTTGCAACAGCTGCAAGAACATTAATTTCACCCTGTTTCTTCGTCACTTGTTTAGTTATGTTACGTTGTCTAGATGCTATACTACCACTTTCACATAACTGGTTGAAGAGGTTGATAAATAACTGGCGAAATGGTTGACGTCTATTGTGATATCTTGCCGCATACACCGTACAAGAACGAAGTGCACTCTCCTACACTCTCCATACACCGTGAGCATGTCGGCTCTTTCTGGATTGGTAAATCCCATCGTCCACTGACAACATACTGCCTGGACTTTAGGACACTTTTATCTGACTAGCAAGTCGCAATGCGCTCAAGGTACACACGAGAACACTGTAAGCAAACATGACAACATCGTACTTAGCAACTACGCAGGCTGAATGGCACAAACAAGTGTCAGTGTGGAAACTTTTCAAAATATAATATCTCGTAAACGACTCGCACTAGAATTCTACTACAAACACTACTGATATTCTAATTTACCATACTTTGAGATTGTTTGCAGATGATGCTGTCATTTACAGTCTTGTTAAGTCATCCGATGACCAAAACGAATTGCAAAATGATTTAGATAAGATATCTGTATGCTGCGAAAAGTGGCAATTGACCCTGAATAAAGAAAGATGTGAAGTTATTCACATGAGTACTAAAAGAAACCGCTAAATTTCGATTACGCGACAAGTCACACAAATCCGAAGGGTGTAAATTCAACTAAATACTTAGGGATTACAATTACAAAAAACCTAAATTGGAACGATCACATAGATAATGTAGTGGGTTGAGCTGCCAAAGACTGCGATTCATTGACAGAAAACTTAGAAGGTGCAACAGGTCTACTAAAGAGACTGCTTACACCACGCTATTCTGGAGTATTGCTGTGCGATGTGCGATCCGCATCAGGTGGGACGGAAGGATGATATCGCAAAAGTGCAAAGAAGGGCAGCTCGTTTTGTATTATCGCGATATAAGGGAGATAGTCCCACAGACATGATACGTGAATTGGAGTGGCAATCATTAAAACAAAGGCGTTTTTCGTTGCGACGGGATCTTCTCATGAAATTTCAATCACCAGTTTTCTACTCCGATTGCGAAAACATTCTGCTGGCTCCCACCTACATAGGGAGAAATGATCATCACGGTAAAATAAGAGAAATCAGGGCTCGCACAGAAAAATTTAAGTGCTCGTTTTTCCCGCACGCCATTAGAGAGTGGAACGGTAGAGAAACAGCTTGGAGGTGGTTCATTGAACCCTCTGCCAGGCACTTTATTGTGAGTAGCACATTAATCAAGTAGATGTAGATGTTTAGTTAGTTAATGTCAATAGACATTGTTCCGTTTAAAAAACTGTATATTTCCGCAAAAAGTTCACGTTCTAGATATTATTACAAACTGTTGACTGGCTGACAATACGAGCCCCTGGCTGTCAGCCATTCTGTGAAAACAGCGTATCAGTAGCATTTCCCATTTCTGCAATATTTGGGGTGCAAGTTTTAGGTGATTCAGTCTGTATATGCACTTGGTCTCAACTGTACTGCTCATGTCAAAGGTTGAAATCGCACTCAGCTTCAACTTGGAACTCACTGTCAATCTGTGCACTTCCATAGCTGAAGTGGTTTGCGGTGCAGATCGTCATGGGAGGGATTGGGTTCGATTACCGGCAGGGCCGGAGATTTTCTCCGCACGGGGATTGAGTGTTATGTCGTCTTCACCATCATTTCACCCTCATCGACGTGCAAGTCGCCGAAATGGCGTCAGCTAAAAATATTTGAATCAGCGACGGGGCCTCTTGCAGGTGGCGCTCCCGACCTAGCCGCCGGGCGGTGTGGCCGAGCGGTTCTAGGCGCTTCAGTCTGGAACCGCGCGACCACCACGGTCGCAGTTTCGAATCTTGCCTCGGGCATGGATGTGTGTGATGTCCTTAGGTTAATAGGTTTAAGTAGCTCTAAGTTCTGGGGGACTGATGACTTCAGATGTTAAGTCCCATAGTGCTCAGAGCCATTTGAACCATTTGAGCCGACCTAGCCACACGCTTTATCGTTCTCATAAGCTCAGCCTTTGACATGAAGAGTCCAGTTTCCACTACATGCATGTGCAGGGTGATCAAAAATAGTTTGAAAGCTTGTAAGAGTGTTGCAGGGTAGGCTGTGCTGAGGGATTATTGTTAAGAAAAATAGTCGATAGCTTGCGCCGTTTCCGATTTAATTAGCACTTAAGATAGACAAACAGGTCATATTGGGGGAAGATGGAAGCGGCCCGCCAGAGGCGGTGCACCAAACACGTTCTTCCTCTTCTTTGCTAAAAGCAAACAAGAGGGCGATGTAAAAATTGGACGTGGGACAGTACTAACTATCGAATCTGAGCCAAAGGCTTCACAGTCTCGTGTGCTATCGCCCACTCTGTGAGAACAACTGTCACTAACAACGTTTTACGAGAGGGCTTCAAATGGCTCTGAGCACTATGGGACTTAACATCTGTGGTCATCAGTCCCCTAGAACTTAGAACTACTTAAACCTAACTAACCTAAGGACATCACACACATCCATGCCCGAGGCAGGATTCGAACCTGCGACCGTAGCAGTCGGGCGGTTACGAGAGGGCAATTGACTATCTCATCTCTCAGTGGGATGAATGTGTAGTGATTACTTTTCAATGGAACCATTCAATGGCCCCATTGCGGAGGGTGTTTGCTTTTAATTTGACTGCCCCTCAAAGTTTTGCCATGTTTAGAGAGTGCTGTTGGTCCGCAGCTGTCTGATGATTTAACGAACACTGCTAATATGTTCTTTATTGTACTCACAACCGCTTTCGGCTTTTGTATTTAAGTCAACGTCAAACAGTGGTTCACCACAGTTATCCAGCAGAAAATAGCTTAAATATAAAATCCGAAACCGGTCGTGGACTAAAATAAAGAACACATTGCAACTGGAGTGTCTATTCATTGATTAATCTCTGACTTGTTAAGGCCGGTGGCTCTGTCCTATCTTTGAGGTCCCTATGACGTCATCTTTCATCTGAATAACGTACGACCGCCATTACCAATGGTGTCTTCACCCACCTCTGTTCAGAAGGTGTTCAACTGTCGGTCTGGCCACCACGTTCTCCAGATGTCTCAAAGGAGACCCCTACCTTTTGTTGTTAAAATGTCTACTTTCTGGCTCTTAATCTTCTCCGGGAATTCTCTTTTGCCATATACCATGGACTTTTGAAGAGGTTGAAGTCTCTTAGAAATTTGGGGAATTGGCTTTCTATTCTTCAGTTCCACAGTGTGTGCAATGCTATGCAAAGCGTTTCTAAAATTTATTTTATGACCGCGTAGGTTTCTCAAATGTGCAACGGAATCAATGTGAAGACTTTGACACAACGTTAAAGGTACGAGGTTTCTTTATATTTTTGCCAAACATTTTCTAGCGGAATGTTATTTCTATAACTGATTTTACAAGGAATGCAGGGAAACGGCGCGCCATAAGTGGGTTTGAGGGCAAAAGTGACTCTTATTCTATAAAACTGACATTTATTATAAAGAAAACTCTTCATTCTCACACACAAATCGCACCAAGGAAAACAATTAACGTTGTTGGTTAAGATGAATGGGTGATTAATACCATCGCCTTTACCTTCTGCATGCAAACCTCGTGGGAAGTAATAGGGAGTGTGGGTACATTAGGAAGCGAATGACTCAGTGTTCCGCAACATCCAATCATTCACGTGGCAGAAAACTACTTGGAAAATTATACAACATAAAATATCGGCATGCACTACGATCACAGTGGGAGGTTTCAAGGGACAGAAAGCCAAGTCCACTATATCTGATAATTAGCTGAGGGTCCTGTAGGTGGACAATAGATCCAGGGCGAAGCCACTGAAAAAATAAAAAATAAGAAGGGGAATTCCAATAACCAAAGATTAGAATACACATTGTACAGTCCTTCTATTCATTGAGTTGACAACTACTCGATTAATCAGTCTCCTAGTTGGAATGCTCCACTCAGACTCAGTACCATGTAGAAATAAAAGTTCAGCCCGAATAGTCACACGGGAACCTGACTCACGATTACAATAATTAAACAGAAGTTGCAGATTATCCGCTGGAAGCAACAGTTAAACTGAAGGATTTGAGAACTTCACACAATTGCAAGCCAGTACAAAGGCCACGCACGTGGTTAACGAAAACAAGGAAAATTTAGACAATATTCACTCCGCACAACACAAGCGTCTGTTAATTAATAAACATGGAAACAAGTTCTGAATTTAACTAAGGAATGTGCTGAAGGCACGTGTTCGGCATCCTGCCTAGAACAAAGCACTAACTACAATGTTCTTAATATACTGCTAAACTTTTAGAATAAAAAAGCGTCGTTCCTGAATACAGCTTTTGACCGTAAATTTGAGTAAAGCGAGACAGTCATATACATTGCTAACGAACATTTAACTAATTCCGAGCAACCTGAAAGTTACCATAAAGCGTATTCCGTGGAGCACAAATACTCATGACGGAAACTCCCCCCTCCCTCCCCCTCCCCAAGGAAAAGAGTGACGAGAAAACTTTGTCAGAGCGCCAGGATCTGCCTTTATGCCTTTACCGTCTGGAGTGGAGAGTTGCTACTAAGATAAAAAACGCTAAAGAGAGCGGGAGAGTGCTTCACCAATCGAAAAACGCTAAAAAGAGGGGACGGGGCGTGCTTTATCAATTCGATAATGCTAAAAACAGAGGGAGCGCCGTGGGTCCACGCCACGTCAGGTTAAAGGACATGTTTCGACAAGAACAAAGAAAATTTCTGAGACTTTGCAAAGAAAAGAAAAAAACTACCAGTACGTATGAACTTTCAATTACTCACTCATGCGCAGACTACAGAGATAATTCACGAAGAGGATTAAGAAAAGTAAAGAGGTTGCTGATGTGTGGCCCAAGTTAGTCAGTTAGTTAGTTACGTGGTCCACATATCATCTGAATGATTCTTTTATCGAAACGATGTGTAACCAATAAGTTTACAGGATGTGTATACATAATTAGTTTTAACATTAATGAACGCGTTAGTTTTTTGGTCATTCTCATGTAACTGCAATTACAACAACTTTTTTTATTTAATTTTTTCTGGTTGCCAGAAGGAAGAGATGGAGTTGACCAGGAGAATTTACTCCAAATCATTTTGAAACTTTCTTTGCTACCTGTCAGACATTTTATGGCACGGGGCAAATGATCACATATTTTTGTTGTCGCATATTGAAATCCTTTCTGAGTCACTGACAGCTTCAATAATAGATAATAAAGCTGTTTTTCCCCTCTATTGTTGTAGCATGGACATCACTGTCCTTCTCAAATTGTGACCGATTATTTATGACGAATTTATGTATTGTGACGACGCAATTAAAATGCCTAGCTCTTTGAGGAGGTATCTACATGACATCCGTGGGTGAAGATCACATGTTATTCTTACTGATCGCTTTTGTGCGATCAATACTTTCTTCCTGAGTGATAATTTATACCAGAAAATTATTCCATAACACATTATTGAGTGTAAATATTTACGTCAGGAGGTAAATTTGTTCATTTCCAAGACTATCAGTTACACAAAGAACAAATGTAGCTGAACGTAATTGTTTGAGAAGCTCAGTAATATGCTTTTTCCAGTTCAGGTTGTTATCAGTATGTATATCCAAAAATTTTACTGACTCCTGCTCGTTGGTATATAAATTGTTGGTATGACTCTATCCATTGTACAAAAATGGATATAGTCCTTATAGAAGGACCTGGGTTCGACTGCCGTTACTCTCAGGACTGGTACGGGGTGCAATCACCCACGTGATGCTAACTGAGGAGCTACTTGAGTGAGAAGTAGGGACTCCACGGTCAAGAAAGCCCACGGCCGGAAGAGCGATGTGCTGTTCCCGTGCCCCGAAATACCGCATCCGGATGACAGTCGCCGAAGATGACATGGCGGCCGGTCGGTCCCTACTGGTCCTTCTGGCCAGAATGTACAACTATGTTTTGCTTTGTTTACATAATTTTCCCAATGGTAAGAAGTACTACGTAGCTTACAGAATATAAACAAACAAGAGAGTTGTTAGCTTAAGTCGCCTATCATATCGTAGATGCTGTCATGACTGTAGCACGTGGACAGCGAACCGACTTCACCGTTTCCGTGATATTCGTTGCCAGTCTATGGGCCGTAAAAATCTGTCCTTTCTCAAATCCGCTTACGTCAGCAGATTTCCCATTTTGTGGGCCATATCGTCGCTAGAAAGATTCTCCTCAATTCATTCGTCTCTGCTTTGCATGTGCAGGGCGAAGAAAAAATGCCGCACTTGGAGGTCGGTATGCGATTTCTCATCCGGATCGAAGAGAAAAGTTTATCTAGCAAAATCAGATCGCGTACTTTTTGAAAACACGTGTATGAAAACCAGGTGCTGGCAATACTAACGCGTCGTGCATTGCATCGGAATGTACAGAGGAAAGTTTATATGCCCGCACTACCGTACCAGCTATCGTAGCTCACTTAGGAGACTGCTGGGACATCAAGCCCTCAATCCACTATGGAGCTGATGCTCCAGCCCTCGTCAGGTTCCTCTTTTATATTTTTTAGGCGTCTGTTCCCTAGTTCCCGTCGTTTGTAAGTAGGATACCATTTTGTCACATGACAAAAGCATATTACATGACAGCATGATCCATTAAACTCCACGCATTGTCTACGAACCGCTCAGTGAACAATCATATCCAATCCTGCCAAGTTCATGTAACACTGCTTCCTGATGGAGTACACAGACGATGAATACGTTGATAAGCTGTACGAACAATACGAGGCTGGAATAGAAGGGAGAACCGATAGAGGTACTCAGGGTACCTTGCGCCACACACCGTCAGGTGGCTTGCGGAGTATGGATGTAGATGTAGATATAGAGGTACCTTCAAAGGCGCCACCACGATAAGACCGTTTTTCGTCGCCTTCGGGAACGGGTTATCTTCGTCTACGAGTAATGGACAGAGGTCGTCCAAGGACTACACGTACTCCACAAACAGAGAACGCGATACTTGGAACCGTTCACCAGTCACCTCGGCGAAGCAACCGTGGTATTGCAAGGCAGCTCCAGGTATCTCAAAGACTGGCTGTTGAAGTGATACATGAGGAAGAACTACATCCGTGTCATTCCCGTTAACTCAAGACGAGCGGCCAGAAGACCGCATTCGACGAGTACAGTGTTTTTGCAAGAAATGGAGGAAAATGAACATTTTATAAAGAACATTATATACACTGACGAATCCAGCTTCACTCGTGGAAGTATGTTCAAGCTCCACAGCAGCTATTGCTGGACGAAATACAACCCTCGTCGCACGTGAACGTGGCTTTCGACAGCTGTGGATTTTAGCATGATGGTGCACTGCCAAACTTTGATTTGAATATCAGTAACTATTTAAATAAAGTATTTCTAGGGAAATGGATTGGTCGTGGAGATCCAGTGTCCTAGCTTCCACGTTCCCTGGACCTTGATCCACTAGATTTTTATTTGTACGGACACTTAAAGCATCAAGTTTATTGTACTCCAACCATTGATGTATATGACCTAATAGCTCCCGTGCATGCCGCTTCGGCAATGGTGGATGCAGATGTGTTGAGCAGGGTCCAGCGAAGTATGATCCAGCAAGTGGCGAAGTGTTTGTAAATGTAAGATGATTGCTTTGAACATCTTCTGTAAAGAGAACATTCCTCGTGCATGTATGTACCGGCTCTTTTGAAGATAAGCCTGAATATCAAACATACAGAATGGAATTATTGTGTGTAGCGTAATATGAATCTAGTGTAGCCTACCTGTTGTGTTTTCTATACAGACGATCTTTCTGTATCCACTATTATTTTCTGTTGGCTTTAATTGTACAATGCACGAAAAAACTGGTCGTTTACGTCGGTAAGAAGTTCATGTTATGTCTTAATGTTAAAATAAAGGTAACAGAAACGTAAGGAAATACACAGGTTACTGCATTGTGCAGGAGAAAATTGGATTCCGTTTGATGCGTTAACTGAAAAAAAAAGTTTGGTGCGAACGTCACTCGAATATTGGGGAGTCTGCCTTTCCGTTACCAATGGCATTGCCTCGTCTCATTGAGCTAATGGGACAGCTCTGGCAGAGTCCAGAGTTGATGGTACCTGTTTCTGATCGTTATGTTTTTGCTCATCAGTGTATGTCATACATCTCCATGTTGTTAAGCCATAGTCTAGTCCACACAGTGCCGCTATAAGGCAACGTTTCGGGTTCCGCCGAATAGGTCAGGAGTTCACTATACTCAGCTGGCGGCTACACGGGTAGCGGAGGCTGTGTGGCGTGGACTGGGCGGCTTTTTAGGTTAGAAGGCCTCGGGAAAGTACGGGGTGGGCTGCAATCTCAAAGGGTACATGGCAAATACAGGACGTGCTTGGATCAAGGAACAGTCGGAATTGTAGTTGTGCTGGGAAAGTCCCTGAGCTTCAAGCGCTAATAGAAAGCACAGAAGCTGAAATCGTTATAGGTACAGAAAGCTGGCTAAAGCCTGAAATAAGTTCTGCAGAAATTTTTACGAAGTCTCAGACGGTGTTCAGGGAAGATAGATTAGGCAGAATTGGTGGTGGAGTGTTTGTGTGAGTCAGTAGTGGTTTATCTTGTAGTGAAGTCGTAGTAGATACTCCATGCGAATTGGTATGGGTGGAGGTTATACTTAACAGCCGAACTGAGTTAATGATTGGCTCCTTCTACCGACCCCCAGATTCCGATGATACAGTTGCGGAACAGTTCAGAGAAAATTTGAGTCTCGTAACAAATAAATACCCCACTCATACGGCTATAGTTGGTGGGGACTTCAACCTTCCCTCGATATGTTGGCAAAAATACTTGTTCAAAACCGGTGGTAGGCAGAAAACATCTTCCGAGATTATCCTAAATGCTTTCTCCGAAAATTATTTCGAGCAGTTAGTCCACGAACCCACGCGAATTGTAAATGGTTGCCAAAACACACTTGACCTCTTAGCCACAAACAATCCAGAGCTGATAGAGCGCATCGTGACTGATACAGGGATTAGTGATCACAAGGTCGTTGTAGCTAGGCTCAATACCGTTTCTTCCAAATCCACCAGAAACAAACGCAAAATAATTTTATTTAAAAAAGCGGATAAAGTGTCAATAGAAGCCTTCCTAAGAGACAATCTCCATTCCTTCCGAACTGACTATGCAAATGTAGACGAGATGTGGCTCAAATTCAAAGATATAGTAGCAACAGCAATTGAGAGATTCATACCTCATAAATTGGTTAGAGATGGAACTGATCCCCCGTGGTATACTAAACAGGTCTGAACTCTGTTGCAGAGGGAACGGAAAAAGCATACGAAGTTCGGAAGAACGCGAAATCTCGAAGATTGGCTAAAATTTACAGACGCGCGAAATTTGGCCCGGACTTCAATGCGAGATGCCTTTAATAGATTCCACAACGAAACATTGTCTCGGAATTTGGTAGAAAATCAGAAGAAATTCTGGTCGTATGTAAAGTACACAAGCGGCAAGACGCAGTCAATACCTTCGCTGCGCAGTGCCGATGGTACTGTTACCGACGACTGTGCCGCTAAAGCAGAGTTATTGAACGCAGTTTTCCGAAATTCCTTCACCAGGGAAGATGAATGGAATGTTCCAGAATTTGAAACACGAACAGCTGCTAGCATGAGTTTCTTAGAAGTAGATACCTTAGGGGTTGCGAAGCAACTCAAATCGCTTGATATGGGCAAGTCTTCAGGTCCAGATTGTATACCGATTAGGTTCCTTTCAGATTACGCTGATACAATAGCTCCCTACTTAGCACTCATATACAACCGCTCGCTCACCGATAGATCTGTACCTACAGATTGGAAAATTGCGCAGGTCGCACCAGTGTTTAAGAAGGGTAGTAGGAGTAATCCATCTAACTACAGACCTACATCATTGACGTCGGTTTTCAGTAGGGTTTTGGAGCATATACTGTATTCAAACATTATGAATCACCTCGAAGGTGCAACGCAGCTAGCTCTTTATTCGCACGAAGTAATGGCCGCTATCGACAGGGGATCTCAAGTTGATTCCATATTTCTAGATTTCCGGAAAGCTTTTGGCGCCGTTCCTCACAAGCGACTTCTAATCAAGCTGCGGGCCTATGGGGTATCGTCTCAGTTGTGCGACTGGATTCGTGATTTCCTGTCAGGAAGGTCGCAGTTCGTAGTAATAGACGGCAAATCATCGAGTAAAACTGAAGTGATATCAGGTGTTCCCCAGGGAAGCGTCCTGGGACCTCTGCTGTTCCTGATCTATATAAATGACCTGGGTGACAATCTGAGCAGTTCTCTTAGGTTATTCGCAGATGATGCTGTAATTTACTGTCTAGTAAGGTCATCCGAAGACCAGTATCAGTTGCAAAGCGATTTAGAAAAGATTGCTGTATGGTGTGGCAGGTGGCAGTTGACGCTAAATAACGAAAAGTGTGAGGTGATCCACATGAGTTCCAAAAGAAATCCGTTGGAATTCGATTATTCGATAAATAGTACAATTCCCAAGGCTGTCAATTCAACTAAGTACCTGGGTGTTAAAATTAAGAATAACTTCAGTTGGAAAGACCAAATAGATAATATTGTGGGGAAGGCGAGCCAAAGGTTGCGTTTCATGGGCAGGACACTTAGAAGATGCAACAAGTCCACTAAAGAAACAGCTTACACTACACTCGTTCGTCCTCTGTTAGAATATTGCTGCGCGGTGTGGGATCCTTACCAGGTGGGATTGACGGAGGACATCGAAAGGGTGCAAAAAAGGGCAGCTCGTTTTGTATTATCACGTAATAGTGGGGAGAGTGTGGCAGATATGATACGCGAGTTGGGATGGAAGTCATTACAGCAAAGACGTTTTTCGTCGCGGCGAGATCTATTTACGAAATTTCAGTCACCAACTTTCTCTTCCGAATGCGAAAATATTTTGTTGAGCCCATCCTACATAGGTAGGAATGATCATCAAAATAAAATAAGAGAAATCAGAGCTCGAACAGAAAGGTTTAGATGTTCGTTTTTCCTGCCCGCTGTTCGGGAAGGGCACGGAAGACGCTTAACTACTACAGTAAGATGAGGACGTTAGGGAAAATGAATGTACTGGAATATTTAATGAAACTAAGGTGCGTGATGCTAGAATGTTTACGATCTTACGAGAGATAGAATGTGAAAACGCAGGGAATATTTATTGTGGACGAGTATTAGACAGCGGTATGAAGAGAAAGTGAAAATGCCTATGTGTGCCTGATCATCTGCCTAAAGGCTATGAAACACCTGCGGCTAAGGCATGAAACGAGACCGAAGGTATCGGTAGAGAAATTTATCTTAGCTTATTCTCTTTATTCGTCTATTTTTTAATCAGGTTATAATCTCCGTAACCTCAGCTACGAGGAATCCATTCAAAGTTTACTTACTCCTCTACCAAGCTTGCATATTAATTTACTTGTGACTGCGAGACTTTATCGTTCGTGGATGCGTGAATAATGTCTGATAAAACATCTGAAGGACGTGTGTGGAGGACAAAAAGAAATGAGCCATACAGCTGATGACGCAAGAGTGGGGAAGATGGTCAACACTAGATAAGTTTGGCTAAGTCCGTATAGCTTTTCCCGTCATTCTTACTCGTGGACGGATTGTCGTTTGGGACGATATCGTTGACTACCACAGGCATCTTGTCTGTAGAGGTGATAAACGACACCGATATCCCCTACTATGCTGAACTACGTATGGGTCTCAGAACGTGCTGTCAGCTAGCTCAGATTTTGACCCTAGGTGGATACAATACAATACAACATTTTTCGGCCAATTAAAAGTTACACGCTGTAGTATGTGAGTAGCTGTACTATTCAGAACGATCCGCTCGCTTTGAGGTACGTAACTCGCTGTCGTATAACAACAAATGGATCAAATGGCTCTGAGCACTATGGGACTCAACATCTTAGGTCATAAGTCCCCTAGAACTTAGAACTACTTAAACCTAACTAACCTAAGGACATCACACACATCCATGCCCGAGGCAGGATTCGAACCTGCGACCGTAGCAGTCCCGCGGTTCCGGACTGCAGCGCCAGAACCGCTAGACCACCGCGGCCGGCGTATAACAACAGACGTGTACTAACAGACCCTTTGTACTGATAACTGTTAGCCCCTGTTTGTACACGCTTACTGCTGCGAACGTTGACGTGGAGTGAAGTGTGACACTTGTTAGCTTTGTCACTGTCGCAGGCCGGTGTGGCCGAGTGGTTCTAGGCGCTTCATTCTGGAATCGTGCAGGTTCGAATCCTGCCTCGGGCATGGATGTCTGTGCTGTCCTTAAATTAGTTAGGTTTAAGCAGTTCTAAGTTCTAAGTTCTAGGGGACTGATGACCTCAGATGTTAAGTCACATAGTGCTCAGAGCTGTTTTTGAACCATTTGTCACTGTCTCTCATCCTTGAGAATCCGTTCGTCAGTCACATTATCCCATAGTTCATGATTCTAGGTCAGAATGCACCGCAGGGCAGTGTATATAATCCATCTCTCTAGTTCCTGCCGAGTGATGTTGTATATGAAGAAATCTTTTAAGGGCATAAGAGGTATACAAATACCAGAGTACAGGAACAGATATAAATGGCACTGAGACAGAGGGTAGCAAAAACAAGAGGTGTCCGACAAGACTGACCTCTCTCTCTTTCTTTATTTAATTTATTTACAGAAAGTGCCATAAAAACAATAAAAGCGGCAACAAATGGATCAAAGTTATTGGTAAGCAAATACAATGAATTCGATTTCTTGATGGTATAGTAGTTTTAGCAGATTGTTAAGGGGATATAAACCATAAATAAAATTTTGTTTGATGCCATGAGTAGCCACAAACTGAAAATAAACACAAACAAGGCTAAAACAATGGTGACTGATAAATCAGAGGGACATGTAAGGGTAAACATCAAGATTGGAAATAAAATGCTAATGCAAGCAAATGAATTTTTCTACTTCAATAACAGATGACACAGGGGTGTAAAGAATATTAAAAGAAGAATTGTAAGGCCTAAACAAGCTTTTCGAAATAAGAGTAATTTACTACCAAACAAAGAGCTTAATATGGAAACAAGAAAGAAATTCATCAAGACAGTTACTCGGACCATTTCAAGCTATGATTGAGAAGGGTAGACTTGGGGAAACATCATTTCATCATTTTCTTTCGGCCTTCGTCCCATTCCAACGTGGGATCGGCCTTGTTACTACGGATTTGGCAATGTTAGTGTCTGAGAGTGCCCAGATTTCCTTCCTGTCGTCACCCCATACCCCCTGGGACAGAATCAGTGAACCCCAGCTGTCTGCATCTAGTGGAATCCATGTAATAGCGCGAACGTTTTCAAATGTCTGCGAGTCGTGTAACTGAGGGGGGCATGGGGACCAACCCGTTATTCACCTAGTGGTATGCGAAAAACCGCCCAAAAACCACATCCAGGCTGGCCGGCACACTGGCCCACGTCGTTAATCTGCCATTTGGATTCGATATGGGGTCGGCGCGCCTACCCGAGTCCAGGAAGCAGCTCATTAGCGCTGTCGGCTAACCTAGCGGGTACTTGGGGCAACAGTTAAAGAAAAAAAAATGGATGTTATAGAAATGTAGATGCGGAGAAAAACCACAAAAACATTATGGACTGAAAAAATCTAATGAACAAGTACTAAAGGGAATTAAAAAGAAAAGGACATTGGTTAATATGATACAGAGAAAGAAAACTAAGTTAATTTGACACCTAATTCGACATAGCATCTTCATACGAAAAATACTGGGGATAAAATTAAGAGGCATACTAAGAACAATTGTATTGCAAAGTGTTATTACTAGAGCGTTATTACAGAGCGACAGTAGTGGCGGCCAGTAGTACTAGCCAGTAGTTATTATCGCTTCACTATCTCCGTGTGGGGCGGTACTTCCGCTTCACCGTGTAGTAGGCTACTGGAGGTCAGCAAAGTAAAGCATGTTTGAGATTAGAGGACGATAAAGGATGAGTAAATCGGTCACGAGATCTAGTGGCAGCCACTACTGGACGTATCTTACTGGCACCAGTAGAGCACTAGACGCTGTACTGTTGCGTATTGTTGCGAAATGTCTTCAATATCCGAAGAAGCGCAGTCAAAACCAGCTGCCGCAGTGTTAAATGGAGTGCGGACAATATAGGTACATTTTTAGAAACTTACGAAAACTGTGAACTATTACGGGACATACGTCATTGTGATTGTACCACCAAGTCGAAGAGGCAGACTTCCAGGATGAAGTTAAGGAGTGACTTAATGGGAAGGGGAGTGTCAGTTCCCGAAATGTGCTTCTTTAGAGCCCGTATAAAGGCCACGTGCAGAGGTGAACTGTTGAAACTGATTTCGTCAGAGACAAGCGGAGAGGGCACTGACGTCATCCACGTACCCAAGGTACCATAGTTTCCACTGCAGCCTACAGTTTCTCGAGATATGTAATCATCACGAAGAGATCAACATCTAATTGGGTAAATTTGGTTTTTAATCTTTGCGTGTGTCAAATCAAATACGGCAGCCAAGGCAAACGAGTGATAAGATTCAGCGAACTGTCACCTTCCTAGACGTCAGGTCATATAATTTCTATTATTTACTAAAACAGAAACAAAAGCAACAAAAATATTTGTTAATATAAAGAGGAAAGGATAATAATAACTACTTCAAAAGAAAGCACTCTGCAGAGTATGTGATTTAATACGACACTAGGTCACATAAAACGACTACGACTACAAACACATTGTGTTTTAAAACATTTTACAGCGTTGTTAATGTTATCAGCTATTAAAATTTAAACAAACTTTGTGATTCACTGAGCAATAACACTTGTAAAATGTTCAGAACAGTTTATTTTACAGAGTTGGTCATTAACTAAGTAGTGCCTAAGAAAATTTGCTGTGTCATTTATTACATACCAATAGTCTTAGTCCGCCACTGGAGTGCTCGGCGTGTGTTTTCCTTGGTTCCGAAGCAGTTTTGGAATATATGTTCCGCTCCAGTGAAATGCCACTGGCCGGGGTGAAAAACTCCAGTGTCAGTGTCTTCATGGCCAACCCATCCCCTTTCCAAGTGTTGCTGGTGACGTTATTCGCAATCAGTTGTGCAGAGTACATGTACATTGTACAATCAAATATAGAATTCCTAAATCAAGTTAGATTTCTTTTTGAAAGATTACAAATCTCACTGCCTTTATACCAAGCGCGTTTTCCACTACTCTGCCTGCGTGCGTGCGTAACATAGTTACCCTAATATCAAATTTTGTTTGGAAAAGGGTTTTATTATTGTCGAGGATAAAAGGGAATGCGTCACCATCCATTATAAAGTGGTCATCAGGGAAATTTAGTGTACGAATTGTCCAATGCTAACTCACTTGATAAAAGCCGGAATGCACTTGTGTCGTTGACTCTTCCTTTGGTTCTCACACTTGTGTATAGAAATTTACGACCAGTATCTACCAATGCCAAAAGTATAGCGCTGTAACCTCCTTTGTAGTTGTACAACTGGGAACAACTTCCGGACGGACGTTTTACGGCCACATGCTTTCCATCAAAAGCACCAAAACGTAAAGAAAAATTCCGTTTTGTTTTCAAATTTTTTGTATTTCCACGTATTCCTCAGTTGTCTTCGGAACCCAAAAAAGAGATGTTAGTTATAAACAAAACTTTGCAAGTGCATACCAACACATTAACATTAACATTGAGAGCTGTGAGTGCCGTTAGTTATCGGTCATCTTTAATTTCAGGCTACACCAGCCACAACTGCTGACGATGGTGGGGCGGATGACGAAACTGGCGCATCTGATTCTCAAGCCATTGACATAATACACAATGCCGAGGGCTCATCTCAACCCTCACTTGTGCCTACTCTTCCAACACCCAATCAAGTTGGCAAAAGAGTACCATTGAGAAGTTACAGAAAAGATCCGAGAGTCGCCCATCGACTTCAAACAGAGCTGACCCCGATGCGGTTGACTTATTTGGGAAATATGTCGCAGCTCGCTTGAGGAACCTTCCCTTTCTTCCCTTGAAAAATAGACTTACATGCCAGGACCACATTCAATCAATGCTGACAAAAGAAAGACTCAATTTATTGGAAGCCCCACAACTGGCAGCTGGAACGTAGCCCAACACCGATGACTCAGATGATGGATTTATAGCTGAAGCAGATTTACTTTACAGACATTTACAGTAAAATATCGTTGCCTGACAAACAAATTTTCTTCTGAATACATTATTTAACAATAAACTGTATATATTTTATTTAATCATCTTTTGTATGGTTGACATAGTTGTTAGGAGTTGTAAGTAGGCTGTTTATGTTTTCTTTATGTAAGTAGGCTGTTTAGGTTCTTATATTGGTAACGCCAACTCTGTATGAAAATCACTGGCTGTGCTGTGTGCAGTCTGTGGCTGCTTTGCATTGTTGTAATACTCGCCATTGTAGTGTTAGGCAGCTGGCTGTGAACAGCGCGTAGCATTGCGCAGTTGGAGGTGAGCCGCCAGCAGTGGTGGATGTGGGGAGAGAGATGGCGGAGTTTTGAAATTTGTCATGAACTGCTATATTTATATATGATGATATCAAGGTAAATACATTGTTTGTTCTCTATTAATATCTTTCATTTGCTAACTATCCGTATCAGTAGTTAGTGCCTTCCATAGTTTGAATCTTTTATTTAGCTGGCAGTAGTGGCGCTCGCTGTATTGCAGTAGCTTGAGCAGCGAAGATTTTTGTGAGGTAAGTGATTTGTGAAAGGTATAGTTTAATGTTAGTCAGGGCCATTCTTTTGTAGGGAATTTTGAAAGTCAGATTGCGTTGCGCTAACAAAATATTGTGTGTCAGTTTAAGCACAGTCAGGTACAATTGTTCAAAGGGGACGTTTCAGAGTGACAACTTCAAAATGTACATGCACATTTCTGCATTTATTTTCTTTTAACTCTTCGGTATTCCTAAGAATGTGCTCCTCTTTTTAGAAACGTTTATTGGATGATAGACAAAGATAGGTCCACTGTTAGCGTCTCTTTTACCATTTACTATAAATTACCTGGTTAGCAAGCTATAACTTATGAGATTCTACCTTCCTATATTCTTGTGATGCTGTAGTTATTGCTATGAGAACTTCTGGCATAAAACTTGAAATGGTGTTGGCTGGTAATCGAAACTCGATTGTCAAAGTTTGGTAACTGTCACCAGTAGCTAAAAATCGTAAGGAAGCCTCTAGTTTTGGACAGGCAGGAAATACGTTTCTCATTAGCTTATCTGTTTTTGATATTTAACATTCAGTTAAATTTTACAGTTCGTTAATTCGTCCCACACTCGTTTTCATAATTCTCTTGTATTCTAGAGGATACTCCTCGGCAAGTTCGCGATTTATTATAGATGAAGCTCCCAGTTGAACTCTACGACACACCCTGCCTTTAAACGAGCACGACCTGTTTGTGGTCAATATTTGTTGAAGCGCTTCACTTATACAATGTACAGTTTGACTTACAACCTCTTCAACAGCTTCCTCTCACACTTCATCAATCTCCTCCATTTTCTCACATATCGCGGACAATGTTGCGCTCACCATGTGCACACACAGACTAGCTACTGGCTGCCACTAGAACAGTTTCACTGGAAGCTAGTACCGTCTTCGTGTGTAAGCCTACTGTGCCGACCAGTCCACTGGCTGCCAGTAATGGCCGCCAGTACTGGCCGCAAATACTGTCAGCGTGTGCAGAGGGCTTAAAGAACGCGAGGGACGGAGAAAGTCGGCTACGTCAACAAAATGTTGCCTTTAGTGTCTGGCGATGATGGCAACATGTATAGGAATTTTGTTTTTATTTGTGTGCCCGTATATGTGTGCGTGTGCGTGCGTGTGCGTGTGAGCGCGCGTGACTGATCACTCTATAAAACACAACTGCACTGCTCCAGAGACCGAGAAAAGCATACTTTCCAATGTTTTAAGGAATATGGCGCATTTATTCTTGTGATCAGCGCCCTCTAAGCATCAGCACGACCACGAAAACCGAGTTCTAATGCCTCTAGACAGATTGTTATGTAACAGACCTTTATAATTAAACAATATCCAAATTCCTCTAAAATAGCTAATGAGGTTGTTTAACACAGTCGACTGCACAGTTTGTTGGCCTCTCTGTTAAGGATGGCCTTGCTTCCCTCTTGTTAATTTGCGCATTTGAGGAGCAATGACAGAAATAAGAGAAAAGGCCTGAATTGAAATTAAAATTAAGGGGGAAAGAATATCAGTGATAAAGTTCGCTGATAAAATGGATATCCATTGTGAAAGTTGCTAGGAAGAACAACAGAAAAACGATTGCAATGTGAAGTAGCAGAAATGATACTGGCTATTAACTTAACATCAAAATTGTACGTAGGAGATGAAGCGAAAGAAGCATAATGACACGTGATGAGAAAAGCCAAGAGGATATAAGAAGCAAGCTAACACAGTAAAGAGTGCATTTCTCGCTATAAGAAGTCTACCTGTATCGAACATAGGCCTTGGTTTGAGGAAGAGATTTCTATGAGTATACGCCTTGAACACAGTACTGTGTGGACGTCAATCGTGTACTGTGGGAAAACTGGAGAAGAGGAGGATAGCGACGTTTGAGGTGTGATATCGAAGGACGCTGAAGATTAAGTGAACAGATAAGATAAAAAATGAGAAGATTCTTTGCAGAATCGGCGAAGAAAGAAATTTTGTGAAAAGCACTGTCTTTAGGAGGGGACAGGATGATAGGACGTGTGCTGAGACAATAGAAAATAACATCAATGGTACTGGGGTCAGCTGCATAGGAGAAAAACTGTAGAGGAAGATACACTGATCAGCCAGAACATTATGACAACCGACCTACTATCGATATAAACCCGCCAAGGCGATAGCAGCTTCACCTGGCGAGGAATGGCTGCTAGTCACACACACGCCCGGTGCATCTAATATCAGCGACCGCGGTGTCCGTGTGTAGAATGGGGAAGGCGTGCGATCTGTCTGAGTTTGAGCGGGGCCAGATTGTGATGGCTTGGAGGATTGGCACGAACATTTAGGGAACTGGACGACTTGTCGGGTGTTCGGGGAGAACTCGAGTGAGTGTCTTCAACATGTGGCGAAACCAAGGTGAAACAACGTCCACATGTCATGGGGTTGGGCGGGCAATTCCCATTACAGATGTCGGACGCCGGAGGCTGGGCAGACTGGTAAAACAGTACAAGCGGCGAACTGTGGTGGAACTAGCATCAGACTTCAATGATGGGCAGAGTACAAATGTGTTTGAACACACAGTGCGCAGAGCACTCCTAACGATGGGCCTCTGCAGCTGACGACCCTTGCATGTGCCTACGTTAACACCACGACATCGGCAACTACGACTGAAATTGGCACGTGACCGTCCTCGCTGAACGTTGGTGCAGTGGCAGCGCCCGATACCTTCTTTGTCATTCCGATGGTAGGGCGTGAATCTGTCGATTTCCAGGGGAACGACGCCTTGACACCTGTACTGCGGTACGGAGACAAGTTGGCGGCGGCTCCGTTATGCTCTGGGGAACATTCACGTGGGAATCCATGGATGGAGTGGAGCTCGTGAAAGGCACCATAACGGCCAAGAGGTATCCTACACTGATTGCAGACCACGTACACCCTTGATGACGATCGTGTTCCCGACGGCAGAGGTATTGTTCAACAAGATAACGCGCCACATCATAAGGCTAGGAGTGTGACGTAGGGGTTCGAGGAACGCAGTGGCTAGTTCCAATTGATGTGCTGGCTTCCCAGCTCGCTAGATCTGAGCCCGATCGAACGCATCTGGGATATGATCGAACGTTGCTTCGGAGCTCATGGCACCCCTCCCCGGAATTTACGGGAATCAGGAGAAATTTGTTAACATCGAGTATAGATTTAAGTGTCAGGAAGTCATTTCTGAAAGTATTTGTATGGAGTGTAGCCATGTATGGAAGTGAAACATGGACGATAAACAGTTTGGACAAGAAGAGAATAGAAGCTTTCGAAATGTGGTGCTACAGAAGAATGCTGAAGATTAGATGGGTAGATCACATAACTAATGAGGAAGTATTGAATAGGATTGGGGAGAAGAGAAGTTTGTGGCACAACTTGACCAGAAGAAGGGATCGGTTGGTAGGACATGTTCTGAGGCATCAAGGGATCACCAATTTAGTATTGGAGGGCAGCGTGGAGGGTAAAAATCGTAGAGGGAGACCAAGAGATGAATACACTAAGCAGATTCAGAAGGATGTAGGTTGCAGTAGGTACTGGGAGATGAAGAAGCTTGCACAGGATAGAGTAGCATGGAGAGCTGCATCAAACCAGTCTCAGGACTGAAGACCACAACAACAACAGGTGACTTGTGTGTGCAGATGTGGTGTCAGCTCCCTCCAGCGTTGTTTCCATGTCACGACACGTCGCTGTTGTTATCCGTGCCAAATGTGGACATTTTGGCTATTAGGCAGGCGGTCATAATGTTCTGACTGATCAGTGTACAGACTGGAATATATCGGACTAATAATTTAGGACTCTGGGTGCAAGCTGAGAGGGTACAGTCCTCTACGATACGCTGGAGACCGATAAAATAAAGACGTGACAGTGTGCACGCTTTCTGTGTTTATATGAGAGTGGGCACGGCTGGCGTAGCCCCACCGTTTGACACCCAACGGGAGTTGAGATTCAGTGGGGCTGCGTGCCGAAGAGCCTGTAGGCAGAGCCGATGGATAGCGGCAAGTGTGAGAGGGAGTCATTGACGGACACAGTTGGTACGAGACATACAGGGTCCGGCAAAAAGGTCTCCCATATTTCAAAGGGTAATTACTAACAAACAAACAAAGACACAGAGAAACTATTTTTATTTGTGAACCACAAATACTACGTCTTTTTAAATTTTTAAATGGCGTCCCCCGTTGTTGACATTGACGAAGCCTTTCCCGGAAGTTGTCCATAGTTCTTCGGAATGGCAGCTACTTCCTAGGTGATTGTCTGCTTATGTGCTTGCGGGGTTATGGGGCAATGTTTGTTCATTTGAGCCTTTAAATGTCACCAGAGAATAAAATCACAAGGTGATAAATCGGGTGACCTTGGGGGCCAGGAGATGTCTGCTCACGAAGAGAGAAGACCCGAGGAAACAACTCTCTCAGAATTTCTGGAGAAAGCCGAGAGGTGTGAGCTATGGCTCCGTATTGTTGGAGCCAGACTTCTCCCTCTTCATGGTCACCAACAAACTTGTTTAACTTAGGTCTCTGTCGTGTGACAGTAGCAATTTGAATTAACCGTTACCACATCTTCTTCGAAAAAACAAAGCCATTGCGCCTGCTGTAAAAAGCACATGCACAGCAATCGATCTTTCCTTGTCCACCTCAGTAATCCCACCACGACTCACAAAGCGCCTAGCATCCAGCGCACGTTGGCCTGTCGATTATTCATACGATTTTGAAATGCATCTCAGCTGGTCTATTGCTTATTCGTTTGTGTGTTCAAATGAGTGTGAAATCTTATGGGACTTAACTTCTAAGGTCGTCAGTCCCTAAGCTTATACACTACTTAACCTAAATTATCCTAAGGACAAACACACACACCCATGCCCGAGGGAGGACTCGAATCTCCGCCGGGACCAGCTTATTCGTATGATTTTGAAAAGGATCTCAGTTGCTCATTTTTAAACACTTTCTAAGTTATTTCTGAACGAATCTTAAGTTGATTTTTGATTGTGTGCATAGTGTACGTGGCGTCTCTGCCAGGGGAATCCCCGTCTGTCTGGAAATAAAAATCTTTCTCGCACACAAAAGAAGACGGGGCTGTACGAGCTGAGCCGAATAAACATGAACTGTTGAATGCTAATCGCTCTTTGCTTATGTGGTTGACTGGGTGTGCAAATGATCAGTGTTGTTATAATTATTAGCGAAATTCATAGATTCAGACTACCAAAGCGGGAATAAACGACTAACAGGAATAACAGGTAAGAAAGATTACATATTATCTTCTACGTGTATGCAAGAAAATAAAATTTTGCCAGAAAATTTTTGCCAGAACCCTACACTACTAAGGGTCAGTTGTACAGTCCCCGGTTAGCAGTGGCTTAAGTTTTGTTCTCGGAATAGCGCGGAAAACGCATTGTAAGAGCACGTAATAACTTCCAACCAGAGAATAAACGCGGGATAACTGAACAGGTGATTCTGGCAATGTTAGGAAAGTTAACCGGAGAATAAGTTTTGGCAATGGCAGGAATAATCACAGAATTAGCGACGACAGGATTGTTTGTTAGAACGAGGAAGGAGAAGAAACGGTGACATCACACAAATTATGTGGAAGTATAAGACGATTTCCAATTTCTATAGAAACTTCGTAGTACCATGAGTTTTTCGATCTCATGCTTGAGAAACTGGAGCGTATTAATGAAATGTGAAACTATTTCCTAACATAAAACTTACTGCTTGTTGTAGGCCTAATAGGCATTTGGTACTTCGTGAATTATATTCTGTAGTGTTATTTATGTAAATGAGGTACAGAAAACTGATTATTTGTGCCAAAACAGTCTCACTTTTTTGTCGTGTGTTACAGTTGCTGCGATATTAGGAAGGAATATTTCGTTTTATCTAGCACACAGTGACAAAATAGAAATAATCAAATCGAGAAATTACCCCAGTCTTGGGTACTATTCATGTTAACAACTTTTTCGGTGTTAGGCAACGGATTTTGATTTTCCATGTAGCATAACGTTTGACGAACTTTGATGAGATAACAGATTCTTTCACAGAAAGGATAGCACGCTGCGTAAAGTTGTTGCAAGATTTGCGAGAAAAAGTTCTTGGACCTAACGATTGAAGAAATGTGTACTTTCTTGCTTGCCTCTTGTGTTTACTGGTTTTATGTTTCCAATATTTAATTTTATGACACATAAAACAGGAAGTTATAAGCTAATAGGCAATAAAGAGTGCAAATTTTCTGAAGAGTTCTTATTCTCTCAGTCACAAATAATCCCACCCAGTATTAATCGTGAGTGATTTTTTTTTTTTTTTGGGGGGGGGGGATAGGATTAATTTCCACTGTCCTGAATGTAGGCCTGATGGCTTCCATTCCAAAATATACACGCTTGAATTCCAAAGAGTGAAATACAGTGATGTGCGATAGAAGAAGGTTGTGTGAAGAGGCGTGGCACTGCATTTTGGCATACTTAACACCAATTAACATGCCTTGCATTTCCTCGAACATATATGTTTCATAGGATTAATTTCCACTGTCCTGAATGTAGGCTTGATGGCTTCCATTCCAAAATATACACGCTTGAATTCCAAAGAGTGAAATACAGTGATGTGCGATAGAAGAAGGTTGTGTGAAGAGGCGTGGCACTGCATTTTGGCATACTTAACACCAATTAACATGCCTTGCATTTCCTCGAACATATATGTTTCATAGGATTAATTTCCACTGTCCTGAATGTAGGCTTGATGGCTTCCATTCCAAAATATACACGCTTGAATTCCAAAGAGTGAAATACAGTGATGTGCGATAGAAGAAGGTTGTGTGAAGAGGCGTGGCACTGCATTTTGGCATACTTAAGACCAATTAACATGCCTTGCATTTCCTCGAACATGTATGTTTCATATGCCAAACTCTTCAGAAGGCCGTGAGCTATAAAATGAACATATTTTTGAAAAATCGGTTTTTCAAACGTTCGAGGGGGGAGGGGGCGCCACTATCAAGTTTTCGCCCCGGTTCGGAAACGTCGGAGCGCCGGGGCTGCTTCCGGCCGCTGAAACGAGACTGCAGCCATTGCAGATTCGAACATAAATAAATATAGTTGAACATGTGAATATTCAATAAAAATGAACTCTGACTAGCTACATAAAAACTAATAGTGTTATTTAAAAGAGAAAGTTAGGACGATTTCGTTGATGGTCATGCGCGTTTAATCGGAGCAGTATTTTTTGAGGTATTTAAATTTAAAAATGTTGCTTGTAAAGTTGTAAGTAGGCTGTTTAGGTTTTTATGTTGGTAACGCCACGTAGTGCTCTGTATGAAAACCACTGACTGTGCTGTGTGCAGTCTGTGGCTGGTTGGCATTGTTGAAATATTCGCTATTACAGTGTTGGGCAGTTAGATGTGAACAGCGCGTAACGTTGCGCAGTTGGAGGTGAGCCGCCATCAGTGGTTTTGAGAGCGGACGATCTGGACGTGTGTCCATCAGAAAGAGTAAATTTGTAATACTGGATATGATGACTTTTGAACATTATTAAGGTAAGCACATTGTCTGTTCTCTATCAAAATCTTTCATTTGCTAACTATGCCTATCAGTAGTTAGTGCCTTCAGTAGTTAGAATCTTTTATTTAGCTGGCAGTATTGGCGCTCCTTGTATTGCAGTAGTTCGAGTAACGAAGATTTTTGTGAGGTAAGTGATTCATGAAAGGTATAAGTTATTGTTAGTCAGGGCCATTCTTTTGTAGGGATTATTGAAAGTCAGATTGCGTTGCGCTAAAAATATTGTGTGTTAGTTTAGTGTTGATCAAAATAAGTAAAGAGCGAAATGTCTGAGTACATTCAGTTCTGCTCAGCTGTTTGAAAATCAAATAACGTAAGGGGTTTATCAGCACAGCAAGTCATTAATTTTTCTAAGGGGATGTTTCAAAGTGCGTTTCAAAAATTAATATCTCGATAACGCATCGCTCGATTTTCATAAACAAGATGTCTGTGTATGGGGCACAACGAGCGCTATTTGGACACACTAATGTAATTCTGGTAAATTGTATATAACTTGAACTAAATTGGAATTCTGAGCGGCAGCATGTAACAGTAAGAGTAACTATATATGTATATATTATGTCTTCATTTTATTCTAAATCTCTGGTAACGAAACAAGGCATATTAGTCTCAACCTGGACAAATTCATTGATATTAAGAGAACCATTTGCTTGACTGAAAATCTGAGTACAGCCATGAAAAGCTGATAAAATTCAGGACTAAACTCATGTATAATACATGGATATAAAGCAGAAATTAAATATGCCGAAAACCGAAGATCTTTCATTTGACTAGTGTCTAAGCGGGGTCATAAATCTGCAGCGGTCATCTTTATCGCGGGATTCAGGAGATTTTCGATGGGAGTCTCGTCTGGACAGTTGACCGGGTCGGTCGTGTGTGTGGAGAGACGACCGAGTCACGTTTGGTTACAGTGTGGACTTTTATAACTATTGAGTTTGGGACTTACATTTTTCGCTTGCAGTACCTCGAAATAGTTAGAATATTTTTAGCTAGTGGTAAGCTGTGGACTTTATCGAATTTTCACGTCAGGTGAATAATGAATTTATTTTAATATTAATAGCTGAATGTGGACTTGCAATTTCTGAGAATAACTGCCCACATTGAACCTTGATTTAAAATTTGATTTACGACGACTTTTTTCCGAAACAGTTCGCAGATTTTACGTGAGATAGCCACCACGTCAATGAAGACCTCGCTTTTTAATGATATTTGAGGGTGTGTGTGTTGATGTATGTACGATGAAGTGATAGTTTTCTACACAGTGAATAAACGACGTTTGTTGTTAAAACTTGAGAAATGATTACTTCACTGTAGTAATTCCTGCCTCCATTTTATTTTTGTGACTAATTCTAGGGTAACTGCGGTAGCACGTTTGGTTGGCACCTCTAGGCAGTTACGAAGCAACTTGCAAAGTACAGTCACGCATTTTAGGTCATATGAACGGTGATCTATTGAACTTTATTTCATTTTTAGTTCGAGGAAAATCACGTAGGGCTCTGAGATATTTTATTACCGAAAGTAATATTTAAGATTAGTCCAAAGCTAGATCACCGAACAGTGATACAACGTCACAAAGTGCTACACTGAGATGAAGAGGCTGGAACAATGAAAGAAGTCGGGATGGGCTGAATCAAGCCAGTGAGAATACTCACGATCTTAAAAGGGAATCGTTGGAAGAAATACAACGTAATTATGACGAAATCTTGATGGGTAAAGTACAAAACCTGTATTCGAAGAAGACTGTACAACCATCATGCTACCACCAATGTCCATACCGCGAAGGGATCATGAGTTTTGAGATCATCAGAGAAACAACACGAGTAATTGCATACAGTTTTAAACACAATACGTTTAACGTTGTAATTATAATGGAAGCAAAGATCACTTACCATGAAAATATAAGATAATTCTGAAACCAAGTCCATCTGCAAGTAAATTACTAATTCAAATCAACTGGAAGTGGCGACGGTTTAGTTGCTCGTTGACTGGAACCTTGTTGGGTAAATATACAAAAGCTGTATTCGAAGAGACTGTGCGATCATTACGCTGTCACCGGCTTCTTTGTCGTTAGGGATCGTGAGTTTTGTGACCGTCGGAGGGGCAAGACGAATAACTGAAATTCCCTGGATGTAGTCACGAAAGTTCAGGCTGTCTCCCGATAGGAAGAATTCGGAGCAGTTCTGCAAATAGACAAACTTTAGGAACTGTCCATCGAGACAGTGGTCTGCAAGGAGAGCGATGGAGTTCTGCTGGCAGTGCCTTGGATGCTTGTGGACGTCCTGGGGATGTGATAACCCGTTCCTGACTTCGAGAACAAAATTGGTTCGCTAGCTGCCGGAGGACGTCTTAAACACATGACCAATGGAAGGGTTACTCGTCTTTCCTCCGGTGAGCAAGTGACCAGCATACGAAAAGTAGTCCGTCGACTGTAGCATCGCCAGCAGCGATGTGAGCTCCATGGGTGGCGACATCGACACTGTGGGTTCTTGTGAAGCCGGCCATAAGTTAACTCATATACGAGGGTTATTCCAAAAGTAAGGTCCGATTGATTGCCAAATTGAAACCACAGTGAACATCAGAAATGTTTTACTTGTAACAATTAGCTACACCTTTCAGCTACTTCTCTACGTAGTCGCTGTTCTGACTTAGACTTTTGTCATAGCGTTGTACCAACTTTTCAATAGCCTCATCATAGAAGGCAGCCGCCAGTGCTTTCCGCCAATTCTCCACGCTGGCCTACACCTCGTTGTCTGTGTCAAAATGTTGTCTTCAAAGACAGCGGTTCATGTGACCAGAGATGAAACTCAGGGGGAGACAATTGCGGACTGTATTGTGGGTAATCTCACATTTCCATTTGAAAACGATGCAGGAGCATCTTCATTGCCCCTGCAGAATGCGGCTGAGAATTGTCGTGAAGACGAAACAGCACGACAGTTATGTAATGTTGGCTGCATAGCTTCAGGCGAAATTTCTCACCAGGCCCTCGTACTTGGCGGCAGACACTATTTTCTAGACATCTTTACGCACTCACTGCGAGCTCAGAAATGAGAAGAGCGACGTGATGCTAACTGGGGTTATACTAGAGACACTACCCAACACATCTGTGCAAAGCTTTATCGGATTTTCATAGTCGTTTCCATTTCGCGACCGATCGGACCTTACTTTTGGAATAACCCTCGTACATGCGGCCATATCAGCATATCAGCCAGCCAATGTATTTATTTACAGGTGGGGTACACTGGCTGGTGTTATGATGCCATTGGTGTACACCTACTGGTATGGCAACTGGTCTGCCTTGGCTGTATGTCTGTAAAGCTGCCATACTAGGATAAGCATGGGAAAACAGCATCCACCCACCCCTTCCCCCCCCCCCCCTCCCCAAATTGGGAAAAGATGGCAGAGCTGTAACGATGTCACACGAGGATACAGGTCCCCTCCTTCCCTAGGGGGCATACAGTGGAGTCATCTCGATGTACTGTAGACCAGTGCCGACAGGGGTATCCGAATGGATGAGGTACCTCAGGATCGTCATATTTGACGTCGATGGGTGTGGGTGCTCTTAGTGGCCATGTCCTTGTCTATGGGGCTGTGTTCCTGGAGTAGTCAAGGGCCCATCAGTGGTACTGAGGCTGGCCCAGATTTGGCACAAAAACTCTGAGGCTGCTCCCAACGGGAACCATTTGGAGCAGACCTATAAAGAGAAAAACTGTAGAATCTTTTGCGTGGAAGGCCGAACTTCATCAGGGATATTGGCAATCGAGGCGCTTTCTGTCATGGGCCGGCATTTGTGTTTTAACTTTCATGAGGATGTGACCGAATAGCTGGTGAAGCCCGCCTGTGGCCCGCATAGGTCGTGCTGGCGAGCAAAGACAGCAACCCTGCATGCAGTAACCTTTCTTCAAGGTCTGACGTGTTGATCGGAAACTGAGGTGTCTCGAGAGGTCGATCTTGTGGGCATGTCACATGGTGTAGACCGTCAGTTGGAGAACTGTATCTTGCAGATTTTCTTCCGGGAAAACGTTGTAAGTCTGTGAGACACGTTTGACAATGAAGTAAATGCACAGCCTATGGAAGGAAAGTCTGGAGTGTGAGGAAGCAAAGTCGTGGGAGTTTAGTCCATTACTTTGCACTTTAGAATGTCTGTGATAGGGTCTTTCGGCTGGGAGGAACCGCTCCCGAAAAAGATTCCCTAAGCCATACTGTTCTGAACTGATAAAGAATCATCATCTTCATCGGCAGCCTTGTGAAGCACCGCCTCTGATCCCTAAATGACGCAGTGCGCCATCGTAACATGACTAGAACATGCACCACCAATCCCTCATGTGAACATACTGTCGTCAACACTCAGCCCTGAAATAAATGGCAATACAGAACAATCCTGAGAAATGTCCAACAGCAATACTCAAAGTGTGCGTCGCAGAGTTCTGAGGCTGCACAAGGCTTTGCGAGGTCTGTGCCAAAATACTATCAACGCAGAGAAGTTGGCACTTCAAATCTTGTCACACTCTCAGAAAAACAAATGTCATAAACATCATATCAACGTTGGTTTTATAAAAGTTTTTTTCTCAGTGCGTAATAACCGACAATGAGGCGGCAAGCAGCATAATAAATCTACAATAACACTACAGTCAAAAACGACAAACATAAGGGTTTAGTTTGTAAGAGGAAGTATGTGGTGACTCCATATTAGTCAATAAACACGCACACATTGGCTGCCGTGAAGCTTTCTCCCTCTCTGCCTCTCTCTCTGTCTGTCTCTCTCGCTGCGCGTTCTCTCTTCTACACATTCCACTATGCTCTCTCCCTTTCTCTCTCATCCGTAAACACCTCGAACCGTCTTCGATGATTTCGTCCCTTTGCTATATATGCTTTACCGATTGGGGCTATGGGGTAAATCTACACAGCATAGAATACAGTTCCTATTCGAGTTTGCGATTGCAGTGCCCCGTCCAATCCGGCATGTGGTGCAACCGGTCGTCGGCCTCTTCCCGGAGCGACGCCCTGTTCGCTAGATGATTCGAGCTTCTTCATGCTGCTCCTCACAGAAGGTGAAAAAAGAGGACCCTTCCGTAATCCTTTCATCCGGCGATATTCTCGAAGTGCAGCATACCAACCCCAAATTTATATTCGATTTGTGTTTGTTATTGAATAAAGTTGTAAAATTCGGTATACAAAATTGTTAAAGCTTTCGTGGCCACTTGTTGACAAACTGCCTATTGGCTTCTGTCTCGGGTTCTTCGGCCGACGTTCATCTGATGATTTTACTGACGTGTCGCCAGCACGAGCGGCTGGCGTTGTCAAAGCTTCATCCTCCATTGCCACTTCGCCACTGATCTGGAGAAAATATACATTCCAATCGCGAAAACATAAATAAAGAATTTTTTATGCCCTTAAGAAAGACAATTGTTAAGAAGTCACAAAACCATGAAGTACAAACTGCGAAAGAGCCACGGGTGAGACGATTGATATTACTGGACTAGCCTTTTTGGTGATAACTGTCATAATTGTACGATATCCACCTAAACAGGAAGGCTTGCTTAAGTGTACACCGCTGCTAACGAACATTACCGGAAAAGATTTTTTAACACAAGAAACAATTTTTTTTAAATAAACTATGTCGACTGGATTGAATGTATCGATATCTGCACAGATGGAGCCAAGGCAGTGACTGGTAAAACAGCAGGAGCGGTATCACTAATAAAAAGTGAAGTGCCAAACTGTAGTTCCAGCCGTTGCATTCTTTACAGTCAAGCACTCACGATGAGGAAGATGCCGCCAAATCTAAAACTGGTTCTTGATGAAGCAGTAAAAATGATCAGTTACGTTAAATCATGTTCTCCTCAGTCTCGATTATTTTCAGTGTTGTGTGGAGATTATGAGAGCAGGCACAAAACACTACTGCTCCAGATAGAGATTAGATGGTTATCTCGGGGTAAGACCTTAACAAGATTATTCGAACCAGGAGATGTACTGCAAGCTTTTATGACTTCTCTTAAATTAAAAGACTGTTTGAGAGATGTGCCTTGTTTGTTCATATTAGCTTTTTTGGCAGATATGTATGGAAAAATAGATGAATTAAATCTATCTTTAGAAGAAAAACAGAATACAGTTTTCAATACCAATATCAAACTAACCGCCTTAAAAAAATTAGATTTTTGGATTGTTCGTGTTGTAAGAGAGAATTACAATTTTTTTAACACTGAATGTGTGCGTCGCTGGGATAGCTCAATTTCTAAGTGAAATATTGGAAGAATTGGTCCGATGTGTTCATAAGGTACATGCTTCTTTTGAGCCGTATTTTTCTGAGGAGCAGAATACAAAACTGAAAATGAATTCATGGGTTCAGAATCCTTTTCTACCGAAATTTCAGATGCCAGAAAATATGCCAAATGAAACCTATAACTACTTTTTAGATTCCAGCGTGGAATAATTGTTCAAATCAATGTAACTTGATGATTTTTGGTGCAGTGTTCATGATGAATATCCACACCTTGCCACAAAGTCTCTCACTGCTCTTTTTATGTTTCCAACAACTTACTTGTGGGAAACGGAATTCTTAGCATTCTGTCTTCAGTGCAAAGACTGGTTTGATGCAGCTCTCCATGCTTTTCTATCCTGTACAAGCCTCTTCATCTCCGAGTATCTACTGCAACCTACATCCTTCTGAATCTGCTTAGTATATTCATCTCTTCATCTCCCTCCACGCTTCCCTCCATTAGTGAATTGGTGATTCCTTGATGACTCAGAACGTGTTCTACCAATCGATCCCTTGTTGTAGTCAAATTGTACCACAAATTCCTCTTCTCCCCAGTTCTGTTCAGTACTTCCTACCCATCTATTCATCTATTCTTCAGCATTCCTGCGCAGCAGCACATTTCGAAAGCTCATATTCTCTTTTTGTCTAAACTGTTTATATCGGCCATGTTTCACATCCATACATGCCTACACTCCATACTCCATACAAATACTTTCAGAAAAGACTTCCTGACACTTGCATCTATACTCAATGTTAACTAATTTCTCTTCTTCAGAAACGCTTTCCTTGCCATCGCCAGTCTACATTTTATATCCTATCTGCTTCGACCATCCTCAGTTATTTTGCTGCCCAAATAGCAAAACTCATCTACTACTTTAAGTGTCTCAATTTTTTTTAGCATATGTAGCTACAAAGACAAAATACCATAGCAGAATGGATGCTCAATCTGACATGTATATTCAGCCCTCTTTTATCAGCCCTGCCGTTGAACAGTTGGTCAAAAATAAAATAAAAAAAAAACATCTTCATACATCCTATTAAATGTAAAAACAATTTTATCAATTTACGATGGAATCAACGCAGCTTTATTTTATGTATTGTGTTATTGTGTGTTGTTTTGTGTATTATTGTAGAAGTCAGTGGTGTATAATGTATTTATTTCTGTATGATTTTCATTAAAAGATTATAATTAATGAATGATCATAAGACCAGGTTTTACTTATTTTAGGGCACCTTAAATTATTTAATTTTTCAAAAGGGTTCATCAGCCAAAAATCTGAGAACCAATGTTCTAGACAATAAGCGCATAAGGGAATGTTATTGGGAACCTTTTGATTGGTTGTACCCGCAGTGAAAATACTGACCTTATGACGGCTGGAGTGATGCGGACTTCGTGACTGTTTTCGAGTCTGAAGGACTGGCAGGGTGCCCTACAACTTTCTGGATGTTTACTGTACGTATTACCACTGAGAAGTTTATGCGAAGCATAGTAAGCTGTTAGTTGAGCCTTCAACTGAACGAAAGTAGTGCACTAGATTGTGTACTTGGAAGAAGTTGACACACTTTAGCACCAGAGTAAACAAGCAGAAAAGCCTTGCGTCTAGTGTCAACTTAAATGTTGTACACGACAAAATGCTGTTCCAGCTGTGTCATGAAGGCTAACCATGGCTCCAACTCCTCGCTGAAACAGAGAAACGGTAGAGGTGGCGTCGCCCCCGGCTGGGGTGGGGCATTGTCCCGGAGGGACAAGGCTTGCAAGACAAATTCCTGATTTTCATTTCCGCCATTGATAAAAAAATATTGGTCCTTAGACTATCGGTTTCATTCAGCAATGGCCATCTTCACATTTGCAGCAAATCATGGGTAATGGAATACTACTAGTGAACGGGTTTCGTCTTAGAACAATAAAACGTGCCATAACGAAAATTTATTACTTTAATGGGTATGAAACATGTGCTTAAAATATGACGAGGCGTACCGGTCTGATAACTTGTCCGAAAATATCGTCACAAAATACAAACAAAATCGACATAGCATCGTCACAAATATCTAAAATTTTATGTAAATTAGGCCACAGTTCTGGCAGAGTCTTACTGTCTGTTGTGGCGTAACAAGCTAGCTACGCCACATTGAGAAGGGAGCCGAAAGGCACGCGTACACACACGCCGACTGGCATCAAGTCTGGAACAGGATAACTATTGAATGGTAGCAAGAAAAGTACGTAGCTGCTTTATACTTAACTTTTAATCTTTGTTGGTTTACAACGTTCTTCTTGAGACATTTATACGATAACTCTCAAAGTAGGTAAGGCTAATGGCGCCTTGCTAGGTCGTAGCCATGGACTTAGCAGAAGGCTATTCTAACTGTCTCTCGGCAAATGAGAGGAAGGCTTCGTCCGTATTGTCGCTAGCAATGTCGTCGTACAACTGGGGCGAGTGCTATATCGTATCTCGACACCTGCCTTGTGGTGGCGCTAGGTCTGCGATCACACAGTGGCGACACGCGGGTCCGACATTAACTAAATGGACCGCGGCCGATTTAAGCTACCACCTAGCAAGTGTGGTGTCTGGCGGTGACACCACACTGTCTCTATAGCTACTGCTCATAACAAACTACAATATAATAACCACAACATATGTTTGTGCCGGAAGCTCGGTAGATGTCACTACTGTAAGTCTACACATATTCGTCAATTTTAAAAATTGTACAGTATGCAATAAGTGAAGAGACAATACGTAAAATCTATAGGAGGCTCGCCAAATGTGTAAGTTATTGCAGCGATGAAGTGTAATAATTACAAAACAGTTCTGGGCTAGCAAATGCAAGCAAGGATATACATATACCAAATAATGCAAAACTAGTGTCCCTCGACGTAAAAAACCTATACAGTAGTCTTCCAATAAAGCTTAAAATTAAATTTCAAATTGCTAAAAGGAAATGGTTAAGTGATAATATACAATTTTGTGTCGCTGTTGTGGCCATTTTAGATAAAAATGATAGCACGAACAAGAAAAAGCTCATGGAGCTAATTAAAGAACATAAAGCTGATAGAATAACTAAGGAAAGAAGCGAAAAAGGATGAAAACAAAAGACTAAAGTAAGTAATCAGTGACATCTGTTGGCGTAGCCGCCAGACTGCAGCATAGTGGAGAAGTCGCCAGAAATTTAACCGCCAGAGGACCTCACGTACCCTGCGAAACGCAGTTCCAAGAGAAGTACTAGTCCGCCCCGGTAGCTGAGTGGTTAGCGTGACAGACTGTCAATCCTAAGGGCCCGGGTTCGATTCCCGGCTGGGTCGGAGATTTTCTCCGCTCAGGAACTGGGTGTTGTGTTGTCCTAATCATCATCATTTCATCCCCATCGACGCGCAGGTCGCCGAAGTGGCGCCAAATCGAAAGACCTGCACTAGGCGAACGGTCTACCCGACGGGAGGCCCTAGCCACACGACATTTCCATTTCCAAGAGAAGTACTCGTATAATAAAAAATTGTAACATTCACTTAATGAGATTATCTTATTAATGAAATGTATTACATAATGAGAGAAGGCAGAATCAAACGTAAGAAAATGGAACAAATATGTGATGCACTCTATACTATGTAACGCCAGAGCAAGATACATATATGAGAGCCATTCAATCGGCATATATAAAATATTTTCAAATACAGCAAGGTAAGTATTTGCTACAGAATCACGTTGCCTATTGAGTACTTTCGCCAACTCCTGCTTTTTGGCTTCATAAATTTAAAGTTTTCCAGTAAATCGAGAGACTCGCCTCTCTGCGCTTTATGAAAAATACATTTACTTTCTTCAATACTCTCTACAGTACGGGCGGTTTCTGTTAAGTGCAACCCACAGGCAGTTTTGTTACTTGGCTTGAATGCTTCTTTAAACCATATATTAAAAGAGCCGTCGGTCTGGCCGATATAATGCTTATTGAAATTATTACTGTCGATCCTGTATACACTGCAGTCGTCAACTTTGTCATGTGCACTTCTCAAGTCATGTACGCGAAGTTGTAGGGTGCTGTTAACTTGAAAACCGCATCTGACTTTAGAGCTTCTAAAACAGTTCCCAGTTTGTTGGGATATAGTGCCGTGAAACTGCATTGGGATGGTTTTCATTCCTTCTTTATTAGTACTGTACCTTGGGTGAGTGCGCATTTGCCTACTATTTGTTTTTTTTTTTTTTCAATTTCTGTAGCGTATTGTACATGCGCATAACATCATTTTCAGATTAAACGATTGGCTTTTGCAGTATGCTTTAAAATATCGAGTTCTTTACGTATTTCGTTGTCGTTCAAAGGTAAACGAAAGAACCGGTGAATCGTTGATGTAAAGAAGGCTTTTTTATTCGTTGGGGAATGGCATGAACTGGCATTAATGATAATATATGGGCATGTGGGTTTTCTGAAAATGTAAAATTTCTGTTTTTGTCAACTTTCCTAAAAGTAAGGCTAGGTAATTAATGGAGTTTTCTTCCTCTACTTTAGCATGCGTTAACTTCATGTCACCCTTTAACAGTCACAAAATATCGTCGACGTAACATCTATATTAAATAGTTGTTTCTTGCAGCTGTGGAAACTTGATAAAAATTTACATTCTAAATCATTCATAAAAATATCTGCTGAGGTGCCTGCCTGACCGTTGTCCATCCTAAGACCGTCTTTCTGATAATATATTTTGCCATGGAAGGTGAAACAATTGTAAGTTGAAACGAAGCCTAAAAATGCAATTGGTTCTGTACGTTCTGCAGTGCTAATCCTTTCATGGGTTAGCAGATTACGTCTGATAATTTCAATAATTTCTTTTATTGGAACATTACGTAGAGGTTTGTTACGTCCAGGGATACTAGTTTTCATTATTTGGTATAAGTATACTCTTGATTGCATTTGCTAGCTGAGAACAGTTGTTTCAATTATCACGCTTTATCGCTGTAGTAACTCATGCATTTGGCAGCCTGCTATAGATTTTACGTATTGTCTCTTCTCTTATTGCATACTGTACAATTTTTATAATTAACGAATATGTGTAAACTTACAGTAGCAATATCTAACGAGCTCGCGGCACAAACATATGTTGTTGCTACCGTATTGTAGTTTGTTACGATCAGTAGCGATGGAGAAATTATGATTCTGTCAGAACTGTGGCCTAGTTTACATCAAATTTTAAACGTGTGCGACGATGCTACGCTGATTTTGTGTATATTTTGTGATGATGTCACTATGGCTTTATTATTTTGGGACAAGTTATAAAACAGGTAAGTCTCGTTATATTTTGAGCCCATGTTTTCAAATCCACGAAAGTAATAATTTTTGGTTGCGGCCTGCTTTATTGTTCTAAGACGTAACCTGATCACTAGTTGTATTCCATTTCCCTCAATTTTATGGATATCTGAAGATGGTCATAGCTGACTGAAACCGGTAGTCTAAGAACAAAAAGTTTTGTGATCGTACCTGGAAATAAAAGAAATTCATTCTACACTTCCTGGATCACCGTTTTAATCTGCCTCCATGTCGCAACTTGTGAAATTCCTGATATCTTCGTACATGTTGTAAGCAATGTGGTAAACTGCACTGATACGTCGAAGATCTCCATCACCATACTGAAATGAAAGAGCGACTAATTAAGATAATTGTATAGGAGTGAAAAGAAAACACTACTTATCGCTAAAGTTAAAAAAAAATGCAATGTGTTGAAGTGTCCGCACTGAGAACGTATAGTAACACTTAAGTGTCGTCATCATTAAATGTTGCGACCGAACTTCTGGTCCAATATTCCTCATTACCATTATATGTTGTGACCATAGGGGGAACAACATGTGTAATTGTGATTCCCAGGTAGCAGTGTAACAACGCTATTATTAAAGTCACCTAATGCATAGAGTTTTAAACATAGTGCAATAGTTATGCAGATGCATAATATTTTAGTAGCTCAGTGTTATAACGAAAGCAAAGATCGCTTAATATGAAGTGATAACATAGTCCTGCCATGAAGTCCATCTAAAAGTTAGTCACTGATTCAAACCAATTAGAAAATTATTACTGGCTGCAAATCTAACTAGGACGTTACTCTCTATGAATAGAGAGTCTAATGGGGCCGTAGTCGGTGGTCAGCAGGGGCTGCACACGATAATAATGGCTTGGCTGCTAGCTGGCTGGGGTTGAGACGAAGCCCAGCGAGACAATGGCCAGCGAAGCCTACTGGCGTTGGCTTGGCCGGTCGTAGACATCCTGGAGTAGTGATGATCCGTACTTGGCTTCGCGAATGGAGTCGGTACACTAGCTGCTGTGTGTCGACTTAAAACACGCCTGGCGTTCAGAGTCCCAGAAGACCGTCACCATAACTTTATCGGCTGAAGGTGTAGCTTTGAACTACACTACTGGTCATTAAAATTGCTACACCAAGAAGAAATGCAGATGTTAAACGGGTATTCATTGGATAAATGTATTATACTAAAACTGACATGTGATCACATTTTCACGCAATTTGGGTGCATAGATCCTGAGAAATCAGTACCCAGATCAACCACCTCTGGCCGTAATAACGGCCTTGATACGCCTGGGCATTGAGTCAAACAGAGCTTAGATGGCGTGCACGGTACAGCTGCCCATGCAGCTTCAACACGATACCACAGTTCATCAAGAGTAGTGACTGGCGTATTGTGACGAGCCAGTTGCTCGGCCACCATAGACCACACGTTTTCAATCGGTGAGAGATCTGGAGAATGTGCAGGCCAGGGCAGCAGTCGAACATTTTCTGTATCCAGAAAGGCCCGTACAGAACCTGCAACATGCGATCGTGCATTATCCTGTTGAAATGTAAGGTTTCGCAGGGATCGAATGAAGGCTAGAGGCACGGGTCGTAACACATCTGAAATGTAACGTCCACTGTTCAAAGTGCCGTCAGTGCGAACAAGAGGTGACCGAGAAGTGTAACCAATGGCACCCCATACCGTCACGCTAGGTGATACGCCAGTATGGCGATGACGAATACACGCTTCGAATGTGCGTTCACCGCGATGCCGCCAAACGCGGATGCGAGAACCTGAATTCATCCGAAAAAAATTACGTTTTGCCATTCGTGCACCCAGGTTCGTCGTTGAGTACACCATCGCAGGCGCTCCTGTCTGTGAAGCAGCGTCAAGGGTATCCGCAGCCATGGTCTCCGAGCTGATAGTCCATGCTGCTGCAAACGTCGTCGAACTGTTCGTGCAGATGGTTGTTGTCTTGCAAACGTCCCCATCTGTTAACTCAGGGATCGAAACGTGGCTGCACGATCCGCCACAGCCAAGCGAATAGGATACCTGTCATCTCGACTGCTAGTGATACAAGGCCGTTTGGATGCAGCACGGCGTTCCGTATTACCATACTGAACCCACCGATTACATATTCTGCTAACAGTCATTGGATCTCGACCAACGCGAGCTGCAATGTCGCGATACGATAAACCGCAATCGCGATAGCCTAGAATCCGACCTTTATCATAGTCGGAAACGTGATGGTACGCATTTCTCCTCCTTACACGAGGCATCACAACAACGTTTCACCAGGCAACGCCGGTCAATTGCTGTTTGTTTATGAGAATTTGATTGGAAACGTTCCTCATGTCAGCACGCCGTAGGTGTCGCCACCGGCTCCAACCTTGTGTGCATGTTCTGAAAAGCTAATCATTTGTATATCACAGCATCTTCTTCCTGTCGGTTAAATTTCGCGTCTGTCGCACGTCATCTTAGTGGTGTAGCAATTTTAATGGCCAGTAGTGTACATCAAGGGAGACAATTGAAAAGAGCTGGATGTTCAACGATGGTATCTGTTGTTTCAGACATGTCCGAAAGAACAGATACCATCTTCATATAGTTAAGGCTAACCGGCCATTCACCTTCTTCTTCTATGCTGGATGCACAAGCATTGCCTGAACTCTTACGGGACTCGATAAGACTGTCTGCCGCCAGTCATGAGTGTAATGGCCAGGGGCACTACGAATGTCGTGTGTGGACATTAAGTTGGGAATGTGGGTGTCACGGGGAGCGTGCAAGGGATAAATCCCTGCAGTCGCACTATCGTCTGTGCCCTCGGTCGCTCAGCTGGATAGAGCGTCTGCCCTGTAAGCAGGAGATCCCTGGTTCGAGTCCCGGTCGGGGCACACATTTGCAGCTGTCCCCTTTGATGCATATCAACTCCTGTCGACAGCTTAGGGTCTTGATTTAGTTATCATTTCATTCCACCCGTTTGGCCCAACGAAGGGTGGGCTCTGTGGGGAGTGGTGCGGGAATGATGGAGCAGGACGTTTTCTCCGATGTCGACCAGTAGAGCAGTACCATGCGGGCATACCGGTCCTCCCATTAAGGCGGCATAAGGTCGTCGTTTCAAACGGAGATTATGTTGAAAAATAGAGTTTTGTAGCCAAGCCGGACGGTGTGGCCGAGCGGTTCTAGGTGCTTCAGTCCGGAACCGCGCGACCGCTACGGTTGCAGGTTCGATTCCTGCCTCGTGCATGGATGTGTGTGATGTCCTTACGTTAGTTAGGTTTAAGTAGTTCTAAGTTCTAGGGGACTGATGACCTCAGCAGTTAAGTCCGATAGTGCTCAGAGCCATTTGAACCATTTTTGTAGCCAAAAGAGTGGGAAGTAATGTGGCGTATTGGAATCCTCGATGAAACCAACCAACTTTCAGAAAAAAGATGTTGCATTACTTATCGGATGCCCCTCGTAGATGTAGATATGTACTCGATCGCATAGTCCGACGTCACATACAGCCCCGTGTCTTGTGACCACACGCTGCGTGCGTACGGCACTGGCAGTCCCGGTGGTTGTGTACACTGGCGCGAACTGCGGGGTCCCGAGAACGGGCTGGCGGGAGGGGAGGCTCCGGTAGGCGCGCCGGTGTTAATGGCGGTGGCCCGAGGCTGCGGCAATCGATGTGCGAGAGGCGAGGCGAGGCGAGCCAGTGCCGGCTTCGGCGGTGGCGGCGGCAAGTGAACGACCCGAGACGGCGCCCGCCGCGCACAGCGCGCACGTGCCGCCCCCGCGGTCGATACGCGCCCGCCGCCCCGCCGCCCCCGTCACCGCCGCCGCCGCTACCTGTTGGCAGTAACGCGGTCAGTGGCGGCCGCGCCGCAGGCCGGCGAGACACGGCGCTGCGGGCCACGACCTCGCCGCCTCGCCGCCTCGCCGCCTCGCTGCGCGCCACAGGTCCCCCACCCGGACGCCTCACACCCCTCCGCTTCGATTACACGGCTTCACACTTGCGCGGGAACAAGGCGAATCCCGCACCCGCGGAGAAATCGTCTTCACGTGAGATCTTCCAAAATTTCAGTTCAGTTCAATTCATTTACGCGAATCCACATCTACACCTACATTTATACTCCTCAAGCCACCCAACGGTGTGTGGCGGAGGGCACTTTACGTGCCACTGTCATTACCTCCCTTTCCTGTTCCAGTCGCGTATGTTTCGCGGGAAGAACGACTGCCGGAAAGCCTCCGTGCGCGCTCGAATCTCTCTAATTTTACATTCGTGGTCTCCTCGGGAGGTGTAAGTAGGGGCAAGTAATATATTCGATACCTCATCCAGAAACGCACCCTGTCGAAACCTGGACAGCAAGTTACACCGCGATGCAGAGAGCCTCTTCTGCAGAGTCTGCTACTTGAGTTTGCTAAACATCTCCGTAACGCCATCAGGCTTACCAAATAACCCTGTGACGAAACGCGCCGCTCTTCTTTGGATCTTGTCTATCCTCTCTGTCAACCCGACCTGGTACGGATCCCACACTGATGAGCAATACTCAAGTATAGGTCGAACGAGTGTTTTGTAAGCCACCTCCTTTGTTGATAGACTACATTTTCTAAGGACTCTCCCAATGAATCTCAACCTGGCACCCGCCTTACCAACAATTTATTTTATATGATCATTCCACTTCCAATCGTTCCGAACGCATACTCCCAGATATTTTACAGAAGTAACTGCTACTAGTGTTTGTTCCGCTATCATATAATCATACAATAAAGGATCCTTCTTTTTATGTATTCGCAATAGATTACATTTGTCTATGTTAAGGGACAGTTGCCACTCTATGCACCAAGTGCCTATCCGCTGCAGATCTTCCTGCATTTCGCTGCAATTTTTCTAATGCTGAAACTTCTCTTTATAATACAGCATCATCCGCGAAAAGCCGCATGGAACTTCCGACAATATCTACTAGGTCATTTATATATATTGTGAAAAGCAATGGTCCGATAATACTCACCTATGGCACGCCAGAGGTTACTTTAACGTCTGTAGACGTCTCTCCATTGAGAACAACATGATGTGGTCTGTTTACTAAAAACTCGTCATTCCAGCCACACAGCTGGGTTGATATTCCCTAGGCTCTTGCTTTGTTTATCAGGCGACAGTGCGGAACTGTATCGAATGCCTTCCGGAAGTCAAGGAAAATAGCATCTACCTGGGAACCTGTATCTAATATTTTCTGAATCTCATGAACAAATAAAGCGAGTTGGGTCTCACACGATCGCTGTTTCCGGAATCCATGTAGATTCCTACAGTGTAGATTCTCCGTTTCCAGAAACGACATGATACGCGAGCAAAAAACATGTTCTAAAATTCTACAACAGATCGACGTCAGAGATATAGGTCTATAGTTTTGTGCATCTGCTCGACGACCCTTCTTGAAGACTGGGACTACCTGTGCTCTTTTCCAATCATTTGGAATCTTCCGTTCCTCTAGAGATTTGCGGTACACGGCTGTTAGAAGGGGGGAATATCGTAGTGTCTTTTATTTCACACAAAAAAACAGACACCACGAATTTCTGTAAATGATTCGCCTCGATGGGCAATGAACCCACAACCTTCAGCACTGATATTTACATTCGACCTCGAGTGGGAATCTAAAATTAGTGGGCATGGAGGACATAAATGGGGACTGGCAATGTGAGTCGGCCGGAGAGCGTGGCGAGATAGTTAGCGCATTTGCTATAAATACTGTGTCCGGATGAGGCAGTGGTTAACGCATATGCCTACTAAATAGGAGCAAGGTTCGCAGGAGAGCTTCCGTAAAGTTTGGAAGGTAGGAGACGAGATACTGGCAGAAGTAAAGCTGTGAGTACCGGGCGTGAGTCGTGCTTCGGTAGCTCAGACGGTAGAGCACTTACCCGCGAAAGGCAAAGGTCCCGAGTTCGAGTCTCGGTCGGGCACACAGTTTTAATCTGCCAGGAAGTTTCAAGTTCAGTTCAGTTTAAACACGTAGAAACCATTCATAGATTAGGCTGTAGGCTTGCTCTGACCGGCCTACTTCTGCCTACAAGGTAGTAGAATGATATATTAAAAAACTAAAAACCCGCCTCCATTGCGAAAAAAGCGCCTAGTGTTAAGTGTTAACCCAGGTTTCGGCGTAGATAACTACACCTTCTTTAGAACAAGAATAAAATCCACAAGTGCCTAATAAGACCTTTGTCAATGATTAAAAGAACACCATAGCTGTACATTTATAAACGAAAAAGAAAAGGAAACACAAACAGTACTATGTACAATGTCAAAACCACTACTTAACTTAATGGTGTACGCTCCACCTCACACCGGCCTATGTTCGATGGGCCATGACCCGCCATAAACTGTATAGCTATGGTGTTCTTTTAATAATTAACAAAGGTCTTCTTAGGCACTTGTGGGTTTTATTGTTGTTCTGAAGAAGGTGTAGTGATCTTCGCCGAAACCTGGGTTAACACTTAACACTAGGTGCTTTTTTTGCAATTGAGGTGGTTTTTTAGTTTTTTTTAGTATATTAACCAACGATTGCTGACGCGCTGCGATGTTGAAGGTTCTGTAGTAGAATGAGCCATTTATGACGGTGTGGTCAACATGTCCCCTTTCCTTTGTCCCCCCTTCCCCACCATCATCAGTTTACATAATCAGTTCTCTTCAGTTTAAACACATAAACAACACTCATGCCTTAGTCGATTACCGCTATCAAAAGGATTCTGATCTGGTTAAAACAAAGCGTAATACGAAGTGATGAGACAAGGAAAAAATATGACTTCAAAATAACAGAATATTGGAGAGAATGTAAAGAGTGACACCATAAAAGAAATGAAAAAGTGCCTCTTGCCACCTGAACATGTTAACATAAGGTTGTTCAATCCTAGATTCAAGAATGCTCTCTTTCAAAATCTTTGGCATGTTCGAAGGCAACCATCAAAAATTTTCCAGCAGCTATTGCAACGACTACCAGTGAGGACGAGAAACACTGAAACACAGAGAAACAAAATTTGATACATGGAGCCAAAATTATAAAATAGCACAAGAAAGGAGTATTTGAAAACTGGACAGAAACGGACTTACATATTAGTTCACTTTCTATCTGAAAGATCACCTTCTAGATTTAAAACAAAATCCATTAGAAATATGTAATCACATATTATGTACTACCTATCGAAAGCTACAAAAATTTGCACTTAAGTATTTGAGCTCTATAGCCACAGCGTTACCGTCTGAAAAACTGCTCTCAAATGCGAGATATGCTTTCTGTCAACAACGGGATACACTGAATGGAAAACTTCTCTATAAAAAAATATTTGTACAGCTTGTAGATAGAAGTTGAGGCATTTGTAATATTAACTATTGTTGAATTTGTTGATCAATAAATGTATTTTGCTTTATACCCCATTCGTTATTTAACATCGATTTTTGGGGCCCGATTATTATCAACGGTAGAGGTTCAGTCATCGATGATGAAATCGAAATCAGCGTTAATGAACTGTCATCATCGCACACTCCTAACACAAGTCGTATATTTTCAGTAATCACGCTGACATACAAGGTATGTTAATAATAGCTCTTGTTAATATATACTTAAGAAGGAAAACACAATGTTGTTAAATAAACGAACATAAAATAAAAGGAACACAATTGAAATCCTATGTGAACAGCTCTCAGCAGTTGTTGCTGGCTACCTCGGAAGAGCTCGAAGTTCGCCGACTGCTACGTCTAGATCTATTCTGCGTTACCGCCATAGGGAGGTGCGTCTCTCAGCAATCCTTGAGTCTACGCATACCCACGCTGGTGGTCACTGAATTATTTTAAGTTTTCTTAATTACATTTTCCGTGCCTACCATTTTGTACTATGTTATTCTTTTAGTTTGATTTTCAGAGCATCCACTTGATGGACTGAAAGTTGAGGAGTTGTCAGACACACGATACGCGATTAAATTAACCTTAGTCCCTAAATTATGAACTTATTATACAGTTGTTTTCAAATCTCAATCTAATTGTCTCCATTTGCTTTCCACCTGGAAACGAGGACAACTGACAAATACATGGTCAGTGGAACCTTCTTCTCCATATTCATAGATTGTTGTGTTACTATATCTCATTCGATTTAAATGTTTGAGATTTGAGCCACGATCTTAACACATGTATATCATATTTCGAGTAGGTTCAATGTCACACACACTGAGCCAGTTCCTAATGCTTTACAACATGCTATATGCTCGCCTTACAGTATTTGTAGTACCCTAATCAGACTGCCATTCGACTAATCTCCAACCCTGTAGGTGTGTTTTATTAGTCTATGCTGTAAGTGGAGGAAAGGACCCTGGGAGTAGACGGCATTCGCTCAGAATTATTGGGAGCCTTGGAGGAGCCTGCAATGACAAAACTATTCCTTTTGACGTGCAAGATATAAGAGACAGGCAAAATACGCTCAGAAGAAAGCAATAATTCAATTCCACGGGAGGCAGTTGGTGACAGCTATGAATACGGTCGAACTATCGATTTAACAAGTCATGGTTAGAAAATACTGGCAATAATTATTTGTAGAAGTATGGAGAAAGGGCTAGACACCGACCGCGGGGAAGATGAATTCGAGTGTCGGAGGAATGTAAGGGCACGCGGAGCAGTATCTTAGAAGATAGGCAGAAAAAAGCCGGACCTAAGTTTATTAAATTTGTGGATTTAGAGAAAGCTTATGACAATTTGATTGGACTACATTCTTTGAAATTTTTAAAATGGTAGGGATAAAGTGTAGCAAGTTAAAACTTATGTACTGATTGTACAGAAATCAAACTGCAGCTAAAAGGGTCGAAGGACATAAAGGAGAAACAGTTGTTGCCAAGAGGGTTTGACAGGGTTTGTAGCCAACCCTCGATGTTTTTCAATTTTTACGTTGAGTAGTCAGTAAGGAAATCAAGGTGAAATTTGAATAGAGAATTAAAGTTAAGGGAGAAGAAATAAGAGCTTTGATGTTTGCCGATGACATTGCAACGGCAAAGGACTTGGAAGAGCAGTCCAGTGCAGCGGATAGTGTCTTCAAAAAATATTATAAGACGAATATCAACAAAAGTAAAACAAAGGTAACGGAATGTACCAGAATCAAATTTGGCGATGCTGAGGAAACTAGGTTAGGAAATGAGACACAAGAAGTAGTAGATGAGGTTTGCTATTTGGGAGAAAAATTAATGCTTATAACCGAAGTAGAGAGGATATAAAATGCAGACCAGCGACAGTGAGATAAGCGTTTCTGAAATGGAGGAATTCATTAACAGCAAAGATAAATGCAAGTGTTAAGAAATCTTTCCTGATGGTTTCGACTAGAGTGTAGAAATGTGGACAGTAAGCAGATCAGACAAAAAGTAACAGTAACTAATGTAACCCGACTGTGACGTAACTGAGACTCTGGTCTCCCAGTACAAATGAGACCAGCACAGTCGTCGCAGTGTTAGAATTTGTAGGTGGAGGGTTTCTTCTAATACTGTCTTAATATACTGCGACATTTTAAGAAAGTTACAAAATATTCAGATATATTCAAATTCACAGCCTCACATCTTCAATCCTGAGAAGAGCTGTAAGGCATACACTCTTCTTCAGCGTACCAGCTGTCTTACTCGGGTCGAATACGCAGTCTCTGATATACATGACCACATTTTTCGTAAAGTGTCGAACCCGTCAAGTAAAAAGTCGTGAAGTTAATTTGCGTGTCAGCTATTCGCGATGTTCTGCCAGCAAGAATGTCGAAACTGTACTAGAACAAACTTTTAAATCTCGCTAATTAAAATAGGTGCAAGGATGCAACGAGACGTCTGGTTTAGTCGTTGAACTTGAAATGAGTTCGACAGAAATCTTTGCTCGTCCTGAAACATTTCTTTCGTAGTTGCCTCGGAGTTACACCCTCTGCCGCTGCCTGAACCCACGTACATTCGGCAATGTGCAGTGCGGGGGACAAATCCGTGACGTACTGCTTCGCGGATTTAATAGGAGGCGTTTATTCGCGGACCCGGATTACTTCGCTGTACTGCCACATTAGCCACTCATTCTAAATAAGTCGCCAGCCTCGCACTGACCCGCGAGACAGTGTTAAACTTCTCACTACTCCAATGTCAATAATTAAACCCAACTACTTTGTGAAACAAACCAAGATCCGGCCACTGGACTGGAATATGTACACAACTAACAATTTACACACAATCTCTGACTGACCACTGTCAACTCTCTTCGATGATAACGAGAACACTGAAACAGGAAAACAGTTCAAAGTCAATATGGAAGGAGTCACATAACAACATAAAAGGAGGAGAAAAAAAGACACACCACTAAAAATTATCCGAATGCGGCGGAAATCGGTATATGTTATGTACATGTACAGACAAACAAGTGATTACAGTTTCAGAAACATTGGATAATTAATTCAAGAGAAAGAAAGAGCTTCACAAATTGAGCAAGTCAATAACACGTCAGTCCACCTCTGGTTCTTACGAAAGCAGTTATTCGGCTTGGAACTGATTGCTAGATTTATTGGATGTCCTTCCGAGGGATACCTGGCAAATTTTGTCCAACTGGAAGGGTAGATCGTCAAAATTCCGAGCTTTTTGGGGGGCCCTGCGCATAATGCTCCAAACATTCTCTGTTGGGAAGAGATTCGTCGACCTTGCTGGCTAAGGTAGAGTTTGGCAAACACGAAGGCAAGAAGTAGAAACCTTCGCACTACGTGGTCGTGCATTACCTGGCCAAATGTAAGCCCAGAATGGCTTGCCATTAAGAGCAACAAAACGGGACGTAGAATATCGCCGACGTACCTCTGTGCTGTGAGAGTGTCGCGGATGGTAACCTGTAAGTCGGCTGTTTATGTTTTCTTATTGGCAACGTTACGTAGCGCTCTGTATAAAAATCACTGGCTGTGCTGTGTGCAGTCTGCGTCTAGTTTGCATTGTTGTCTGCCATTGTAGTGTTGGGCAGCGGCGGCTGGATGTGAACAGCGCGTAGCGTTGCGCAGTTGGAGGTGAGCCGCCAGCAGTGGTGGATGTGGTGAGAGAGATGGCGGAGTTTTGAAATTTGTCATGAACTGCTATATATATATATATATATATATATATATATATATATATATATATATATATATATGATATTAAGGTAAATACATTGTTTGTTCTCTATTAATATCTTTCATTTGCTAACTATTCCTATCAGTAGTTAGTGCCTTCCATAGTTTGAATCTTTTATTTAGCTGGCAGTAGTGGCGCTTGCTGTATTGCAGTAGTTCGAGTAACGAAGATTTTTGGTGAGGTAAGTGATTTGTGAAAGATATAGGTTAATGTTAGTCGGGGCCATTGTTTTGTAGGGATTTTTGAAAGTCAGATTGCGTGTTAATTGTTTTGTGCTGCTGCATTGCCTCGCCCCTTAGTTTAGCATCTGAGCTCAGTAGATTTAAGTTAGCTTAAGAGGGGGTAGACTATGTAAGAGAATGAGTTGCGATGAATTGGAAGAAACGCATTGAGAAGTTATACGAAAAAAGTACAGAAAGCAGGTATAGATAGGACCTTTTGGGAATAGTGAAGAACGAAGGGAGATCTCCGAGAAGTAAAGAAAGTGTTTGTGGACCCTTGTGTGTTTATGTTCTTCCTGTCTTAACATGTTTATCTGATAAGACTTATGTTGTAGAATGTTTCTAATACTCAGCTACATGAACTATGATGAGGAATACTGTTATCCTCAAATATAATTTGCATTAATAATATGTTATTTACTTTGTAAAGATGTTAGACATTATTAATTCTGTTCTGTTTTAATGCTCATGTGTGAAGTCGATGTTTCAATAGTTATTCTGATCTTTTATGTATTTACTTATATCATAATTCCTATACCACTGATGTATATGTTAGTTCAATTCTTTTGTAAAGCCTGTACCACGAATGTTATCTGTATCGTTATGTTCTTTAATGATGTATTTTGTACCTTTGTAATTGTATTCTTATGTTATAATATTGTAATTGACACCAGTTCATCAAATTAAGTAATTTGTAAGTTACATTTCACTCACACGTTTTTGTTGGTCATAGTATATGGACAATATGCGAGAAGTAGGGACTGATAGTGTTTGCACGTGTGTTAATAATTCAGCAAGGGACTGGATAACAGCATTGCTGGTTCTAAGGACATTTCAAACAAATTTTTTGTGAGTGGACATGTGGTGGTTTATGGACTTGCTATATTATCCGCAAGACTCTTCGATGGTGATTGTGCACCTGCACAGTCGCAGCAGATGGCTGCTGGCCATCTCTACAAGGACTACATTGGGGCTGCATCTTTGATGGCCCACCAATACTATTATTTCCACAAGGACTACAGGGAGTCTACACCTTTGCTGACTCACCAGTACCATTATTTCTACAAGGACTACAGTGGGTCTGCACCTCTGGTGGCCCACCAATACAGTAATCTCTACCAGGACTACAGTGGGTCTGCTCTGTGATGACCTACCTACCAATACTCTTCAAAATTTCGACTGACTCTGCTGTGGGTTTGCTCTGTTGTGGCCCATTACCTGTCTGCATGTCAAGAGTCAGCACTGTCTTTCCATTGGAAGGACAACACTACTTCTTCAAGACAGCATGGAAATCCACTACTTCTGTGTGCATTTTCTTTTACTGCTCAGACTTTGAGGAAAACGCTGCTATTTTACTGTGATGAACGATTAGGACTGTCTTTATGGACTGTGAGAAAATTTTAGCTTTTGACCAACAATGTATCAATAAGTGTGTGCATTTGATATCTTTGTTATTGTAATTATGAAAAATTTTTATCATCTCATTATTGGCCACTGCCCAAAACAATTTGTAAAATTTTTTGTGGGGAGCATGGGGGCTATGTAAGTCGGCTGTTTATGTTTTCTTATTGGCAACGTTACGTAGCGCTCTGTATAAAAATCACTGGCTGTGCTGTGTGCAGTCTGTGTCTAGTTTGCATTGTTGTCTGCCATTGTAGTGTTGGCCAGCGGCAGCTGGATGTGAACAGCGCGTAGCGTTGCGCAGTTGGAGGTGAGCCGCCAGCAGTGGTGGATGTGGGGAGAGAGATGGCGGAGTTTTGAAATTTGTCATGAACTGCTATATACACTCCTGGAAATGGAAAAAAGAACACATTGACACCGGTGTGTCAGACCCACCATACTTGCTCCGGACACTGCGAGAGGGCTGTACAAGCAATGATCACACGCACGGCACAGCGGACACACCAGGAACCGCGGTGTTGGCCGTCGAATGGCGCTAGCTGCGCAGCATTTGTGCACCGCCGCCGTCAGTGTCAGCCAGTTTGCCGTGGCATACGGAGCTCCATCGCAGTCTTTAACACTGGTAGCATGCTGCGACAGCGTGGACGTGAACCGTATGTGCAGTTGACGGACTTTGAGCGAGGGCGTATAGTGGGCATGCGGGAGGCCGGGTGGACGTACCGCCGAATTGCTCAACACGTGGGGCGTGAGGTCTCCACAGTACATCGATGTTGTCGCCAGTGGTCGGCGGAAGGTGCACGTGCCCGTCGACCTGGGACCGGACCGCAGCGACGCACGGATGCACGCCAAGACCGTAGGATCCTACGCAGTGCCGTAGGGGACCGCACTGCCACTTCCCAGCAAATTAGGGACACTGTTGCTCCTGGGGTATCGGCGAGGACCATTCGCAACCGTCTCCATGAAGCTGGGCTACGGTCCCGCACACCGTTAGGCCGTCTTCCGCTCACGCCCCAACATCGTGCAGCCCGCCTCCAGTGGTGTCGCGACAGGCGTGAATGGAGGGACGAATGGAGACGTGTCATCTTCAGCGATGAGAGTCGCTTCTGCCTTGGTGCCAATGATGGTCGTATGCGTGTTTGGCGCCGTGCAGGTGAGCGCCACAATCAGGACTGCATACGACCGAGGCACACAGGGCCAACACCCGGCATCATGGTGTGGGGAGCGATCTCCTACACTGGCCGTACACCACTGGTGATCGTCGAGGGGACACTGAATAGTGCACGGTACATCCAAACCGTCATCGAACTCATCGTTCTACCATTCCTAGACCGGCAAGGGAACTTGCTGTTCCAACAGGACAATGCACGTCAGCATGTATCCCGTGCCACCCAACGTGCTCTAGAAGGTGTAAGTCAACTACCCTGGCCAGCAAGATCTTCGGATCTGTCCCCCATTGAGCATGTTTGGGACTGGATGAAGCGTCGTCTCACGCGGTCTGCACGTCCAGCACGAACGCTGGTCCAACTGAGGCGCCAGGTGGAAATGGCATGGCAAGCCGTTCCACAGGACTACATCCAGCATCTCTACGATCGTCTCCATGGGAGAATAGCAGCCTGCATTGCTGCAAAAGGGGGATATACAATGTACTAGTGCCGACATTGTGCATGCTCTGTTGCCTGTGTCTATGTGCCTGTGGTTCTGTCAGTGTGATCATGTGATGTATCTGACCCCAGGAATGTGTCAATAAAGTTTCACCTTCCTGGGACAATGAATTCACGGTGTTCTTATTTCAATTTCCAGGAGTGTATATATATGATGATATTAAGGTAAATACATTGTTTGTTCTCTATTAATATCTTTCATTTGCTAACTATTCCTATCAGTAGTTAGTGCCTTCCATAGTTTGAATCTTTTATTTAGCTGGCAGTAGTGGCGTTTGCTGTATTGCAGTAGTTCGAGTAACGAAGATTTTTGGTGAGGTAAGTGATTTGTGAAAGGTATAGGTTAATGTTAGTTGGGGCCATTCTTTTGTATGGATTTTTGAAAGTCAGAGTGCGTTGCGCTAAAAATATTGTGTTTCAGTTTAAACACAGTCATGTATAATTTTTCAAAGGGGACGTTTCAAACCAAAGGATTCCTGCTATGAAAAGAAATGGTACCCCAGACCTAGTTATCGTGCCGTATCCCGGGTGACAGTTAGGCTGGTCTATCTGGGGCGTCTCCAGACACGTCTTCGGCCTGGAATCTCATTGACTGGAGTTGAATTGTCTTCAGTGATGAGTCCCGCTTCAAATTAAGCCCCGAAGGCCAGAGAAGAAGTGTGTGGAGACGCTCCAGACACTGGTGGGATACAAACTGACTGTCACCTGCCATATAACCCCACAACCGGGAGTGATGCTCCGGGGTTCCGTTTCATTTCATTGCGGGGACTCCTTTGGTTGCCATCTGTGGCACCCTTACAGCACAGCAGTACGTCGCCAATATTCTACGTCTTGTTTTGTTGCAATTCATGGTAAGCCATCCTGGGCTTACGTATCAGTAAGATAACGCCCATCCGCACACGGCGAGAGTTTCTAACGCTTGTTTTCGTGCTTGCCAAACCCTGCCTTGGCCAGCAACGTCGCTGGATCTCTCCGCAACCGAGAACTTTTAAACCATTATGGACAGGGCCCTCCAATCAGCTGGGGATTTGACGATCAAACGCGCCAGTTGGGCATAATTGGGCACGATATCTCACAAGAGGATATCCAACAGCTCTATGAGCCAATGGAAAGGCAAAAAACTGCTTGCATAAAGGTCAGAGGTGAACCAATGCGTTATTGACTTTCTGAGTTTGCGAAGCACTTTCTCTTGAAAAAATAGTAATAATGTGACGTGATAGAGCTTTGCTCTCAACTCTCCTGTTTTTGAAGTTTTTCTTATCGACAATTCTTATCCGTTTTTCAGGATTGCTTTGTTTACAACTTTTCTCTGTTATTCACACCGACCGATCTCTGTCGCATTCGGATAATTCCTGCGTGGTGCGACTTTTTTTTTGTTAGAACGTATTAGCATGAATTAACCATATCCAAACCCGTCACTTTTATCTAAAACCACCTCTAGCTAGCTAACGGCTCCACTCTATGCCCTAAGGTCCCTTTTTTCCGAACAAACACAAACTCCATAATCTGCCAAACATCATAAAATTATGAAAGTGCCTAAGCATAATACCACGTCCGCACCTGAGAATGCACTTCGGATTCTCTCGGCATTCCGTACTCCCCGAAGTAGCTCGGCTGATCACCAAGGATCACCCATTCCCAGCTTCTGAAGTACACAATGTAAACAGGACCTCCACCCCAGAGGGCACACCACTTCTACATCCCACGAGGACAGACCGGCTTCCTCCCCGAGTTTGTGAACCCGCGTGCTCCACGAAATTATGTAACATGTCAGCCTGCCAGCCAATCCCAAACACAGGCAGCGTGCTGGCATATCCATTGGTCATGATCTGCTCCAGATTATAGCACGTCAGTAAGTTGCTCGTGCCTGTGAAGCCGTTTATAGTTTCATCTGGAAGGGTTGTAGGAAACAGCGACCGTCCTGATGAAATCATTCGACCTAAAGCCGGTCTCTTAGGGACAGACTACCATTCATTTAGGAGAATTGGGGAAACTCTAGCCCATCTGTTCTAAGCTGAAGAGAGTCTCCTTCCCCGAGAAACAATCACTTGTAAACAATAGCCACGGGATGAGCACACAGGCATGGTCAGGAAATGAGATGTTAGAAATTGCTCGTATTAACGCTACATACCCAGCACTGGTGTGACATCAAAAGCGAATTGTGTTTCACGAAAGTAGTGCATCCTGAACCTGTATTGATGATCTGACAGACGTTTCTTTTTCACCTCAGATATCACTATGTCCAAGAAAGATAATATACTCCAGTATCTTGTGACTTGCGAATGCAACTTAAACTGGTCTGTAATTTTGAATGTCCATTCTTTTACTCTTCTTGTAAACATGACAGACCTACGATCTTTTAGTCTCATGGTGAACTTCTTGCCGCAGGAGAGTCTCAATAAATACGAGCTGATTTTGCAGCACATTCACTACAAAATATAATAGAATTTTCACTGGGACCTGAAAAATTTTTGAGTTTCATTTAGTTTACTTGAATATCACCCATTTACGATTTTTGTGGAGGTCACTCTGCGAGATGATTGTCGTAAATCCCAAATGCAAACGTACTTTTCAATGTATAACTTCATTGTTTATTTTCTGTTCTCGTCAATGTCGACGTCATTCTGGCGTGACTGGACGTAAGGTTTCTGACCATTCATCGAATTTACTCTGGAACATATTTTCCAAACATTTTCTGGAAGATCTTTATCGAAGATCGGACAGTGAAAACTGTAGCAGACGTCATGCATAGTCCTTGTTATGGATGTCTGAATTGCTGCCGAATTTTTACTATCAGTTTCCCTATTTCCTTTTTAGAAGTGCGAGTGTGGACATCTCCATTTTCTCAAGAGAAGGAGTTAGGATGTGCTAGAGGTTTGCTCGCAACTCTCCCCAGTTTTTCACGTTTTTCTTATAAACAATTCTTATCCGTTTTTCAGGAGTGCTTTATTTACAATTCTTCTTTGTTATTGAAGTCTGATTTAAATATTTCTATTCCTTCTTTGAGCCAAAGGCCTCCATATCCGCATCAAGTGACGCCCTTGGGCTGAGGATGACACCGCGGTCGGTCAATACCGTTGGGACTTCATGATCTGTTCGGGCAGAGTTTAGTTTTTAGTTTAGTATTTCTTCTTTGAAGCAGTATATTAATGATTGCCTGTCAATATTGACAAACATTTTGCCTTTGCTGACCAACTTCTCTATAACGGCACCATGGTTGCTAATCCCTTTGCTTTTGATGACATTCTATTGAAAATTATAAGTACCGCTTGTACTTGTGAATATTTTGACATTATTGTCACAAATCTCTGTCATGCTGATTCATTTTTGCACCATTTCACGGTTAATTTTACTTATAAAGTACTGGGAACACTTGATAGAGGTAAATCTTTGCAATTTTCTCACTGGGAATGTGTTGTCATGGTGTGATCGCTGAGTCCGGATGAAGAGCTAGTGAATCTCATTAGCAAGGGTGAAGATCCCCTGGGAAGCGGGCAGTTTTCTCAGAAGTAAGGCTGTGGCCTGCTTCTTGCTTTTGTCAGCAGAGCCGGCGCTTCTCCTAGCTCTGAGCCAAGGCACCATGCCGCCACTGCCCAGAGAATGAGCGTTTTATTTTTGCCTATTCTGTTTGGATATCAAAGACAAGACACCGAGATGCCATCTGAGTTGCGTGGGCGAGTCCGTTGTATTCGCTCCGAAATTTGGTGTACCCAGTCGAATTGAGTCCTACTACCACGGCTCTTATCACGAAAAAGCCGGCCAATTGATGGGACACTGCCCGATGCCTGTACCAACCTCTTGTTTGCTAAGCTGCGTTCTATGTGCCAAGGGCGGTATGTCTCTACAGTATTCCCCCCCCACTTTTTCATGAAATAAACGATATTCTCGTCCGCCATATTGGCAACAGCTCTGAGTCATCCCCTCCATGTAGATTTTTTTTTTTTTTGAAAGTAGGTAGTTGTGGAGGGGGATTGTATTTCGTGGTCATCCGATCACACCTGCTGTGAGGACAACTCATGGCCTCGCCGCCGTTTGGTACTAATGGTCGCACTGTTCGCTGATTTTGAGGAAATGTAAGTGTCGCATTTACGGTAGCGTGATTAATATTCTGAGCAGCTCATTACTTGCTTACTTTGCCATGTAACTCATGTTTCTTGACTTGATTATGATTTGCGGCATCTTGTTATACAGTTTACTTTGATTCTGTGAGCTGCCCAGAAGAGCAGAACTTGTTGCACTTTCTCCATACAGTTTTCCACACTTCTTGGTAGCTCCCCGTGGTTTCAGCATCATTTGGTGATTTGATGCGAAACTTAGAGGACTTTGCTCTCTGTTCATTCCTATTGTGATTTTCGTCAGTCATTATAGTAAATAAATATCTCTTAATATCAGACTTCACTTATATTCGAAGATCCTTTACATTGTCGCAAAACTTCTCCATCGTTAGGAGACCCACTAATCATAAATACAATCTGTTGCACAACTAAGCTTGTTGTCCTCGCTGTGACGGCGTTGTCTTAGCGCACTGTGGCCAAAATCAACGATCAGCGATATTAAGAATTCAGAGAAAAGAATGAGCACTGCACTCGCTCGTATCGTATGATCAAAGATTTGTTTTACAATGAGCATTACGCTTACGCTCCTAAACTCTGGTCCAGATATGGCGCGTAACGTTCGATATAGTTATTAGTCACGAATGCAATGTAGACGGTCCGTCATTTTAAAACATACATATCGAATGTTGTGGCACGGATCAGAAATGTTGCAAGCGAACCAAATCGACTGAATACAATTTAATAACGCCACAAACATCTATTACGGACGAAATAAAATGCACGCTGATAGCCTGCAATCTAGCAGCAACCAGGTATTGACCACGATACACTGCATACTGCGACCAGTGGCTTCACTCATGCGAATATAAACGTATTTCAAACCTGGACTTTAGTTGTTGTTCTGTCCCTAAGCCATCGGTGTACCTTTTCAGATCATTGGAAACAGTTTTTTCGTTTGGAAGAGACGATGTATTGGTGGAAGTAAGGCTCTGAGAGAGGTGCTTGGGTAGCTCAGTTGGTAGTGCACTTCCCGAGAAAGACAAAAGTCCCGGAATAGAGTCCAGTACTGGCACACAATTTTAATCTGGCAGGAAGTTCCATATCTGCGCACATTCCACTATAGAGTGATAAACTCATTCGTGAAACAGTGCCTTACGTTGTGGCTAAGCCGTATCTCTGCAATATCCTTTCTCCTGGGAGTGCTAGTCCATTAAGTTTCGCTGGGGAACATCTGTGAAGTTGGAAGTCAGGAGACGAGGCCTGGCGGAAGTAAAGGTGTGAGGATGGGACGTGACTTGTGATTGGGTAACTCAGTGTCTCCGGACAGCAACGTAAACAAACACCTAACTTCAAATATTTCTGCAATAATATTGAAAAATGAAAAACATCGAGTAAAAATGAGTTATAAATTGGGCGAGTGACGCGCAATACGTCTAAATGGAGCAGTTTCAGAGATTCATACCAGTCCGTTTGTGACAGCAGCTGAGAAAATAGTAGTTCTGGAGCCAGCTGTTCCAGTCCGTCTGTGACAGCAGCCGACAAAATAGTAGTCCTGGAGCCAGCTGCCACTTTGATGACCAAAAATAAGAAAGCTACAATTCATTGCTGTAGTTTCTTTAGTATTGGTAGTGAACGAAATGAACCTCAGCTCATGCAAGTGCGTTGGGTGTAGCCTTCCGCACACGCATAATAATGATAAAAAAGGTCTTAAGAAAGCTAAGACTTTGTTAATATGATGATTACATTGTACGCCAACAGAAAAAAGTAGTCAGCTGACTGTGTTTCGGGATATTATATTATCAGCTCCACGCGTAAACATACGAAGAATATCCATTGGATAAAATACTATTAAGAAAGTCGAACTTTGGCTAAATGATAGTTAAATTTAGCGGTTTAATGATAGAAACAGTTCGCTGAATTTTTCGCTCTGGAAAAATGCTCAGCTGAGCACTGAAAGATACGGCGCATCGTTATCCCCAAGGAGCGTGTTATTTTTCGGTGCGTCAGCTGAGCACTTTTACACTGCGAAAAACTCTGCGGACCATCTTTTTCGTATAACTGTTAAAGGTAATTGATATTTTAAGAAGTTTCAGCTTTCATGGTTTGCGATATCTATTAATTCTGATTAAAATTAAAATTAAAAGCGCGTCTATGCGTGCTGACTCATTGTATCCATGTCACTGCCATCAGCTGTTTCTCCCTCTGGCTAAATTATATTACTAATTATATTAAAATAGGTAATTACATTTAATACATACATTAAAAAAATTACTTACAAATACATACGAAGAATCAGAGAGATAGTTTAATATTCCCCATCATCGTCCTCATATTCCTGGTCACTTTTGTGATTTCTGCAATCTACGTCGATCATTTATTCCTCATCTTCTGAAAGGAAATGTGATAATAATACATTATTACATAAAAATACACTACTGGCCATTAAAATTGCTACACCAAGAACAAATGCAGATGATAAACGGGTATTCATTGGCCAAATATATTATACTAGAACTGACATGTGATTACATTTTCACGCAATTTGGGTGCATAGGTCCTGAGAAATCAGTACCCAGAACAACCACCTCTGGCCGTAATAACGGCCTTTATACTCCTGGGCATTGAGTCAAACAGAGCTTGGATGGCGTGTACAGGTACAGCTGCCCATGCAGCTTCAACACGATACCACAGTTCATCAAGAGTAGTGACTGGCGTATTGTGACGAGCCAGCTGCTCGGCCACCATTGACCAGACGTTTTCAATTGGTGAGAGATCTGGAGAATGTGCTCTGGCCAGGGCAGCAGTCGAACATTTTCTGTATCCAGAAAGGTCCGTACAGGACCTGCAACATGCGGTTGTGAATTATACTGCTGAAATGTAAGGTTTCGCAGGGATAGAATGAAGGGTAGAGCCACGGGTCGTAACACATCTGAAATGCAACGTGCCGTCAATGCGAACAAGAAGTGATCGAGATGTGTAACCAATGGCACCCCATACCATCACGCCGGGTGATACGCCAGTATGGCGATGACGAATACACGCTTCCAATGTGCGTTCATCGAGATGTCGCCAAACACGGATGAGACCATCATGTAAACAGAACCTGGATTCATCCGAAAAAATGAGTTTTGCCATTCGTGCACCCAGGTTCGTCGTTGAGTACACCATCGCAGGCGCTCCTGTCTGTGATGCAGCGTCAAGGGTAACCGCAGCCATGGTCTCCGAGCTGATAGTCCATGCTGCTGCAAACGTCGTCGAACTGTTCGTGCAGATGGTTGTTGTCTTGCAAACGTCCCCATCTGTTGACTCAGGGATCGAGACGTGGCTGCACGATCCGTTACAGCCATGCTGATAAGATGCCTGTCATCTCGACTGCTAGTGATACGAGGCCGCTGGGATCTAGCGCGGCCGGCCGTGGTGGCCGAGCGGTTCTAGGCGCTTCAGTTCGGAACCGCGCGATTGCTACAGTCGCAGGTTCGAATCCTGCCTCGGGCATGGATGTGTATGATGTCCTTAGGTTAGTTAGGTTTAAGTAGTTCTAAGTTCTAGGGGACTGATGACCTCAGCAGTTAAGTCCCATAGTGCTCAGAGCCATTTTTTTTTTGATCCAGCGTGGCGTTCCGTATTACCCTCCTGAACCCACCGATTCCATATTCTGCTAACAGTCATTGGATCTCGACGAACGCGAGAAGCAATGTCGCGATACGATAAACCACAATCGCTATAGGCTACAATCCGACCTTTATCAAAGTCGGAAACGTGATGGTACGCATTTCTCCTCCTTACACGAGGGATCACAACAACGTTTCACCATCCAACGCCGGTCAACTGCTGTTTGTGTATGAGAAATCGGTTGGAAACTTTCCTCATGCCAGTACGTTGTAGGTGTCGCCACCGGCGCCAAACGTGTGTGAATGCTCGGAAAAGCTAATCATTTGCATATCACAGCATCTTCATTCTGTCGGTTAAATTTCATGTCTGTAGCACATCTTCGTGGTGTAGCAATTTTAATGGTCAGTAGTGTACTTGCAGAAAACATTTTATACTTTTAATTCACAAATGGGTGAAAATAATTTTTAAATGAGTTAGAATATTATTTATAAGAGGCATATACGTTATAATGCAATATTTTTTAAGTTTTCTTAAATTTTGTTTGTAAATTAAACAAGCTAGTAAAAAATAAAGAAATATTGGTAGAGAGAAGAAGAATTCCAACCTGTATTTTGTTGGTTTTCCTCGCACGCTGAGCAGTGTGTGGTGATTCAGGCACTGCTGCAACGTTTCGAATGTACCAACGGTCCCCCATGAGAACTGATAACTGAATAAAGCTATCAAATAAAAAAAAGCCATAGTTGAAGGAAAATAGGTAATAAATGAATATGCAGTTCTCTGCAACGAAACTCTGTTCACTGCCTTCAAAGAACTATCACACAGCACCACCCCATAAACATGACCCGTCACCACCCCTCAGCACCCCTCTCCACTCCCTCCCACCCCCTCCTCCCCAACCACACGATCTTCCACATAAAATTAGTTAACATTAGGCTTAATCTTAACATTCCCTGTCATAAAATGTCGAAGCAAGTAACTTTTCTATATTAAGTTCTTTATGGTTGCAGATGACAATCTGTGAAAGGAAACAAGTGCAATAAAAACATAAAAACCCTGGAAAACCACAGCACGTGGTAGCAAGGTATACAGGCGTATCTATAAAAAACTGTCTGTTTTGCAAATTTGTAAATACTAGCTTAAAAACTCAAATTTTGTATGTGTGCGCACGTAGTAAAGAGCAAAAATGTCAGCGAAACATGTCTAGGAAATAGACGAAAAGATAAAAGTGTGTTTGCTCATGGCGAACCTCCTCCAAAAACAAATCTATTTGTGGGGAAAGACGAACTATTTTTCCTGTTCACTAGACGGATGATAAAAGCCCACAGATGATGCTGAAACTTGAGCGAAACATGTCCGGGAAACATAGAATTTGTGTTTTTCTCAAGGCGGACCCCCTCCGAAAGTAAATCTATTTGTAAGCAAACACGGACAGAAGAACTTCAACGTCAAGATGATTACTTCAAAATGAGCATTTTTGTAGTACACAAATGTATCGATTATAAAGATGACACACCCAACTCGAATAGATACCTTAAAGGTCGAATTTGATGGAAATTTTTCATTACCTAAACCGTGCGAAGTAGAAACGTTCACAGAAGAAGTAATAAAGGTGAATGCTGATGGTGTAGTTGGAATACATTTGTCGACTGTAAATAGTACTGTGAACATAAAAATGAAGAATTCAAAACGCTGTGACAAAGTCGTCGAATCACGTGGAGGAACACTTAAGTTTAAACAATGTGATGTAAATACAGGAGAGATTAAGGTCATACACTCAGGTCTTTCATTAGAACCGTCAGGATATTTGAACTATCGTTTGAAATTTCAGCATAGCAGATTAATTCAATTATGAAAGCTTATGGGACAGTCTGCAGAGAAGTGGACAATTTTTACAAATACCCTGCCCTAGGGACGGGAAAAGCCGACCATTAACACCGATGCTGGTATTTTATTTCTGAATAACCGATATTTTTCGATATTTGTTTAGTATCGGTTATTATACGTGTATTTTATTTTTACTAATAACCGAGTAAAGAACCGAAATGTCAATCAGTCATAGCAACAGTGCTAAGGTTTTTGGTTTTTATATAAACCTTTTTTTAAAAACGATTACTCTTTATTAGTAAAATCTTCATTGCTTTGAAATATTGCGTTAGTGTAGTAAACGGTCAGTGCTATTTTTAACAGCAGTACCAACAGAAACGAGCAGCAAACACATGGCATAAGAATTGGTACAGCATTGCTGATACAACACTGTACCCGTTACCATGTGATGTGGCCTACTGCATGTATATGCAGTGTGCGAGACTTGCCCCATCTGGTCTATACGGTAATTTCTCGCTGTTGTCGTTGGACATCACTTTTGTTACAGAATGCCATCATCCCCAGTCTGGAAGTATTTTACCAATGCGGTATCAATGCAGTAGAGGGTGACGCACAAGTCCGTTAACATTTAAAAACGCACTAACTCACGGAATAACATAGGTAGAGAGGTAAAACTTGAAACACATGCCTGAAATGACATGGTGTTTTATTGAAACCAAAAACGAGTCAAAAACCTGCCAACAGATGGCGCTTGACAGCAGCACGTCAGTGACGCTGCATGAGAACACCCACTGGACTATCGAAAATTCTCGAACCCCATGGCATGACGAGAAAGTCACGGCGTGGTGTGGGTTTACCACATCAATCATCATCGTACCCTTTTTCTTCGAGGAAATGCGGGGCTGTGTTTTTCGAACAGTCAGCGTGACGGGTGCGAGTTACGCCGATATGTTAGAGAATCACAACCTCCTAGCCTGACTGTTGAGCACCTGCTGGAAGGTATGACTTTCGTGCAGAATGGCACTCCATCTCATATTGCTACACGTGCGAAAGATCTCTTACGCACATCGTTCGGTGAGGATCGCGTACTGAGGCTGCACTTCCACAATGCTTGGCCTCCCACCGTGCTCCGACGGCAATCCGTATGTTTATTGCATGTGGGGTTACCTGAAGTCGCAAGTCTATCGAGATCGTCCGACCTGACAACATCGGACTGTACTTCCTGACCATCCCTACCGATATGTTGTACAGTCTGTTCACAACATTGCCCCTCGGCTACCGGTATTGTTGAATGACGGCCGACATGCCGAGCGTTTGTTATAAAGAACATCGTCTTTGCTGAAAATCAATTCTTATGCTAATTATTGCATAATATCATACGAAGCGTCATCAGTTGGTCATTTTGTGGAACCTCAAAAAAATGGTTCAAATGGCTCTGAGCACTATGGGACTCAACTGCTGAGGTCATAAGTCCCCTAGAACTTAGAACTACTTAAACCTAACCTAACCTAAGGACAACACACACATCCATGCGCGAGGCAGGATTCGAACCTGCGACCGTAGCGGTCGCGCGGTTCCAGACTGTAGCGCCAGAACCGCTCGGCCACCAGCGGCCGGCTGTGGAACCTCATTTCAGTTCAAGCATGTATCAGTTTTTACCTCTGTACCTACATTATTTCATGTAAAATTAAGTTTTCACAGTATTTGCTTTAAAAGATTAAGAGTGGGGTGAGCCAAAATAAATTTACGACATCATACGAAGAGAAAACTTAAACCATAAGAGTTCATAGTTTACAATAAAAATAGAAAGTAGCTGATTTTTTGCCTGCGTCTACATAATTTGCCTTTATCTGCTTGCATCTATTGAAAGCGAGCAAATTATCATGACAAATATTGTCTTCAATTTCAGTTCTCATCCTTTGGCAGGGACTATTCGTAATTCCTAAATAATGAGATGATCCTCGATTACAACAAGATTTTCGAGCAGAGTTAGAAAAAACAAAATCAGCAGGAGAATTCTGATGACATTTTTGGATTATTCAGCCACTTACCACATTTCGAGAAAAGCAGCGAAGGTGTACGGACTAAGTTTTGTTTCATACGCCTGTTTAATTTAATATTTTGATTCTACGTATCTTGTAATTGAGAGAGTCAAAATTTCTCATTCTCTGTTAGATTTCAATTTTTATTAGGTACGGGAAATAATGGAAATAAAAAACCGAAAATTGTTTATTCCAGAATTCGGTTATTTTGAGTGGTTATAGCAGTCAGTTTAAACTGGAATGAAAAATACCGATATAACCGAAAACCAGTTGTTTTAGCGATAACCTCATCCCTACCCTGTCCTAAATGCTGTGAAATGCTGTGAGACAAATAAAAATACTAAAAATAGATCTACAAAAGCAATTATACTTCTTGTAACATAATGATATCTATGTCGTCTGCATATAACATGTGTTGAAGATTTTCAAGTTTAGTTGACTGTGAATCTTGTTTATATTTAATGTCGTGATTATGTAGGCTTGCAGTATAGGCATGATCATTTACGTATGTTCATTGTTGCAATTTTTCTTGCATTTACTATATCATGATGACTGTCATTCATCTGATTCTTTGTATCTATCGCAACATTTGATTCCGTGACCGTGTTCGTGCGAATTACCGATATATATGTCGCTCGTAACGTTGACTTCTACATAGAAGTGACTGCTCCTTCTACAGGTAGTTGTGTCAACCTTCATATATATATATATATATATATATATATATATATATATGCTCATAGTGTATGCAGCGAAGATTGATACAACTACCTGTAGAAGGAGCAGTCACTTCATGCAGAAGTAAACGTTTACTCCTTTTCGGCTGAACAGGAGCTGTTCCAAATGGTAACTGGCTCACCAGTCTCCAGTCTTCCTCTGGTCGGACCCGCAACCCGACGATTCCTACAGCCGATGTACGACCACCCACTTCGCCTCCCGGCCACTGTGGTCGAGCGGTTCTAGGCGCTTCAGTCCGGAACCGCGCTGCTGTTATGGTCGCAGGTTCGAATCCTGCATCGGGCATGGATGTGTGTGATGGCCTCAGGTTAGATAGGTTTAAGTAGTTCTAAGTTCTAGGGGACTGATGACCTCAGATGTTAAGTCCCATAGTGCTCAGAGCCATATGAATCATTTGAACTTCGCCTCGTGTCCATACGCTCGTGTACACACTGCGTCAGCTTCATGCACTCGGCCACGCAGTGTTTTAGAGGCACCCAATCAGCTTGTCTGCTCGGAATGGACTCCGCGGTTCTGTCGCGAGCTGTAACATTCCTTCTTGACCATAAGAGAAGATTCACTCCGCGAGCCGCGTAAACCTGTGAAATAGGGACGGGAAAAACCTTACAGCTTAAAATCGGCATCAGTATTTTAGTTCTGAGCGATCGGTATTTTTCGGAATTTATTTGGCCTCAGTTAAAACAAGTGTTTTTTGTTCTTTAGTAATATCGGAGCAAAAAGACCGAAATATCAATTAGCCACAGCAGCAGTGCTAAAAATTTTCATTTTCAAATAAAACTTAAAGAAAAAACCAGTAATTTTTATTCGTAAAATTTGCATTGGTTGCAAACATAGTTTTATTATAGAAGACAGGAAAAACGATCCGTGCTGTTTCAGAAACAATGCCGACAGGAACGAGAAAGAAACACATGACGTAAGAACTGGTACAGCATTGCTGAGTCAGTAATGTTCCTGTTTCTGTGTGTCTTGACATAAGGTACGTGTGGATGTGCACTACGCAAGACTTGTCCCTGCCTGGTCTACACTGCAGTTTCTCCCTGTCAACACCGGACGTACGTTGTACTGCAGGATGGCACCAATCCTAGTCCGGAAATTTTTTACGAGGTGGTGTAGAAATGAAGTACAATGCTTCATTTGTCTCCCATTTCTCTGAAATAATAAAAGAAGCTTAACAACAGTTTGTAAATAAAAATAGAAAGTAGCTGATATGCTGCATGAGTCTGGTATAGAGTTCTTCAACCTACGTTTTTACCCCCTGACCGTGGTTATTCGTAATGTCCAAATAGCGGTATGATCCCCGATTACAACTCGATTTTTAAGTAGAGTTACAATAAATTGTAATCAATAGCAAAATACAGGTGATTTTTTTAGTTTTCAACCAACTATTAGCTTTTAGAGAAAAGTATTGAGTGGTGGGCGGATTAAGTTTTCTTTTATTTGCCTATTTAATTTGATATTGTGGTTCTATGTTCTCTATCTTGAAACTGAGAGAGTCAAAATTTTTCAATCGCTGTTCGACTTCTACATTGAACACACGAAATAATAGGAATAAAAAACAAAAAATCGATTATTTCAGAAACCTATTATTTTGAGGGCTTTTAACACTTAGGGTAAACAGCGTTGAAAAAAAAAAAAAGAAGATAAACCCGATAACCGGTTGTTTCAGCGAAAACAGCCATCCCTACTGTAAAAGCTCGGAAGCCATATGTGAAGCCGTTGCTGGGTAGCAACGAGTGAGGGCACAATATCGATAATAGCTGGCATGATCCAATCTCCCCACCCCTTTAGGGCTAGGGTTACAAACTTAAGTACCAGGAACAATCTTAACTTGGCTAAGATGTACTCGGTGCATTTTGTCTGTGAATCAGTTTTCAATCAGAATGCTAATTGGGGTGAGTAATTTTACAATCTTACAAGGTTTCACAAAAATGGGTAACAACGTATTTGAGCTGTTCTTATCTCCATTACTTGCACAGCGAAATTCTTAATGAAAACTACGTCTTCGATATTCAATTTGGTATGGTGCCTACCCTCGTTGTTGTATCGCTCCGCCTCCCTCCAACGTGCAAAGTCAGTATTAATCTTTCCCAGTCTCCAATTATCCTGAATGATTTAAGGAGTCACTGGCTCTGAAAGATGGCCGTTCACTGATCAAAGTTTCAACAAGAGAGAATTGACAGAAGAAGCGAACATTACAGCCGCCGTGTCTGTCTTATAGGCCACAAGAGTGGTGTTATTAAATGCTATGTTCTGTCAAGGAATAGATCTGTCCAATTTTGTCTGACCTAGAGAACGAAATATTTTTAGAGCAGACTTCAGATTATGATTCATCCTCCTAGCGAAAAAAACCTGGGTAATAAGGAATGGTCATCATGTGAGATGCACCATTCTGTAAGCAAACTCTCTTAAATTTCTTCGAAACAAAAGGAGGTGCATTGTCAGTCACTACAGACGTAGATGACCCAAATGAGGAAACGATTTTGGTAATATGCCTAATGGTTGGTCCAGCTCCTCCACAAGGCATCAACCAAAAGAAACGCGAAAAGGGGTCATTGATGACGAGTACATATTTATCACCCATCTGCGTACGAGGCACCGGCCATACGTAATCAATAAATACCTTGTCCGTCAGTTTCTCAGCCCAAGTGGAGTGAAGAAAACCCTTGCGTGTGATGAAATTCGACTTGGCAAACCTACAAGCTTCACATTGACTCAGCGACCTCTGGCCATACGTAATCAATAAATAGCTTGTCCGTCAGTTTCTCAGCCCAAGTGGAATGAAGAAAGCCCTTGCATGTGATGAAATTCGACTTGGCAAACCTACAAGCTTCACATTGACTCAGCAATCTCTTAAAGTCTTTGTTTATAAGTGAGATATTCCTTGATTTTCCTTATATAGTCCCAGGTGCCTGTCGAGTGCAGATTCATGAAAATATTTGAAAATTACAAGAACTAACTCCTGTGTAAGACAGATATTCAACCTGTTATTCTCACGAGTAAGAGAACAGAGTAGTCCCTTTCGTAGATGGTAACGAGGCATTTTCTCCCCAGCGACAAGCCTGTATTTCACCACCTGAAGGTTAGGGCCTTATACTTGTCTTCCTCTGAGATCTCCAAATAAGGAGGGTATCTGAGATGAATTTGTCCAATGTGAAGAGGACCGCCAAAGCCCCTAATTCATAGACCAAATATTTTACTTCGACAGGAGACAAAGACTGGGAGGAATACACAACAGGACGCCTGTCACCGCCTTGTTCCTGCAGCAAAACTTCTACGACGCATGAATTAAAGGCTTCGGTATTGACTACGAATGGCCGGTCAAAAGCCTGCATAAACAGAACAAGGTCGTTACTTAAGGTCGATTTCAATCCATCAAATTCCACCTGGTGGTTTTCTGTCCAGTGAAATACCTCTCCTTTCTTATGTACCCGTTCATAGGTGCTGCGAGCGGAGGATATTTAGATATGAACTTCTTACAAGAATTTACCATCGCTAATAAGTGGGAAATCCCCTCCCTAATTTTTAGGCAGTCGGAGCTGCCGGATTACCTTAGTTAACTCCTGGTCGATTTTCACCCCACTGGTCGACAGTAAATGTTTCAGGAAGGAGATTTCGTTACGGGCCAGATGAGACTTACACTGCTCTTTAGTGAGACCTGCGCTATGCAAAGGCGCCAATACTTGGCAGACATACTCGACATGCTCAGAAAACGTGCCCCTACATATCACAACGTCGTCCAGATAATTATAAACAAATTTAAATTTCATGCCCCCCAAAACAAAATCTAAGAGCCTTGCAAGCGTAGCTGCTCGTATCTATAAACGAAAGGGAACCAATTAAACTCACGAAGCTCTAGTCAATGCAAAAGGCGGTAATACTTTTCAAATCCTTAGCCAAGAGAATTTAGAGATAACCTTGGTCGAGGTCTAGATAGATGAGGTACCTCACCATGGCGAAGCAAGTGAAGCAGTTGTAGGATTGGGCAAGGGAACCGATTCAGAATTGAGCTTTTGCTTTAGGTCCCTGTAATCCACAACTGGCCTGTACCCAGTGCGATTAGTCTTAGGAACCAGGAACATGGGCGATCCATAAGGCGAAGTCGATAGCCTGATCACCTTGTCATGTAACATCTGGTCAATCAGCTAACACAGGATTTTCATCTTCAGCAGCAACATCCGATAGAGGTTTGGTGCGCCGGTACCTGATCTGACAGCTTTATCCAATTTATACAACTTATTGGGAAGGAATTTAAAATGAATATGACTACCAGCATAACCTAAAACCAGTCCGGCATCATGTAGGGACACAAGATACTATCTTCATGTGTACCGGCCCATATGTAGGTGTAAAGGAAAATTTGGAGTAGGAATTAAAGTACAGGAAGAAGAAATAAAAATTTTGAGGTTTGCCGATGACACTGTAATTCTGTCAGAGACAGCAAAAGACTTGGAAGTGCAGCTGAATGCAATGGACATTGTCTTGAAAAGAGGATATACGATGAACATCAACAAAGGCAAATCAAGGATAACATAACGTACATGAATTAACTCAGGTGATGCTGAGGGAATTAGATTAGGAAACGATACACTTAAAGTAGTAGATGAGTTGTGCTATATGGACAGTAAAATAACTGATGATGGCCAATGTAAAGGGGATATAAAATGTAGACTGGCAATGGAAAGGAAAGCGATTCTGAAGAGGAGAATATAGATTTAAGTGACAGAAGCATTTTCTGAAAATATTTGTCTGGAGTGTAGCCATGTATGGCCGATAAACAGTTTAGAAACGAAGAGAATAGAAGTTTTTGAAATGTGGTGCTACAGAGGAATGTTGAGTATTAGATGGATAGATCACGTAACTAATGAAGAGATACTGAATAGAAATGGAGAGACGAAAAAATTTGTGGCACAACTTGGCCAAAAGAAGGGATCGGTTGACGGGGCACATTCTTGGACATCAAGAGATCACCAGTTTGTACTGGAGGGAAGTGGGGGAGGTAAAAATCGTAGAAGGCGCTTGGCCAAAAGAAGGGATCGGTTGACGGGGCACATTCTTGGACATCAAGAGATCACCAGTTTGTACTGGAGGGAAGTGGGGGAGGTAAAAATCGTAGAAGGCGTCCAAGAGGTGAATACTGTAAGAAAATTTAGAAGGATGTAAGTTGCAGTAGTTATTCGGAGATGGAGAGGCTTGCACAGGGTAGAGTAGTATGGAGGGCTGCATCGAATCAGTCTTCGGACTGAAGATCACACCAACTACGTTGATGCTATGGTGGACCTGATATCTAAGGTCGCAGGTGATACGCGGATTAAGTTCACACCCATGGTGGGCGTTGTGTATGTTGAAGATACTCTCACGTGGGAGCGCAGCTTCTTCAGACTGCATACAATTTTTATTCGTTGTTGGCTTGTTTTTGTTGTTTTTGATGTTGGTGGTACCACACACTCATTTGTATCTAGACTGTGTGGCTAGGCTTTCCAAGCGATTCTGAGGTAACGCGTTCAGTACTATCTCGCAGGATAATCTGCAGCAACCAGGGTATTATTTGTGTAGTTTTTCTTCTCACCACGTGCTATTGGTGGTTCAAATGGTTCAAATGGCTCTGAGCTCTATGGGACTTAACATCTGTGGTCATCAGTCCCCTAGAACTTAGAACTACTTAAACCTAACTAACCTAAGGACATCACACACATCCATGCCCGAGGCAGGATTCGAACCTGCGACCGTAGCGGTCACGCGGTTCCAGACTGAAGCGCCTAGAACCGCACGGCCACACCGGCCGGCTGCTATTGGTGGGATTCTATTTAACTGAGCAACTGCTTTGCAGTTCAGCTGAATCCGACTTAGGGCCTACCGGCTCTTGTCGCGTGGTCAGTGTAACTAGTCAAGTTGATAACCAGTATTGAAGGCTGAATGTGCTTAGGAGGAGCAGATGTCATGACAGGAAAGAAGTGTTTTATGCCAGAAATACTGATTGCTGTTGTTGTTGGTGAAAATAGCTAAGGTGCTACTAATACTGTCTTTTTGAAATTTTGATTTCATTGTTGATTCTTGCATGTCCTTCTCGAGACCCTAAAAGACTGCAATAGAGTCCACACTCCAGAGTGTTTTTTTATTTATCGCCTTACTGCTTACTGACTTTTTAGATGTTTTATGATGAGACGAATATAAGGTAACATCAACAAAATGGTTCAAATGGCTCTGAGCACTATGGGACTTAACATCTACGGTCATCAGTCCCCTAGAACTTAGAACTACTTAAACCTAACTAACCTAAGGACATCACACAACACCCAGTCATCACGAGGCAGAGAAAATCCCTGACCCTGCCGGGAATCGAACCCGGGAACCCGGGCGTGGGAAGCGAGAACGCTACCGCACGACCACGAGCTGCGGACGGTAACATCAACAGCCAGCAGAAAATGGATCCATTATGAATAGTAAAGTGGTTGCAACAATGCATCGATGGATTTAATGTCATCAGAATCAAAGTCAAACCGACAATGAGGATTGTTGTCCAGACATAAATGGTGATGTCACACGTAAATGCCTTCAGAACTTGCGTTTTGTAGTTAGTGAAGGTGTGTTGCGTGTTATTTGAACATCATTTTCGAAATCCGAATTATAGCTAAGTATACTATCATTGTACGTGGGGACTTCAAAAGGAAGTTACACATGTCTTCCCACAGTAAGACCACTGCGCAACGAGACTGGCACATTGTCAGAAGAGAGAACATGTTCCGGGTTTCCTGCAGAGACAGTTCTGCTGCGGCACGGATAACAGGTGCATCACAGAATGTGACTGAAATTGTGCGTCAACTGGAAACGTACTCCAAAGTTTAAGTAAGTAGAACAACAAGATTCTTGTAGACAAAACGTCTCAACCGCATACAGGCGCACCGTGAAATTCAGGTGGTATATGGACGAAATGCGATGTCGCTTCCGGTCGTAGTGAAATGGCGCCAACAATTTGCTGCTGTTCAAGAAGTACAGATGTTTCACCAGGCGTTTTTTCTTCCTCAACATTTTTCGAAGTTTGTTATTAAACCACGATAGGTCTTTTCCGTCTTGAAACTTACCCTTTGAAAAATTAAGAATGACACTGCTGGAAAAACTGTTACGTTATTTGATACAGAAACAGCTGAGCAAAACTCAACGTACTCAAATAGTTTTCTCTTTACTTATTCTGATCATCACTAAACTGACACACCATATTTTTAGCTCAACGCAATCTGACTTTCAATAATCCCTACAGAAGAATGACTCAACTGAGACCCTGACTAACAATAACCTATACCTTACACGAATCACTTACCTTACAGACATCTTCGTTATACAGAGAGCACCAATACTGCCAGCTAAATAAAAGATTCTAACTACTGAAGGCACTAACTACTGATAGGCATAGTTAGCAAATGAAAGATTTTGATAGAGAACAAACAATGTATTTACCTTAATAGCGTTCGAAAGTCATAATATACATATAATTTTGTGGCATCCAAATAAACAAATTTCCTTCTGTCGGACACACGTCCAGATCGTCCGCTCAAAACTCTGGCATCTCTCTCCCCACATCCACCGGTGCTGGCGGCTCACCTCCAACAACCCTATGCTACGCGCTGTTCACATCCAACTGCCCAACACTACACAAGCGAATATTCCAACAACGAGTCCAGCCACAGACTGTACACAGCGCAGTCAGAGAGTTTCATACACAGCACTACACGGCGTTACCAACATAAAAACCTAAACAGCCTACTTACAGTCTCTAGTTCACTTACTCAGCACAATGCTTCTCAAGAACACGATTTACAATTACTTTAAACTCTGCCTATAATTTCTCTACGTCCATCATAGTGGCACTAAATCATGTCCGTTTATTATCTAAATGGGGTGCTAAGTATTGATTGTCTGCTGGTTCTAGCAAAAGTACTGTCCTCGCCTTCTTGATGGGTCTATTAACTTTTGTAACCATTGTCACTATGACGATGTCCTGATTTCTATACTGACACTGTCGGTAAGGTCAAGCATGTTTGTAGCTACAAGGTCGAATATGTTTCCAATACCTATGGGTTGTCGAACTAGCTGCTCAAGACAGTTTTCTGAAAATTTGTTCAGAACTGCTTCACGAGACTGTCTGTCCGTACTACCTGGAATCCACCCATAGATGTCCCTGTCTATTGCCGGTAGGTTAAAGCTCCCTGCAACAATCACTGCATAATTTGGCACTTCCTCAGACAGAATTTCTTTAAATGATTCTAAAACTGTTACGGTGGAATCGCGTGTCCAGTAAAAACACTCGATAATTAAATGGAGTTCATCCTGACCGGTTACTCGAGTCCAGATGACTTCACAGCCGGATCGAACGTTGTTGAAAAATAGTGTTGTGTATATGTGTCACAGCCAAGTGTAGTGCAGCATTCAATAAAAGGTACTTCGCCTGTCATAATGAACTATAACCTACTTTTTGAAGTCCACTCGTAAGAGTGAGCGTACATAAATTGCGTATATGTGGAGCATCGCTTACTTGTGCGACTGGATTCATGATTTCCTGTCAGAGACAGTAATCGTCGGAAAGTCATGGAGAAAAACAGAAGTGATTACTGGCGTTCCACAAGGAAGTGTTACAGGCACTATGCTGTTTCTGATCTTTATAAACGATTTAGGAGACAATCTGAACAGGTCTTTTATGATGTTCGCAGATGATACTGTCGTTTATCGTCTAAGTCATTAGAACATCAAAACCAATTGCAAAATGACTTAGACACGTTATCTGTAAGGTGCGGAAAGTGGCAATTGACTCTAAATAATGAAAACTGTGAGGTCATCCACAAGAGTAAAAAATGAAACCGACAAGTTTCGTTTACACGATAAATCACACAAATCCGAAGGCTGTGAATCCAGCTAAATACTTACAGATTACAATTACGAATAACCTAAACTGGAACGATCACGCAGATAACGTTGTGGCGAAAGGTAACCAAAGAATGCGATTTATTAACAGAACAGTATAAAGATGCAACAGGCCTACTAAGGCCACCCCTACACTGCGGTTGTTTGTACTCTTTTGGAGTCTGGGATGTGGGATTCGCATCAGATAGGACTGACGGAGGACATAGACGCAGTTCAAAGAAAGGGAGCTCGTTTTCTGTTATCGCGAAATAAGGGAGAGAGTGTCACGAATATGAAACTCGAGTTGGGGGTTACAATCATTAAAACAAAGTGATTTTTCGTTGCCGCGACATAGTTCCACAAAATTTCAATCAGCTTTCTCCACTGAATGCGAAAATATTTTATTGCGCGAAGCTAAATAGGGAGAAATGATGACCGTAATAAAATAAGAAAAATCAGCGCTCTTGCAGAAAGATCTACGTGTTCATTTTTCCCCATGCGTTCTTAAAGAATGGAGTGGGAGAGAAGTATTTTGAAGGTGGTTCGAAGAGCTCTGTGCCAGGCACTTAACTTTGACTTGTACAACAGTCATGCAATGTAGCAACAACCCTTGGGTAGATTTCTATCTAAAATTTTTGAAAATGATTCCACATTGTATTAACATTTGCTGCGTCACTCCTACATTTAGAAAAACCTAAAAATGGCACACTTGAAAGCGTCTGGAGAGACACCAAAGTATGGAAGTGACAGGAGTACGCTGGCGATAGGAGCAGGCACGAAGTGATCGAATATCGGGTTCGCAGCCGGCATGTGGCGAACGCACGCGCCGGCAGTTTTGGCGCACACGGTCATATTAGCGCGCAGGCAGGCGGCTGTGACCGCTGGGCCGGCACTGAGCCGCCAGCTAGTTACGCCAGTGGGGTTAATTACGACGAGCCAGTGGCCCGCGAGGCGATGTGCGGCCTGCAGAGGAGGAGACCCCGCTGCTAAACGCCGCTCGCGTCCATAGCGTCGATACGGCGCGTCCAGCCCCGGGGGCACACGCCGCTAGCGACGGAGGGCTGTCTTCATCGTGGTGAAGAGTCGTCTCGAAAATGGGCTTGTTGTAGCAGCACGCTTCTTGCATTGTCACGAGGAGGGACGTTCTACGCGTAAATTTCTGATTAATATTTGAAACGTCCATAGACGGTTAACTCTTTAAGTCACACTCTTATATAGAGTCTTGCCCCGCAACACATACACAAACACACACACACACACACACACACACACACACACACACACACACACTAACCTTTCCCCGACACTGAACACTTATATTGCACACAGCTCCTTCTCCTCCTCTATGTGTCCATCTCTTCCTCTCTCTGTCTGTCCACCTCATTCTCTCACATCCATCTGTCCATGTCGTCCTCCACACTCTCTCTCTCTTCATCTCCTCCTTCCCTTCTCTTTGTCTATTTTCTCCTCTCCCTCTCTCTGACCACATCTTCCTCCCCTCTCTGTTTGACCATATTCTCCTCCCTCTCAGTCTTTCCATGTGTGCCTCACCCTCTTCCTTTCCCACCTGGCCACTACATCTCTATGTCTTCCATCTGCCTCATGCAGCCAGCCGGGGTGTCCGAGCTGTTCTAGGTGCTACAGTCTGGAACCGCGCGACCGCTAGGGTCGCAGGTTCGAATCCTGCCTCGGGCATGGGTGTGTGTGATGTCCTTAGGTTAGTTAGGTTTAAGTAGTTCTAAGTTCTAGGGGACTGGTGATCTCAGAAGTTAAGTCCCATAGTGCTCAGAGCAATTTGCACCATTTTGCCTCATGCATCTCTCCCTCATCCCCTCATTCTGTCCAATTCCTCCTCTCCCTCACTGTCCATCCTTTCCTCTATCCATCTCAACCTGTCCCCAGCCATGTTCATTGTCATGTGTAGCCTCTGCAAAACACTTCAATAAAGCAGACCAAAAAATGGTTCAAATGGCTCTGAGCACTACAGGACTTAATTTCTGAGGTCATCAGTCCCCTAGAACTTAGAACTACTTAAACCTAACTAATCTAAGACATCACACACATCCATGTCCGAGGCAGGATTCGAACCTGCGACCGTAGCGGTCGCGCGGTTCCAGACTGTGGTGCCTAGAACAGCTCGACCACTCCAGCCGGTGCAGACCAATACTACTCTCACAGTACATCTGTCATGAAGGGAAGACTACACATGAGGGACTTACAAATAATTTATTTGCCTCTAACGTACAGGTCACCATGCAAATCGGGTGGACAAAGCAGGCCAATACTAATCCAAGAAAATGCGCCTGTGATGCAGGGCAACCTATATCTTGGGGCTTGGAAAACTGTTCCATGCCTGTCACATGTAGACTGCCCTGAAAAACGGTTTGGTCTGGCAGGCTCATACTGTTCTCACACATGAACTCTGCAGTGCAGAGCAACCTATAGCCAGGGGGTAGAACAAACCCGTCTTTGCCCATATCTCTTCTCCTATTGGAGTTAGGAGGCTATGAACCCTACAGTGCTAATACACACAAGGGCTGCTGTTTCTGTGCCACGTTTGGCTGAAGTCTATCCAGGAGTTTGTGAGGAGATCCTGGACAAACACATATACTCTCTGCTTTATGTATATAATGGATGACAGACAAGTACCACTCATGTTAAATTGTGTTTGCTATCTTACTTACCAAAAACAATCGATTTTATTATTATTACTGTATCTATGAGAGTTTCTTTGATAAGAATTAATACTATTTTATGTTTGTAGGTTACTGAGATTGAGATATCTGCTAAGAACTGAGTAATGGTATCAATATTTACCAATAGACTATGAACCACTCGTCTTTAGAGCTCGTTTTGTCTTCAACTAGCATTTGTCATCTGTGAATTTACTCATATGATATCTTCTGTTACAAACAACGATAAATTTTATTTGCATTAACATTTCCTACATTACAAAGCATAAAATAAATACAGGAGTTATTTGTAAACATATTTAAAGCTAGTCGTCTTCCATGCTGTACATGTTATGAATTCAGTCCTAGTTACATTCTTTTAGTGATTATATGTTGTGAAATGGTCCTTGTAATGAAGAATGAACATTTTAAATAATATTCCCAGAATGAGATTTTCACTCTGCAGCGGAGTGTGCGCTGATATGAAACTTTCTGGCAGATTAAAACTGTGTGCCGGACCGTCACTCGAACTCGGGACCTATGCCTTTCGCGGGCAAGTGCTCTACCAACTGAGCTACCCATGCATGACTCACGCCCCGTCCTCACAGCTTTACTTCTGCCAGTATCTCGTCTCCTACCTTCCAAACTTTACAGAAGCTCTCCTGCGAACCTTGCAGAACTAGCACACAGTTTTAATCTGCCAGAAAGTTTATTAAATAATATTGTTCATAAACTATCTCAAATATGCCAGCCTTGGAGCTAATATAAATTGTTTCCGCTGACAGTTGTAACAGCACCGATACCGATACTTTTACTAACAATCGATTACAATCACTATCTTCCGTTGAATACTACATCGTTGGCGTTGTAGAAGGTTCCAGAAGGAAGAGTTTCGAGCCAACAGACCGGGAGAACACTATAGACAATGCGTGCTTCGGCAGATGAGGACCCAATGTCGGAAAAAGTTTGTCTTTGAAGAAGTATTTGTTTCATACAGATTTTGAGAAGTGTCTTGAATAATGGGAGTATTTCTGTAAATGCGGAAGGAGTTTGGTGAATTTTGTAGTTGAGACATTGAAAATTATAAATAGAAAAAGAGAATCGTATAATATTATGTGAGTGGCCACCATTGATACCATACGTAAGCATGAGTCTTGATAAGTGACCATCGACATAAATGGATACCGGAAGAAGTCATATTATTAAGGGGAATTAAATCCTTATTAACATAATTTTCAAACTGAAACTTTTTGTTGACTACTTTTCCCAAAGAGTACATACTGACACGTACTTCATTGTTACACTGGATAAAACTCCTGTATTTCACATGTTATCTGATGAGCTAGTGGAAAGAGAGATATCATCGAATTCTCGAACTGCTTGACTGTTCTCCGGCGTAACTAGATTTGAGATATCATTCGAGGAATGGGTGAATTTATCGTGGCGTCACACAACCTATATGCACGCTGAACTATCCCATGTATCACAAGTTGCGTGGAAACCAAGATGGATGCTAAATAAATGGTCGAAAATAAGGAAGAGAGCGAACATCACGACATAAAGTAACATGTGCTCACTTAAGTATCGATGCATAAAGCCAGTATCGTTTTAAACAACGACAAGACACGGGCAGAATTCCAAATCGAAATTCAAATCCAGAACAACACGATAAATAGCAGCATTCGGCTGTCGCCTAAGGAAGGGTAAAGAATCTTTTGGTACATTAGAATATCTTTCTAACACAATCCGTGTTCATCTTTTCATTGCATTAAAAGACATCCTTCGTTTCAGCTTACAACCACATGGCTTTAAATGTTAGTACCAGTGTTGGGCTGCTTCACAGTACCTGGTGGTCTTAACGTTTTTGCTTCAATAAGAAATGCACTTGCTTCACTTCAGACTCACCCGTCTGCTGTTCTTGGTAACATATACAGCCCACTGCAATGTCGACGTGATGCAGTTTGTTGAGGCACGCAGTTTGAAGCAACGACGTCGCCAAACCAGTGTTTTCAATATAGATTTCGTTATTATTTTTTATGATCTGAAAGATCTGTTCTGAGTACATAGTTTCAGAAATTGCAGATGGCAAGTACGTGGTCTTGAACGATCATCTACAAGATGAAGCTCATTAGACAGCTACGCATTTCTGAATACATGTCATTAATCTGTTTCTTTTAGAAACTTGTAAATGAAACTCCCGTTGCGGTCGTGGAAACACTGCCGTCGTCATTAAAATTTGGGGAATCATGTCCGAAAATAGGCTGAAAATCAGGATAAAACTTTTTGACAATTTTAGCTGAATATTTAGCATAATTTTTCAAGACAACGGTAGGCTATCCAAATAAATGCATAATAAATAAATATCATACTAAGAAAAGATTTTCACAGAACATTGAAAGATATAAGACTTTGTGAATAATTGGAATTCTTGGGAGAGCCAGTTATGACAAAACTATTACACCTGCTATTCAGGATATATAAGGCGGTAAAATACGAGGGATTTTCGGAAAGAAAGGAACGATAGGTCGCGAAGTGGAAACCGCAGTGAAAATCAAGACTGTTTTATTTGCAACAGTTAGCTACAACTTACAGCTACTTATGTCCATGGTCGCCGATCGGACTTGGACGTTTGTCGTAGCCTTGTACCAATTTTACAATACCCTCGTTATAGAAGGTAGCCGCCTGTGTTTTCCGCAATTCTCTACGCAGTGCCACAATGTTGTCTTCATAGCCAGCTGTTCATGTGAGCAGAGACGAAACTCATAGGGATGTATTGCGGGTAATCAAACATTTCCAACTGAAAACGATGCAGGAGCATTTTGATTGCCCCTGCAGAATGCGGCTGAGAGTGGTCTTGAAGAAGAAACTGCACAACAGTTATATAATGTTGGCTGCATAGCTTCAGGCGAAATTTCTCACCAGGCCCTCGTATTTGGGGAGAAACATTGTTGTTCTAGGTATCTTTATGTGCTCCCTGTGAACTCAGAACTAAAAAGAACGACGTAACGCGATCGACGGGCATACCAGAGCCACTGCCCAACACACTTGTGCAAAACTTCATCGGTTTTTCACTGTCGTTTCCATTTCACGACCAATCATTCCTTACTTTCCGAATAACCCTCGTACTCTCAGACGTCAAGAAGGAACTCATAATTTCAATTCCAAAGAACGAAGGTGCTGACAGGTCTGAATATTATCGAATCATCATCGTAATGGTTGCCAATTACTGATTTTTACTTACAGGCGAGTGGGGCAACTGATGGAAGCCAACCATAGGAAATCAGTTAGGTTCCGGAGAAATGTTGGAAAATACGAAAAAATACTCACCCAACGATGTGTATTAGAAGACAGGCTGAAGAGAAGCAAAACTACGTTTATAGCATTTGTAGATTCAGAGAACGCTTTTGACAGTGTTAGATGGAATAAAAGTTTTGAAATTCAAATTGGAGCAAACTGTATTACACGCAGTTCAGTCACATTAATATGATCACTTATCAAAAGCCCGAATAAATACCTTTTACAGTGCGGAGCGCTGCGAGATGTATAGGAAGAGAGTCAATTGGGTTCTGGAAGCTACCGACGTGGATGCTGGCTCCAGTGACAGCTGTTCTAGGTTTCTCGGTTGAAGATCCATGGCGCGAACAGCCCGATCGAGATGGACCCACATATTCTCGTTTGGCTTTGCCCGGGGAGTCTGGTGGCCGGGCGAGTAGGATAAACTCATCCTGGTGCTCTTCGAATCACGCACGTACGCTTTGAGCTGCGAAACGCCGTCGCATTGCCCTTTTTGTAGCTGCCATCGTGCTGAGGAAAAACAAACTGCATGTAGGAGTGGACATGATTCCAAACGATAGACGCATACTTGTGGTGATGCAGTGCGCATTCCAGAATGACGAGATCACTCAGGAAACGCCCTCCAGCCTGGACGCTTCCGACAGTTGTTGCGGGGTATTTGATTTCGGGCGTTTCACGCCGTGGATGCCAACGACCATCTGTGTGACGGAGCATAAAACGTCAATTATCTGAAAAGGCCAATCGTGACCACTCAGTAGACGTCCAGCTGCGATATTGGCGTGCAAATTCCAGTCTTCGCTACCAATGAAGAGCAGTCAGCGTGGATACATGAACCAAGCACCTGCTGCAAAGGCCTATACTCATCAACGTTCGCTGAACGGTCGTTGAAGAGACACTGTTGGTAGCCCCTTGGTTCATATGGGCGGTCAGCTGTTCAACAGTTGCACGTATTTTGGCCCGTACACATCTCCAAAGCTGTCGTTCACCTCTGTCATCTATGGCTCGTGGGCCACGACAGATGCCTCAGCACCGGTTTTGGATAGTGCCATTTCGTCATGCATTGCATATTTTAACGAAGACGGCACGCGAACTGTTTACAAACATAGCCGCTTCGAAAGTGTTTCCACCCTTGGCTGGAAAGCCGATTACCATGCCATTTTAAACGTTAAATAAATCGCTCCGTTATGACAACGAGTGCACCGTTTTCCGAGTCGTCTCGACACGCTTTATGTACCCTCTATTGCTAGTGTTATCACCTGCAGTGTGTGGGTAGTTATTGTACGTTGATGTAGAACTTAGGTCGTGGTCACATTATTCTAACTGGACTGTGTAAGAGGAGAAGGCTATGGAACTGAAGTAGAGTTTGCAGAGGAAATGAGACAAGATTATAGTCTATTTACGATGTTATCAATCTATGGCTTTGAAATGCGACTGCTGCTTCCGTGTCCCTCAGTCCGTAATTCCATCGATGTTAGTCACATATGCTGTATTCGCCGAACGACGCCGAAGACGGCAAGCTAGTGTCTGACCCGGGGTCTACAGTACGATCATCAATTTTGAGCCACAAAAAGTGGGGCGAGTTATGTTTTCTTCAGTTTGTAGTATCTTTGTGATCCATGTAATTGAGAACTTGTTACAGAGATGCTGGTGAAGCTGGTCCAAGTTTTTGGAGAGGTCCCTCCATGACCTTATGTGTGATAGTATTACAATGCTGGGTTTTCGATTTGTTGACAAGGGAAAAGGAAGGTGATGGTTTTCATGAATGTAATTATGCAGAGTTGTTCTTCATATTTATTGACATTTGCCTTATAATTATGGTCTGCCAGCTTCGTAATTTGACTGAAGTATGTCTTGCCCATGACCAATACGTTCCGCTTTGAGATGGTAACATTCTTAAATACCCCATTTCATATACACCGATGGGTCAAAAAATCATGTCCACCTGCTTAATAATTTGTTTGTCCGTCTTTGAAAAGAAATACTTCACTGATTCTGCCTATCAGTGATCCGACAGTTTGTTGGTAGGTTTGTGAAGGTATGTGGCATTAGATGCCTATTCACAGGTTGTGTAATTCATCTAAATAACGAGTCGCTGATCTGCGTACTCGGTGATGCCACCCGATAGGGACCAAGATGGGTGCCACACGATTTGCATCAGGTGAATTTGGTCACCGAGAAATCAACGTGAGTTCACTATAATGCTCATTGAACCACTGTAGCACGGGTCTGGCTCAGAGAAATGGAGAGTTATACTGCTGAAAGATGATATCGCCATCGGGGAAGACGTCAAGCATGAAGGGCTGCAGGTGGTTTGCAGCTGTCAGCGTGTCTTCGATTACTACCACAAGTCTACTGCAAGCGCAGGAGAATGCATCCCGTAGCATAATACTGCTCCCACGAGCCTGCTTCCATGGCGCACTGTACATTTCGAGCCGCCGTTCACCTCGATGACGGCGTTTGTGGAAACAACCAACACGTTTCCATTGATCGACGGTTGAATCCCAGTTGTCCCTTGTCCACTGAAATCGTAATTGACGATGTCGTTGGTTCAACATGTGAACACGTAGGGGTGGTCTGCTGCGGAGCTCCGTGTTTAAGAATGTACGATGAATGGTGTGCTCCGAAACCCTTGTGCGTATATCAGCATTGCGATCTTTCGGCAGAGGTGCCACAGATCACTATGTATCGTGCTTTACAGAGCAGGGAAGTCTCCGAACCCCACTTTCTGTGAGGAAAATGGCTTTGAGCACTATGGGACTTAACATCTATGGTCATCAGTCCCCTAGAACTTAGAACTACTTAAACCTAACTAACCTAAGGACATCACACAACACCCAGTCATCACGAGGCAGAGAAAATCCCTGACCCCGCCGGGAAGCGAACCCGGGAACCCGGGCGCGGGAAGTGAGAACGCTACCGCACGACCACGAGCTGCGGACTTCTGTGAAGAGTCCTGGATGTCCTACCATTTAGCGCATAGTGGCACTTTGACTGTCTTTCTACCTCTTTCCGAAGATGCTCACGACGGTAGCACGTGCACATTCGACCAGCTTCGCAGTTTTCGAGATACTCGTTCACATGCTCTGGGTAATAATAATCTGCCGTTTTTCAAAGTCGCTTATTTCAACGGATTTCTATATTTGCAGCCCATATCTTCGCTAGGGTGATCCCCCGTCCGTGTCCACTCCGCTCATATACTTTTGTTATCGCGTCACGTGCTCACAACGCCACCAGATGGCGTCCAACGTTGCGGTGGGCAGTGGTCATAATGTTTTGGCTAATCAGTATAAGTATTAAGTAACAGGAATTGCAAGCTGTATTTTTCAGGAAGCAATATAATTTCTCACGTGGCAACGTTCGCCTGTTTTCCTATAACCTTTAGTCTCGTGCATCCCATTCAGCCGCAAAGTTTGGGCTCGCAGGGTACCATGCCTACTAACAAAAACTAACAGGAACGTTAGCAAATGTGGAAGTCACATTTACGGCGTTTTGAAAAGGAAGGAGAAGACTTTGTTAGTTACATTGTGACTCACATAATGACTTATGATGATTAGACCAGACTCCATAACTACGAACCACAGAGCGAACGGCAGAGCATGGTGCAGAAACATCTCTCTCCGCCTATAATAAAAATGTTCAAAAGCCAAGCTTTTGCTGCGAAGTTCATGATGACTATGTTTTACTTTAAGAAAGATCCACTGCTGATTCATTACTCTCCTAAAAGTCAAACAGTGAAAATCACTCCCACTCTGAGCTGCTGCAAGATGTGAAACCAAAAATCAAATCGAAGAGGGGCGCTGAGCATTCAAAGCGTGTGATTTTGCTTCAACAGGGAAAACAGTGTAGTGCATTCATAAATTTGGCTTTGAGATGCTGCACTACCCACCGACACGGTGATAACGCAACAACAAAAAAACAATGGGTGCAATTTATATTACCGTGCAGCGTGATTCGACATTGAGTTGTCTCAGTGGTGGATCTGGCACATGGGACGTACGGATCTCGTATTTCGCCACTGTTTTCCCAGGTCGCCTGATCTCATGGTGTGTATGTGTGTTTTTTGGCTGTTTGTGAAAGACTCTGTCTATGTGCCTCACCTTCCAATCTTTGTGTGATTTACTATGGCACACGGAAAACTGCAGTCAGTGCAGTAACTGCATACGTTTTCGGAAAGGTATGGGACGAGTTTGTAATCTGGAATTCTGCTTCCGTCAGGGCACACTGAACATTTGTGAATGGTAAATGAAAACTTTGATACTTAACGTAACAGGAAAAAATAGTTACTTAGTAAATATATCACGTTTTTAAAGCTAACTATAAAGTGTAAAATAATTTCTCATAACCCCATGGAGAATCCTAACTCCATATAAATAATCCTGAAAATTTGTGCATTTGAATGTTTAATAACTATGAAAATATTTGCAGAATTTAAAACGAAAGATAACAGCAAGGAGGTGAACTATTCAAGCATCAATTGTGTACTGCACGCGCCCAGTATTCCATTTTAAATTCTGCAAGTATTTTATAGCTATTAACATTTAACAAGAGCAGATTTTCAGGGCTATCTGTATGGGAATAAGAATGTAATTGGGGCTAGGAGAATACATTTTAGTTCGCTTTAAAACATGGTAAATTAAAAAAGTTTTATTTAAATACTTATTTTCTGCTTTTTAGTCATGTGTGTATCAAATTTTTCAATCGATTGCAAACATTTAGATGAATTTAAATCAAAGACATGTGCTAAATTTGAGGATTGTTTTAGTTTCTCTTCACCCCAGTCGAGCAATACATTGCTTCCTCCTACGATTATATCACGAAAAGGTCTCGAATGTAAAAATTTGAGACTCGAGCACACATGGAGATTTACCAACAATCGTGGTTACCAATTAAAAATTTGCAAGTAGAATAGGAAAATAGGGAAATAGAGGGTGGAACGCAAGGTACCCTCCAGCACACCACAGACATGAAAGCGGGTTATGATTAAATTGTCATCAATTCTGAGCTATGCTCAAAATTTCACGTTTCTAGCTCATTGGGAAATGATAGTGGTAAACAAAGTACCCTCCACCACACACTAGACAAGAAAGCGAGTTAATACTGCACTGTGATCCAGTTCTGAGCTATGTTGAAAATTTCTGGTCTCTAGCTGATGGGGAAGTGGGCTTAAAATCAGTTGCAAAATTTGTACTGAACAAACAGACGTTAAAGTGTCCCAACAAAAACGTTTTAAAATACTCAAAGGTCGTATGTGCCTGCAAATAAAATATTTAACATTGTAAAATCAGATGTCTCTTTTAAAAATAAAATCTTGTATTGTCTCATGTGAAAGTTAAAATCCACCCCAACCTTCTGTATACATTCATGTGAAAGATACTGTTCTGTGAACGCTTATGTACGAAGGAGGATCGAAAAGTAACGGACAATAATTTTTTTCTCACATGATATTGCTGCTGCAATGTTGAAATTTCGCGACGATATAGTTAAGTTTGTGCTACAGAGGGTGTGCTGGCGTAAGCTGTTGCCAGCACACCGGTCGGCAAAGATGAAGCGTGTAGGTCTATAGCAGGAGCTGGCTGAAGCGCGCCTATCACGAGACAGGCCAGAGACACACCGACCAGCAACAGGCCGCCAACGCCTTCTCCATAGCAGGTATTTAGCCTGCCGCCACTGACCGAGAGGGCCTCACCCACTCACACTCCAGTTTGGCGTCTGTCAGAGCAGGCTCAGTTCACGTACAGACTACGACAGCACATAGCGACCACACTCGTGCCTATAGCGGGAGTGGCAATGAGACAAAAGTTTGTCATACCAAGATTACCGGATTGTAGTTTGCATCAGTCTGCAAGAGGACTATTACTAGTCCGCTTGTACCACAGAACATGGACTCTAATCCAGTTAAGTAAATGTTCATGTAAATAAAGAACCGTATTAATCCACATGTGCATTTGTTCTGTAGAAAGAGGATACCGGCTACCCATAACAACATCCTCTTCCTTGCTTCCTTAAAAAATGGCGCTGAGCACTATGGGACTTAACATCTACGGTCATCAGTCCCCGAGAACTACTTAAACCTAACTAACCTAAGGACATCACACAACACCCAGTCATCACAAGGCAGAGAAAATCCCTGACCCCGCCGGGAATCGAACCCGGGAACCCGGGCGTGACAAGCGAGAACGCTACCGCACGACCACGAGCTGCGGATCCTTGCTTCTTGGCAGCACATCACTATACAGAGGGTTTTTGCCTTCATGTGCTGCTCTAGCGAGAGAAAAGTGAACTATGAAACATAAATTGGCTCCATGTTACTGTCATCAATTGTAAAGAGCAGTGAAGCGAAGTTCGACATTTGAGGGATAAAGGGCATGGGCATGGGTGGCGTATATAGGGATAAATGTAAGGACCGTATCAATATCTCTGTTGGTGTGCGTTCTTTCAAGAGGGCCGTGTGAACCTTAGTGATTCGCCACACTCCGGGGGGAGGGGGTAAAAAGTTGCAATCCCGCAGAAATGTCGGACCACTATGAACATTAAAACTATGGTTACGCTGAGTTCGTGACAGACGCTGTCAAACGTCTTCGTGAAAATGCTCGCCGACATCTTGCTGCTTCTATTCGCGAGAAAATCACCAAATTTGGGTGAGAAGTGTTCCTGCATTCTCCATGAAGTCCTGACCTTGCACCGTCGGACTTTCATCTGTTCGGTCCCACAAAGAAATTCATGGCCGGCCAACGCTTTGCGACAGGTGTGGAAGTGAAATCAGCAGTCCACACAAGGCTACATCCCAGCCAAACGGATTTTTAATGAAGTAATTTCATTTGTAAGTCTTTTTGATTTGTTACCTATGAAACGTTTTTGTAATAAAATTATTGTGCGTTACATTCCGATCCTTCCTTGTATCTCAAACACGCAGTACTTAGAATTGATTAGCAAGATACCTTTAAGCTGCCTAGTCTGCTAATTTGTAAACGTTGCAAAACTAGGTAAATGTCCTTGGTGAAAATCTGCGGTCACTGGTTGCACTTATGATACAGGCTTTTGGTTCTCTTGATTGGTTTAGTTTTTTTAGAATGACCGGTTTAGGTTTGACACGAATTATCCTCAGATCTGCAGACATCAGTGACGGGGGAGAGAAAGTGTGCGGAACATGTGTGCTGCGCCTCAGACCGGCGAAGGGGCGTTTCCAGCGCGGCGTCAGCGAGCGACTGCTCTACTCGCTACACAACCCCAGGCCAGCGACTACGTGCAGAAGCGTGTTGCGGGAAGGCGGGCCTGCAGCAACGCCAAGGGTAAAGACGACGTCCGCTTTTTAAATTACAAATTTTATAATGATTTTTTTTGCCTTTGGCAAACCACCAATTTTAATTATTTCCGAGAACATTAATATAAATAAACAATCCGAAAATATTATTAATTAGTACGAGTATATAAGTCATATTCGAATGGAAAAATGTTTCACACATCCATCTGTTGGCTGCAATCTTGAAGGCTGTATTAATAACGTTGATTCTACCAAGGCACTTTTTTAGCCTGTGACGTAGTATATAAAGTTTACTGACAAGTTTGACAGATTACCCTAGTAACTGATAGAGTCAGGTACGTTCTGGATGTTTACTAATGGTATGGTATAATAACAATGGTGTTTTTCGTAGAGTATTTGTTGATTAGGTTTTTTACTGTTGTCTCCAGACCTGAGGATGGTTCATATTGAACCTAAACTCGTCATATCAATAATTAAAGTAACCCAGACAGACAATAAAAAAAGGCTGACTTGTAGGGTGTTATACGCACTCTCTCTCTATTAGTGATTAAGGCTTTGGTACATAATTAATGCCAAGCGAAAAGAAAAAAAATATTCGCTCATTCTGTGCACAAGGACAGACATACGGCCGGCCGGAGTGGCCGTGCGGTTCTGGGCGCTACAGTCTGGAACCGAGCGACCGCTACGGTCGCAGGTTCGAATCCTGCCTCGGGCATGTATGTGTGTGATGTCCTTAGGTTAGTTAGGTTTAATTAGTTCTAAGTTCTAGGCGACTGATGACCTCAGAAGTTAAGTCGCATAGTGCTCAGAGCCATTTGAACCATTTGAACAGACATACGAGGTGCGACGATAAGGTAAGGAGACTAAGATGAAAAAAGATGTTGCTTACGATTTTAGACAAGTTTAGTGTTTTCTCCTTCAAAGTAGTTCCCTTCTGATTGCACACACTTTTTCCACCGCTTCTGCCACTGATGGTAACATTTCTGGAACTCATCTTCTGTAATATCCTCCAAGACGCTCGTCACAGCTTTTTCGACATCTTGTGTTGTTTGAAAACGGTGTCCTTGACCGCCATTTTGACTCTTGGAAATAGAAAAAAGTCGCGCGGAACTATTCTGGTGAATAAGGTGGCTGTGGTACTGCTGAAATTTGTTTTGAGGATAAAATTGCTTTACTGACAGAGCAGTATGGGATGGCGCATTATCGTGATGCAGAATCCAATTATCAGCAATGTAGCCTGGACACGAAGAACTCTTTTACGAAGTCTTTCCAAAATTTCTTTGTAGTAATATTGGTTAACTGTTTGTCCAGGAGGCACCCACTCTTTATGAACAATCCCCATAGAATCAAAGAACCACACAAGCATTCATTTCACTTTGACATGCGAGGTTTTTTTGGTCTGGGAGATCCCTTTGAGCATCATTGCGAACTTTGGCGTTTTATCTCTGGATCTCACTGAAGAAACCAACTTTCATCATCATCTAGCAGATCGGCTGCCACATTTTTCCGTGTTTCCTGTTGTTGTGGTGTGAGATTTTTGGGGACCGTTTTTGCATAAATCTTTCTCATACGAATATCTTCAGTTATTACTAGACGAACCATTTCTCGACTGATGTTCAGTTCTTCTGCAGTCATTTTCATGGATAACCTTTGATCAGATCAAAAAAAAAAAAAAAATAATAATGGCTCTGAGCACTATGGGACTTAACATCTGTGGTCATCAGTCCCCTAGAACTTAGAACTACTTAAACCTAACTAACCTAAGGACATCACACACATCCATGCCCGAGGCTGGATTCGAACCTGCGACCGTAGCAGTCGCGCGGTTCCGGACTGAGCACCTAGATCGATCAGATCGTACGAGTTCACGCACCCTGCCCAAGTTGACACCCGTCCGTGAGGTTGATGGTCGTCCACTACGGTCTTCGTCTTCAACATTCGTTCTGCCTTCACTAAACATTTTATGCCAACGAAAAACTTGAGCTATTGACATAACCTCCTCTCCAAAAGCCTTCTGAACCTTACTGTAAGTTGTCGTCGCATTTTCACCCAATTTAACGCAAAAAGAAATGGCATACCGTTGCGCAGTATTATGCGATTCCATCTCCGTCGCGAGAGACACAAACACATTGTTGAGTTTGAACCAGGTCGTATATTAGAGCCATGAGTACCTGGATGTTTCATCTGCACAACTCATGACTGAGCAGTTGCATCGATGTGCCGCTTGGACTAAAGCAGCTTATAGACCAAGGTCAAAGATATTGTGCCTACGCAAGCCTGCAGGGTTGCCACATCTTGCGGGGAAAATCAGTCTCATTACTTTAGTGTCGCACCTCGTATATTGACGGAAAAATATCGCAACACCAAGAAGGAGTTGTGACATGAACGAAAGTTGGTAGGGGTATTTCTACAGCTGAAACACGATGTTTATTTGAATTTCGCGCCAGTCGCAGAAAAGTGGCACTAGTAGCTCCACAATGGTGATGCAAATCATTAAATACATGCCATAACAGTCGTGACGTTTAGTTACCTTGAGACTGCACGTTTTGAGTTGATATTAATTAAGAATGCCTTTAAGGTGACAAAGGCTCCACTATCAACACATTGTTGAGTTTGAACCAGGCCATGTAATAGAGCCATGAGTACCTGGATGTTTCATCTGCAATGTTGCGGAAAGACTTGGTAGAAACATAGGAACTGTACACGACTGTCCCAAGAAGACCGTGCTCCGGACAGCCAGGTCGCACTGCCGAGTGGGAAGACCATTGTGCTTGACACATATCATCTGCAGCTACAATTTGAGCACCAGTTGGCACCACAGTGACACAACAAACTGATATAAATCGGTTACTTCAAGGACGCCGCCGTGTCGGACTCCCTAAAGCGTGCATTCCATTGACTCCGAAAAAATGGATCAAATGACTTTGAGCACTCTGGGACTTAACATCTGAGGTCATCAGTCTCCTAGAACTTAGAAATACTTAAACCTAACCAAACTAAGGACATCTCACACATCCATGCCCGAGGCAGGATTCGAACCTGCGACCGTAGCGGTCGCGCGGTTCCAGACTGAAGCGCCTAGAACCGCTTGGTCACAGCGGCCGGCTGACGCCGAACCACCGCAATTGGTGACAAGCGAGAGCTCACTAGGGGGACAGGGAGGTGGTCTGCTATGTCTGCTGATGAAAGCTGCTTTTGCCTCGGTGCCAGTGACGACCATATGTTGGTTAGAAGGCGCCAGGTGAGTACTTGCAACAGGCTAGTCTGGGTACTAGACACACAGGACCTACATCTGGCGTTATGGTCTGAAGAGCGACGTCGTATGACAACAGGAGCACTCTCGTGGTGATCCCACGCACCCTGATTGCAAAACTGTACGTCAGTCTGGTGATTCGACTTGTTGTGCTGCCATTCATTACCAGCATTCCAGGGTGTGTTTGGCAACAGAGTAATGGTCACCCACATACCACTGTTGTAACCCTACACCCCTACAGATTGTCGACATGTTGCCTCGCCGTGCTCGATGGCCTAATACGTCTCTAATCAATCACATACGCAATATCGTCGGACGACAACTCCAGTGTCATCCACAAACAGCATTAACCGTCCCTGTATTAGCCGACCAAGTGCAGCAGACATGGAGCTCCATCTTACAAACTGACATCCTGCGCCTGTATAATAGAATACCTGCACGTTTGCGTGCCCGCATTCAACATTCTTGCGGTTCCACCGGTTATTAATGTACGAGAATTTCACATCTGCAATGGCTTATCTCGCACGTATAATAATCTGTTATCTTGCAATGTTAATTGCTTACATACGTTTCATAGACAAAATGTATTCCAGAAATTTCATTACTCTACGTTAATTATTTTTTGGTGTTGCGATTTTTTTCAACAGTGTATTTCTCTACTCATTCTGAAGTGTCCTAGTCATTATGTTTCTCCAAATTACTGAAGTGCAACAGTACTTCGCTAGTGATCTTGTTGAGTGAAAACCGTTTTGTACGGGTTAATTGTGGTAAATAAGATTTTTAAATATTTCTTCTTGAAAAATCTACCTCTTCTCCTCCTTACGAGTTTACTGACATCCCTAGGGAAACCGCACTATTTCAATATTAAAAAATACAAAGGGCACTTCACCGTCCTGATTTACAGAGACCATTTCATGTTTGATCGGTAAAAATATATGATCAGGCTAGCAAATTCGAATCAGTACTTACCGCAAACGCTTCAGTGAAAATCAGTTTTTGAAATTCAATTTTTGTTTTCCGCAACTTATATTATATGTAACTCTAGTGACCTGTGTTTTCGATAGTTGTTTTCCATGTGAAAACATGTGGTTAAGTTCAATTACACAAATTTTGTTGTTGTCATCTTCAGTCCGAAGACTGATTTGATGAAACTGTCCTCGCTGTTCTGTCCTGGGAAAGCCTCTTCATCTTTGCATAATTACTGCAACCCACATCCATTTTAACCTTCTTACTGTACTGAATCGTTGACCATCCTCTACAATTTTTACCCCTCTCGCTTCCCTCCATTACCAAACTGGTCATTCGCTGATGTCTCACGATGTATCTGTAGGTATAGAGAATATGCAGCAGTCCTCAGCAGTTAGGAGACATAAGTCAGTTGCAAAGTCTAACAAAAAAAGGAGGTCTGCTGCTAGGTAGTTCACATGGTACAGGTGTGGGACAGCAGTTGCAGGAAGTGTTGGGGCGTGAGTACCAGGTCACCAGCATTGTGAAGCCTAATGCAGCGTTGGCTCAGGTGACTGACAGCACAAGGGAGTTATGTAGGAATTTTATGAAGCAGGATCAGGTAGTGATAGTGGGTGGAGCAGGGAATAGTCTTGCTAGAGACGGAGAATATGATGTAGGTGGTGAACTGGTAAAGATAGCTACTCAAACTGGTGGCTCTAATGTGCATTTCGAGCAACTGTTCCAGCGTCATGATCGACCTCATCTTAGTGCGGCTGTTAAGCGCATTAACACGGGGCTCGAGAAACCACTGATGGCAGAGGGCACGGTTTACATTGCAGTAGTGCCAGTTGAGTCTATCAGTAGATCGGGTTTCACTAGACATGGTCTGCACCTCAGTTTATAGGTCCCCTTTGTCTGACTTCAGAGCATATCTGCTCAAGTTAGAAGGGGGTTCTTGATTCACTTTATAAAAAGTACCGAAAATTAATTATATGTGATGACTTCAATATTACTTTAATGTATGATTGTGCAAGAGGAAGGATGTTGGCAGGTCTCCGAAATTCATATGACGTGAGGAAGAACGTGTTTTTCCAACTAGGGAGCAGGGAAAAAGAAGCACAGCCATAGACAATATTTTTTATTAATTCTTCATTATTAGATGGGCATTCTGTTAGTAAATGGGTGAATGGCCTTTCAGAATATGATGCACATATTTTAAGACTAAAAGGCTTTTGTACTCAAACAGATGTCGCATATAACTACACACTACGTAGGAAAGTTAATCCAACGACAATAGAGAGTTTTTTAAAACTCGTCGAGGAACAAGAGTGGCAGGATGTTTATAGTGCCAATAACGTAGATGACAAATATAATGCTTTCCTTAACACATTACTCATGCTCTTTGAGAGTTGATTTCCCTTAGAACGTTCTAAACGGGGTACTAGCAGTAAAAGACAGCCTCGGTGGTTGACTAGTAGGATGTCATGTAGAACAATGCGGGAATTATACCAAAATGTTAGAAGTAGTTACAATCAAGCTACAGTAGCCCATTACAAACATATTACGAGGTACTTAAAAACGTTGTTAGGAAGAGAAAGAGGTTGTGGTAAGCAAATAGAATAGCTAATTCACAGCATAAAATTAAAATCATATGGTCAGTTGTGAAGCAAGTGTCTGGTCAGGGTCACAAGGTCTATCATATAAAGACAGTTCGTAGTAAAAATATTTCTGTTATTGATAAATCAGATTCGCGTACAGTATTTAACAATAATTTTCAGAGCACTTCTGGTGAATTAAATAAAAATTTAGTTTCTGCTGGGAATCATATAACTCTCTTGGCAAATGCCTCTCCGAAATTGATGTCCGAAATACTCCTCTATGATACAGGCAAGGGGGGGGATTGAGTCAATAATCACTGAAGAGAAGGACTCTCATAGATATGATGGAGTGCCTAGCAGAATATTAAAGTACTGTGCTGCACCTGTTAGCCCTGTACTTAGCCATATTTGTAATTTTTTCTTTATGAATGGTAAGTTTCCTGAACTCAGTAGAAAAGCCACTTTATAAAAAGGGAGAAAGGGATAATGTAGACAATTTTAGACCTATTACTATGCTATCAGTGTTTGCTAAAGATATTGAAAAGGCCGTGTATGTAAGGATAATTGATCATTTTATATCACACGATTTGTTATCAGATTTACAGTTTGGCTTTAGAAGCCGTTTAACAAGTGAAAATGCTGTATTTTCTTTTCACTGTGAGGTACTGGGTTTGTTAAAATAAGGTTTCTAGTGCTAGGCATATTTTTTTTATATTTAACTAAGGCATTTGATTGTGTTGATCACAAAATATTGCTCCAGAAGTTGGATCAATACGGAATAAGGGGAGTAGCTTACAGTTGGTTCAGCCTCTTACTTCAGCAACAGACAGCAAGAGGTCATAATTCACAGTGTTGAGAATGGCTGTGATGTGGGGTCTGAGTGGGGTACTGTCAAGTTGGGGGGGGGGGGGGGGTGGTGGTTCCCCAGGGATCAATGTTGGGGCCACTCCTGTTACTTATTTATATAAATGATATGCTCTCTAGTATTACAGGTAACTCTAAAATATTTCTGTTTGCTGATGACACTAGCTTGGCTGTAAAGCATGTTGTGTGGAACAATGGCTCAGTTTCAAACAGTGCAGTTCATGACATAAGTTCATGGCTTGTAGAAAGTAAATTAAGGCTAGATCACAGTAAGATTCAGTTTTTACAGTTTCTAAGACACATTTCAACAAAACGTAACCTTTTAATTTCACAGAATGGGATCATGATTAGTGGAACTGAACTGTTCAAATTTCTAGGTGTTCAGATAGGTAGTAAACTGACGTGGAAACCCACCTTCAGGGTCTTGTTCAAAGACGTAATGCTGCCATTTTTACTATTCGAAAGGCATCTGAAGTGAGTGATCGTTCGACACGAAAATTAGTCTACTTTGCTTATTTTCATTCGCTTATGCCATATGGCATTATATTTTGGGGTAGCTCTTCCCATTCTGAAAGGATATTTTTGGCTCAGGAACGGGTGGTTCGGGCAATAAGTGATGTAAGTTCACGAACATAAAGTCGAACTCTACCCACGAGTATGGGTATTTTGACATTGGCCTCTCAGTATATATATTCCTTACTGTCATTTCTTATTAACAATATTAGTTTATTCCCAAGAATAAGCAGCTTTCACTGAGTTAATACTCAGCAGAAATCAAACCTGCATTTGGATTGGACTTCTTTAACTCTTGTGGAGAAAGGTGTGCAGTATACTGCTGCATCTATTTTCAGTAAGCTACCACCAGAATTCAAAAATCTTAGCAGTAATCTACGCGACTTCAAATCGAAATTGAAGAGTTACCTCACAGCTCAATCCTACTCTGTCGCGGAGTTCCTTGAAAAATTAAGCTGATCCTTATATTACATTGTTCATTGCGTGTACTTAAACTTATGGCTTGACTTTTTCTGGGTTCATAAACATTTTGTTTTGATCTGTTATTACTTTTATGTTGTAATTTCATGTACTGACATGTTCCATGACCTTGGAGATTTGCTCCTCAATTTGGTCCTATGGAACTTGACGTGTAAATAAAATAAAATCAACAGCTCCCTCTTTTTAGTCAATCTGAGCCACAGACTTCCTTTTCCCTAATTAGAACCTGTACACTATCATTAGTTATGCGATCAACCCATCTAATCTTCTGCGTTCGTCTGTAGCACAATGTTTCAAAAGCTTCTATTCTCTACGTGTTTATCATCTACGTTTCATTTCCGCACAGGGCAAAAAACTAGACAAAAGCACCGACAGAAAAGACTTGGTAATGCTTAAAGCTGTGTTAGATGTTAAAAAATTTCACTTTTTCGTAAAACTTTTCTTGCGTTGCCGGTCTACTTTCACCATCATCACTTCTTTCTCTGTCCACGTAGCAAAACTCGTCTACTAGTTTTAGTGTCTCATTTCCTAGTCTAATTCCCTCTGCATTGCTTGATTCAACTCGACTACATTTCATTACTCTTGTTTTACTCTTTTAATGTTCATCTCACAAAATATTTTCAATACGCTATACATTCCGTTCAACTGTTTCTCACATACATATTTACAAATGTTCTTTCTTGTTCAAGGGCATTAATTTCGCTTATTAACCACTGCTGCTGCGTCTGTGCTCACAGGTTCATAATGGCCCAATGTACTACCGCTCTTATTATGTAGGGGAGAGTATACCTAGGAACACATGATGGTTTTTGGTTGGTGCTTTTGTTCAGTTGATGATTTTACAGTCACGTGGGGCAATGTGAACTAGGGACTACCATAGGCAGTTTCCGGGAAAGCGAAAAAACATCTTTCGCGAACCCACAACGCTGGTGGAAACGTCTGTTTGAGTGATTGTGACCGATGGCCATTGAATAGGATTGTGACGAAAAATGAGAGAATGACAGCTGAAAAAGTCACTGCGGAAATGAATGTAGCACTCGGAAATCTCGTTAGCAGCAAAACAACGCGAAGAGAGCCCCATTAACAGGGAACTGCAGGGCGAGCTCGAATTTCAAAACCTTTCTTGGTGCCGAAACTACCTGGACTGTGGACCAGTGGAAAAAAGACGTTTGGTCGGACGAGTCTTCCTTCACACTGTTCCCAATGTCTAGCCGAGTTTACGAACCAATAGTGAAAACTCGAAGTTGTTCCCTGATGGTTTTGACAGCGTATCGTGGTGTTCCATAGGCTTCATGATTACTGTGCAAGGTCGCATTAATGTCAAGGATTATGTGGCCGTTTTGGCTGATCATGTCCATACCGTGGTACAATGCTTGTTCCACAATGGTAAGGCTGTCCTCTATGACGACAGGGATTATGTTCGCACAGCTCACGTCGTCCAGACTGGTGTAGTTAGCACGAGGATGAATTGTCGCATCTCCCATGATCACAGCAGTCACCAGATCTCAGTGTTATTGCTCCTTTGTGGTCTCCTTCGGAGAGACGGGTGCTTGATCGCTGTTCACCTCTATCATCGTTATCTGAACTTGCCACTATTTTGCAGGAAGAATAGCAAAAGATTTCCTTGAAAACCTTACAGGATTTGTATGTATCCATTCAGAGAGGTCTGGAAGCTGTTTTTTATGCCAATAGGCTTGGTAAACAGTATCAGGCGCAGTAATGTATTATGCTTTTTGGTATTTCCACATATGTGTACACCCAATGTTACTCTGGTACGAGCCAGCGGTGACGCGCCTCGCTCATGCCAAAATATTCAGAAAATATTGCTCTACAACCTCCAAAAATTATTGTTTGATGAAGTTTGGTTTAATCCTATAGAGGCAAGAGCTGCTGGTGGTTAATTCTGATACTATCGCCTGCCTCTCTAGAGAATGTTAAGGGATCTATAAAATCTTATTTCTTAAATTTTTCTTCCGAAAGTGTCCATTAATAAGATGGTCCTCTTTTTTCGTATACCGCAGAGACCGAGAAGTTGTTCCATGTCACTACTTTTTGTTTATTACTGTTTGCGCGTGCTTGACTGCTGTTATTGGGGTGTGTAAGATGAGCATGTCATTTTGATCTTTGTAAGTTATCGATGTGCACGTCAGAAAGAGAGAGAGCAAGTTACGTTACTGTTAAAAAATCTTTGGTCTTGTTGTGGCATAGTCTTTTCCTCTCCGCAATTTAATACATTCTTAGTTGAAGGGAGGTTAATGGACTATTCAGTAGTGCTGTGTTGACTTCTGATTTTATCTGTCAGATGAAGAAAGATTTATTGTAAAGGACAGCAAGGAAGAATATAATGGATACATTGGAAGGTGAAAATAATATAAATTATGAAAAACGTTATTATTTTTTGAAAAGAAGAAGTTTGAGGTAAGACTGCAGCACTGAGCAGCTAATCGGAATGTTTGCCAGCTAGTCAACTTTCTCAGAGCTGAGAGAGAGAGACCACCCCACTTCCCTCAATCATGCATAAAGAAATCAACTGATTAAGCTATTTGATTGTTATAGAAATTCTCTGTTAAAATTGTACACTTTTCAAATCATTGTTCACTTGGTTAAGTATAAACTGTTCCGACCAATGTTATGTGTGAATATCACGCGAAAATTTACTCTATCTTTCTGAATACATACATCACTCTAAAGTGACTGTCTTGGAATATCATTTCATTTCATAGGAATAGTTACTCTCCTCATCCCACTATTTAAGGAAGGTTTATCATTTCGCATTACCCCATTGCACTATACGGCACGTAATAGTTTGAATATTGTGTGTAAATTTTATTTAAAAATAGAAAACTAGCTTAGCGGCGACTTGTCTACTGCTTCCTGTTTCCTGTCGTGCTTTCGAGAAATCTCCAATAATGTTATTAGGACGCGAGGTAAGTGGAAATTTTGATTTGGGGCAGGCAACTGTTTTACTTAAATTGCGCATTTAATATAAAGGCAATTAGTATTCAGACCATTTGCAGTTCAGTTCAAATTGATGTTGTTGTTGTGGTCTACAGTCCTGAGACTGGTTTGATGCAGCTCACCATGATGCTCTATCCTGTGCAAGCTGTTTCATCTCCCAGTTCGTACTGCAGCCTACATACTTCTGAACCTGCTTAGTTTTTTCATCTCTTGGTCTCCCTCTACGATTTTCACCCTCCTCGCTGCCCTCCAATACTAAATTGGTGATCCCTTGATGCCTCAGAACATGTCCTACCAACCGATACCTTCTTCTAGTCAAGTTGTGCCACAAACTCCTCTTCTCCCCAATTCTGTTCAGTACCTCCTCATTAGTTATGTGATCTACCCATCTAATCTTCCTCATTCTTCTGTAGCACCACATTTCAAAAGCTTCTATTCTCTTCTTGTCCAAACTATTTATCGTCCATGTTTCACTTCCGTACAGTGGTCTACAGTCCTGAGACTGGTTTGATGCAGCTCACCATGATGCTCTATCCTGTGCAAGCTGTTTCATCTCCCAGTTCGTACTGCAGCCTACATACTTCTGAACCTGCTTAGTGTTTTCATCTCTTGGTCTCCCTCTACGATTTTCACCCTCCTCGCTGCCCTCCAATACTAAATTGGTGATCCCTTGATGCCTCAGAACATGTCCTACCAACCGATACCTTCTTCTAGTCAAGTTGTGCCACAAACTCCTCTTCTCCCCAATTCTGTTCAGTACCTCCTCATTAGTTATGTGATCTACCCATCTAATCTTCCTCATTCTTCTGTAGCACCACATTTCAAAAGCTTCTATTCTCTTCTTGTCCAAACTATTTATCGTCCATGTTTCACTTCCGTACATGGCTACACTCCATACAAATACTTTCAGAAACGACTTCCTGACATGTAAATGTATACTCGATGTTAACAAATTTTTCTTCTTCAGAAACACTTCCCTTGTCATTGCCAGTCTACATTTTATAACCTCTTTACTTCGATCATCATCAGTTATTTTGCTCCCCAAATAGCAAAACTCCTTTAAGTGTCTCATTTCCTAATCTAATTCCCTCAGCATCACCCGACTTCATTCGACTACATTCCATTATCCTCGTTTTGCTTTTGTTGATGTTCATCATGTATCCTCCTTTCAAGACACTGTCCATTCCGTTCAACTGCTCTTACAAGTCCTTTGCTGTCTCTGACAGAATTACAATGTCATTGGCGAACCTTAAAGTTTTTATTTCTTCTCCATGGATTTTAATACCTACTCCGAATTTTTCTTTTGTTTCCTTTACTGCTTGCTCAATATAGAGATTGAATAACATCGGGGAGAGACTACATCCCTGTCTCACTCCCTTCCCAACCACTACTTCTCTTTCATGTCCCTCGACTCTTATAACTGCCATCTGGTTTCTGTACAAATTGTAAATAGCCTTTCTCTCACTGTATTTTACCCCTGCCACCTTCATAATTTGAAAGAGAGTATTCCAGTCAACATTGTCAAAAGTTTTCTCTAAGTCTACAAATGCTAGAAACGTAGGTTTTGCCTTTTCTTAATCTAGCTTCTAAGATAAGCCGTAGGGTCAGCATTGCCTCACGTGTTCCAACATTTCTACGGAATCCAAACTGATCTTCCCCGAGGTCGGCTTCTATCAGTTTTTCCATTCGTCTGTAAAGAATCCGCGTTAATGTTTTGCAGCTGTGACTTATTAAACTGATAGTTCGAATTTTCACATCTGTCAACACCTGATTTCTTTGGGATTGGAATTATAATATTCTTCTTGAAGTCTGAGGGTACATTTCGCTCACCAGACGGTAGAGATTTGTCAGGACTGACTCTCTCAAGGCTGTCAGTAGTTCTAATGAAGTGTTGTCTACTCCTGGGGCCTTGTTTCGACTTAGGTCTTTCAGTGCTATGTCAAACTCTTCACGCAGTATCATATCTCCCATTTCATCTTCATCTACATGCTCTTCAATTTCCATAATATTGCCCTCAAGTACATCACATTTGTATAGACGCTCTATATACTCCTTCCACCTTTCTACTTTCCCTTCTTTGCTCAGAATTGGGTTTCCATCTGAGCTCTTGATATTCATACAAGTGGTTCTCTTTTCTCCAAAGGTCTCTTTAATTTTCAGGTTATGTTCTGCTTAGTCAAAGGTTAGAATACGAGTTTAAGTTGAATAACAGTTTGTGGGTACATAGTTCTGATAGTAAGTAAATTTCTTATAGAGTGGAAGGTAAATTTGGGCTAAATTTCATACAGAAACACATAATGGGGAGCTTACAACGGTTAAGTTGTTACTCGCTAACACACATCTTACCCCAACTGGATTAATCTGGCTCTAATGACTCGTCCGTCGACGAGCCGTTAAACCGTATCTTCTGCTGTAATTTCGGTAACCGCTGTTCTTAACGATCGTGCCGAGTCCCGCGCGGCAAGGCAGCCTCGGCTGATATCGGGCACACAGCAGCAGCAGCAGCAACAGCAGCAGGATGCGGGGAGCGAGATAAAGGGAAATACATATATCTGCCGGAGGAAATGAAAGCCATTCGGACGCGCGACGCTATCTGGCGTTTCAATATACGCTGTCCACGCGACGGCGTCTTCCTTTTTCTCGAGTTGTTCCTGGGATCAATATGCGCAATAAGTCCCCGGTCCGTGCCCGACCCAAATTTATTACCGTCCTGTGTTTACTACTTCTAAATCAAATAATGTCGATCCTGTAATTTCCTCTCCCGAAATGGGCACATTCGCACATAGTGCGACAACATAGGGAACAGAAGAGGGAAAGAGAAGTAGGAAGACGAAGTTGTTATGAAGAACAACAGATTAAAACGTGATTTGTGGAGAGATGCGCCATGCAGTGGGGAGGATGACAGCTTGCCTGTTACTCATCCTAAGCGGCTCCGATGCTTCTTCATCCCGAAAGCGCTAAATCAATTTCAGAGACATTTATGTAACTAACGAATCAATCCCTGGTGTCTCTCATATCACTCCAACGAAGGAAGGCAGTGCATTGATTAATATGAATTTAGCGGACCTCAAATTGCATTTTGGCTATTCTGAATCAGGTTTTCCTGTGTTTCTCAAAAGCATTTCAGGTGAATGGCATTACAGCACCTTTGGTGAGAACACCGCCGATTTGGCGTCCTAATCCTTGTCTACACAGTGCATATATTCGATCTGCAATAATTTCGTCATCACCCTGACCTTACGTTCTAATTTTGCCTCATCCTTCATTATCTACACATACACCTTGTAATGGTTCTTTATTTACGTGACCATTACGGCACTCCAACCTCAGTTTTCGATACCAGTAATATCGAACTACTTTTCTGCGAAGTAACAGACATATTTTTGTGACAATATTCACATTTGGTTTTATTAATGTATAGGTACTCCGATGCATAGATATATTACAGTGATATGGTCTTCTGTGTATGTGTTTCTGAGAGACTGTCATAATTTTTGACTTACTTGTAATCGTTTTGGAGTGAAAGCGCACAGAGCAGTCTTTGTTTCACTTTGTAGAAGTTATGTTGTTATTTCGGTTAGTAAAAGAACAGTCAAGTCTTGTGTTTGGTTGAAGTGGAAATTAAATATGTGAAGATTGATAAAAAACTGTTTTCTTGATGATGTGACAATTAAGAAGAAGTATATGTGAATTTACAAGACGTTTATTAAAAATGTGGATCGTGAACACTAAGTCCAAAATTATTTCTACCATGCCATTGTTCCGATCTAGGATTGTTTGATCATTAAGAATTTCCTGACAACCGCATTTGTTAGGTCTTCAGATATTGCTAAAATACAGATCTGGACCTTCTAGCAGCCAAAGTGGAATCACCCTACAATCGACAAGATGAACCATAACGACTTCGACGAAATCTACGTGGGAATCCATTCAAGATAAGTGCCAAATTAATGACTTATTTACAGTGACCTCATTATTTCGATTCTGACGATACCATCCACAGTCAATAGTTTTGTTGTTGCCCGATAAAACGAACATATGCTGCGTGAGCAACTTTATTAATCTGATTTCTAATCTACTTTGCAAGTGGTGGTATTGTTTGAACCTGATGCACGAGGACGTGGTGAAAAGTAATGCCTCCGAACTTTTTTATGTGAATACTTTTAAAGCTATTTACATAAAACAAATTTTATTAACATTCTACATCTTTATTTTTCATGTCTACGTACGAAATGCGACAATAAAGTAATGAGACTGATTTTCTTTGCAAGCTGTGGCAATCCTGCAGGCTTGCGTAGGCACAATATCTTTGACCTTAGGCTATAAGCTGCTTCTAGTCCAAGTGGCACATCGATGCAACTGCTCAATCGTGAGTTGTGCTGTAGTAAGTTAACATGTGTTTGCGTCTCTCGTCACGGAACTGGAACCGCATAACATTGCGCATCGGTATACCATTTCTGTATGCGTAAAATTGCGTGAAAACGCCACGAAAACTTACAGTAAGCTTCAGAAGGCTTTTGGAGAGGAGGTTACGTCAACAGCTCAAGTTTTTCGTTGGCATAAAATGTTTAGTGAAGACAGAACGAATGTTGAAGATGGAAACCGCAGTGGACGACCATCAATCTGACGGACGGCTGTCAACTTGGCCAGGGTGCGTGAACTCGTACGATCTGATCTAAGATTATCCGTGAAAGTGATTTCAGAAGAACTGAACATCAATCGAGAAACGGTTCGTCTATTAATAACTGAAGATCTTGGTATGAGAGAGATCCGTGCAAAAATGGTCCCCAAAAATATCACACTACAACAGCGAGAAACACGGAAAAATGTGGCAGCCGGTCTGTTGGAGCAAACGGAAATCAATCCAGAATTGTTGAGCCGTGTTGTCACTGGTGATGAAAGTTGATTTTTTCAGTACGATTCAGAGACAAAACGCGAAAGTTCGCAGCGGTGTTCAAAGGGATCATCCAGACCAAAAAAGCTCCCTTGTCAAAGTCAAAAGTGAAATGCGTGCTTGTATGCGACTTTGAGTCCAAGGGAATTGCTCATAAAGAGTGGGTGCCTCCTGGACAAACACTTAACCAATATTACTACAAAGAAATTTTAGAAAGACTTCGTAAAAGAATTCTTCGTGTCCGTGCCAACATTGCTGATAATTGGATTCTGTATCACAATAATGTCCCATCCCATACTGCTGTGTCAGTACAGCAATTTTTAACGTCAAAACAAATTTCAGCACTACCACAGCCCCTTATTCACCAGACATCGCTCCGTGCGACTTTTTTCTATTTCCAAGAGTCAAAACGGCAGTCAAGGGACACAATTTTCAAACAACACAACATGTCCAAAGAGTTGTGACGAGGGTCTTGGAGGATATTACAGAAGATGAGTTCCAGAAATGTTACCATCAATGGCAGAAGCGATGGAAAAAGTCTGTGCAATCAGAAGCGAACTACTCTGAAGGAGACAACACTAAACTTAACTAAAACGGTAAGCAACATTTTTTTCCCATCAGTCTCATTACTTTATTGTCGCACCTCGTATTTATTTTTCAACATTGTCAAATTGACGACGCACACACTTGTCTCATCGAGGTACCACCGTTTTGGCACCTTCACTGTAGAATGTTTCACTTTGTCGACGGAGCCACAACCTCACCTCTGCATGCACCGCTTCATCACTATCAAAGTGTAGTCCACGAAGCTGTCCTTTAAGTTTTGGAAACAGATGAAAATCAGATTGCGCCAAGCCGCGACCATATGGAGAATGATCGACGACAGTATCTGAGTAGTCAGCATCAAATATTCAGTGATAATGATGAAAATGAGGACCAAAAATGGAAAAAATTCAAAAGCGTTTGCCTTGGACATGTATGTTCCGAGCTATGTCTGATGGGATGGGAAAGACCCAACGTGTTTCGATAGCCACGTTGGAAAATTGCTCCATAAACAAACAGACCTTCGTTTCAGAACCTAGCTGAGAAACGAATGCTGAACGAAGAGAAACTTAACATAAGGAGAGCAATGGGAGAAGCGCTCAATGACGTTGAAAGTGAAACTTTGTCAACCGATCTGTGTAAGCGGTTCGAAACCACCTATTCATTCACTCAGAGACCATACTGGCACTGAAATGGAAGATAACAGAGAGAAGGCCGAAATACTGAATTCACTCTTCCGAAATTGTTTCTCCACGGAAGATCGTAACACAGTCCCTCCTTACAATCATAGTACGAAAGTCGAAATGGCAGATATTGAGATAACTGATTGCAGAACAGAAAAGAAATTGTAATCGCTTAGTAGTGGAAAGGCATCAGGACCAGATGAGACACCTATAAGATTCTATAAAGATTGTCCGAAAGAGCACGCTCCCCTTGTGGAAGCAGTTTATCGTATATAGCTGTAGGACCTAAAGGCGCGCGGAAGGACGACGGTTCAATCCCGCGTCCGGCCATCCTGATTTAGGTTTTCCGTGATTTCCCTAAATCACTCCAGGCAAATGCCGGGATGGTTCCTCTGAAAGGGCACGGCCGACTTCCTTCCCCATCCTTCCGTAATCCGATGAGACCGATGACCACGCTGTCTGGTCTCCTTCCCCAAACCAACCAACCAACCAACCTAAAGGCGCCTAGCGATTGAAAAAAAAAAAAACGCAAGTCATTCCCGTCTTCAAGAGGGACCACAGGATAGATGCAGGCAATTATATGCCTATAATGTTGACGTCAGTCTGTTGAAAAATTATGGTACATGTTTTACGCTATGACGTTTTTGGAGACCTAAAATCTCCTCTATAAAACTCAACGTGGATTCAGCAAATAGATATCCTGCGAAACTCAGCTCCCTCTGTTCCTCCATGCGATCCATAGCGCTGTAGATAACGGCACTCAGATTGATGCCGTATTCCTTGACTTTAGGAACGAATTTGACACCACTCCGCACTGCTATTTAGTGAAAAAATGCGAGATTATCGAGTATCGGACCATATTTACGAGTGGATTCAAGACTCCATTCTAGACAGAATTCAACACGTCGCTCCTAACGGAACAAAATCGGCAGATATGACAGTAATTTCCGGAGTTCCCATGACAGTGGCATAGGACCATTATCGTTTACAGAGTATTTAAATGATCTAGTAGAAAGCGTTGGAAGTTCTTTAAGACTATTCGTCGATGATGAGGTTGTCTGTAACAAAGTAGCGACTCCAGAAGACAGTATCGATTTGCAGAATGGCCTGCAAAGAATTGATGAAATGTGCAGGCTCTGGCAGTTGACCCTGAACGTAAATAAATCTAACCTACTGCACAAAAACAGGAAAAGAAATCCAGTATCGTACAAACACTGTACTGATGAGAAACTGGCGGGAACCGTATGTACCATGCAATATCTAGGAGTAACTATCCCGAGCGGCCTTAAGTGGAACGACCACATAAAACTAATAGTAGGAAAAGCCGTTGCCACACTGAGATTCATGGGAAGAATCTTAAGGAAATGTTACTCATCCACGAAGGAAGTGCTTTATAAGGAACTTTTTCAGCCAATTCCCGGATGTTGTTCATCAATATGGGATCCTTATCAGATAGGACTCATAGAAGAGAGAGAGAGAGAAGATCCAACTAAGAGCGACACATATCGCCACGGGGTCGTTTAGTTGGCGCAAGAGGTTTGCAGAGATGCTCGACATACTCCGTTGACAGACGTTTCAAGGGAGACGTTGTGCATCACGGAGAGGTTTGTTATTGAAATTTCGAGAGAGCACTTTGCAGGAAGAGTTGGGCTGCATATTCCCTCCTCTCACATACATCTCGCGTAATGACCAAGAAGAGAAAATTCGAGAAATTAGATCCAGTACAGAAGCTTGCCGAGAATCGGTCTTCCAAATTGCCACTCGCGCATGGAACAGGAAAGAGGAGGACCAGTTGCCATTACGAGAAGTATCCTCCGCCACACAGCATTAGGTGGCTTGAGGATTATGATGTAGATGTAGATGCAGTGAACCAAAGGCGACGGATTGCTGAAGATGTCGCAGCGCTCATGTGTGTTCTGGCATTGACATGCTGAAGGAGCGCGTGATCCAAGTGTTGAAGATGATGTTTGGTTAGTGGGGCGCTCAACTGCGAAGTCATCAGCGCCAGTACAAAGTCCCCATTTTTTTCACAGTCCAATATTTACACAGTCCGATCGAGCCACTGTCACTAATGGTGATGATGATGATGAAATGATGAGGACAACACAAACACCCAGTCCCTGGGCAGATAAAAATCCCCAACCCGGCCGGGAATCGAATCCGAGTCCCCGTGATCCGAGTCCCCTAGTCACTAGATCACGAGCTGCGGACTGCTCCATGGGTGGACGAACTTTTCGAATTCGGAACTCTATTACAGCACACCATTTCTCGCGCACCGACATAGTTACGTTACACAACGTCGTGTTACGGGCTACAATTCGGAGCCCTCTAGCGGCAGATGGTCGCAAATATACAGACACGAAGAATAAAGATGTACAACGTTAATAACGTTTGATTTATTTAAAAAGCTTTAAAAACTTTTATATAAAAATTTCTGAGGCATTACTTTTCAGCACGGCGTCGTAACAAGCTTACAGCCCCTCAAAGGAGCACACATGTCGCTGAGAAGCGCTGTAGACTGAACAGAACGGGTACGTTGTGGCCATATGACTACCGCTGAAGTAAGTCGCGACAATGAAACGTGCGTATGTGCCAGGATGAGTCAACATAGAGACGAGGTAGAGCGGAAGAAAGTAACTGTCCTGTATGGCCGTGCCCATGGTCACAACAGTCAATGAAGATCCGCCATTTGTTAGTGTATCAGAGCGCTCTGTCCACCGTACCTTCAAGGAAGCCGTTAAACTGGGTATAAGAACCTCCCCCTTCCCGCATGGAGCATGGACATTGCCGTTGGTGGGGAGGCTTGCGTGCCTCAGCGATGCAGATGGCCATACCGTAGGTGCAACCACAACGGAGGGGTATCTGTTGAAAGGCCAGACAAACGTGTGGTTCCTGAAGAGGGGCAGCAGCCTTTTCAGTAGTTGCAGGGGCAACAGTCAGGATGATTGACTGATCTGACCTTGTAACATTAACCAAAACGGGCTGAAAGCAAGGGGTAACTACAGCCGTAATTTTTCCCGAGGGCACGCAGCTTTACTGTATGGATAAATGATGAGGGCGTCCTCTTGATTAAAATATGCCGGAGGTAAAATAGTCCTCCATTCAGATCGGGCGGGGACAACTCAGGAGGACGTCGTTATCAGGAAAAAGAAAATTGGCGTTCTACGGATCGGAGCGTGGAATATCAGATCCCTTAATCGGGTAGGTAGCTTAGAAAATTTAAAAAGGGAAATGGATAGATTAAAAGATTTTAAATTGTAAGACATATCCAGGGGCAAATGTGGACTCTGACCACAATTTATTGGTTATGCACTGTAGATTAAAACTTAAGAAACTGCAAAAAGGTGGCATTTTAAGGAGATGCGACGTGGATGAACTGAAAGAACCAGAGGTTGTAGAGAACTTCGGAGAGAGCGTTAGGGAAAGATTGATAAGAACGGAGGAAAGAAATACAGTACAAGGAGAATGGGTAGCTTTGAGAGATGAAGTAGTGAAGGCAGCAGAGGATCAAGTAGGTAAAAATACGAGGGATAGTAGAAATCCTTGGGTGATAGAAGAAATTCTGAATTTAATTGATGAAAGGAGAAAATATAAAAATGCAGTAAATGAAGCAGGTGAAAAGGAATACAAACATCTCAAAAATGAGATCGACAGGAAGTGAAAATGGCTAAGCAGGGATGGCTAGAGGACAAATGTAAGGATGTAGAGGTAAGAGGGGTAAGATAGATACAGCCTACAGGAAAATTAAAGAGACCTTTTGAGAAAAGAGAACTACCCTTACGAATATCAAGAGTTCATTTGGGAAACCGGTTCTAAGCAAAAAAGGGAAAAGTATAAAGGTGGTAGGAGTATATAGAGGGTCTATACAAGGACGATGTACTTGAGGGTAATATTATGGAAATGGAAGAGGACGTAGATGAAGATGAAACGGGATATATGATCCCGCCTGAAGAATTAGACGGAACACTGAAAGATCTAAGTCGAGACAAGGCCCCAGGAGTAGACAACATTCCATTTGAACTTCTGATAGCCTTGGGATAGCCAACCATGACAAAACTCCACCATCAGGTAATCAAGATTTATGAGACAGGTGAAATACTCTCAGACTTCAAGAAGAATATAATAATTCCGGTCCCGAAGAAAGCAAGTGTTGACAAGTGTGAAGATTACCGAACTATCAGTTTAATAAGTCACGGCTACAAAATACTGACACGAATTACGTACAGACCAATGGAAAACCTGGTAGAAGCCGACCTCGGGGAAGATCGGTTTGGATTCCGTCGAAATGTAGGAACAAGAGAGGCAATACTGACCCTACTAATTGTCTTAGAAGATAGATTAAGGATTCTCTAGCATTTGTAGACTTATAGAATGCTTTTGTCAATGTTGACTGGAATACTCTCTTTCAACTTCTGAAGGTGGCAGGGGTCAAATACGGGGAGCGAAAGGCTATTTACAATTGGTACAGAAAGCATATGGCAGTTATAAGAGCCGAGGGGCACGAAAGGGAAGCAGTGGTTGGGAAGAGAGTGAGACAGGATTGTAGCCTATCCCGATGTTATTGAATCTATATATTGAGCAAGCAGTGAAGGAAACAAAAGAAAAATTCGGAGTAGGAATTAAAACCCACGGAGAAGAAATAAAAACTTTGAGGTTTGCCGGTGACGTTGTAATTCTGCCAGAGACAGCGAAGGACCTGGAAGAGCAGTTTAACGGAATGGGCAGTGTCTTGAAAGAAGGATATAAGATGAACGTCAAGAAAAGGAAACGAGGATAATGGAATGTAGCCGAATTAAATCAGGTGAGGCTGAGGAAATTAGATTAGGAAATGAGACACTTAAAGTAGTAGATGAGTTTTGCTATTTGGGGAGCAAAATAACAGATTGTGATTGAAGTGGAGAGGACATAAAATGTAGACTAGCAATGGAAAGGAGAGCGTTTTTGAAGAAGAGAAATTTGTTAACATCGAGTGTCGATTTAAATGTCAGGAAGTCTTTTCTTTTCTGAAAGTATTTGTATGGAGTGTAGCCATGTATGGAAGTGAAACATGGATGATAAATAGTGTAGACAAGAAGAGAATATACGCTTTTGAAATGTGGTGCTACATAAGAATGCTGAAGATTAGATGGGTAGATCACGTAGCTATAGAGGAGGTACTGATCAGAATTGGGAATAAGAGAAATTTGTGGTACAACTTGACTAGAAGAAGGGATCGGTTGGTAGGACACTTTCTGAGGCATCAAGGGATCACCAATTTGGTATTGGAGGGATGAGTGGAGGGTAAAAATCGTAGAGGAAAGCCAAGGGATAAATACACTAAGCAGATTCAGAAGGATGTATGTTGTAGTAGTTACTCAGAGATGAAAAACCTTGCACAGGTTAGGGTAACATGGAAAGTTGCATCAAACCGATCTCTGGACTGAAGACCATTACAACAACAAAAGAATCTCCGCATGAAACACAGACCTTGCCGAGATGGGACGGCTCGCCTGCCCGATACAGGTAGCCATAACGTAGATGCAACAACAATGGAGAGCCAGACAAACAAGTGACTCCTGAGGAGGGGCAGCAGACGTTTCAGTAACTGCAGGGGCAACGGTGTGGATGGTTGACTGATCTGGTCTTGTGTCAGTTCCCGTAAAGTTAGTTTTGATGTCAAGATAGAAAGTTATCTGTTCTGAGATGGGGTTACAGCGGGAGTAAAAAAGCTTACGTTTAATTTAAGGATTATGGTAGGTTCAAACAAAACTTCCCAATTAGCCAGAATATGCGCTCTGTGTCTCCAGACTGGAGTAACACTGTCTTCAATGATGAGTCTCGCTTCTAACTGAGCCCCGATTAGATTAGATTAGATTAGATTAGATTTACTTTCATTCCAATTGATCCGTAGTGAGGAGGTCCTCCAGGATGTGGAACATGTCAGAAAAACAACAATACATGACAAATATTTAAACTAAAACAAATAAGCTAATGTACCATTCCACAGGTCCCAAGTGGAATGATCGTCATTTTTTAATGAACACTAAGAGTCATTTTACAAATACTATTGCACTGAATTTAAAAAAAAAGTTTTTTATTTATTTATAAGGTAAGAAACATGTAATACAACTACTGTAATACTTATTTACAATGAACACATTACTGCACTGAAATGGTGCAGAAGTTAGATTATACTTAGACACACACGCACACACACACACACACACACACACACACACACACACACACACAAATTTTCAGTGAACACATTACTGCACTGAAATTGTGCAGAAGATATGTTGTACTTATATACAAATCAGTTGGTTTTCCTCAGAAATTCATCAATGGAGTAGAAGGAGTTGGCCACCAATAAATCCTTTAGGCTTCTCTTAAACTGAATTTCATTGGTTGTTAAGCTTTTTATGGCTGCTGGCAAGTTATTGAAAATGTGTGTTCCTGAATAATGCACACCTTTTTGTACAAGACTAAGTGACTTTAAATCCTTGTGAAGATTATTCTTATTTCTAGTATTGATTCCATGAATTGAGCTATTGGTTTGAAAAAGTGATATATTTTTAATGACAAATTTCATTAAGGAATAAATATATTGGGAAGCTGTAGTTAGTATCCCTAGTTCCCTAAACAGCGAAGGCGTGTTTGGAGGCGCCCCGGACTGCGGTGGGGTATACCAACCTGATTGTCGCCAGCCATGCGTCCCGACCGCCAGTAGTGACGGTCTGGGGCGCTATTTCTTTTCGTGGCAGGACCGCTTTGGTTGTCATCCACGGCACCTTTACATTACCGTGGCACCTCGATTATATTATTAGCCCCGTTTTGTTGCCCTTCTTGTCAAGCCATCCTAGGTCCACACACTGCGAGAGTTTCTCTGCCTGTCCTCGTGCTTGCCAAACACTACGTTGGGCAGTAGAGTCGCCGGACCTCTCGTCAATTGAGAATATTTAGAATATTATGGGCAGGGCTCTCCAACCGTCTGCAAACCTTTCCTAAGGAACTGCAATATCGTAATAATGCTCAAGTTTAAAGTTAATGATAGGTACAAAAAAAAAATTCTCACTTAGGTTGGATGTGCGCTCTCGTACCTTAGACTTTTCCGTTATGATCAAACCAGGTGCAGAACTCGCTGTATGAGAGCGGCAAGTTGGGTGATGAGTGACCGTGTTGAAATATAGCACAATGCGATGAAATGTGACGCAGTGCCCAGCAAAATTAATCAGATTACGTATTACAAACAATATTAGACTGCAGCTTCTGAAACAGAGGGTGCAAATATGCATCTAATAACACGCGGTTGGCGAGTGATTGTCACATCACCAAAATTACGCTTCCCAGCCGAATTTATTAGCTTAAACATAAAATTTACTAATACGGATAATAAATTATAATTTAGGTCTGGACGGAATCAAGCAGTAAGTTATTTTAAGTTTGAATGAATTTTCTTTCTTTCTTTCTTTCTTTTAGTGTTCAACACTGAGGCTGATTTGCAGCAGAGCGTCATTCCTCTCTTCTGTCTGCCTTCCTCTTCATTTCCACGTATGTGTTACATCTAACGTCATTCATGATGTGTTCCATGTATGATATCCTTGGTCGCCCCCGCCGATTCCTTCCCTCAATAGCTCCCTCTGCTATTGTTGCAATGCTGTTGTTGTGTCGTAGAATGTGCCCTACAAGTTTGTCTCTTCTTGTTTGGCTGTGCCTCCACAGAGATCTGGTTTCCTGTACTCTTCTAAGCACCTCTTCATTAGTTACTTTGTCTCTCCAGGTAATCTTCATCATCCTTCTATAGCACCACATCTCCAGAGCCTCTAGCCGTCTTCTCTCTTCTCTTCCAATAGCCCAAGTTTCACATCCGTATAGGGCCACACTCCAAACGAAACCTTTCATGATACGTTTCCCTATTTTCAGACTGATGTTGTTGCTGGTGAGTAAGTTCCTTCTCCGATTAAACGCAATTTTGGTCTTTTGTACTCTGGTCGCAATTTCTTCCACGCCGGCCGTGGTGGCCGTGCGGTTCTAGGCGCTCCAGTCCGGAGCCGCGCTGTTGCTACGGTCGCAGGTTCGAATCCTGCCTCGGGCATGGGTGTATGTGATGTCCTTAGGTTAGTTAGGTTTAAGTAGTTCTAAGTTCTAGGGGACTGATGACCACAGCAGTTGAGTCCCATAGTGCTCAGAGCCATTTGAAACCAATTTCTTCCCGGCTTCTACCATCTCTTGTGATTTTGCTTCCCAGGTAAGCAAATTCCTCTATCACTTCCAGCTCCTCTCTTCCAGTTATCATGAATTTTATTATTACTCAGAATTAAACGAGAAGTACACAAAATGATTCCTTACACGTATCGTGATAGAAGAAAGAGAAGAATGTAAGTGAAGTCAGCATCCCTAGGTTTTACAGCAGAAGGTCGAAAATATTCCATCAATTTTAGCTTATTAAGTCCAGTGATATACATACTTTGTCATTGCATTATTGAAATAAGCGATGTAATTTAGTGTATCACAAACAGCAGCCAACATGGCCTTGCTGAGCCGGTACTGCGAACGCAAGGGGGAACTACAGCCGTTGCTCTTCGCAAGCGCATGTAGCTCTACTGTGCGATTAACTGATAATGGCATCATATTTCCTAAAATATTCCGGTGGTAAAATAGTACCCCATTCGGAACTCCGGCTGGGGACAAATTAGGAAGATATCGCCGTCAGTAAAAACAAAACTGGCATTCTACGGGTCGGAAAGTGGAATGTTAGAGCCCTTAATCGAGTAGACAGGCTACAAAATTTAAAAAGGGAAATAGATAAGTTGAAGTTAGATGTAGCGGGGATTAGTGAACAGTGAATTCCGGAGGCAGGATGAACAGGACTCCTTTTCAGGTGAGTACAGGGTTATAGGTATAAAATCCAATAGAGGCTATGCAGAAGTAGGTCTAACCCATATGTGTTATAAAAATGTTTGTGTGTGTGTGTGTGTGTGTGTGTGTGTGTGTGTGTGTGTGTGTGCGTGCGCGCCTTTGTATGTTCCACCTCTCCCCCTAAACTACTTGACCGATTTCAACCAAACTTGGCACATATATCCCTTACTGCCAGGCAACAATCTCTTTGGGGCTAAGAACCACCTACCCATCATAACTCAGAAGAAATGACGTCATACACAACGAGACGCATGAAAAACTGCTGCATCATTCATGCCGTTTAAACGTGTTACTTCATTGCTACTAATTGAATTCGCATTAAATTTCGTAGGCAGGGTCCACATATGCCGGTAAATGCAGTTACAAAAGTATATCATGGAATCACATATAGTTCAGAAGATACGATTTCATAAACACAGATGCAATAAAGACTGCCGCGTCATGCATGGCGCTTAAATTTATTACTTCTTTGCCACTATCTCTATTTGCAACGTATATCCACTTATGCCACTGAATGTACTTACACAAATCTACCATTGTATGAAACATAGCTCAAAAGATATGAAGTCATAAACACTGAGATACATGAACAAATGTTGCAACGTGGGTGAAGCTTTAACAAATTTTATCTTTATTACTAACACTCTGCTAAGGTCATGTCAATTTATCGAAATCCCTGGCACCGGGCAGCTTTCAACTGCGAAGCGCAGACGGCCCTTGGCGAAAACGATAGCCGCCTGTAGAGCTACGATGAGGTGTTACCATAAAGACGTTTACAAAGTCGAGTTGTAGACACGGGAAGCAGCTGAGATCAGCGTACAGAATTTGCCCAGGATCATGTTTCTTAATTTGCACGTTACGCATATTTGTTTGTACGACAGTTTCATGATTTCAAAGTCATTTTTTAAGTACATGGAAATCAAATTTTTTCGATGCTTCATTATAATCATAGTTCACTTTTTTAGTTTCTGATAGAAAATTGCCAAAATGAATACCCGAACAATGCCGGGCTTGCCAACTAGTGATGAATTCTAAAATAGGAATGCGAGTAAGCTACTATGAACAGCACAGTGAACGCATTATCGTAACCAAGATGGACACAAAGATTACACCAACGTAGTAGTACAAGTTTATATGCCAGCTAGCACCGCAGGTGATGAAGAGATTGATAGAATATGTGATGAGGTGAAAAAAATTACTCAGTTAAGAGTGAGAAAATTTAATTGTGTTGAGGGACTGGAATTCGTTAATAGGGAAAGGGAGAGAAGGGAAAATAGTAAGGGAATATGGACTGAGGGAATGGAATGAAAAGGGAAGCTGCCTCGTCCAATTTTGCATAGAGCATAATTTAATCATCTGTAACACATGATGCATGTAAGAAGGGAAGAGACCTGGAGAGACTGGAAGGTTTGAAACTGTCTGCATTATGGTGGGACAGAGATTTCGGTATCAGATTTTAAACTGTAAGGTATTTCCAGGGTCAGATATGGACTCACCATTAGTTATTGGTTATTAATTGGAGATTAAAACTGAAGAAATTGCAAAAAGGTAGGAGACAGAGCGGATGGCATGTGGATAAGTTGAAAGAATCGAAGATGTAGAGAGATTCAAAAAAGAACAAAAAAGCGGGAAAAGGGATACAGTAGAAGACGAATGAATAGCTTTGAGAGAGGACATAGTGAAGGCAGCAGAACATCAAATAGGTCAAAAGACGAAGCCTGGCAGGACCCTTTGGTACTACAGGAGATACTGAAGTTAACTGATGAAAGAACAAAAAATAAAAACGCAGAAAATAAAACAGGCAAAGGGAATACTGATGTCTAAGAAATGAGATTAACAGGAACTGCAAAATGGCTAAGCAGGAATGATTGGAAGATAAACGCAAGTCTATAGAAGCATCTTTGACTAGGGAAAGTTAGATGCTGCCTACAGGGAAATTAAAAGAGCTCAGAAGGAAAACCATTACCAAGCAAAGAAGGTATAGCTGAAAGGTGGAAGGAATGTACAGGGTGGTCCATTGATCGTGACCGGGCCAAATATCTCACGAAATAAGCGTCAAACGAAAAGACTACAAAGAACGAAACTTGTCTAGCTTGAAGCGGAAATCTAGATGTCGCTATGGTTGGCCCGCTAGATGGCGCTGCCATAGGTCAAACGGGTATCAACTGCGTTTTTTTTTTAAATAGGAAACCCCATTTTTTTATCACATACTCGTGTAGTACGGAAAGAAATATGAATGTTTTTAGTTGGACCACTTTTTTCGCTTTGTGATAGATGACGCTGTAATATTCGCAAACATTCGGCTCACAATTTTAGACGAACAGTTGGTAACAGGTTTTTTAAATTAAAATACAGAACGTAGGTTCGTTTGAACATTTTATTTCGGTTGGTCCAATGTGATACACGTACCTTTGTGAAATTATCATTTCTGAGAACACATGCTGTTACAGCGTGATTACCTGTAAATACCACATTAATGCAATAAATGCTTCAAATGGTGTCCCTCACCCTCAATGCACTTGGCAATACGTGTAACGACATTCCTCTCAACAGCGAGTAGTTCGCCTTCCTTAATGTTCGCACATGCATTGACAATGCATTGACACATATTGTCAGGCGTTGTCGGTGGATCACGATAGCTAATATCCTTAAACTTTCCCCACAGAAAGAAATCTGGGGACGTCAGATCCGGTGAACGTGCGGGCCCTGGTATGGTGCTTCGACGACCAATCCATCTGTCATGAAATATGCTATTCAATACCGCTTCAACCGCATGTGAGCTATGTGCCGGACATCCATCATGCTGGAAGTACATCGCCATTCTGTCATGCAGTGAAACATCTTGTAGTAACATCGGTAGAACATTACGTAGGAAATCAGTATACATTGCACCATTTAGAATTCCATCGATAAAATGGGGGCCAATTATCCTTCCTCCCATAATGCTGCACCATACATTAACCCGCCAAGGTCGCTGATGTTCCACTTGTCACAGCCATCGTGGTTTTCCGTTGCCCAATAGTGCATATTATGCCGGTTTATGTTACCGCTGTTGGTGAATGACGCTTTGTCGCTTAATAGAACGCGTGCAAAAAATCTATAATCGTCCCGTAATTTCTCTTGTGCCCAGTGGCAGAACTGTACACGACGTTCAAAGTCGTCGCCATGCTATTCCTGGTGCATAGAAATATGGTACGGGTGCAATCGATGTTGATGTAGCATTCTCAACACCGATGGTTTTGAGATTCCCTATTCTCCCGATTCTCGCGCAATTTGTCTGCTACTGATGTGCGGATTAGCAGCGACAGCAGCTAAAACACCTACTTGGACATCATAATTTGTTGCAGGTCGTGGTTGACGTTTCACATGTGGCTCAACACTTCCTGTTTCCTTAAATAACGTAACTATCCGGCGAACGGTCCGGACACTTGGATGATGTCGTCCAGGATAACGAGCAGCATACATAGCACACACCCGTTGGGCATTTTGATCACAATAGCCATACATCAACACGATATAGACCTTTTCCGCAATTGGTAAACGGTTCATTTTAACACGGGTAATGTATCAATATCGTCCGAACTGGCGGAATGTTGCGTGATACCACGTACTTATACGTTTGTGACTATTACTGCGCCATCTATCACAAAGCAAAAAAAGTGCTCCAACTAAAGCATTCATATTTCTTTACGTACTACACGAGTATGTAATAAAAATGGGGGTTCCTTTAAAAAAAAACGCAGTTGATATCCGATTGACCCATGGCAGCGCCATCTAGCGGGCCAACCATAACTCCATCTGGTTTCCCCCTTCAATCCAGACGAGTTTCGCTCTCTGTAGTTTTTTAGTTTGATGCTTATTTCATGAGATATTTGGCCCGGTCACTATAAATGGACCACCCTGTATAGAGGCCTTTGAAAGGAAAATAAACTTGAAGACAATATTATGAAAATCGAAGAGGAATGAGACTAAGATGAGATGGGAGATATTACTCTGAGAGAAGACTTTGTTACAGCACTGAAAGCCTAAGTCAAAACTATGCCCCTCGAGTAGACGACATTCCCTCAGAATTACTGGTATTCTTGGGAGAGCCAGACATGAGGAAACTACCCTCCATGGTGAGCAAGATGTTTGAGATAGGCAAAATACCCTCAGGCTTCAAGAACAATGTAATAATTCCACTTCCAAGGAGAGGACGTGATGACGGATCAGAATATTACCGAACTCTCACTTAATAAGTCGTGGTTTCAAAATAATAACACGAATTTTTTACAGAAGAATCGGAACACTAGTGGAAGCCGATTTCGGGGAGGATCAGTTTGATTTCCGAAAAAAATACTGGAACACGCGAGGAAATACTGACGGTATGAATTATCTCACAGGTTAGTTGAAACAAAGGTAAATCTACATTTATAGCATTTGTAGACCTGGAGAAGGCTTTTGACATCGTTAAGTGGAATATGTTCTATAGAATTCTGAAAGTTTCGGGCGTAAAATACAGGAAGCGAAAGGTTGTACAAAATATGCACAAAGACCAGGCGTCAGTTTTGTGAGTTGAAGGGCACGAAAGGGACGTAGTGGTTAAGATGCGAGTGAGACCCGGTTGTAGCCTATACCCAATATTATTCAGTCTTTACATTGAGCAAGCAGTACAGAAACCAAAGAAAAATTTGGAAAATGAATGAAAGTTCGGGGAGAAGAAATAAAAACTTTGAGGTTTGCCGACGGTATTGTAATTCTGTCAGAGTCAGCGAGGGAACTAGAAGAGCACTTAAACGGAATGGACAGTGTCTTGAAAGGAGGATATGAATATCAACAAAAGCAAAACAAGGGTAATGACGTGTAAACCAGTTAATTCAGGCGATGCTGAGGGAATTAGAGTAGGAAACGGAATGGAGATCTAAAGACGAAAAGTGTTCAGGTGGTTAGGTGTTCCTCCTTCTGTTACTTTTAACGTACCAACACATTCTAATGTAGATTTTGCATTTAGAAGGTTCATGCAAGTAGTGTTATCTTCTGGCTAATATCTACTGCTATTCTTTCGGTGAAAAATGATGAACGATGGGGGATATAAGAACCAATGGGCACAGGTAATGGCAATTTGAGAATGAAATTTTTTAGAATATACGTCTCGAGTGCAACATTGTATGAAAATAAATCGTGGACTGTCGGTAAACCGGAAAAGAATTGAATCAAAGCGTTTTCGATGTAGTACTATAGATGGATGTTGAAAATAGGGTGGACTAACAAGAAACAAGAAGATTCTCTGCAGAATCGATGAGGGAAAGAACATATGAAAGACGTTGACAAGATAACGAGACAGATGGATAGGGGTTGCGCATTAAGACATCAAAGAATTGCTTGAAAACTACTTAAGTGAGCTGAAAATGGTAAAAACTGTAAGAGAAGACTCGCCGCTCGAAATGTAACGCTGCTGAGAGGAGTTTGTTGTGAAGAACCACGCGGAAAGAGTTGATCCATCAAAGTGGCGAATTCAGATGATAGTCTAGCTTTCAAGGAATTGTGGCTCTGGCACTATAAAAGGTGCGTTTATCGGACAAGACTGTAGGAAAAGTTGTAACTAAGGAAAATTAAAATATTTTCCAATTTTTCAAGTTGAATTATACTGAATATAAATCAGGTATGAAAGGGAAGATTATTGCTTTTGAGTATAGTGATGGACCAGCCAAGCTTACATTTTCTCTTAAACCCTACAATATCCTTTCTTGATTACTTCATGAGAAAGCAGACATAACTGATAGTCTTCCAATAACGATAAAAAAATGAAGGGTCTGGAAAATCAGGCACAACGTATTCCTGCTGGATACAGTGAGTTTTATGAGGCACTTTTCAAATGGTCCGCAAAATACTGAAACGTCCCCTTAGAAAACTCAATGAATTACTTTGCAGATAAACCTCTTACATTATTTGATTTTCAAACAGCTGAGCAAAACTGAACGTACTCAGACATTACTCTCTTTACTTATTCTGATCAACACTAAACTGACACACAATGTTTTTAGCGCAACGCAATCTGACTTTCAATAATCCCTACAAATAATGGCCCTGACTAACATTAACCTATACCTTTCACAAATCACTTACCACACAACAATTTTCGTTACTCGAACTACTGCAATACAGCGAGCGCCACTACTGCCATCTAAATAAAAGATTCAAACTACTGAAGGCACTAACTACTGATAGGCATAGTTAGCAAATGAAAGATTTTGATAGAGAACAAACAATGTATTTACCTTAAAAGTGTTCAAAAGTCATAATATATATAGCAGTTCATGACATCCAGTCTTACAAATTTACTGTCTCTGATGGACACACGTCCAGATCATCCGCTCTCAAAACTCCGCCATTTCACTCCCCACATCCACCACTGCTGGCGGCTCACCTCCAACTGCGCAATGCTACGCGCTGTTAACAGCCAACTGCCCAACACTACAATGGCGAATATTACTCCAACAATTCAAACCAACCACAGCCTTAACACAGCACAGTCAGTGATTTTCATATCGAGCGCTACATGTCGTTACCAACATAAAAACCTAAAGAGCCTACTTATAATACATATAAGAAGAGGCTAATGAATAAGAAGAAAAACTGCCCGTAATTACTCTATTCATATGTTTTTCTGCAAGCTCTTATCAGTTCGGCTGACTTCCTAATTCCAAAATCTGAAATATTTAATAAGAGTTTTTAGAACTCCTATGATACTAAAAGTCATTTTTTGCAAAAAGGACCCATGTACAATATACACAGCCATCCCCCCCCCCCTCCCCTGCCCCCCACATATATATAGGGTGAATCACCTAAAAGCTGCAGCCGGCCGGGGTGGCCAAGCGGTTAAAGGCGCTTCAGTCTGGAACCGCGTGACCGCTGCGGTCGCAGGTTCGAATCCTGCCTCGGGCATGGATGTGTGTGCTGTCCTTAGGTTAGTTAGGTTTAAGTAGTTCTAAGTTCTAGGGGACTGATGACCTTAGAAGTTAAGTCCCATAGTGCTCAGAGCCATTTGAACCATTTAAAAGCTGCACCGCAAATATTGCGGAAATGGAAAGTGCTATTAATGAGTGTTTTTCACAGAATGTGTTGGTAGTCGCGGGCTAGTACTAATGGCTAGCCAACAGATTGTAATAATACATAGAAAGCGTTTTTTTATGAAAACATAGATTTTTTTTAATGGAACAATGTCCGTTGCCATTAAAAAATAAAAGTAGGGTAAATTATAAGGTCAGTGGTGACTGATGCAGGATTCTAGTGCGAGTCGTTTACGAAATATCGTATTTTGAGAAGTTCCTACACCGACACTTGTGCATCACCTGTGGTAGTACACACTAAAGAATTACACGAGTGTATACATTAGTGATGTATGACCAGTAACGAGACAACTCACCATCGCAGGTTTTGTTCAAAATAACCACCAATACACGCTTACAATCTGGTATTGTACGACTGCTGCACACGTGCTGCCATTGCAGCAGAGATGTCCGAGCAGGCTGCAGTAATATGGCGTTGCACATCATCGGCTGTAGTTGGTATATCCCTGTAGACGGCGTCTTTCAGCTTTCCGCGGAGAAAAAAGTCTACAGGTGTCGAGTATGGGGAACGAGTCGGTCAAAGTACAGGTCCTCTGCGTATAATCCAACGATTTTGAAACAACTCGTAAAGACATGGTGAAATACTTCGTTCACTCTATGGGCTGGGCAGCGATCACGATGGTTCCACAGATTCCTGCTATTCTGCAGAGGAACGTCTTCTAGCATCCGCAAAAGAAGGTCTGTTAGGAGGCAGCGATACATGTGTGCGACCAACGCTCCACCTATGAAATACGGGCCTGTGAGCTAATGGCTCACTATCCCACATCACACGTTTACACTCCATCGACCCTGATTTTTCACCTGACGAAGCCAACGGGGATTGTCAACAGACCACTAGCGCATGTTTTGGACGGTTTAGCTGGCTGTGATTGGTAAATGTGGCTTCATCACGAAACAAGATACACGATACAACTAGAGTATACTGTCTTAATGCTCACATACGGAAGCTAACACGATACTCATAATATTTTCCATGCAGCGTTGATGGAGAGAGATGTGATAGGAATGAAACATGTCGTTGAAGAATGCGTAGGACACTTGCCTGTCTGATGCCACGTCCTCGTACGATTGAGCGGGAGCTAATGTCCATTAAACGGCAACAGCAGCAAGAACATTAATTCCCCCCCCCCCCCCCCCCCTCTTCTGTCGTCGCTTGTTTCCTTCTGTTATGTTGTGTAGGTGTTACACTACAACTTTCACGTGAGTGCTTGAAGAGGCTGCTAAATAACTGTCGAGATGGTTGACGTCATTGGTCCATCTTGTCGCATACACCGTACAAGAACGAACTAATATCTTCCTACACTTTCCATAGACCTTGAATACGTCGGCTTTTTCTACATTGGTAAATCCCATCGTTCACTCACGACCTATTGCTTCGACTGTCACACGCTAACTGAGTAGTGAGTCGTAGAGAACTCAAGGAACACACAACCACACTGTAAGAAAACATAACATCGTACGAGTCTTTCTGTGAAAAGTGCACATCAGCAGCCCTTCCATTTTTGCAGTAACAAAGCATAATTACAAAGCTGCAGAAAAGAAGAAAACTTGTATGTGCAAACTTTGTGTTTCAAGCTATAACGACGGAAAAAAAGTCGCAATGCTAGAAAATACTTAATGTAGACTAATGAAATTTCATGAATACGTTTGTCTAGGTAACATATTTAAGTGATTAACACTGCAAGGTCACATGGTAATGTAAGCGCGAGACCAGCCATTGTAAATGTCAAATGCTGGTGCATTAATAACCGGTGTAACCTCCAGAATGTTGAATGTAAGCGTGCAAATGTGCATGCATTGTGTTGTACAGGTGCCAGATGTCAGTTTGTGGGATGGAGTTCCATGCATCTGTTGCACTTCATTGCATATAAGTTCGATTGGAGACATCTGTTCATCGAGCACGCCGAGTACCATTTTGAAAACTACAACTAGTATCGGCGGAAAAAAGTGAATATCAGTCCGAAGTCATATGAAGTCTTAAACTTCTATAGGAATATCCATTCCCGTCACCCAGTACTCCAGTAGTCTTCTTACAGTGAAAGATTAATACTGGTTATGCCTGTGAGCGGTACGCAATGACCTAAGAAGCCTTGTACAAATAAAAGTCCTTGCTACAATCTACTTATCGCCAAAATGAAGTACAGCATTGAAAAATAACAACTATAGTGTTAGGACTGTTGCGAACAGTATCATTTGATCGGCAAAGTTGTCAGCGAGAAGAATCAACATATTAGCAGCTCCAGTTACAGCGACCTCTACCGACTCTGTACAAGGGAGACTAAAGCAGAGAAAGAAACTTCAAATCACACTTTATTTGCTTGTGAGACAACTGCGGCTTAAAAGGCAAGTTAATTTTATGGGAAAAGTGCAGTATAATCGTTAGAAGCTCTTATAAAAATAAAGATTATTTTTTATGGTTCAAATGGCTCTGAGCACTATGGGACTCAACTGCTGAGGTCATTAGTCCCCTAGAACTTAGAACTAGTTAAACGTAACTAACCTAAGGGCATCACAAACATCCATGCCAGAGGCAGGATTCGAACCTGCGACCGTAGCGGTCTTGCGGTTCCAGACTGCAGCGCCTTTAACCGCACGGCCACTTCGGCCGGCTTATTTTTTATGATATATGCTTGGAAGACGAGTGTTTCACGACACCATGGTGACCCACTTGACCTTTCTAACAATATCGATATGGTCGAATACAGAGATTATTTGGCACAGAAATGTCATAGGAGAATGTATAATTTCTAGTATTTCGATGTTTGTGTAAATACAAGGTTAGTAAAATTCAAGCTTTTTGAACAAACACTGATTCAGACAATCTTTGATATACGGCCTAGATGATTGGTTTGTAAAATCAAATCACCCTGAATATAACTGCAGCATTGAAGATCTCTATATTAATTTTATATCCCTGTGAGAATTTATTATGCCTCCACAGAAAGGTGTGGTGTCGGCGGATTTTCGTCGCGTGCTGCTGTTGGCAATTCGTTATCGCAGCTAATCAGCGACAGAGTACGGTAGCCAACGAGAATCGCTTAGTTTTATTAGGTTATCATAGATATTTGGTTCTTTTTTCCTAATATGTCACGCTTTCCCGAGTTTCTGGTAGATAGAGACCTAAAAGCACAGTTTAAATTCCTGCGAAACTAGCAGAAATCATACTTGTACTCATTATCATCAGAAATATGTGGCTGTTATATTCCGAATATGTCACGAATCTTGAGGTTGTGATTAGGAAGGAACGTAGGAGAACGGCTTAAAACATAAGCTAACTTCACTTACGAAGTACACGAAATCACGAACGAGAATCTCACTGGCTATCTACATCTGTCTTATGATTCGTCGTGTGCACTTACCATCATTCATCTCGCGAACCGCTACCAACAGAAACACGCAAGAGAAAATCAGCCGACATTATAAGTCACTTTTTCGAAAGATGCACTCATATGACGCCATATTGCGGGTATCACGAATTGTCGGTACTCAGATGTGTGTCTGGTGACTTACCTTCTGACTGGCCGGCCGGGGTGGCCGTGCGGTTCTAGGCGCTACAGTCTGGAACCGAGCGACCGCTACGGTCGCAGGTTCGAATCCTGCCTCGGGCATGGATGTGTGTGATGTCCTTAGGTTAGTTAAGTTTAATTAGTTCTAAGTTCTAGACGACTGATGACCTCAGAAGTTAAGTCGCATAGTGCTCAGAGCCATTTGAACCTTCTGACTGCTGTCGTAACTCTGTGTTCTTACTGCATTTCACGGCTTTCTTAAGACTCTGCTGACTGGGAATGGACACACTCATGTTGCTTGCCAGCCGCCTCTACTCAAACTAATGGTAAGCATTGACATGGGGCGCTGCAGGGACCCAAGTATTGTTGAGAAGTGCGTCACGTCACGATATCATGTTTATTCTTTGACGATACGCGGAGAATGATTAACGCGTAATTGAAGAAACTATTCATGAATAATAGTATGCACGTAAGCAGACTGGGACGTCCGAGGCAATGTCCTCGAAGATACGCCTGCTTTCCGAAGAAAAAAAACTCAAAAATGACGAAAAATTAAAGTGGAAAGGAAATGAGGGAAATTTAGTAAAGTCGATCAGTCAACATAAATCTTTCGCTATGTTAAATTAACGAAAGAATGTTATTAAAATCATTCTGGTGTAAAGGTATTTGAATGATTTACCTCCTTAGCCAAGATAAGTGATCAATCTGCTTTACGATACGTTCCGAAAACTGCTGCAGATTTCAATGCTGGGTCATCAGCAAGTGTCAGCGTGCGAAAAATTCAAGGAAACATCATTGATATGGGCTTTCGGTCCCGAAGGCTCACTCGTGTACCTTTGATGACTGCACGACACAAAGTTTGACGCCTCGCCTGGGCCCGTCAACACCGACATTGGAGTGTTGGTGACTGGAAACATGTTGCCTGGTCAGATCAGTCTCGTTTCAAATTGTATCGAGCTGATCGTCGTGTACGGCTACGGAGACAAACTCATGAATCCATGGACCCTGCATGCCAGCAGCGCACTGTTTAAGCTGGTGGAGGCTCTGTAATGATGTGGGACGTGTGCAGTTACGTTTAGATACGACTCCGACATGTGACACGTACATAAGCATTCTGTCTGATCACCTGCATCCATTCATGTCCATTGTGCATTCCGACGGACTTGGGCAATTCCAGCAAGAAATTGCGACACCCTACACGTCCAGAATTGCTACAGATTGACTCCAGGAAGACTCCTCTGAGTTTAAACACTTCCGCTGGCCACCGAACTCCCCAGCATATCTGGGATGCCTCGCAACATGCTGCTCAGATGAGAACTCCACCCCCTCGTACTCTTACGTATTTATGGACAGCCCTGCAGGATTCATGGTGTCAGTTAGCTCCAGCACTATTTCAGACATTAGTCGAGTGCATGCCACGTCGTGTTGCGGCAGCTATGTGTGTCTTACACGATATTAGGCAGGTGTGCCAGTTTCTGTGACTCTTCAGTGTATCGTGGAGGCTTGTATTGTTGATGCGTTATTAAGTGACATTTAATGATAATCCTGATGTGTTCGTGATAAATTTTCAGTGCTCTGTTACACTGATACGGCATTCTGCAAGTTATAAAACAAGTGTGTTTCAATCTTAATTTATAAATTACAGATGATAATTGCCCACTCCTAAGAGAGCAGTGTTGTAATAAGGCATTTTACCATCGACAAATCATTACGTGACATTTTACTATACCAATAATTATAATAAACCATCCCAAGAATGACGTGTTAGATCACCGTTAAGCGGGCATGGAAGCTTGTGAGAGGCCCATATAGAATGCTAACGATAGTCGACGGCCGATCACGTGGTCGTCAATGTTTTCTGTGACGGCAAAATGACGTCACGTTTGCGGGAATTGTTGCGAAACGAGAGTTGCACAAGGTCCATCTTACCCACACGCTGCCAAAATGCTACCGCATTGCTCACCATCTTTTACAACAGTGCAACTGACAAAATTCAGTGTGTCCCAACGTAGAACTTATGATAATTTAATATGAGTTACGAATTGCTCAGTGAAATGTTTAAGACAAGAAAAGATCTTGAAGCAGAAAGTGTAAACAGAAGACAAGGGTACCCCTTACGTTTAATTTTTCTTCTTTCATCTGAGATGCGTTACCAATTCCGGATATCATGCATTAAAACTTCTTCACTATCTCTTTTTATTAATATGTATATCATTCCATCGTAATATATTTCTCCAGCAAATTTTATTAACATGAAACATAAGATGTAATCACAATCGATAATAGAAAGTTTAGGCAATTTTTCGTTTCCCACGTTTTGGGAGCCAGATGAAACGACTTCCCACTGCTCTTTAAACGAGAGCCAGGTGAGGCATTATTCAAAAGAGCGCTAAAAATTAGATAGTTTATAAATGGGGCAATTTGGAAACAGTAGAGCTGCCGCGAGATGGAGGGAATATTAATTGGGGATAGGTGATTTTACCAAAAAGTACACAGTGTACTGCGTTACACTAAAGTTCCCTGGTTTAATACAACAGTTTACATTTTTGAACCCCATCCTCTTTGTTTTTATCTGGAGATCTGCGTGGTATTAAGCCATTGAGTAGCATCAGACGCTATCAGGAAAAAACTTTTCTTTTATGGCCTAAAAATTCAGCTGAGCGTGTAAGAGACAACGGATTTTTGTTATACATTCACTTGTAATATGTTCTTTTCCACGAAACCGTCGAAAACGAAAATAAAAAGTTGTGTTACGTTCAAAAAATTAAATCGAACGTTTGATACATTAGAATTTAATACGTGCTTTTACAGAGATGCGTTCAAAATCAAAATTAAACTGTCGTTTCACGATCTATTAACTTCAATGTGTAGCAGATAAAAAAAAGTTCGGCATTATTACATGAATCTATAGGAAAGCGTAAGAAATGAAAATGAAATAGAGATTTCGGTGCACGAACTAATAACTAAATACAGACGAACAAACACAGAACTGGATTTGCTATTACATAATTTTAAAGACTAGTGTGGAAAAATCAGATTCGTTTTATAATATAATAGTTAAGGTGTAAAACATTATGGTCTGTGTAGCTAAATGCTGCATAATAAGTGTTCACAATATCTTTAATCCATGTAAGGCCTGAACAGTTCAGTACTGCAGCTACTGCTCTCACCGTAGCTCTTTCTAACGGTATTAGCAAAGCTTTTACGTATTTATCGACAGAACTGAACTATGTTATTTATTAACACTTTTTCATCTGAGCGTCCTCTCCGATAACGTATATTTTCGCGATAACTATACACTTCAGCAGACGCCAAGACTACGCATCAGTTGTAATATGCTGCAGTATCAGTATGACTTGACAGTACAGAGTCGAGTGGCCTAGGTCATTCGGGTATTGTTTAGTATTGTCGGGTGCCTTCAGTCACATCTGCACGAGGTTTAGTTTCGCGTTCTGCCATCGGCAATTGTAAAATAAACAGGTAATACGTAGTTTGTAAATCCAAGGAATGTGCTCTAAGTTATAATAAAACTCACATTATAATCCTAAATTTTTAAAACTAATATGAATAAATAAACAAACTCACCAGTAAGCAAAGTGTGCGTCTGGCTTTGACGGCAGAAAACTCATTGACCATATCTTCATTGTACAGACGGTTATCAGTTATGAGGTCGGCTTCGATGTGAAGAATGAACAAGGCGTTCAATCTCTCCTCAGACAACGTAGAACGTAGGTACGATTTCAGTCTTTTAAGAGACGAAAACGAGCGGTCTGCTGAACAATTTGTAAGTGCCATGCATAGAAATATTCTAAGAGCAATGTCAGCATTCGGAAACACGGACTGTAACCTCTCTTTTCGTAAATATATACTCATTTCGACCGTTATATGACTAATCTCAGAAGATTTCAAAAGTTGCGCGAAATGTACACATTCACTAGGGTAGGAAGGCCCTAAATCTGTCATATGACACTTGGAGTGCGCTCAGCAATGTCGTCAGGTTAACTGTTCTTAAGGTTATTGAAAACTGTGAAGGACTCCAACAGTGCTCTATAGCTTTCCTTCCTCCTCAATAATTCCGCGTACAAGTAGTCGAGTACTGGGAGAAATGTTCCGACTCTAAATTTTTCCCTTCCAGTCAGAAAATGTTTTCAGAGTCCGCTTTTTCGTCATCTTGAAGTTTGCGTTTTTGTGATCTTTTATAGGTGCAATCATAGTCTATATCAGTCACAATCTCCATGGATTTATTTTCATAATAATCGAAAATGCCACGAACAGATGCAGTAAATCGTACAAATGATTCATATAATTCATGCGCTATTTTAGTGTCAATATTTCCACTTTGCAATTTCAGATTTACACTATTAAATAACTGGAGTATGTCCTTCCAAACTGTCATCATGAATACTGTTTATAGTCTGCTGTGTTGATACAATAAAGCTGAAGCCTTATTTCTCGTCAGTGGTTTTTCAAACGTATTATTGGCAGTATGTTTGGGAGCATTGATAACGCCCTCCCAGTTTTCGTAAAGACTTACAAACGCCTCCTCTCTCGCTGACCAATGTGTTTTGAAAAACTTTTCACTGTTTTGCTTCCTGGTTTCATGAAAGAAAGAAGTTTATGCTAGCGCTGTGTAGAAGCACAGAAAAAATTATAAAGGTTCTGCACTACATTGAAAAATGAACATGCTTCCTGACAGCACCAGTGACGACTAAATTCAAACAATGTGCTGCACAAAGCATATAATGCGCTTTCGGATTTCGATCTTTAATGCGTGCCTGCAAACTAGTGTAGGTTCCTGATATATTCCTTGCGTTGTCATATGACTGGCCTCTACAGTCAGTAATATTAATGGAATTTGTAGACAGGACTTTTAGTACGGCCTCAGCTAAGTTTTCGGACTTGTGTGCTGGGTTTCGTAAAAGCAGAAGGAACGGTTCAACAGGTTCACCGTTCTCGTTCACATATCTTAATATGAAAGATAAATGATTAATAAGTGTCCACAGTAGAATCTACTATTATATAGAAATATTTGGCCTCTTTTATTTCACTTATGATAATTCTTTTCATTCGTTCAGAAAGAAGTTCTATTATTTCATCACAAATTGTTGAAGAAAGATAACTTGTATGACCCTACGCTGGATTTCCATATCATTTAATGTATTCTGCGAGAAAAGGATCAAACTTGGCTATGAGTTCAAGAGACATCATAAATTGACCATTATGTAATGAACGGAGTCTTTCAACGTGTCCACGAAGGGGAAGTCCACGACTTGCTAGCTACTTCACTACTGCAAACTCCGTTTTCAACGCACTGCACCAGTACATTTTTTAACATACGACACGAAATGGTCATCTATTGTTCCAGGCGCCTTTTTTCTTGTTACGAGTGATAACTCAGAATTTTTGTGTTCAAGTGAATTCTCATGATGAGCTAAAATATTAGAAATATTTTTCCAATCTGCAATACCATTAGTAGCAATCGCGGCAGTACCTCCGAACAATTGACATGGTGCACAAAAAAACAGCACCGACGCTTCAGAAGTATATTAGAAAATCACACAAAGTTCATTCACCATTTAAAAGTTTACGGTAAAATATTGTTCAAATATCTGGAATTATCACCTATTGATCTTCGTGAATTAGAAAAAAATCACCGTTACAATTTTGATTAATGCCACGTTTTAAGAGAATGTCGATTGTTGATTCATTGACACACCTTTATGCAGGTCCATCACTAAATACGTTATTTCTTTTTGTAATGTCTGACTCGACACTTAGTTTTTCGTGAAACTCGATATCAGGCACAATTTGCTTTTCTTCATTTTTAACTTTTGTTTCGTCTGTGTTTACTTCTTTTACAACACCTGCAGTGCCAGAAATATCATCCATACTACTTCAACTCGAAATCTAACCAGCAACATTTTTTGCGAAAAATTCATCTACTCTGCCAAGCGTTTTTAGAACATTGGTTTCTCGTTCTCGTTTTTCCTTCGATAATTTCCGAAATGACACCCCTATTAATCTTGCGCTTTTGCTTTTTTCGTTGTTATTAATGTAAGGCACTTACAAAATTGTCAACCAACAGTCAAAACTAAAGAAAAAAATTTGTAAAAGGAAAGAAAGAATGACTGTATCCAGTTGCAATCTTACTACACCACACATGAGGACAAAGCTTTTTACTTTAAACACGGTACACGAGCAAAAAGATTTTTTCTTTAAACACGGAGCGATGAACTGACCAAATCAGATTACTCGACGTAACTGTGCTATGAAAGAACGACAGTGCAGGATAATTTAATTTCATTGTCGCCTGTTTATCTGTTGTCAGTGATCATCAGAAGCACACCTGCCGGCTGGAATTCGTCTAGTAAAGAAAATGGGACAGTCCCCTTTTTTGGCTTCTGTTTCCAGCATCGCCGGAATATTACCTGGGACACAAATATGTTATGAATATTCTTGACACTGTCTTTCTAATTTAAAAAGCAAATAATATTTGCAATTTGTTGCAGTGAGGTGTACTGGATCGGCTCTTATCTCACTTATTCTTATAACATTTTGGTGGTTTCTGTGGGCAGAGAAGACAGACTACGAAGTTTAAGTAGTTTTGTTGGCAGCTGATGTGGTGTGTTGTCATATGTGTGGACACTGTTGTTATGTCTGCACGCAAATGCACCTCTTGTTCCAACATAAAATAAAAATTACCTTTCCTCGAAGAAAAAATGTTTGGTTAAGAAGTTTAATGTAAAATTTGCAATGCCACGTACTATTCGGTTGTCCAGAGTGGGAACTTTGATATCGTGCATGTTGAAGCACAATAAATGAGACAAACGAAAGTTGGTTTCTTCTTCTTTTTTCTCCAAAAAAGTAATTAAGTAAATAAACAAATAAGATTTTTAAACTATTGTGAAGTGTATTTCACACATTATTAGATATTCTGCTTATGTTCTTTTCGTATAAACATGTGTTTAAAAATGTAAAACATTCGCAGTATCAACATGTTTTGTTAAACGGGTGTCATTAAATCAAAAAGACCACAGAGCTTTCACATTAATTACAGTAATGGGGGCTGACTTGATACTTCCCAATAATTTCTACAACAAATTTAAATACAGTCGGGTTTTACGTACTGAGGCCCACACACGTTACAGTATTTAAGAAACTGCTGATTAGTTTATCACAGCTTTTCAGGGGTCCCGGTATTTTCACGGGGAAAATATAGTAGAGTTAAGTAGAAGCCGACAACTTTCTTGGAATAATAACGTTTCAAACATTGTATTGTAGTTTGACGTCCTGACAGCTAACTTTAAAATATTTTGAACAATCACGAAGATGATACCAGACCCGATGTTAAATTTCTATTTAGTTACGAAGTAAACTATGTATATTTCCAAGCTTGTATTGTCGAATTTCTTTCTTAAGACTTATTTAAACCAGCAAGTTGTTTAACAATATAAAACTTTTCGTCGTTTGCAAGCGCAGTTATTTTAAAACGTAAAGGGTTAAAATAAGTACAGAGCAAAAAATGCCGCCCCCCTTAAGGTGCCTCCCCTAGGCCCATGCCCAGTGGGCCCATTTGTAAATCCACCACTGGGCGGTCGAAAACGGAATCCGATCAGACCTACACAGTTTTAACTGCTAAATATTGCATACAGCCGAGGAATGATAGGAATAAACATCTTAGGGGGGTTCGGACACTTAACTGGAAAGTAATTACGTCCGATCGTTCCTGTCCGAACAAACCGCCGCCAGCCTCACCTATGTTGGCTGTAACATGTGCAGAAAACAGCATGAAGATTGAAAAGCAAGGCAATCCCTTGAATTAATAACGTAGCCGACAACGGATGGAGCTACTATTGATATACATTGAAATCCACTCTAGCTCGAGCTCAAACGACAAAGAAGTTGGTAGTAAAAGCAGAAGATAAAATAACATCACTTTTCCTTTTTTCATTTGTCATCACTGGCTTTGCTTCCAGCACTTTAACAACTTCTGGAAGTTTTGTTATGTTAATGCGATCTTTAAACATATATATCAAAAACAGAGTTCCCTTTACAACTGCATTACCAATTACGAGAGTAAAAATAATGGGCAAAAGGCAAAAAGAGTCATGAAACGTTTTTTTACGAAAATCATATAGTACTTCTTCTTTGAATATGTTTTATTAACAAAATCTTCGGACTACAGTTATATAATGTGTTCTTCATCTACTCCCAATTTATTTTCCAGGTGATGTAAATGATATGACATTTTGTGGGTTAAGAAAATTTAATTTTCTCGAAAGTGGTTGTACAGGACAATTTCAAGCGAATAAATATGCATAAATATTAATTAACAGAAATTAATGTAGATCGCTTGTAACTTCATTATTTCTCGTTTTAAAAGTTTGTTGTGGTACAAATTTATTCAAATGACAGCTCTCACTGGGTGGTCCCCCACCTCCTCTGTGTGGAGGTACATGTGGCAACATTGCACTATGATGTCATCACTTCTACTCTTTACCTCTCTCCCACTTCCCCTCCACTCCCCATTTCACTCCTCCACCATTTCACCCCCCCCCCCCCCCCCCCCATAACCACGCTCCAACACTTGTGAATTGGCAGCAAAAGTCTGCACTGAGCTGCCAGAGAGGAAGGACGTAAGCTACTGTCTTCATTTACTTACTTTATTTTTGACGGTGTTTTCTGCATCTGGATTGTCCTGTAGCTGTCTCCACACTCTGACATAATCTAACCCCACTTTCCACTTCCTTCTGCCCCGACTTTTCCAATAGTGCTTGTGTACCTTTGCCTCAAAGTCTGAAGACCAACTGTTCTATTCTACATTGCCCAGACCAGAGGGTGCTCGAAACAGTCCTTACAGATTCATACTGCCCCACACCCCATCATGTGTGCGTATATGTTCACCTTGTTATGTGCCATAGGCCACAATACTAATTGAAGTTGGTGGGAAACTGTACTACAGCTGCTATCAGAAGAATTGCTTGCTGCCAATCTAGAAGCGTACCTGTATCTGTGGAGGAGCTTATATATAGGTACAAGGTAAGAAGGGACAGGACAGAAAACTATAACTGAAGTGTACACTACCACAACTGGCATAAAATGCTTCAATGTTGTAACTGCACATCGAAATTGTCCTGAAAATACCACCAGTGATCAACAATGGATCTTAACACTACCCATTCACTGAGAATTGCGAAAAATCGTTATGATAACACAACTACCACAGAAGTTGACCCCAAAAAAATCTCGCTAGCAGAGAGTGGCGGTAGCTGCAGGTGTGTTGACCTCAAAGTGTCTCTATACAGACTAAGCAGGTTAGAAACAATATTACCTTCCCTTCTCCCCCTCTCCTCCTCCCCTCCCCATGGGTTGGGATACCGGTTTTCCACGACTTTTCTAACCTGTCACCGATGGTATAAAGAGAGATCCAGCTGCTGGCAGTGATACACTGTTTCCAGCCTGCAGAAATCAGTCACAGATGGACAAAAGGACGCTTACTGTAAGCTGTTAAATGTATTTCTCAGAAAGACTGGGTCCTCTGGAACAATAGCGAAATACCTGACTATCGGTCACGGATGAAAAACTGTACAGTCAACAGTGCTCCGAAACGCTCTGGATGTGTTGGCACTGTCTGACAGAGGATCTTGCTTAAGTAAAATCAGTCTCATATAGGAATAACACTGAAATAATGTGTCCCACGTAAATGAGATACACACGGATATTTAAACTATACATTTCACTGGCGACCCGCCCGCTCTCCGCCCAACAGGTGGAGCACAATGTCTGTACTTGCTAGGTTCCGCAGCTGCATACGAATATAATCTGTTGTCGCTTGCGTTTGTTCTATTTCTTCAGGTAAACTTTCTGAAGGCTATCTGGTAGAGGTTTCAGATGCTCCACTGTACCAAATTACTGCTTTGTGTGTGTGTCTGTGTGCTCATATACTGTAGAAGGATGACGTTCCTGCTGTACAGACGGCAGAGAAATAGACGGTGGAGGAATTTTACACAAGTCGCTTGCTCCTCATAGAGTAACACAATGCATGTCTACGTAAAGTGTTACTGTTTTAACAGCTCGACTGTTATGATGTTAGCTCATTTATTTAAAAAAAAAAACGGAGACAGAATAAACATGAATTCTCGTCTGCTGCATGTAGTATTAGCATCATATATTCTCCAGGTTTGATTCTTTGGTTTGCTTCAATGTATCAACAGACCTCACCTCACATCGTGTAAGAGGTGTAGTCTTACACTTTTAAAACGAATACTGTGACAGTTTAAATGGTGGATATAGTATTAAAATCAATAAAATTTCGAGCTAAACAAGTGTAAACATGCCTTCAGGTGAGGTTCTCATGCTTGCTATTACGAATATTCTACTGACAAACCTCACCTTTTCTCGTGTAAAGGGTGTAGTCTTTTGTACTGTAATGGGAACACTGTAAGTATTGGATAAGGTACAAAAATAAATCAAATATCCAGCTTAATAAGTGTAAACGCACTCTTGTGGCATGAACTTACACTTGCTACAATGAAAACTGAACTGAGAACAATGAATATTTCATTGAATACGCTAAAATATAAAGACTTAACACCCATACAACAGCCCTTAAACATACATTCAGCTAGCAAGTTCTACACACTATGGTAAGTAGAAGACTTCGCCAATAGTATTATGATGGTACGACCAAACAAAGACACAGTAACCAATACTAAGCAAATATTCTGGGATGGATAGACATGTTTTTCTTGAGAGTGGTATTATTGTATCTTAGGAGGAGAGGCAGTTAATCCTCTTATAAGCAAGCAAGCAACTATTGAAAACCACAGTAGCAACAACTATGTTATGCTCTGAGTGAGTGCATACCAGTCTTGGTTCCCTAGGAAAACCAAACACTGTAGTAAAATCACACAACTACCAAAAAAAAAAAAAAAAAAATCTTCCACCAGAACAATTGCATGCATCTTCACTTCGATGTGTAGATACAGATTAAGCAGCTTAGAACCAGTCGTATCTCCACTTCCACTGCCCCTCTCCCTCCCTCTCCTCCCTGTTGGTAGGAATACTGATTTTCCCGGCCTGTTCTAAGTAGTGGGGCCAGGGGGGTGTCACGACATTCTGCGTTGTTGCCAATTTATTCAAGATGGTGGCGATGACGTCATCCAAGATGGTGACATGTAGACTTGGCAACAGAACATGACGTGATCCAAGATGGCGGCTTTTGGCGGAAAAATAGGTCAATTGTGCTACATCCATTAACCTAACCTCCATAAAAAATGGTCGGAAGTTTGAATTTTGGCGGGAAAATAGGCCAATTGTGTTATGTCCACTAACCCAAACCTCCAGAAGAAAAAATGGCGCGAAATTTGAATTTCAACAGGATAATTCATGCAAAACTGTACTTGTCTTTATTATTATTCATTATCATTTATTAACATTCATTATCATTCATTATCATTTATTATCATTTATCATCAAAAAAATCGCGGGAATTTTGAATTCCAAGAGGATAATGGCGAGCTTCTCTTTATTATTATTATTTATTATCATTTATTATTATATATTATCATTTATAACTATTTATTATCATTTATAATTATTTATTATTATTATTATTATTATTATTATTTATATCATCTACATTGCCGACTGGGTTATTTCATATTTCCACCGCCGTGACGTCATTTAAGATGGCGGGAAGAAAGCCAATTGGGGCATGTCCACCAAGTTTGAATTTTAGCGGTCACTTATCCTTCCGCTGCTAAATTATTAAAATCTCGTCAATTGTTCTGCGCTAAGTCACAAGTTGGGAAAATGACTCTTTATTTCAGGTATTACGGTCATGCAGGTGTGTCCCAACTGACTTCTCGGTGCTCACACAGCGAACTCCAGAGCGCAGCGGACGTACTCGCGGCCGGCTGAGCCCGCTCCATCGGCCGCTCCCTGGCCGGCTGTCGTCAAGCGACCAGAGGCGCACGCACAGCCCCCGGCCAGCGCGCTAGGTAGGCGGCGAGCGGCACCTCAGAGTCCCGCTACGTAAACATCTTTTCGCGACCACTTAACGCTGGACAGGATGGAACCTGTCGACCATGTGCCGCACAAAGGATATGTTTCGCGCCGGAGTTGTTTTTCTGGACAGGTTGGAACCGGCCCATACTACATCACACAATGGTCTGAGATGTTTGGAAAGTTCTATCACGTGACCCGCTAAAATCTATTTCGGTCCTAAAGTTTGGAATTTCCCAGCACCTACAGACAGGAACCGACACGCTTGATTTGTCCAAACCACCCTCACGCCACATGCCCGCGACTCCACTGCGCCACCAGCACGTGTGATGATGGAGCACAAACTACGCTCTCGCCCCATAAACTTTGGAATTCCCTCACCGATAGACAGGAACCGACACGCTCAAACTGGAATATTTGCTACCGAGTTGGAAACTTCCTTGACGTCAGAACGCGCGATCGACCACGTGGCTCTGTGAGACAAAGAACGCTCTCACTAAGTTAACTGATGACTCGATTCTCATTATTCACCCCACATACTCCGATTACCTAATCCAAGATCTTCGCGAAAACACATACGTATGCGTCAACTGTGGCCCCTGTCAATATACGTACCCTGCAAGTCAATTTAACATGAAGCTCTCAACTCAAACAAAAAAATAATAACAAGTCAATATCACGCGCACATGCGGGAGCCATCACACTCTCCTAGCAAACTTCTTAACTCACATACCTATCAACTCACTCAAATTCTATATGGTCCCACAAATACTTAACCTGCCCTTTATTCATTCAAAATAAATTCGCTCCCTACCATAAACTCCTCGCCAATAAAAAAATAGCTAACAATATTCATCTCCAAAAACATTTCCTTCAGCGCCATTCTTAATACCATCAACCTCGAATTACGCCTATATAACATACTTTTAAATAATAATAATAATGATAATAATAAATCACTCATCCTCACTCACACATAATCATCTCACTATCATCCTGTCGCTAATCTAAATAAGATCTTCACTGATACAATGAATTATTTGCCTATAATTTTATAAATTATAAAATGCTCAGCCCTCCACCATGTCCTGGAACTTTCTGACTAAAGTGCGCGTCATTTATGACGGCGGCCGAGTTTAGATTCGTTCTGCGCATCTGACGTCACAAAACACAGTCAGCCAATGAACAGAGAACGATGTTGCCAGAGCTCGACTGCAGTACAGAGCACGGACGAGTGTCTTCAGTTGTAGAAACGTACAGTCAAAAATAAAGTAACTGAACGAAAGCAATGTCTTGATAGCAGAATTTCTTTTATAGAAAGTTTGGAAAAAGCATTCTTTATACCAATTGCTTCATATTCTATTAATTAATTAAACCAAATAAGCAATGAGCCTCCTAATTCATGCGATAGCAAGGAAAGGTATTTGTATCATTCTCACTAACCGTTTTTTCGCAATAAAGAACAGCGGTAA